>NC_090935.1:817896861-818518101 GCF_040938575.1 Ambystoma mexicanum
TCTGGTTATCTACAAGAGAAAATATATTGTCTTCGTTTGTAGTTTGTTGTTTTAATTTCATGAAAAAAATGTTTGATTGGTTTTATTTACTCTTTTCATTAGTTTTTTTCTGTTTTTATGTTTGTAAAATAAGGGGATAAAAAGAATTGCCACTGAAAAAATGGTATACATATTTGTAGTGGCAGCAATTGTGTTGGCATTCTAAAATAGCTCTTCTGTAAACATGTAGGGTGCATTATCTCACACCATGATGCAGTTATCATATTTCAAACACATTACTTTGCAGTCATGCAGATTGGGTATAGGTAGGAAGGGAGGATGTTGGGTGTAGGTGGCTGGAACAGAGAAAGCAATAGAAGTAGAAGAGAGTGACACAGATATGCTATTCTACCGCAGATACCTGTGAGCAGAATATAGGCAATGGGTTTTTACATTTTGATGGAAATTAATCTTTCTATAGGGTTCCTCTAAATTGCCGTAATGGAACAGGATGAGGTTCTGAATCAAATTAGAGGTTGCACAAGTTTGGGATGGTTTATTGGAAGCTTTCATCTGCAAAGGCTTACAAAAGGAAACACACTGAACATCGGAAATCTCCTTCTTACTCCATTGCTACTTTACATAGAAATACTGCCAGGTGTTAGTGAGAGTTTTCGGGCCACAATGGTTCTTTCATGGAGTTAAGGTGAATATTTAGTGTACCCATGTATATCTTCATAACTTTCTTTCATTGCTTTTTCCTCTCTGTGATGAGCAGGTTTTCTGTAAGGTCTAAGCAAGTGATTCGCACATTCCCTAAGAAAGTGGCAATGTCCAATGCAAGCTGTTTTGAAAGATACTATGCTTGGGGCTATCCAACTTTGCTAGTGTTCTAAAATATATTGTGGGTAATTCTGTAGGCTATGGCCCATGGTGGCATCACTAATACTTGACAGAAACAACCGCAGTGTATCCGCAAAGTGTGGGAAATGAAAGTGGGTCTTCCTTCGAGACCGCTATGTTTTTTCTTTACTTCAGTTTTCCCATATCCATATATCCTGTACTAGTCGAGATAGCACTATGCGGCACCGCCTTCTACCCACCAACGGAAATAGGATCCCTTTAACCTCTTTTCACCATGTTTTCTGTCACCATCCTAATGGCCATATGTGATAGAAGGAGAATAGACTAGGATATAGAACAGACCCCCAGGTTCCCCCCTTCTGCTATGAATCTCCACACTTATTCACCCCTACTGGTGCTGTATTTCCCAAAACCTCCTAATCTGGCCCCCACCCTTCTTTTAATATCACCCGCACTTGATACTCACTTGTCCGTCTTGATCCAAGACCCTCTGGACCTGGGCGGTCGGTGCGCCGCCCCTCGCTCAAAGACCACACCCAGCACCGGCGAGTGGTATGGTGGGTTTTGTAAAGGGGGATCCCGTACCCTTTCGCCCTATTGCGTGCACACGTCTAAGTGTACTGGTTGCCGCTGGTGGGTAGCTCTTGAGGGAGCGCGCTCCGGGTCATATTAGGCGGGAAATCTCGTGCCAGAAGGACAAAAAAGAACACTATCGCATCGGGGTCACCAGTGAAAGTGAGAGGTCCCCAAAATTGCACTTAATTCTCCCAATAAAGTCAAACAGGACTTTTCCCTGGAGGGAATGAGACCAAGACCAAGTGCTGGTGATATCAAAGTCTTTATCTGAAATAGGGCAAGCAGAATCTACTGTGCTCATGCCGAGAGCGCTCTGCAGAAAACATGTTGCAAATTATTTTAATACAGCTTTATCGTCATCGAACAGGGGGAAAGCCTAAGGGGCACATGAACAGTTGGGATTGGGGCCCCTAGGGGTCCCTAACGTCTATGGAAACAAGGCGAGTCACCACACACACTAGATACACCAGACACAAGGTTGTATTCCCAAAGCTAGGGTTTATTGCAAAGCAACAGTCTCAGTTGGCCAATTCGGTCTCACGCCCCGCGACGTGTATCGCTAGACCTTGAGGGACGCAAGAGAGTGAATTACGTACATCAGTTACATATATACAAAATGCATATCAAACAATCAGCTATGACATGTTCAACACCCCCCTTTTATTGGGTTTCTTTGAACTTGGTGTGATGATGGACATCTCCGACAACTATGACACCTTCAAACATCTATTCTAGTAACAATTTGCAATTTGTGAGTGCGGAGGCATTTTTCAGTTGTTGAATAGAACACAGCGCTTCTGTTCTTGGAAGCAAGCTACATACGGGGGAGGTAAGAGTTGCATTCCAAAACTTGCTATCTAGTAGGTGCTATTCGTGTCCTGGGAGCCGACACGCTCTAACGGGGCTTAGCAAAGGGGGGCCGTAAGAAAAGCATAATTCAAGCCTTTAGCGGTATTATTCTAACATATTCTACCATATAACGAGACTGGCTGGCAGCTGTGAAATGATTAAATGCCCTGCAGCTCTGCTTCAAGGCTACATTCGGGAGGGAGCCGGGCATTCTTCCTGGTGCTGCCTACGTTTGTGTTTCAACGAACTCTTGTTATCCTCAAGCCCCTGCGGTCTTGTCCTTTTTACGTGCAGACAACAATGTTTTACAGTCAAGCAGTGTAAGCAGAAAATATACTGCGAAGCAATAGGAACAGAAAGCAATGAGCAATGGTTAGAAAACAAAATGGCGATTCTTGTTACATCAAAATGGCTGTTCATTGGCAAACTCGAAAACCTATATTGTGTCATTTCGTGCATGAGACGGTTGGCCCACGGCCACCAAAATACGTTTGCAGTTACAAAGTAGAGGCATCCATTTTTCTAGACTGACAAACCCTCCTTTGGCCGTATGCCAAACGTCTCATCTATTTATTGAAACCTCCTCTAGTTATGATGAGTGATGATGAGTGATGATGAGTGATAATGAGTCTGAAGTACTTATGCCTGAATTTTGCATGCTATCGTAAACATCATCGTCTTCATCAATATCTATTGCCATCAACTCTTTTACGGTTTTCATCTCATTTGGGTCTTGGTCAGCTCGACCATGAGGTTGTTTTTTCTTTGTCATCATATGCATACATCCTTCCGTACATCCCTCAGTTACCTCAGCACAAACTATTGGTAGGCAATGTATGCAAAAACAGCACGTTAGGAATATTCCAAACACCACTATTAATATTGAAATCAACTTCCATCCCCAAGAACGTAGTATTCCCCAAAACCAAGATCCTCTACCGCAGCCCCCTTCTCCAGTAGGCAGTTCAGAGCTCAGGGCATGCATTTTCTTTATCACTTCAAAGATGTAGGGGAATAGTCATCGACCTAAACGCTGATCTGACTATTTTGCAAATTCCCCCTCGATCAACCAGGATCACATCGAGAGCCATTCTATTTTGCAGCATCATTAACCTGATTCCTCTTTCTTCCAACGTCGTGTTAAATAGTAGATCTGTTGTTGTGTTTATGGTATTTTTTAGAATTCTGGACAGCTGCCTTATATTATAGGAGTTCACTCTCTGCCCTAAGAATGGAATGAATGGTTTTGCTACATCAGTTGCTATTAAAACACCCTTGTCAGTCCTTTTAACTCTAGTTCTGGATAATCTGGCCATGTCTGCTGTTTCTAAGAGGAATACTCCTGGGAACAGTAGACCTAGGTAACATGTACCTCCCCAGTTTTTGGGCAACCAAGGATATGCTTTCTCTCCACATATAAAATAAACTGGGTCACTTACATATACTGGTTCTATTTCCCATTTTAATACCACTGTATTCATGCATCCAGTATATGTTCCGACTGAAAAAGAACCTTTCTTTTTTAAACAAAAAGGGACAGTTCTTGGACTATAATTCACCATGTAAAATGGGGGGATTGCATCTTTGTCCCCTTTGGTTCTTACACGAAACGTCATTACAGATGTCTTTTCTGGTGGGGACAATCTATCTTGTCTATTTTGTCGTGTTATCTTTCGTGTACTTTTCCTCGTGGGCTCTGGGGCTATATATGGAAAATGGAACAACCCACATTATTATCTCCTCAAACTCATTCATGTTGGTTCTGTCTAACTGACCCGTACTACTCTCATTCCATTTCCCATAAAACATTGCACCTAAAGATGCACTACATGCAGAACTTAATGGTAATGGCTGTACATACCACCCTATTCCTTTCCCAGCATGCTGTGGTAAATGGGCACATACCCAGCAATTTGTTTTCTTCAGAATTGCATGTGTCATGTTCATTATCAATAGCAACATATTATTCCCAAAACCTTCCCTGTGTCTTTCTTCCTTTGGGGGCAGGGTATAGGTAATCACCTGAACCGGGCTTTCAGTAGTGGATATATTAATTATTGGTAAAAACATTTCTAATGGGTGTATCATTTCCACATACCATAATATTAGGGCTGACGATATTGGTACTACCAAGCTCATAAAGCACATTATTATTGTCAGTGCCAGCATACAATTCGTTTTACCATGCGTTTTTCTTAAGCTTACAGTCTTTATAATTGACTCATTCTCAGCAGTGGTGGTGCAGGAGGAGGCTGGAACCGGTCCCGGCATGTTTCTCGTAGTCCTTCTTCTTCCTTATTACGGTTCGTCGTGGATATCTCTCTTCGTCGCGCTTGTTCTGATGTCAATAAGTTCAACGGAATTGTCAGAGTTCAGTTCTGCCAGTCCTTTATAGCCTGGATTTGTTTATTCGTTTTTAGGCATGATCACTTGTCCTTTCTCATACTGCTCAGAGGACCTTTGATCAGTTATCTTATTGCCTTAGTACCATGTGCGCCCAGCTTGTCCGCTCTGGTTCCTGACACATGTACTTTTATGATCGCACCGAGGAGCCGCGAGTCTTGAATTGTCCGACTTGCACAATTCTCACGCTTCTCTCCTCTACACCTCTATTTCCTTCTCTGTCCATGAGCTGAACCAGAGGTTGACATAAACACCAAAAAAGAACTGCGGATCACTTTGTCTTTCGAGGCCACAAGTTGTATCGCCTCACTCCTGGTATCGTGTGATCCATGAACAGTGCCGTGCACTTCCAGATTCAGGCTCAAAGTCAGCCTGTGGTGCTACTGCAGGTGCTGGTGTGCGCAGCTCCAATGATGCAGATCCGTTCTTTGGCGTGCTGGCAAGTGCTGGTGGGTGCCAAGGGGGGACACAATTTGTTTCTGCTGGTATTTGCAAGACAGATTTCGTGTCAGCCAGCAGTGATGTCGATTCTGCTGGGCAACTTTGGGGCACTCTTTGCCCTTCCCCCTCTTTGGCAATCGTATCAGGCTTTGTTTCGAGTTTCACTTCTCGTTTTGGCAGATTTGGTGGCTGGAAACAGTTTCTTCCGTTCCTGGGACCGTTGTCTCTTTCCGGTCATCTGGGTCAGGCAAGTCTTTCAGCGAAGTTGGAATCTTCTTGGCATGGGTGGCATGGATCCATGACTTCCTTCCATCCACCGGTATTGCCGTCTCCATTGCCAAGAGTACTTGATAGGGCCCGCGCCACCTGGGTGCTAACAATGACTTTCTTTCAAAATAATTTAGCAGCACCCAGTCGCCTGGCTCCAGCACGTGCCCGGACCGGTGTATCTCACTGGTAATGCCTCCTGCACCTGCTGATGAATCAAACGCAATTTCTGCATTAAAAGGCCACAATAAGTACTAAGCAGAGGATGTTCTACCTCACTAAGTCATTTTGGCTGTGGAGCGCACCATACATTTGCCGGCCTCCCCATTACGATCTCGTACGGGGAGAGCCCAGTTTTAGCCTGTACAGACTTACACATGCATAATAGTGCTATTGGTAATGCATCCACCCAACTCAACGTGCTTCCCGCACACATTTTGCTAATCTTTGATGTAAGAATTCCGTTGTGCCTCTCCACAAGACCGGCAGAACTCGGATGCCTTGAACTATGGAATCTCTTATCAATCTGAAGACCGCACATATCTGTAACACCACTGCGCCCACAAAATGTGGTCCATTATCGGACCATAGGACACGGGGCAAGCCAAATCTGGAAAAGTATTCCTTGAGCATTACTTTTGCGGTGCTCATTGCTGTGCATTCCTTCAAGGGATATGCCTCCACCCACTTACTGAATGCACAGATCACCACTAAGACGTATTTTAAGTTTTGGCATCTCTCCATCTCTATGTAATCAAAATGGATCACCTCAAATGGCATAGAGGGTGGGCCAAAACTGCCTATTGGAGTCACTGTTCCCTTTCCTACATTGTGTTGCAAACACGTAATACAGTTCTGCACCAACCTCTCTGCATTCTTTTTTATGTTTACATTCTGCCATACTGTAGAAAGGTGCTGTATTATCTTTTTCGCACAGATGTGAGTAGGGCTGTGGGCCATTGTGACCATTGCAGTCACATACGAATTTGGCAACATCCAGTTTCTAGTTCCCTTGTCCACCCAACAACCCTCCAGATCTAACTCAGCAGAGCCCTCTGCCCACCCTTGTATTTCATCGGCCGTAGCTTCGGCCTGCATTTCTTTGACAGTGGCAACTCCATTTTCTATCATACAGGGTACTTCCTCAGTCTGAACCGTCATCATTTTGGTATTTAAATCAGTGGCAGTTTGTTTCGCAATTCTGTCTGCAAACGCGTTTCCCTCTCCTACTTTGCATGTTACCTTTTTGTGTGCCTCGCATTTCACTATTGCTAGGCGTTTTGGAAGCGTGAGTGCAGACAGCAATCGTACAATCAACGGGACATGTTGAATTCTAACGCCATGTGATGTCAAAAACCCTCTCTCAGCCCAGAGTCGATCAAAGTTATGAACCACCCCAAAAGCATACTGGCTATCAGTATATATATTCACATTCAAATTTTCAGAAATCTCGCAGGCTCTGGTTAATGCTATTATCTCTGCGGCTTGTGCCGAATTGTAGGGAATTCTTTTGCTTTCTGCAACGCTCTCTAAGGTAGTGATAGCATATGCGGCAGTTGTCGTGCAATCTGGTAATTTAAAACATGAGCCGTCACAAAATAACTCTCCATCTGGCTCTTTCTGTGCGGTATCACTTAAATCAAATCAACTCTCCCCTTGGTTTCTTCCTCAGTGACCATCAAGCAATCGTGGGGGGGTGATTCATCCTCCCCAATTTCTTTTATGGGTAGTGGCATTAATTCTGCAGGATTCAAAGCGCTACACCTCGTAATTTGGATATGGGGCGCGAACAAGATAATCTCATATCTTGTCAGTCTAGCAGAGGTGAGGTGTTGCATCTGTGTCCTTTTTAACAGAACATCTATGGCATGTGGCACCATCAAAATTAAAGTGTGCCCCAATACCATCCCTTCCGTTTGTTTCACTGACGCAGCAGCCGCCACGACAGATCGCAAACATCGTGGTAGTGCGCGCGCTACAAGGTCCAGCGCAGAAGAAAAATAGCTGCATGGCCTATTTCTTCCACCTTGTTCCTGTGTCAAAACCGCCAATGCACATTCTTCACTTTCACACACAAACAGTCTAAAAACCTTCTCATAATTCGGCGTACCCAAAACTGGAGCCAAGCATAATGCATTTTTCAATTCATCAAATGCTTTCTGACATTCCTCATCCCACTGTAAAGGCATAACCGCATCCTTTCTAGTCAAATTCACCATCGGTTTCACAACGCAAAATTACCAATCCATTGTCGGCAATATGAAGCCATGCCTATTATGGCTCTGACTCCTTTTTGTGTCTTTGGAATAGGCATACAAGAAATACTTTCTATGCGTTCTGGCGTTAGTCTTCTCCCTTCTTTCGAAAGTAGGTAGCCCAAATAGGCCACCTCCTTTCGATTATATTGACATTTCTTCAAACTAGCTTTATGGCCATGTGCCGCTAGGTGTGACAATAGTAATACAGTGCTTTCTTTACAAATCTCCTCTGTGTCTGCAGCTATCAATAGATCGTCTATGTATTGCAAGAGTACACAACCCACTGGTAATTCTAGCATGTCTAGCTGCTCTTTTAATGCTCTACTGGAAATACTTGGGCTTTCTGTGTAACCTTGCGGAATCCGCGTAAATGTAAATGATCGTCCTCCTAATCTGAACGCGAACAAATATCTGCTGTCCTTGCCCACTGGAATACTGAAGAACGCGTTTTTCAAATCCACTACACTAAAATATTCGGCTGAAACAGGTATCATTGACAATATTGTAGTGACATCTGGCACTAGAGGAAATTGTGGATCCACTACCTTGTTCAATGCGCGCAAATCAATTATAAAACGGTATGGTACTTCATTGCCTCCTTTTTTATAAACCGGAAGAATCGGGCTGTTGCATGTACTGCCTGAAATTTCCTCGATTACCCCTAGTTTCACCAAATGTGTAACAATACTCTTCAATCCTTTCTCACCTTCAGCCGAAATTCTGTTTTGGGGAATTCGCGGTAGGGTAACACCTTCTTTCAAAATGATGTTTACTGGCTCTATCTTTAAGCATCCTACATCATTGTCATGCATTGCCCATATACAGGTTGGCACTTTACTTAGTTCCCCTGGTAAAGTTTCGGACATGAATTCTGACACAGGGGCATCGTGTGGCCAAATCGTTAGCAACACTCCGTCTGCCGTGCAATGTATAAAGGAACCTAATTTTTTTCAACAAATTTAATCCCAACAAGTTTTCCCCACAATTTGCTGTTAAAAGGAAAGGACAATGTTCAGTAAATGGTCCTATTGTAACTGGGACTGGTTTGGACACTGGATTTATGACTGGTGTTCCTGCGAACCCTACGGAAACATTCTTTTGCCCTGACAGTGGTATATCCGGAACCAAGTGGTGGTCTATTGAACACTTCTGCGCTCCTGTATCTACAAGAAAGCGGTGCTCATCATTCCTGACTCTCATTTCTACGTAGGGTCCTCTCTGATTCACGGGAATAGACACTGGTTCCGACCCCTGTCCTGGGCTGTCCTATATGGGAAATAACACATCGTCCGATGTGTAATCATTGCTGTTACTGTAATACGTGTTTGGCTGTGTATCGAAAACGTTCCTACTCTTTCCTCTATTTCCCCCACTCTGGTTTCCATACTGTTGGTTTTGCTGTCCCTCACTCTGGTTTGGGGCATTTTGGTTTTGGCCTTGGTTTTGATTACCTCCGTTATTGTGATGCTGCTGCATACTATTCCTATTTGGTCCATTCGCTCCTTGGTGTCCTCTATGCTGTCTCCTCTGACCAGACCCATTTCTATTCTGCAGATGCAGACATTGCGCTCACCAATGTCCTTCCTCCTTACAATACGCACACTGATTTGGTCCCACCGTACCCCCATGCATATTCAAATTACTCCTTCCTTGTGCGTTCCCTCGCCCTACATTATGTCCTACTACTTGCTGCAGTAGTACCTGTGTACTCAATAGACATTCTTTCAAGTCTGCCCCCATATGTTTTAGCAACGATAATTCGTCCACCATCTCCTTCTGTCTCCGTGATGGTAACTGCTGCCGTTTATTATGTGACCCCTTTTTTCCTTTCCCATGTCTCCCGATATCGTTACTCCTGTACCCAGGTGTAGCAAACATTTCGGCATAATCATTATCTAATTCATTTTTAAGTTCAAAAAGTCCATATACATGTTCTCTCACTTCTTCATCCCTCTCCCTACAGCGTGCTAATGCATTCAAATCTAACAATCGCTGCGGTGGTAATTTCCCAATTAACTGTTTCCATTTCTCCACCCAATATTCACCCATGCATTCCAACACTACCTGTCTTTCGTTGCTTTTTCGGAAGTCATACATCGAAGCCAGTGCTGCCATCCCATCATTCCTGTCTATATACATCTCTGCCTGTTGCTGCATTTCCACCTTCCTTTCTTTGCTAATCGCACTGCGAGTTACCCTCGTGCATCCCCGTTGGTCAGTCCCGCCTCCTGCCCCCGCGGTTTCAACTTCGACCCCGGGAGGAACGGACGGTACCGAGTCTGTGTCTGAGGCGGGAGGTTCGGATGGGACAATGGGAAAAGGGAGTGTCTGTTGTGGGCCTGGTTGGCTAATAGGAAGTGTTACGTGCGCGGTCTGTGGCTGTGGGAGGGCTTGAGCTACCGGAGGGAGAGCTTGGGCTACGGGTGGAGTTTGGGCAATAGCTACTGACGTGTCTGGCCTCATTTCTGATCTTGGGCCTTGTTTTGTACGGGTCAATATGTTTTCTATCAATTCATCTGCTATGTGTAATTCTCGTTGTGGATATATCTTTTCTATATTCAACTGGTCACGCCTACCTGCTCTTGTTAGACTCTCAGTCCACTCCTCCTCTTCTTTCTCTTCCGCTACTTCACCTTTCGATTTATGCCTGCGCGCATGCTTCGCTCTGCTTTTAAATCGGAGCATTGCTTCTCCAGTCTTTAATCTCAAATTCTGCAGGACGCGCTTTCTTTATCAACACCCTTTCCAAGTTATCTATTCTTGCTATCTCAAAACTACCATTAATTGGCCACTGATGGTCTTGTTGCTTTCTGGTTTGCCTATGCCAAGTCTCACAGAATATTATCGCACCCCCTCCATACTTCACATACATCTCATACGCCGGCGTTCCCCCAGGTGGTGCAATTTGGCCATCTTCCAAAGATTGTCTACCACAGCGGAAAAAACCCGCTAGGGTGGACAATACCCCAGGCATGTTTCAACCTTCCCCCTGGTTAATCAACCTTACCTAGGGCATTTGATTTTGCAAAGTCAACTCTCAATCAATATCAGGATTACTTTGAATCGGGGAATGACTCACCTGATAGATCAAGTCGTCTGTATACTGACGCACCAAATGACGTTGTGTCTGCGTTTCTTGGCTTCCGCCTCGTTTCGGGACCCTCGCCTCCTTGTTCTCTAGCCAGGCACATCGATCAGGGATCAGATGTGTGCAGATCTGCAAAGGAGTCTCTCATCACTTCTACAGGGCGCCCCGAACACCTCTTGATCCCGGCTCGATCGTCCCGTCCTCGTCGTTCTCTGTCTTACTCACTTACAACGTTATGCGATGGAACAAGTGGGTGAGGGTCCCTATTCGGGCGCCATCTTGAAAGGGGCCACTAGGGGTCCCTAACATCTATGGAAACAAGGCGAGTCACCACACATGATAGAAATGCCAGACAAGAGGTTGTATTCCCAAAGCTAGGGTTTATTGCAAAGCAAAAGTCTCAGTTGGCCAACTCGGTCTCACGCCCCGCGACGTGTATCTCTAGACCTCGAGGGACGCAAGAGAGTGAATTACGTACATCAGTTACATATATACAAAATGCATATCAAACAATCATCTATGACATGTTTAACACCCCCCTTTTATTGGGTTTCTTTGAACTTGGTGTGATGATGGACATCTCCGACAACTATGACACCTATTCTAGTAACAATTTGCAATTTGTGAGTGCGGAGGCATCTTTCAGTTGTTGAATAGAACACAGCGCTTCTGTTCTTGGAAGCGAGCTACATACGGGGGAAGAGTTGCATTCCAAACCTTGCTATCTAGTAGGTGCTATTCGTGTCCTGGGAGCCAACACGCTCTAGCGGGGCTCAGCAAAGGGGGGCCGTAAGAAAAGCATAATTCAAGCCTTTAGCTGTATTCTTCTAACATATTCTACCATATAACAAGACTGGCTGGCAGCTGCAAAATGATTAAATGCCCTGCAGATCTGCTTCAAGGCTACATTCGGGAGGGAGCCGGGTATTCTTCCTGGCGCTGCCTACGTTTGTGTTTCAACAAACTCTTGTTATCCTCACGGCCCTGTGGCCTTGTCCTTTTTACGTGCAGACAACAATGTTTTACAGTCGAGCAGTCTAAGCAGAAAATATACTGCGAAACAATAGGAACAGAAAGCAATGAGCAATGGTTAGAAAACAAAATGGCGATTCTTGTTACATCAAAATGGCCGTTCATTGGCAAACTCGAAAACCTATATTGTGTAATTTCGTGCATGAGACGGTTGGCCCACGGTCACCAAAAAACGTTTGCGGTTACAAAGTAGAGGTATCCATTTTTCTAGACTGACAGTGAGCACCTATAGGTGTCATAAGGTCAGAAGGCTGTGGTTGGCTCAGGAGCATGTGGTGTTATTATGATGCTTCTCGGGTCAATCGGTCAGCTGGGCTCATCGACTTGGTATGCGGTGTCGACAACTGTTGTAGTGTTACATACTAAATAACCATTTGACATTTGCCCTTGTGGCCACACATTCCCATTCATCCAATACCATAATCTGCCTTGTCCAGCATACTCTGAGATCTGTAATCTAGACACCAAACGAAAGACGTTTCTCAAGTACAAGTTAATTATCATTGGGCATAGGCCAAGATGCAGCCATTAAATCTAGTGATTGATCCATCAATAGGCAGGCTTACCTGTATGTTAATACAATCCAAGATATACCGACTAAGGAGGTAAGACTTTTGTGGTCTGGAATGTCCATCTGGTAAACAACAAGGAGGGCTCTAAATCTAAGGCCTAACCTACACATTAAAAGAATAGGTCACAAAAGGCACATACCACAATGGTCATAAGTCTTATTGAGGGGTTTAAGGACCGGTTGTTTAAACATCATTAAATCTATGCTGATCTGATTTGGCACTATGATGGGTGGAGGAGAATCGAAACACCTTTGCGGTGTAGTTCTGCATTGCACGGGGAGACAGGGCCTTCAGGAGAAGTTTTTACAAATGGCTTATTACATTCTGGTTATATTCGTCTAAACCATGTCATCCTTTCTACCTGACTGAGTATTGATAAGAGTATATGATAAGATCATATTGGTTATGGCAACTGGTTGCTATAGTGTTTTTACACAATATCATGCATATAATTACATTGAGCTTAAAAACAAGGGAGCTTTGTGCTAGTATATACAGTGTTATGTTCTGTTATGCATTTCATGACTCCTATCTTTTTCTATTAAACTACA
This sequence comes from Ambystoma mexicanum, assembly GCF_040938575.1. Taxonomy (NCBI): domain Eukaryota; kingdom Metazoa; phylum Chordata; class Amphibia; order Caudata; family Ambystomatidae; genus Ambystoma; species Ambystoma mexicanum. The sequence goes on from NC_090935.1 coordinate 817,909,742, forward strand.
TTTAACACATTAATACACACCACACTTATATAACTGGAATCTAGCATTAGTGATTCTGATTACACATATAATATGTGATACATTCATGTGCTTATTATTCTAATGTAGTTCTTTCATTATTCTGTATGCAATGGAAACAGTTAATAAGCAACCTACTCTAATTGCGAGAAGAAAGACACTTTGATTTTAAGGCGCAAAAAACAGAACATGCTTAAGGATCATTCTTAATTATTTTACCATGTTCAAAGGATCTGGGGCTGGTATTCTTTATGGCCTGGGTCTGTTAGGTGGGGGCAGGTTTGTGGAGATGAACAACCTCTGTTGTTGGATCCTGAGCTGACCCATGGCAGGGTCACTGAGGGAAGATGGAAGACAGAACATAAAGTGTGAAGTGTGATGCATTTGCGTGGCCAGTCTCCCATGAGAACTGGACGGCTGCAAAGATGACAGAGGAGAGGAAGTGGGGGGAGTAGCTTGTGTGCTGTGTGCGCCTGGTGGGGAGAGCTGCAGGCCTGCGTTCTAATTTCGCGGCTGGCCTGCCAATATGAAATAACATTATGGAGTCCGTAGCCCACAAAATGGAGTCTGGCTCAACTTTAGTTTATGGCTGTCTTCAAGGGGGTCACAGTTCCTAGGGTATTCCCGTGCGGGTTGCTCCGGGGCCGAGGTCCTGAAACCAAAGCAGCTGCATTAGGGCCTATCCAGGAAGTGTGCTCTCTTAGAATGGAGGGGGGGTTCCGAGACCCCCTCCTCCCACACAGAAAGTGGAACTGATGTAACATACGCTGTGCGTGCTGTCCTCTTAGCGTCAGCTGTTTCCCATATAGGGCCTTTGAATGCCTCTGCGGCTGGCTGAGCAGCCTCTGCCTCTGCCAGTCCTGGCAAAAACCCAGGGTTCAAATACTCTTATCAGTGAAAAATGAGTCTTATGCAGGGTGGTGAAGGTATTCAGAACTTAAACACATCCTTGGTGTTTATTTTATTCATATGTTAATATATATCAGCAGGATATGTAGTAGAAGCTTTTTAAAGTAATGATTTATATTAAAAAAACAAGCGAAACAGAACATCTTTGATGTCCTTTGTGTTAGTCTTCGCAGTGCACAGTAATGGGGCGAGCTATGGTTGCTTAGCTTACCATAATTGGTGAATTTCAGTGGGTTTTGGTTTTACTTGTAACCGTAACGTCTCTTTAACAACGTATTTTTCACTGAATTTCATGGGTTTTTATTAGTGCAAATGTACCATAATATCCCTTTAACAACTATTTTTCAGTGAATTTCATAGATTTTTTACCAGTGCTCCCTTAATTTGTAACATGTTCCTTACATTATTCTCAACCCAAATATAACAGCTATAGAGTCCACAGACAGTGCAGTAGTTCGTGAACAGAAGCTAGCATTGACAAAGCCCAGAAGCACAGGGGGGAACAGAAAATGTTCTACCCATGAACCAACAAACACATATATTACAGCCATACTCTCTGCTAGGAGATTTTAATCTTGGCTTCAACGACCCCAATGATCAGCATACCTTGGCACTGAATAACTCCCTTATGGAACTAGGCCTCACGTAAAGGGTCAATCAGCCTACTCACGTAAAAGGTTGAACCTTAGACTGGGTAGCCAACCTCAATTGTGAGACAGTATTAACATCCATTGAACCTTACGCTTGGACAGACCATTATTTACTGACCTTCACTATCCAAGATCGCCCACCACCCAATAGGGCTAACCTTCTAGCCTCTCCACTCCTTACCAGGAATAAATGTAACATTACAGTGGACACGTTAAGGCCCCATCTTCTCCCTATTTTAAACCCTCTACTGCCTTCCACTTCAGACCCAGTCTTGCTAGAAGATTTATATAACTCGACTATCACCCAAGCTATAGACAATATTGCACCTCTTAAAATGTGCAAAGGCAAACCTAGAGCCCAACTGAATTCTTGGCTTACACCCAAACTCAAAGCCCTTAGAGCAGAAAAAAGGAAAGTTGAAGCCTTATGGAAAAACTACCCAGAAGTGGCCAACAAAGACAACTTACTGAAAATTACAGCCAAATACAAATCAGAAGTCCTACAAAATAAATGTGATACTTACAATGATAGGATCTATAAAGCCAGCTCTAGCACCAGAGAACGCTTTGTCATCCTAAGAAAAATGGAAGCCCCCATCCCCCAACAGACACCTCTAATAAGGATAATACATGGTGTACCAATATTTAAAATGCATTATCCAATAAGATTTCCATCCTCCAAAACAAAATAGCAGCAAAATAACATAACCTTCCTAATCTAGGCACCTCTCAGAGAACCCAATCTAACTCCTCTAAACCTCCCCAACAATTTAAATGTGCCCAAGTCTCTACCAAGAGGTGGAAGACATCATAGCCTCGCTTAAACCTTCTAGATGCCAGGGAGATACCTGCCCGGCCTCCATAATTAGAGAAGCTGCCAAAGTCTTGGCCCCCTTCATTACCACTATAATCAACTCTTCATTTCAAACATGCACCATCCCTACTAACCTTAAGGATGCTTGGGTCCTGCCACTCTTAAAGAAATCCTCCTGGCACGCAAGTATCCCGACTAATTATAGACCCATTCCAACAGTCCCGGTTCTATTAAAGATAATCAACAAAGCAGCCTACCTCCAGACACAATCGTACCTGTAGATTAACAATCTAGTAGGGCTATGGCAGTCTGGCTTCAGACCTCAACATGGCACAGAAACGGCTTTGATTGACCTGAAGAACCAAATTGACGAACTTAAATATAATGGGAAACTTGCCCTCCTACTTTTATTATATGTTTCGAAGGGGGGGGCCACTCAGGGGTGGCAATGGTCTGCCCTCGGGGTAGCGTACCAGTGAAGGGCTAGTAAGACTTATATATACAACAAAAGGGGTACTGGTAACGCAGGGGACGGCCCCTAAAACCTCATAGGGAGTTAAGTCCTGTATGGGTCCTATTCCCGAAATAACCTCATTGGTTATGTAGAACACTACCACCCATTTGTATATTTCAAAGTCATAACCTCACATAACAATTGAGTTTTGTGTAAGATAAAAAACATATTTAATACAAGATATTTATACATACAATTAAGTCAAACATGTAATACACATACATAACAATAAGTGAAATAATTGAAATCATATATTAACTGGTTGAAGCCATATACTACACATGTATATAACAATAGGTGAAATCATTGAAGCCCTGTATTAACTGTCAAATCAACACTTTTAACCAAACAAGGCCAAAGGGCAAAATACAGGAGAAAAAAAAGAAAAAAGAAAAAAAGAAAAGGGAAGATGCCGGACCAAAGCCGGACATAAGTAGGCGTTCTTAAATTGTTTGCAAGCTTACACTATTACTTAACAACAATAAGAGTTCCTAGAATACATATTCCTTTGAAAATGAAATCCCAGGTTGAAAATATTAGGAAGCTGGGATTGGGTCTGCCAACGCATCAGAGGGGAATTTTCAGAACCCAAAGTAATGAATACCACTGCTGTGTGTCCTAAGCAAATAAAGCACAAGGGGCAGGGTTCGAGACCCAAAATGGGTGAGGCATGTTAGTTAAGAGCCTCCAATGTCCTCTGATCAAGAAAGTTCGTTTCGGCGGTGGTAACAGTGCGGAGAAAGTGGAATCTTCACAGTTGAGAGACTGTTCCGCCTTCGTCAGGGCAATAAGTAGCAAGACCCTGTTCTAGAGTGGTACCAGGAGAACTCGCTGTAGATAAATCGGTTCTCATGTGCTCAAACGAAAAGATGGGATGTGAGTCGGAACCAGCTGATGAGCTAAAGGTAGCCGTTTTGGAAGAGCGCAAACCCTTGCACCGAGCACCTCTCAGCAGTATCTCTCTCCCCTACTGTCTCCACGTCGCCACTTTTGTTGCCAATCCGGTACTGCACTGCCAGCTGTGGCTGACAGGTTTTTCATGCCAACTCTTGCACGCTCTCTTCTTCACACCCCGCCCTTTCTTCTCCCTGTCTCATACACACCACTCCCACGTCATGTAAGGTGGCATTTTCCAAGCTGTGCATTTACTCAGCTCAGAAGTATATTCCTAAAGACACTCCTATTAAGTTTGTCAGTGCCAACGCGTTTCGGATTGTAGGAAATCCATCTTCAGGGCAGGATGTGTTTTTAGTTTCAACAAGATTCAAATTTCAGTTTTCAAATTTCAGTGGGGTTTCCTGCTTTCCTTGGTACCCATAGAAAGATCATGGCCACCCGGTCAAAAGACCGTAGATGTCTCGCCGGGTGTAGTGGCAGTGTCGGGCAGTTACTTCAACCGAGAGCGACTTCTTCAGGGCGGGGGATTCTTGTCTGAATTCTGAGAACCCCTTCTATTATTCTGCCATATCTGCCAAAATGAAATTTCCTAGCTTCATGATGCCATATCTCATTTCCAAGGAGCACTTCAGTCGCGTATCCTGTTCTGCCGCCTGACAGTGAGTGTGTATGAAGCCCTGCAAAAAACGCTGAACACCTGGGATACTCCCGGAGGCACCCTCCCCGACTCCTCCCAAACACACTAGTCCTACTCTTATTAGACTTGTCTGCCGCATTTGATTTGATGGATCATAAATTGCTCTGCAAGCATCTGTCTACAGCTGCCCACTTTTCCCCAATATCAACGGCCTGGATTAAATCCTTTTTGAATAATAGGTCCATGAGAGTGTTCTCACCCTCGGCCTCAGCAGACCCTACACCAAAAACATGCGGAGTACCGCAAGGATCTTCTGTATTGACCGCAATGTATAATGTCTTCACCAAGCCACTGCTTGATGACCTAGACCATCTGGGTATCACCTACACTAATTATGCAGATAACACCCAGATCTTCATACCGCTGACCAGAGATTACGATACGGACCTGGCCTTGGTTATCAAAATCTGTCTTATCATTCAGGCCTGGATGGCTTCACACGGCCTGTGTCTGAATGACGATAAGACTGAGCTCTTGCTCCGAGGAGCATCGGTCAAGCTTAATAAACTCAGCAATCACTACCTTTCATTTAACATTGACAGTATTGACATTAAAGTGGCGAAGGAGTTAAAAACATTGGGTTTCTGGTTTATAGTGATATAATCGAAAACAAAAAGGCCGAAAGTCAAAATGTCGAAATAAAAATGTCAAAAAAAAAAAAGTCGAATTGTTTTTAATTACTTTTTTTCTAAATGGGGGGTTCCCCCCAACCCCCTTTTTTAATTTTTTTTTTGTTTTACCCATTTTTTTTTATTCCCAGACCCCAAATTAAATATATAATTAAAAAAAGAGGAATTCGACTTTTTTTTATCGACATTTATTTTTCTACATTTTTGTCTTTCAACCTTTTTTTTCGATATTTTGACTGCACACCTAGGTTTCTGTTTAGATTCAGCCTTGAACATGTGCAAGCAAGCTAACGCCACGGCCTGAGCGACTGCATATACTTGCAAGCTGATCCATGCCTTTATGCCTTTCTTATCTACAGAGTGATGCATTACCCTAGCAAGAGCATTAATTCTTTCAAAAACTTGGCTATTGCAATGCACTTTACCTAGGTACCAGCAAATATATCCTCAACAAACTTCAAATATTACAGAACAATGAAATTAGAATGGCGCTAAGTATTCCAAGAAGACAACATATCTCTGAAGCTTGAGGGAAGAATAATTGGTTTCCAGTCAAGGCAGAATAAAGTTCAAAACTGTCTCCCTTATTCACAAATGCCAAACTAATTCTGCCCCGAAATACTTAATGGAGAAAATTGTCTCTTTTTGTCTAAAGGTCCCCAGATTTAAACTGAAAAATGCAGGGGGTAGAAGCTTTTCTGTTATGACTGCCCAGCTATGGAATTCCCTACCTACAACTTTAAGGGCAGACCAGTCCCCTTTTAGCTTTAGGAAAAGTACCAAAAGTTGGCTCTTTTCAAAAGATTCATGATTGTCTCTAGTATGCGTTGCTTAGGACCTGTCAGATTTATACACTGCTTTGTATTTATGCATACTTCATTTTGTGTATACCTCATATATTATAAAGTTTATTTCCTTGTGTTAATAATGTAACAATGGCCTGTAACTATTCTACTTTGTATTTGATCCTACATGCAACGTGTACATTGAAAATTACTTGTAATGCGCCCAGATACCTCTGGGTTTGGAGCGCTAAATAAAAAAAAAGAAAAACAAACACACGTATACATAATGCAACATTACTTATATTTACAGCATGCAAATATAGGTTTTTGTACAAATGATTACTTCAAAATGTACACGTTTTCTTATTTATGACACAATATAATGGAATGCACCAAGCATAAACCCTAATTCTACACCTCATATTATAAATTCAGTACAACTGTTCATAGAGGCTCACATACATGAAGCGCTTATTAAAAAACAATCTCTCACCAAACAGTAAGTACACTGTATTTATTTTGTTATTATTAGCATTCATTATGTAGAAATGTCTTATAAGCAAATATTACTAAATTTTTGACCCCTACTATTAGCTGTTCTGCCACTTTGTGCAACACGGTTTTGGATACATGTTGTCATATACCAACACAGAGTTTACAATAGAAAATCTGTTTCTGAAAATTCTTTATGAGAGGATATGTTGTTGGTGATTGGTTTCTCCAACGAGGTGGAGCTCTGACCCGCCAGTTTTTCTCAACTAAGGAAGAGAAACATACATTGTTTAACAAAATTGTTCTAATTATCTTGGAGAACTGGATATATGCAAAATAACATGGTGTTAATAACCGGATCGTTTTTTACAAATGAACATTTTTTTGCAAATTAACTATTTTTTACTTATGTTACAGTGTCTTGGAATTGGAACACTATCCTATTACAAGATGGTCTCCCCTGTTAAACAGTACATGTAATTCAACATGACGTGCACAGTGTTGCACTTCCATGACATATGATGCTTAAGCATCCAACAGAAATGCACCTTTCAAAACAAGCCTCCATTTGACCTGGATGCAAGTAATAATCTACTTCCATCTTGCTCTGTCATATGTGCCGACAAGCTCTATATGTTACACACAAAGATTTGAACAGTTGAGAAAACAAATACGTTTACACATATGAAACGCTTGGCCTGAAAGGACAATTCAAAATTTTAAATTTTAAATGTAAACTTTAACACCACTGCAAGATGGCTTCTTTGTAACCGGACACGTAACACCATGTGCGTAAAACTTTGTGTTTATTGCACATCGCATCACATGATTTTTAGGCACTCCTTAAAGGTAAGGTGTTTTTGCAAAAATTCTCCTTCGGGTTTCCGAGTGTAGAGGAAAAAAAACACGGGAAGTTGCAGACGCTGTGCCTTGATACATGCTGGTAAGTTATAGATGCTTAGTGAAAAGTTTCCAATTATGTTATTGAACGAATGTGCTCAAATCCATGAGTTGTGCCTCACGGAGAAAAGACAAACCCGCAATTTTTCCAATGATAAGCTTGAAAATCTGTTTTCCTTTTTTCTTTTTTAGAATAAAGGCAAGGCAAACAAGAAAATGTGTTTGAGAAAACATAGATCAAAACTACTATCCTTTGCAAAAAACAAGCTCCATGAGAATACACCATTAGTGACTGTGTCAAAAATACAAGATCTGCAGCCTAAAAGTTAGTTCTATTTAGCTTCATTTCGTACTGCCCATATTTGTGAATGACTAAATAATATGAAACCATGAATGAATTTATATAAAAATCTAATGAAATAGACGGATAGAAAGCTTCCTCCAGGCTTTCATAAAGTTGCTGTCAAATCATGCTAAGTTTGTCGGGCCATTGTCTTTTTCTCCTAGAGGCAAACCAGCGCTTTTAGATCTAGATGGGCTCGTCTAACAATTAAACCGCGAGAGACTGTGAGAGATAGCACAAGAAATCAGGTAAAACATGTATAGTCAATAAAAACATTTTTTGTAGAAATTTGCAAATGATAAATAAAGCCAAGAATAACAAATGAAAATGGAGGCTAAAACTTAGCTCCTCCCTCTGTTATATGGTACCAAAAAGAAGGCTCCTATTTTGAAATTTCTTCTGCTAATAAAGTGTTGAAAGATCACCATACTCACGCCTTTACTCTGAGTGTAAGTATACTGATGACTTAGTTTGTAGATATGTTTTATTAGTCAAGTATGACCAATATGATGCTATTTGGGCTTCGTTTTATTTCAACTGTTTCTATTTCCACCACGAGTCAAAATCTATACATTTATAGACATTTTTTGTGTTATTTTGTAGTGCAATGATTCATCTAATACCAAAGGGGTCTACAAGACAAATGCACCAATAAAAGAAATGATCCTGTCCCGAAGAAGGCCAAGCAAACCATTTGAAAAGACACTAGACATTGGGCCTCATTACAACCCTGGCGCTAAGGGATTACCGGTACCGGTAATGGTACCGGTAATCCCTTAGCGCCTGATTACGAGGTCCCTTTGCGGGTTCCCACCTTAACGGCTGGTTTTACCAGCCATTAAGGAATGGACCCGCAAAGGGACCTTGGTGCTAATTACGGTACGGCAATTTGCAGTACCGTAATTACCGCCTTTCCCATGCCCATTATGCCCTATGGGGCAAAAATGGGAATGGGGAAGGGCCATGGTGAAATGGGGAAGTACCGCCCCGCCAACCTTGGAATGGGGTGGTACTTCCCCATTTCACCATGGCGGACTTGTTACAATACCGGCAGCAACCATGGTGCTAATAGAGCCATGGTTTAGTGCTGGTGTTGTAATGAGGGCCATAGTGTCTAATAGATAATTATGGATGAAACATGTTGACTATCTATAAGACTAGAAACTAGATTTTATGATCAGAGTCTAATTTAGGTTTCTTTGAGGCTAAGCCTGTGTGTTATGTGATTTGAAAAAAAACTGGGAACAATATCTGTCATCTATGACTCTTATAGGAATAATCTAAGAGCTATATTCTGTGTTGTGTCAAATATACATTCACGATAGCGATGATGAACTACGGTACAACAACATAACCATAACCGAATAACCCCATTGATTTTGATTGATTTGAACTTCTTTGAATTGTTTTGAATTGTCTGATTCTGATCTATTTGTGAATCAGATGTGTGATGTTTTATATATATATGATGATTGATATATAATAAAGGTATATTTCTTATACATATATAATTTCATGTCTCGCGGCTGAGATAATTTTGTTGTATAATGGATTTTGAATGAGGTTTTAAACAAGTGTCACCAGTCAGAGTTGTTGGGGTGGAGAGAGGGGTAATCAGTCCCCCTTTTTCTTTTGTAACAGCCTCCATGGTTTAGCTGCCTACAGCACAGGAGGTGTACCTTTGCATCAACTACTGTTCCTGCCTTTAAAACACCGAAAAAATGTATAACACTACAAATTATCAGCAGAAGCTGCTACTGAAGGACACCAAATTCTGAAGCAAATGAAGGTGCTTCTAATAGATGAAGTAAGCATGGTCTCCAACCTCATGTTGGCTTTAATTCACCTCTGACTCTAAGAAGTCCTAGAAACCGCCTACAAAGAACTGTTTGAAGGAAAACACGTGATTGTTTTCAGAGACCTCCTACAGTTACCAGTAAAAGGTCAACCTATTTTCAAAACATTGGGACACAAACAATGTTGCAACACACTGTAAATCTCTGGCAACATTTTCACTGCAGAGAACTAACCCAAAACATGCATCAGTCTGCAGACCTCACCTATGCTAACATTTTATAAAGCATTAGAACTGGTTGCATACTTACGTTGCAAAGTCCACCTTAAATAGTAGACTAATACATGAGCTATATGTGCAAAATACATCTGCTGCTGATGTCATCGAACAATTAACTCAACAAAATATGAAATTCATTTCCTTAATGCCAACTCTTGCAAGCTGTAGTCAATTCATGAGACAATGTTGCAAAGAGAAATGCAACCCATACTGCATATCAGCTGCACAGACAAACTAGACGTGCATGGAACGACACTCCCTATATGTCAACAAGCAACAGCACGAGCTAAGCATAGCTTAGAAAAATGTATCTCCAACACAGCTGGATTGAAAGAAATATTAACTTTGTGCTTAAATTGCAGATTAATTCAAAAACGTAAGCTTGACGTAGAACAAGGTTTAGTCAATGGAAATGGAGCAATTGGTACAGTTGTTGACTTCCAAACATATCCACATGACAACAACATTCAGTTTATAAACATCTGCTTTGACAAAATTGCAGAAGTTAATAAAATTGGCCTCACAATAGTATGTTTCCTTCTTTTCAAAGACATATTTAAACAGTTCTCTCTGTCTCTTGCATATGACCCTGTATCACGCATTGATTGACATTGGCAGCACAGTCTTTAAAGAAGGTATGAGTTATGTATCACTTCTCTGTACACTCAATGGTCTATTTCTAGTTAGCTGATGCAAACAAAGTATATGATGACATTCCTTGCATCCTAGAATACAACAGGCTATGTGCACTGTACAACCCTATCTTGATATGTACTCTGTAGCTCAAAAAAGAGAATCTAAAAAAAAAAATACATACAAACAGATCTCCCAATAATACATCTAAGGAAACAATGACCAACAGTTTCTCCATCAAATAATACAACCACAAAACGGTCTACAGAAGACAAAGAGACTACAAAGAAATCTGCAGCCCCATCAAACGATGCAAAGAGACTACTCTCTGGTCCATTTAAATTCAGCAACATAACTGGAGTAAATTGCTATGCAAATGTAACAATCAATCTTCTCTTCCAATTACCACCAATTGTTCACAAGATTTACTTAAACGGCTCGTACCAGTTGTGTTTAAATGCTTATGCTTTATAAAAATGCCACAAATAATCCTGACATCACTTACAGTGTCTGAGGTATAAGACAAGAATTGGACTACTGTTCAGAATTGTAAATTTACCATAAACACATAGGAGGATCCTCAAGAATGCCTAATGTACTTACGACTAGTAATGGAAACCAAAAACATCCCTATGGCTCTGGCTTCTCACTTCACCTCTAAAACTCAGGACATCCTGTCCTCTCTCTCATCCTCTCTTTCCTCTTCTTCTCCTTTACCTCTCCTGTACCCCTCCTGGCTGCCTCTCCTTCTCCTCCTCCTTTCTCCTGCCTTTCTGTAATCACTCTTGATGGCATGTATAGACAAGTCCAATCTATGAAAGTGTCATCCAAGCAGGTGTTCCCCTACTCCTCCAGAACCATCGAGGACCACATTGACACCCTCGCTCAAGCCTTGGCTAATTTCTGCAATCACTCTTTTGCCACTGGAACTTTCCCCTCTCTCCTTAAGCACTCCCTTGTTCACCCACTCCTGAAGAAACCTCTCCCCAATTCTTCCTGTCCAGCAAACTACCGCCTGATCTCTATTACTCCTTTCCTGGGCAAATTATTGGAAAAGCTGGCCATCTTCCAGCTTACTCCAAACTGAATCTGCTGGTTGTCTCCATAACCATCAGTCTGGCTTCAGAGCCGCCAGAGGTATAGAAAATGCTCTACTGAACACCTTTGAAGATCTGCTCACTAATCTCAACACTAGCCTTCCTTCTGTCCTCATCCTCCTTGATCTTTCCTCTGCTTTTAACACAGTCAATCATGCCACCCTGATCAATCATCTCCGGGAGGACCTGGGCATCATGGATCAGGCCCTTGCGTGGCTGACCTGCTTCCTCCTAGACCATCCCTCTTAGGTCTAACTAAAGTCCTTACTCTCCACCCCTCTCCACATTTGCTGTTGCCCAGGGCTCCAACCTCTTACCCTTGCTTTTCAATGTCTATGTGGCCCTTTTGGCCCACCTGCTCTTTACCTTCTCCTCTAACTTTCAATGTTATGCGGGTGACACTCAGCTCTCCTTCAGGCTCCCCTCTACCCCCTCTTGCTCATTCCTGACTGCCTATCTGCGATTCAGAGATGGTGCGCCTTCAAAGATGTCTGCCTCAATGCCAGCAACACCGATATCCTCCTCATTGTGAGCCCTGCTCCGCCTGCTTTCCCCATTTCACTCTGGCCTTACTCCTTGGGCCCTCTTCCGGCACCTTCCTGTGAGGAAAAACACCTTGGGGTCATCTTTGACTCCACTCTCTCCTTCTCTCCTCACATCACGGATCTCTCTAAGAAGTCCCACTGCCAGCTGCACCTCCTCAGAGGCATTCCTCCTTTTCTCACTTTCCCCCAGAAGCTCGCCATCTCCAAAGCCCTTGTTCTCTCTAGGCTGGACTACGGCAACAGCTTCTTTCTCAACCTGCCTTCCTCTACTTTCCGTCCTCTGCAACTAATCCATAACAGGACTGTGAGACTTGTCCTTGGCCTCAAGCAGAAGGATTATATCTCTCCATACCTGAAATCTCCCCACTGGCTCCCGGTGGCTGCAAGGATCAAGTTCAAGACTCTCTGCATTGTCCAGAAGGCTTATTGCGGCCGGGGCCCGCACTGCATCCAACTCTCTCTTTCTACACATCTTCCTTCTCGAACACTTTGCTCAGCTACATCAAACTCTCTGATGGTCATATGCTTCTCTGGGCCGAGAGTGGGAGGTAGATATCTTTCCTCTGCAGGGTCCTCTGTCTTCAAGCAGGACCAACTCAGGTTCTGGAAGCAGCTCAAAACCTTCCTTTTCGCTTCTGCTTTCTCTCTTTCCCTCCCTTGCTGATCCACCTGTCTGTTGTGCTAACTTGTCGCCTGGCTACCCTCAGAACCTAATGAGCATCAGGCTCCTCCACAACCTGTTAAACACCTGCACTAGCTCCTGGCCTCCGCACACCTAGTGGTTGTATCTGTAACCCTACAGTCCCCTACCTCCTTGCACTACCTAGAACTGGCTCCCCCGGCTCCACTCACTCAGAGCAATGCTTCCCTGATCGCACTTCCCCCTTCCCTCCCTCTGGCACTTCTCTTCCCCTCTGCCCCCTGCACTTGGATGATCTGAATGACACACAAGGCCTAGTAAAATGGTTGTTTCGTCCACCCTATGTCCCCCTACCTTGTCTTGTCGCGCCTACATACACTTGTGTACAGGCGTGTTATAAATGACTCATATCATATCATGAATGAAATCTTCCAGATTTCATAAACGTCAAACCATACATGCACTCTCTGCAACCATGTTTCACTAGAGCACATCCCTAATTAATTTTGCAAGCACAGATTTTGTCATATGGCATGGGCGTAGCCACGTCAATACATTGCAACATGTGATTGGTCAGTGTATTGACATGGCCAAAGGTTATGTGTAGGCACGTAACAGCAGCACGTAGCATGATTGCTGGTGCAATAGGTGTGAAGACACCCATGCGCGTTCACAACGCCCGACGTCATTTCACATGGTGGGTGAACTTCTTTGTAAGCCTTCAGGAACTTTTAAAAAGCAGGACCTTTTGTCTTGTGCTTTGTGTAGTTTGTAGTTTGTCATTTTCTGTTATTTTAGCTTGTTTTCTTTAATGTTTTTTAATGTTTTTTGATATTAAGGGGCCGATTCATGGAACAAACGTGCACCGAAAATCTACGCGCAAGCAGGCGCAAGCAGGCGCAAGCGGAAAAAAACATAAACATGCGATTCATGGAGGTCCCGGCACGTGTCTTCCTCGGGATGTGCGCCAAACCCGTGCATGGCGCACACGTCACTGCAACATCCCGAAAGACGTGCGCGACGCGCACAGTGAAAGCGCACAACCTCTGCGCATACACTAGAAAGTGGGCGGAACACGGGGCGTAACGCGCGGAATGGGGAACAACTTGCGAAAACAAGGGCGTAACTGGGGATGTACTGCAGGGAAGCAGACGGAACGCCCACACGCACCCGAACCACACGTATTCATGGATTCGAATAGGGCAAAGCCACGCACAGCGAAAGACACGCACAAGCCCAAACACGTCCGCCACACGAAGGCAGGCGGTAGCGTCCGTGCGCATTACAAAAGTGGCAACATACAGCAATAGTGCCTGGGGGAGCGGGCTACGTGTATTTCAGGGTTTCGCGTGAACATTCTCACGCGATCGGGCCTGGGGGAGCGGGCTACGTGCATCTCAGGGGTTCGCGTGAACTTTTCCACGCGATCGGGCCTGGGGGAGCAGGCTACGTGTATCTCAGGGGTTCACGTGAACTTTTTCACGCGATATCAGCAGGGTACGTGTATTTCAGGGTGCAGGGGAAGTTACACACGCGATTCCATCAGTGTACGTGTATTTCAGGGTGCGGGGGAAGTTCCACACGCGATTTCAGCAGGGTATGTGTATTTCAGGGGTGCGCAGGAATTTCCACACGCGATTGTGCCCGTGCGAACAGGGTACGTGTATTCCAGGGGTGCGCGGGAAGTTCCACACGCTATTCCCTCAGGGTACGTGTATTTCAGGGTGCAGGGAAAGTTACACACGCGATTCCATCAGGGTATGTGTATTTCGGGGTGCGGGGGAAGTTCCACACGCGATTTCAGCAGGGTACGTGTATTTCGGGGTGCGCGTGAAGTTCCACACGCGATATCAGCAGGGTACATGTATTTCAGGGTGCAGGGGAAGTTACACACGCGATTCCATCAGGGTACGTGTATTTCGGGGTGCGGGGGAAGTTCCACATGCGATTTCAGCAGGGTACGTGTATGTCAGGGGTGCGCGGGAATTTCCACACGCGATTGGGCCCGTGCGAGCAGGGTACGTGTATTCCAGGAGTGCGTGGGAAGTTCCACACGCGATTCCATCAGGGTACGTGTATTTCGGGGCGCGGGGGAAGTTCGACACGTGATTCCATCAGGGTACGTGTATTACAGGGGTGCGCGGGGAGCTCCACACTTGAATTGCACGTGTGGGCCCTCCCAGGTGTTCCCTCTACACCCTCCACGGCACCTGCAGGTGGCTCACACCACAGGGGCCTACCCTGCACATGTCCTGCAGGCACCCCATCCACCATGGCCATGCCCCCCAGCCAACCCACATGTCAACTTGCACTACTGCCCACCAACGCATGTCCCCCTGCACCCCCAGCCACCAGGGGCACCAACCACCAGGCCCCCACCCATGTCTCCCGCCACCCCCACCCCCCACTCCCCAGGGGCAGCCTCCACCAGGCCCCCACCCATGTCTCCCACCACCCCCACCCCCCAGCAGTGCAGGGGCAGCCTCCACCAGGCCCCCACTCATGTCCCCTATCACCCCCACCCCCAGCAGTGCAGGGGCAGCCTCCACCAGGCCCCCACCCATGTCTCCCACCACCCCCACCCCCCACTCCCCAGGGGCAGCCTCCACCAGGCCCCCACCCATGTCTCCCACCACCCCCACCCCCCCAGCAGTGCAGGGGAACCCCCACCAGGCCCCCACTCATGTTCCCCTTCACCCCCACGCCCCAGCACTGTGGGGCACCTGCCAGCAGGCCCCCACCCATGTCCAACTCATGTTCCCCACCACCCCCACCACCCAGCACTGTGGGGCACCTGCCAGCAGGCCCCCACCCATGTCCAACTCATGTTCCCCACCACCCCCACCCCCCAGCACTGTGGGGCACCCTCCACCAGGCCCCCACTCATGTCCCCTATCACCCCCACCCCCAGCAGTGCAGGGGCAGCCCCCACCAGGCCCCCACTCATGTCTCCCACCACCCCCACCCCGCCAGCAGTGCAGGGGCAGCCCCCACCAGGCCCCCACTCATGTCTCCCACCATCCCACCCCCCCAGCAGTGCAGGGGCAGCCCCCACCAGGCCCCCACTCATGTCTCCCAGCATCCCCACCCCCCAGCGACCAGGGGCAGCCTCCACCAGGCCCCCACCCATGTCTTCCACCACCCCACTCCCCCAGTCACCAGGAGCAGCCTCCACCAGGCCCCCACCCATGTCTCCCACCACCCCCACCCCCCAGCACTGTGGTGCACCTGCCAGCAGGCCCCCACCCATGTCCAACTCATGTTCCCCACCACCCCCACCCCCCAGCACTGTGTGGCACCTGCCAGCAGGCCCCCACCCATGTCCAACTCATGTTCCCCACCACCCCCACCCCCCAGCACTGTGGGGCACCTGCCAGCAGGCCCCCACCCAATTCCAACTCATGTTCCCCACCACCCTCACCCCCCAGCACTGTGGGGCACCCTCTACCAGGCCCCCACTCATGTCCTCTATCACCCCCACCCCCAGCAGTGCAGGGGCAGCCCCCACCAGGCCCCCACTCATGTCTCCCACCACACCCACCCCCCCAGCAGTGCAGGGGCAGCCCCCACCAGGCCCCCACTCATGTTCCCCACCACCCCCACCCCCCAGCACTGTGGGGCACCTGCCAGCAGGCCCCAACCCATGTCCAACTCATGTTCCCCACCACCCCCACCCCCCAGCCCCCATGGCCAGCCCCCACCAGGCCCCCACTCATGTCCCCTATCACCCCTACCCCCAGCAGTGCAGGGGCAGCCCCCACCAGGCCCCCACTCATGTCTCCCACCACCCCCACCCCCCCAGCAGTGCAGGGGCAGCCCCCACCAGGCCCCCACTCATGTTCCCCACCACCCCCACCCCCCAGCACTGTGGGGCACCTGCTAGCAGGCCCCCACCCAAGTCCAACTCATGTTCCCCACCACCCCCACCCCCCCAGCACTGTGGGGCACCCTCCACCAGGCCCCCACCCATGTCTCCCACCACCCCCACCCCCCAGCCACCATGGCCAGCTTGCACCAGGCCCCCACTCATGTCCCCTATCACCCAACCCCCAGCCACCATGGGCAGCCTCCACCAGGTCCTCACAATCCCCAATCATGTGCGTTATGGTCAGCCTCCACAGCCAAGTAACCCACTCACCCACATGGAAATTGAAATTACATGTTACACCCCCAATGTCCATAAAGCAAATGAACCCATGTCCGTCACACACAATGGTTGCAATTGAATGGGAAACACCCAACATGACATGCATGAAACCAATGAGATGATACCACACAGTGAAGTATGAAAACAAAATTGTATTAAAAAAAAAAGAATGCAAATGAAATGAAACAAACTACAATGGCAAAGAAAAAAAGAGAAGCTGCATGTCCGTCTAAAAAAATAAAAACTACAAATCCAAATCCAAAAAAATGTTGTCCAAAGTCACATTAAAAATAAAATCAATCCAATGAAGAACTATGTACAAAACATCCAAGGGTCCATGAACCCAACTGAACAAAGGAAACCTACAAAAAACCCTAACTAAAATGCGACTATATACAAAAAGTGGAGCAGTGTCCGTCGACACCAAATCATAATAAGAAACAAAGGAAACCTAAAACTAAAGAACTATATACAAAGGCGGCGGGCAAGTCCAGCGGCTCACTCCGTGGTGTACCGGGCCAGGGCATCATCGAACTCCTGTTCGATGTCCCGGAGGCGGTCCTGTTCCATGGCCCCGAGGGTCCACAGGGACGACGTTGTCTCCTCCTCCAACCCCCTGCGGATTGCCTCGAGGCACTTGGCCCGCCTCAGGGCCCTCCGCATGGAGTTCTCCGCCCTGACCATTGTGAGCCGCGCCTCTTCCGCCCGCCGCCGGGCCCAACCGCTGCCACACAGAAGACACACCCCGTCCTGGGTCAACCTGCCCTCCGGCCGATGCCTGCCCCTCCGATGTTGAAGGCCCCGAGCCTTCATGGCTCCCACCACCTTGCTGCTGCTGCTGTGCCCCTGCCCGTGCACTGCCTCCTGCTGCCTGCACATCCTCCGCCGGCTGGGGTGCAGTTCTTGATGTGGCCACCCCTGCTGGACGTCCGACTCCCGACTGTGGCAGGGATGCCTCCTCCACCAGCCTGGCCGCACCGTCAGAGGCAGCTCCACAGGGCACCCAGGTGACTGATGGTTGGGAAGATGGCACAGAGGACGACTGGCGCGTAGGGGGTCCAGTTGAGGAGGGGGTCGGAGCAGGCCCCATCAGATGGAGGAATCCGGCCTGGGTGACCTGTCCCAGCAGGCTGACGTGGTCAACGAGCCATTCGAGATGACGTGCAGTCTCCCCATGAAAAGACTGCAGGTCACCTCGCATGGCCCGTTGACGCAACGCCACACCAGCCAGGACAGGCTCAACCCGGACCTGGATAGCCACGTCCGCAGGCAGAGGAAGGCCAGTTGAGGTGAGCTCATCCCCTGCCTGAAAACGGGTCTGGACGTAGGCATCCCTGCTGGTGCAAGATAATGCAGGGACAGGATCGGGGACAGGATTGCACACAGGCACCTCCGCGGCGGCCTGTGCTGCCTCCTGTCCCTGGTCCTGCACTGCACCACTAGCACCAGTGGGATCCCCACCTCCAGACCCCGTCTCTGGTGCTTGCACGGCCTCCTCCTCCACCAAACCCCCCACCAACCTGGATGACTCTGTGCCATCTTCCCCTGTTGGGCCCTGTGGGGTCCCAGCTGCCCCTTCTGCTGCCGAGGAGTCCAACTCCAACCTCCGCCTCTTGGACCTCCCCCCGGCAGCTGCGGCCTGGGACGCGGCACCGGACTCCTCACTCCACCACGAGATGACAACACGGGAGGGGAGCCGGGCCTTCCGTCTCCGGCTGGCGGTGGGATCCCCGCCGCTGTGCTCCACAGCACCTTCTCCGCCCTCTTCATCAGTTGACGCTGCAGACAGGGAGAAACAAAACACAGGCATCAGGGCACTGTACAATGGACACATACACACATGACAGTTGCACATGAGTGGCATTGGCAAACCTCAGACATGTCATCACAATCCCCAACACACATGTCATTACAACTCGCACACATGAGCCATACCACAGCCATATCGCAACTACCACCACCATCCACACACATACAACAGCATGAGCAGCCAAAGGTGAGCCAGACATCACATGCAACACAGGAAGTGCACCACACATGTACACACACCACCACACTTGCATGCATGTGTACACCTCTGCCAAGTGTCGCACTGTTCAGACGGGCATCCATGTCACATCTGCCAATCAGGCTTCCACATACCGCTGTCACATGCATCCATGTTGCATCACTGTTGCACCCTTGTCAAATACACACACATGCACATGTACACAGTGCTGATACATGCAGCCGAAAACAACATACATGCGTGACATCACGGACATGTCTACTTACATACGCATTCATCCAAACATGTGTGCACACACAACTGCATTTGGCATGCAAGCCTACACACACAAGCACCATCCATGTCTCACACATCACAGCCCTCGCATGTGTCAGCCCCATGGCTCTGTACACCCCCACCCATACTCGAGCCCATACAAACAGATGTGCAACCTGCACACTACTGAATAATCACCACACGCACTGCTCACAATCAGGATGCATGTACACTCACCGCTCGACTCCAGACGGGTCTGCTTCTCTAGGACCTGGACGTGGAGCGCTGGGGATATGCGTTCCAGGACCCTCATCTGTTCTTCCGACAAGTGGCCCCGGCGCCCCTTGGCATAGGCTGCCTTCAAGAGGCGCCGGGCATTGTTCAAGGTCCTGGACCTGAAGTCCTCCCAGCGCTTCCTGACATGTTGTAAGTCGCGGACTGCCACCCCCTCCGCGTTGATGGCAGTCACGATGTCAGTCCAGATCCGAGTCCGTCCTTCCTTGTCGGCGCGGGAACTTCCGAAGAGGGCATCATACTGCCCCAGGACTTGCTCCACCAGGACACCAACTTTGGTGGCACTGAAGCTGGTGCCCCTCTGCCTCTCTGGCCGGGGGTTGTCAGTGGTCACAGATGGTGTTTGCCCCAACATGACAACCCCAGAGGCAGGAGTGGGTGGGCAACTGGGTCCTGGGGCTGGGCTGTGGAGCGATGGAATCCCAGTCGGGAGTCTTCGGTTCCAGTAGGGGTGGTCACAGCAACAGCACCCCTGGCTGATGTGCAGGCAGCAAATGGCAGTGCACGTGGGCATCAGGCAGTCAGGCAGCAGCAGATGGCAGGTGGGAGCATGCTCGGGGCTCTGGGGGGCAGTATTTCGGCCTTCTGGGCAGGAGCATGGTCTTCCGTGTGCTTACGCGTGGCCAGCTTGATACGGAGTGATTTGGCACGTGAAAAATCTGCACGTCAGCGTGTAATTCGAGGAAAGGCCCTTAGCGCGTAAGTGCGTCTGAACGCATACGCATTTTCATTGGACAGAAGGCCCCTCAAGCACAAGTGCCCCTGTGACGTGACGCGTACAGACGTGGATGGCCATTTCAGCGCGCGTGAAAAACTGCACGTCCGCGTGTAATACGAGGAAAGGGCCCATGCGCGTAAGCGTGCATGGAAACTGCACGTCCGCGTGTAATACGTGGAAAGGGCCATGCGCGTAAGCGCGTGTGGAAACTGCACGTCCGCGTGTAATACGTGGAAAGGGCCATGCGCGTAAGCGCGTGTGGAAACTGCACGTCCGCGTGCAATACAAGGAAAGGGCCCATGCGCATAAGTGACGTGACGCGCGCGTGCGTTTCCCTTAGCACGGGTTAAAGATGAGCGGGCCCAGCAGTTCGCTGTACGCGCCTTTCGTGGAGACCGACATGTGTTGCTGCTTCCTGTTGTTTCGCGCGCCATCACAACTTCACAGCTATCAAGGACGTATCTCTTCTTTTGGCGGGGGTATTGGCTACGCATGTTTTTCTGCATCGCGCTAGTCAGACGGTGAGTCGCACACGCTCTTTTTCCCACTGCGGGTGCCCCTGTGTATCGCACCCATTTTTGATGTCATAGTAGCCTGCGTGTCCCACGCGTACGCGTAATTCGTGTTACTGGGTGCCACCGCGTACTGCGGGAGGTTGAATCCACGCACGTAGGCTGCAGGGTTGCGTGCACGGTTTTACTGCAGTTTTGGTGTGCCTGAGCGTTGCGTGACCCGTCACCACATCACCGGGGTCACTTACAGCCTTGCAGGTGCAGGGGGGCTGTTAACATCTTGCTTCTCACCCCCTTCACCCCAATTGCCCAGGTCAATTGTGGTGTACACCTCCCATTGGCACCACTCCATCTGTGCCAGCACTACTACATCTGTGCCATGGTTGGGAGGCCACCAAAGGTGAGTGGCGCCTCAGCTGGGCGTACTCCTCATGGCGGGCGTGGTCGGGGACGTGGCCGTGGTGACCAGGGAGTAGGGGGACTCCAGGGTGTCCAGGGCAGCCACAGAGGGGGAAGAGGCAGGGGTGCGCCACTTGAGCACAATGTTGTGCCATGTGTCGGTGCAGCCATGCCACCACCCGCTGTGGTTGCGGGGGATGCAGCTCCTGCATCTGGCGCTGGCACCCGTATGACCCGGCAGTCCGTTCCATCGACTGCCACGGGCCCAAGGGTAGTGGTAGCTGCAGGTGCAGCTGTGGACACCGCCACCCAGGCTCAGGGTCTGACAACGCAGGCTGCGTTGGCACTTGAAGAGCCCTTGGTCCCTGGGGCAGTCATGTCATCTGCTGCCCCGAACAGCCGGGTGTTGGCAAGTGCAGGGGCAGATGCACCCAACAGCACCCCGGTTGTGAGTCTGCCAACCAGGACCGTTGCGGCCAGCGATCCTGCCACAGCTGATGTTGCTGCGCAGGGTCCATTAGTGGGCACCCAGCTGCCACTGACACAAGTAAGGCCTTTGGTCATCCCTCCACCTGCCACTCCCTTGGCTCAATCCACCGAACCCACTGGCCATACTGGTCAGGGCGGCATTAGCCAGCCAGGGTCTGCGCCACAGTCCAAGAGGAGGAAGGTTGCACCTGCAGCACAGGCTGGGACCCCACACACAGCCACGACCTCCTGCACGTCGAGGAAGAAGCCTTTCTGTAAGCAGGAACTGGACTTCCTTGTGGACTACGTGCGGGGCCACAGCCGTGACATGCTAGTGGGTGCCAATAGTCAGACCACGGCTGCCCAACGTGACACTCACTGGAAGCATGTTGCGGAACATGTCAGTTCATTCGGCCATGAGGTACGCACAGCGCAGGAGTGCAAAAAGCGCTGGAATGACATCAAGCGCAGCACTAAGGCTAAGCTGCCTCAAATTACAACTTGACTCTGGTGACTGGCGGTGGGCCTGCACCAGAGGAGGAAGAACTCACTCCGCCTGAGGCTCTCGTTGCGGAGTTCATACCACCTGAATTGGTCGAAGGAGTGGGAGAGAAGCTGGACTTTGATGCCCAGTCCAGTGAGTGTTGATGCGTGTTTGTTGAGGACGTGTCTGTTTCACTTGTGGGATGTGTTGTGCATGATTGCTGCTACATGTGACGTGTACATGGTTCTGATGTGTAAGTAATGCAATGCTACCGTCATGCATGTCTCCTCTGCCTGCATGCGGGACTCCATGTAGGCATGCTCCCTTGCCCCTCCTCCGCAACTCTGCACCCCAGTTCCACCTTTGCACTGGTCTGCTTCAATCTTGCCAATGTGTACTTTCTTGTTCATGTGTCCTGTGTAGATGCTAACTTCCAGCGTAGAATCTGCCAGACATATGCCCTGTGGTACAGCCTTAGTACTCGATGCAGGGTATCTCACTTGTACTGTGCATGGGTCAGATGTCCCGCAGGGACATGAGTGCCCATTCATGCTCCATGTGCATTGCACGCATGCCCCTATGTGTCCTTTACTGGATGATCACTGTAATATAAGTCCTTGGTTACATACATTGCCTGTGGCTCAGTCCTAAGTTGCACACATGTTTAGGCTCTGACAATCTGTGTGGCTCACAGGCCTCAGCCATCCCTGCTTTGGTATTGGGGTGGAGGGGTGCTTGGCTTCTAGACATGGTACACATTGAGTGCACAATGCACGTGATGTCTGAATTTGACATTGCACTGCCTTCACATTTCCTGGCACACACCATGTAGTGCTTGTACATGTAGGCAGTGAGTGGCGTACACATTTTCTGCACTGCATAGACCCACTTCCATGATAACTGCCACCTTTCAACAGGTCTGATCTCAGAAGCTATTCAAAGTAGACCCAGCATGCATGCCAGGTCATATGTTGTGTGTCACATGTCTGCCGGATGCCTTTGCTGTCGGTGTGTGTGTGTGTGTCGTGTGCTTCTGACATGTGTATTGACCTTTTTCTCTCTATTTTTCAGGTGATGACGCAATGGAGGCAGAGGATGGTGTTGTCATGCCAGACACAGGGTTGGTAACACCACATCAACCCGGCACTATTGGGGGTCGTGGGGTGGTAGGCCACGAAAACCCCCAAGTGCTGCAGTCCATCTTGTCTCTGGCTGCCTATGAGTCCAGCCTTGATGATGACTCTGACGTCCATGTTGAGTTGGATAACCATCAAGTCCATGTGTCAGGGGTGAGTGATTCTGATGTGGACACTCCTCTGTCTGCGACACATGCACTGAGGGATCATACAGTCTTGGTTCCTCTGCCCGTGGTGGATCGGGACGCAGGGTCACCCTCCACACCAGTCACTGATGTGCCTGGGACATCACGTCGACGGGGGCATGTAGTCGTGCAGCCGCAAGCGGTGCCAACACAGCAAGGACCCCCGGTCCTTGGGTCCCGCAGGGGTCAAGCCCGGCAACGCGGTCGCCGCGAGCAACCGCTGTATACTGAGTGGGAGCAAGACATGACTGCCAATTCCGAACGGCAGGGGGCAGCAATGGAGAACATCGCTGAGAGCATGGAGCGTGTGGCCCGATCTGTGCTCCCCCCTGCTAGGCAGGTGCTTCTCCAGCAGCAGGCGGCACGGTCCACGGCCCGCTCACTCAGGCTGGGCATGGCGGCCTCAGACAGGGCACGCCAGGCTGAAATGTCGTCTCTGCGTCAAACAATTGCTGCTCACGCAGAGGCGCACATGGATGCCCTGAGGGAGGAGTATGCTTCCCTCAGATCCACTCTGGGTGTCCTTATGATGTCCCAGAGGCAGCGGGCAGAGGAGAGGTTTGGACAGCTTGAGTGTACCATCTCGGCTGAGCTACAGGCTTGTCCGGAGGTGCAGCGGTTGTCCAGCCAGGCCTTGCAGGAGGAACTCCGTGTTACACGTGCTACCTTGCAAGAGGAAGCACGTGTATCACGGGAGGTTCTGCATGCAGACCTACGTCACATCCCCACACAGAACCAGGCTCACCCGTCCGGCAGACTTGCTGCCGACGAGGGGCAAGCTGCGGCTAGGCGTGGCCAGGCTACTGTGCCACGTCCTCCTTTCCAGGATAAGCCAGACTCAGACGACCATCTATCTCCCACATAGGTCGTGCTGTGCAGGCGTTGAGCACATGGAGGATTTTTTTTTTGGCTCAGCATCATCGCATGTGGATGTTGAGCAGCACCCTGTACCTCCCCCCTCCTGGGTGCCTCCCCCCCCCCCGGGTCGTACGTGGCCATTTTTGATTTTTCCTTTAGTTTAGTTAGTTAAGTTTCTGTTTGATAGTTAGTTTAAATAGGTAATGTAGGTTTTCCATAGTTAGTGTAATTAGTTAATAGTTGATTTAGTTTAAAATTGCTAGTCTATTGTGCTTTCATGTGACGGTGCGGGGCTTTGTGGCTTTTGAAGGCATCCACTGTCTGTTCCAGCTGGGCCCTTCATGGTTGTCTTGTGTATGTGTTTGCTGCTTGGGTTCCTTGACTCACATATGCCACTCCTGCCTCCCTTATCCATGGGCTCGCAAGGATGGTTCGGTGTTACAGCATTTTACACAAGGGCTTTGGACTGTCATATCTGTGGCATGTCTGGTGCTGTGTGACTTGTGTTGACACCCCTAGTGGGGATGATTTAGGTGTCATTGTCCACTGTTCAGCTTTTGCTAGATGGGGTGTGTCATGATTAATGTGGACATTGATTGCTATGCATTGTGTAGTATGTTTCATATCTTTCCTGTACATGTGCTTGTTGCCATTCATGCTGTAGATAGTGTTCCACACTTTGGAGGTGAAAGACGGACTGATGGTGTGATTTGTGATGTGACTCTCTGACATGGTCAAGTAATGAGATGCCTGATGAGACACACACAGATGACTTTGAAGCATTAATCATGTGTTTCATGCCCTTTCTGCAGGGGGATGAGCCTCCAGAGCACCTTTGCCAGCAGACATGGCCCATTGGACGACGGTATTCTGGACCCGTTTGTTGGTGCCCACATGCACATGTGTGCAGAAGCAGAGGCACAGTGATTGCAGACCCACATCCTAGAACTGCTGACATGTTCCAAGGAACTCCAGGCAAGGTGAGCATCACAGGGGGGCCACGACACAGCAAAGCTTGCACCAGGTGAGTTGCACATGCAGGCTTAGTCACAGCACTGAGGGTGAGCTTAGACGTATATTGGTGTTGGAGCACGCAATGCAGCTCAGATGTGTATGTGGACTGATGGCTGCTGATAGTAGGGTTGTCTGGGACACATGCAGGGGCAGTGGCACATACCCTCCGGTACACCAATGTCCATTGAGACACTTGAATCAACCATGTAGCCTTCCGAGACATGGAAAGGGGCAGCTCACAGGGACATACAGCAAGGGACATACTCAGGTGCAGTGCATGTCTTTTCCACGTACTTCATGATAAATGCACTGCCAACTTTGTTTCGGTCATGGTGGTACGCAACTTGCTCTGTAGTCATGGCTTGCTATATGGATCTGTCTGCTTACCCAGGGAACATTGCATGTTGTGTGAATTGTGACACATTGGTGTTCCATTAGCCACGCACCCAGTAGCAGCTGCCTTACTGCATTGACTGTGTATGACCCGTCACAGGGGTGATGTTATATATGGGTACGAAGCATCAACCACAGATTGTCTGTTTGTAGAGTAGTCTGTTGCTGTGGGGCATGTTTGGTGTTGTGTTATTGTGCAATTGGCACGTACAGGTTGTTGACTGTGTCTCTCTTTGCAGCATTGCAGTGCTCCTGTAACCGGACCTGAGAATGCGCAGGCAGGAGGCCAGCACTCAAAACCAGAGCTAAGTATCTTGTTGTTTTTCTTACGAACTGCTCTGCATAGGCTTGCTGGGGAGTGTACTGATGCATGGATGTATGTGTGGTTCCATTTGGTATGTTTTTTTCTCCCTATTCACCTGTGATCCTATGCAATTTTGAAACCTGTACCCTCTACCCGGTGTTCCTGCTTCCCATGCCAATCCAAGCAACGTTCCCTGACCCTATTTCCCCACTGGGGTTGCGGATGCCTGTGTAAGCCCCAAGCTTGCAGGCGCCAAAACCCTAGAGGGGGTAATCGTTCATACCACTCCTGAGCCTGGACTACAGAAGCCCATGACAATGATGTCCAAGTTTGTTTGGATAGTGTATGTGTTCATGCAGGTTGTACATTTTCGTGCATTCCCTAGTTTCATGTGTCATTCCTCCTCCCCTCTCCTGTCGCACATTCCAGTCATCCAGTGTGTCAAGACCTGTCCCGACTGCATATCCCTGAACCTCATTCCCCACCAGGGTCTCAGGGGCCTGTGTGAGTTTGACCTTGCAGGCACCCGGGACATGGTGGGGGTGGTTGTTTTGTGACACTCCCGCGCCTGTACAGGGGACCTGTGACAGTACACATCCATTCATGGTGCATCATCCTATGTCATGTACCACACCCTGTTGTGACGTTGTTTTGCTGTTCTACCTTGGTTGTTGCATCATTGTGGTAGTACTTGGCCTTTGTGAGGTACTGCTACGTCAAGTCATCTACTGGAGGGTGTTCGGGTTCTTTTTTATGCCTTGGATTTTGTGATTTTGGAAATGAGTGTGGATTCTGAGGGTTCAGGCATCTTTTTACACACAAGGTGGGAGATGGTGACGAAGGGTAAAGGTGATCCTGTGGCCAGGTGGAATTGAGGTTTGGAGGCTCCATGACCCAGGTGCAGTTGTTCAGTGGGTCATGGTCATTTGTGAGGGGGGGGGTTGTTAGTGATAGTTGCCTTGCCCTGCAGTGTGATGGGAACTCTGACATAGTAATGGTGGTATCCTATGTACATGTTGTGTTCTGCTGATCAATGCCTGTTCATGTGTTGTGTTTTCCTTTCAGGTGCGAGGGGATAGTTGTGGTTTGACATGCTGGGGTGTACACATGGTGGATGTTCACATGTGATGTGTAGGGAACACTGATGGTCACTTGAGTGCACATGCATATGTGGAGTGCATGTCCTTGCAGGACCACACACTTGCACTCTGATGCACTACATGTACTCCCACCCTTGCATATCCACGTGTACACTGTTTGCCTTCTGGTGCCCATTGTGTCCCGGCAGCACATGTTCTGTGACCGATCATGGATCCAGTACATGCCTAATTTGATGTTTGACGTGGTCTGTCACTTAGATGTGATGCTCAGGGTGTGCATCACACACAATGGCTGTTCACTGTGCTGTGCGCTGAGCAGTGTGAAGCAGGAGTAGGACACTGCACACATGAGCTGCAGTGTTGAATTTGCAATGCATAATGTGCATGTAGACAGGCATTCATTGTGATGTTACGTCTACGACTGTTGTAATGCATTTGGAAATGACTTATTTTGGGTGGGAGATTTTGTTGGTCTGTCATTTCATCTGATTCCGGGTCAGGCAGCAGTGTCCGATGCCACTGTACATTTAGGACATGGCAA
Source organism: Ambystoma mexicanum (assembly GCF_040938575.1). Classification (NCBI taxonomy): domain Eukaryota; kingdom Metazoa; phylum Chordata; class Amphibia; order Caudata; family Ambystomatidae; genus Ambystoma; species Ambystoma mexicanum. Next base: position 817,937,195 of record NC_090935.1, read on the forward strand.
TGTGTACCTTATCGTTACTGCATTGGTATATGGGTATTGCTTGCCATGTCATGTTGATGTTTGGGAGGGTTTGAGTGACATAACAGTGATGGCCATGGCCTGTTTTGCAGGTGTGTGTGATGCACACCTTGCATGTCCGGGTCATCCGCTTCTCAGAGCAACTAGCTGGAGGTAGATTTCTCTCCGCAGCAGGGCCCTCCCCCTGGAACAGACTTCCTGCCTGACTTGAACTTGAGGGGAACCATCTCCAGTTCTGGAAGCACCTCAAGACCTTCCTCTTTGCTTCTGCTTACTGTCTGCCTCTCCCTTGCAGAATTCTCCACTGGAACTGCACAGGAGCTACAACTGGGCCACTCTCACCGACCTCGGTCCCTGCCCAGCCACTCTCCACTTGCACTGCTTCCCTGGCAACCCCTGCACTGCAGTACTGTCTCTTTATCCCTACAGCCCTCCCTTCCCAGCAACTTGTCTGCACTTACCTTTGTAGTTGCCACCAGGAGACCTATGTATAATTTTTTTGGCCTACTTCCCCTGTACTGGACTCCCCCCCTTCCCCTTGCACTTTTCCCATTCCCCCTACCCCTGCACTTGCACGATCTCAATGACACCTGGCCTAGTAGTACCGTTCTCTGTGTTCTCTTGTTCCCCCCTCCCTGCCTCATTGCGCCTTGGAATACTTGTGTATGGCCCATATCATGTCATATGTCATATGTGTGCCTTTTGGTCACACAGGACAGCTTGTGTTTAAGTAGCTAGGGATGCAGATGATGTGGCAGTTCCATGGCAACTTTCTCAGGGTGGTAGGGTTGTGACAGTTAACTGTCTCTTTGTCATCATCGATTGTCACCTGGTATGTGCCAGGCCTGTGTGCACTCCGCAAGGGTGGGAGTTTAGGTGAAAAATGTGGCCACAAGCTGGGTCCGGGCTTCCTCGCCACGTGCCCTGTCCCCTCCCATGGGCAGTGCCTGTGCCTGTGGTTGGGGATGTGGGGGCACCACCATGTCCACCGGGACGCCCTGCCGTGTTGCAACATTGTGCAGGACACATGCTGCCACAATGATCCTGCACACTACTGGTGGTGCATAGAGTAGTTGCCCAACAGAGCGGTCAAGCGAGCGGAAACGTGACTTGAGCACTCCGAATGTGCGCTCCACTATGCCCCTGGTTGCAATACGGGCGGCGTTGTATCTTACCTGGGGTGGTGTGGTGGGGTTCCGGATTGGCGTCATCATGTGGTTGCTCAGAGGGTAGGCACTGTCCCCTGGGGAGGTGATAATAGTTGAGATTATTAGGGTTTGGATATTTGTCTGTGTGTGACTTGCATGCATGTGCAAGGGCATTTGTACTGACCTAGGAGCCATGTGTCGCCATGCTGCCCAGCCTCCAGGACCCGGCTCAGGGCGGACATTCTGTATATGAAACTGTCATGGGTGGAGCCAGGGTAGTTTGCATAGACAGAGGCGATGATTCCCTTAGCATCACATACCACCTGTACATTGATGGAATGCCAGTGCTTGCGGTTTCGGTAGATGTGCTGCCTCCTGTCCCTGGTCCTGCACTGCACCACTAGCACCAGTGGGATCCCCACCTCCAGACCCCGTCTCTGGTGCTTGCACGGCCTCCTCCTCCACCAAACCCCCCACCAACCTGGATGACTCTGTGCCATCTTCCCCTGTTGGGCCCTGTGGGGTCCCAGCTGCCCCTTCTGCTGCCGAGGAGTCCAACTCCAACCTCCGCCTCTTGGACCTCCCCCCGGCAGCTGCGGCCTGGGATGCGGCACCGGACTCCTCACTCGACCACGAGATGACAACACGGGAGGGGAGCCGGGCCTTCCGTCTCCGGCTGGCGGTGGGATCCCCGCCGCTGTGCTCCACAGCACCTTCTCCGCCCTCTTCATCAGTTGACGCTGCAGACAGGGAGAAACAAAACACAGGCATCAGGGCACTGTACAATGGACACATACACACATGACAGTTGCACATGAGTGGCATTGGCAAACCTCAGACATGTCATCACAATCCCCAACACACATGTCATTACAACTCGCACACATGAGCCATACCACAGCCATATCGCAACTACCACCACCATCCACACACATACAACAGCATGAGCAGCCAAAGGTGAGCCAGACATCACATGCAACACAGGAAGTGCACCACACATGTACACACACCACCACACTTGCATGCATGTGTACACCTCTGCCAAGTGTCGCACTGTTCAGACGGGCATCCATGTCACATCTGCCAATCAGGCTTCCACATACCGCTGTCACATGCATCCATGTTGCATCACTGTTGCACCCTTGTCAAATACACACACATGCACATGTACACAGTGCTGATACATGCAGCCGAAAACAACATACATGCGTGACATCACGGACATGTCTACTTACATACGCATTCATCCAAACATGTGTGCACACACAACTGCATTTGGCATGCAAGCCTACACACACAAGCACCATCCATGTCTCACACATCACAGCCCTCGCATGTGTCAGCCCCACGGCTCTGTACACCCCCACCCATACTCGAGCCCATACAAACAGATGTGCAACCTGCACACTACTGAATAATCACCACACGCACTGCTCACAATCAGGATGCATGTACACTCACCGCTCGACTCCAGACGGGTCTGCTTCTCTAGGACCTGGACGTGGAGCGCTGGGGATATGCGTTCCAGGACCCTCATCTGTTCTTCCGACAAGTGGCCCCGGCGCCCCTTGGCATAGGCTGCCTTCAAGAGGCGCCGGGCATTGTTCAAGGTCCTGGACCTGAAGTCCTCCCAGCGCTTCCTGACATGTTGTAAGTCGCGGACTGCCACCCCCTCCGCGTTGATGGCAGTCACGATGTCAGTCCAGATCCGAGTCCGTCCTTCCTTGTCGGCGCGGGAACTTCCGAAGAGGGCATCATACTGCCCCAGGACTTGCTCCACCAGGACACCAACGTGGGTGGCACTGAAGCTGGTGCCCCTCTGCCTCTCTGGCCGGGGGTTGTCAGTGGTCACAGATGGTGTTTGCCCCGACATGACAACCCCAGAGGCAGGAGTGGGTGGGCAACTGGGTCCTGGGGCTGGGCTGTGGAGCGATGGAATCCCAGTCGGGAGTCTTCGGTTCCAGTAGGGGTGGTCACAGCAACAGCACCCCTGGCTGATGTGCAGGCAGCAAATGGCAGTGCACGTGGGCATCAGGCAGTCAGGCAGCAGCAGATGGCAGGTGGGAGCGTGCTCGGGGCTCTGGGGGGCAGTATTTCGGCCTTCTGGGCAGGAGCGTGGTCTTCCGTGTGCTTACGCGTGGCCAGCTTGATACAGAGTGATTTGGCACGTGAAAAATCTGCACGTCAGCGTGTAATTCGAGGAAAGGCCCTTAGCGCGTAAGTGCGTCTGCACGCATACGCATTTTCATTGGACAGAAGGCCCCTCAAGCACAAGTGCCCCTGTGACGTGACGCGTACAGACGTGCATGGCCATTTCAGCGCGCGTGAAAAACTGCACGTCCGCGTGTAATACGAGGAAAGGGCCCATGCGCGTAAGCGTGCATGGAAACTGCACGTCCGCGTGTAATACGTGGAAAGGGCCATGCGCGTAAGCGCGTGTGGAAACTGCACGTCCGCGTGTAATACGTGGAAAGGGCCATGCGCGTAAGCGCGTGTGGAAACTGCACGTCCGCGTGCAATACAAGGAAAGGGCCCATGCGCATAAGTGACGTGACGCGCGCGTGCGTTTCCCTCAGCACGGGTTAAAGGTGAGCGGGCCCAGCAGTTCGCTGTACGCGCCTTTCGTGGAGACCGACATGTGTTGCTGCTTCCTGTTGTTTCGCGCGCCATCACAACTTCACAGCTATCAAGGACGTATCTCTTCTTTTGGCGGGGGTATTGGCTACGCATGTTTTTCTGCATCGCGCTAGTCAGACGGTGAGTCGCACACGCTCTTTTTCCCACTGCGGGTGCCCCTGTGTATCGCACCCATTTTTGATGTCATAGTAGCCTGCGTGTCCCACGCGTACGCGTAATTCGTGTTACTGGGTGCCACCGCGTACTGCGGGAGGTTGAATCCACGCACGTAGGCTGCAGGGTTGCGTGCACGGTTTTACTGCAGTTTTGGTGTGCCTGAGCATTGCGTGACCCGTCACCACATCACCGGGGTCACATACAGCCTTGCAGGTGCAGGGGGGCTGTTAACATCTTGCTTCTCACCCCCTTCACCCCAATTGCCCAGGTCAATTGTGGTGTACACCTCCCATTGGCACCACTCCATCTGTGCCAGCACTACTACATCTGTGCCATGGTTGGGAGGCCACCAAAGGTGAGTGGCGCCTCAGCTGGGCGTACTCCTCATGGCGGGCGTGGTCGGGGACGTGGCCGTGGTGACCAGGGAGTAGGGGGACTCCAGGGTGTCCAGGGCAGCCACAGAGGGGGAAGAGGCAGGGGTGCGCCACTTGAGCACAATGTTGTGCCATGTGTCGGTGCAGCCATGCCACCACCCCCTGTGGTTGCGGGGGATGCAGCTCCTGCATCTGGCGCTGGCACCCGTATGACCCGGCAGTCCGTTCCATCGACTGCCACGGGCCCAAGGGTAGTGGTAGCTGCAGGTGCAGCTGTGGACACCGCCACCCAGGCTCAGGGTGTGACAGCGCAGGCTGCGTTGGCACTTGAAGAGCCCTTGGTCCCTGGGGCAGTCATGTCATCTGCTGCCCCGAACAGCCGGGTGTTGGCAAGTGCAGGGGCAGATGCACCCAACAGCACCCCGGTTGTGAGTCTGCCAACCAGGACCGTTGCGGCCAGCGACCCTGCCACAGCTGATGTTGCTGCGCAGGGTCCATTAGTGGGCACCCAGCTGCCACTGACACAAGTAAGGCCTTTGGTCATCCCTCCACCTGCCACTCCCTTGGCTCAATCCACCGAACCCACTGGCCATACTGGTCAGGGCGGCATTAGCCAGCCAGGGTCTGCGCCACAGTCCAAGAGGAGGAAGGTTGCACCTGCAGCACAGGCTGGGACCCCACACACAGCCACGACCTCCTGCACGTCGAGGAAGAAGCCTTTCTGTAAGCAGGAACTGGACTTCCTTGTGGACTACGTGCGGGGCCACAGCCGTGACATGCTAGTGGATGCCAATAGTCAGACCACAGCTGCCCAACGTGACACTCACTGGAAGCATGTTGCGGAACATGTCAGTTCATTCGGCCATGAGGTACGCACAGCGCAGGAGTGCAAAAAGCGCTGGAATGACATCAAGCGCAGCACTAAGGCTAAGCTGCCTCAAATTACAACTTGACTCTGGTGACTGGCGGTGGGCCTGCACCAGAGGAGGAAGAACTCACTCCGCCTGAGGCTCTCGTTGCGGAGTTCATACCACCTGAATTGGTCGAAGGAGTGGGAGAGAAGCTGGACTTTGATGCCCAGTCCAGTGAGTGTTGATGCGTGTTTGTTGAGGACGTGTCTGTTTCACTTGTGGGATGTGTTGTGCATGATTGCTGCTACATGTGACGTGTACATGGTTCTGATGTGTAAGTAATGCAATGCTACCGTCATGCATGTCTCCTCTGCCTGCATGCGGGACTCCATGTAGGCATGCTCCCTTGCCCCTCCTCCGCAACTCTGCACCCCAGTTCCACCTTTGCACTGGTCTGCTTCAATCTTGCCAATGTGTACTTTCTTGTTCATGTGTCCTGTGTAGATGCTAACTTCCAGCGTAGAATCTGCCAGACATATGCCGTGTGGTACAGCCTTAGTACTCGATGCAGGGTATCTCACTTGTACTGTGCATGGGTCAGATGTCCCGCAGGGACATGAGTGCCCATTCATGCTCCATGTGCATTGCACGCATGCCCCTATGTGTCCTTTACTGGATGATCACTGTAATATAAGTCCTTGGTTACATACATTGCCTGTGGCTCAGTCCTGAGTTGCACACATGTTTAGGCTCTGACAATCTGTGTGGCTCACAGGCCTCAGCCATCCCTGCTTTGGTATTGGGGTGGAGGGGTGCTTGGCTTCTAGACATGGTACACATTGAGTGCACAATGCACGTGATGTCTGAATTTGACATTGCACTGCCTTCACATTTCCTGGCACACACCATGTAGTGCTTGTACATGTAGGCAGTGAGTGGCGTACACATTTTCTGCACTGCATAGACCCACTTCCATGATAACTGCCACCTTTCAACAGGTCTGATCTCAGAAGCTATTCAAAGTAGACCCAGCATGAATGCCAGGTCATATGTTGTGTGTCACATGTCTGCCGGATGCCTTTGCTGTCGGTGTGTGTGTGTGTGTCGTGTGCTTCTGACATGTGTATTGACCTTTTTCTCTATATTTTTCAGGTGATGACGCAATGGAGGCAGAGGATGGTGTTGTCATGCCAGACACAGGGTTGGTAACACCACATCAACCCGGCACTATTGGGGGTCGTGGGGTGGTAGGCCACGAAAACCCCCAAGTACTGCAGTCCATCTTGTCTCTGGCTGCCTATGAGTCCAGCCTTGATGATGACTCTGACGTCCATGTTGAGTTGGATAACCATCAAGTCCATGTGTCAGGGGTGAGTGATTCTGATGTGGACACTCCTCTGTCTGCGACACATGCACTGAGGGATCAGACAGTCTTGGTTCCTCTGCCCGTGGTGGATCGGGACGCAGGGTCACCCTCCACACCAGTCACTGATGTGCCTGGGACATCACGTCGACGGGGGCATGTAGTCGTGCAGCCGCAGGCGGTGCCAACACAGCAAGGACCCCCGGTCCTTGGGTCCCGCAGGGGTCAAGCCCGGCAACGCGGTCGCCGCGAGCAACCGCTGTATACTGAGTGGGAGCAAGACATGACTGCCAATTCCGAACGGCAGGGGGCATCGATGGAGAACATCGCTGAGAGCATGGAGCGTGTGGCCCGATCTGTGCTCCCCCCTGCTAGGCAGGTGCTTCTCCAGCAGCAGGCGGCACGGTCCACGGCCCGCTCACTCAGGCTGGGCATGGCGGCCTCAGACAGGGCACGCCAGGCTGAAATGTCGTCTCTGCGTCAAGCAATTGCTGCTCACGCAGAGGCGCACATGGATGCCCTGAGGGAGGAGTATGCTTCCCTCAGATCCACTCTGGGTGTCCTTATGATGTCCCAGAGGCAGCGGGCAGAGGAGAGGTTTGGACAGCTTGAGTGTACCATCTCGGCTGAGCTACAGGCTTGTCCGGAGGTGCAGCGGTTGTCCAGCCAGGCCTTGCAGGAGGAACTCCGTGTTACACGTGCTACCTTGCAAGAGGAAGCACGTGTATCACGGGAGGTTCTGCATGCAGACCTACGTCACATCCCCACACAGAACCAGGCTCACCCGTCCGGCAGACTTGCTGCCGACGAGGGGCAAGCTGCGGCTAGGCGTGGCCAGGCTACTGTGCCACGTCCTCCTTTCCAGGATAAGCCAGACTCAGACGACCATCTATCTCCCACATAGGTCGTGCTGTGCAGGCGTTGAGCACATGGAGGATTTTTTTTTTGGCTCAGCATCATCGCATGTGGATGTTGAGCAGCACCCTGTACCTCCCCCCTCCTGGGTGCCTCCCCCCCCCCCGGGTCGTACGTGGCCATTTTTGATTTTTCCTTTAGTTTAGTTAGTTAAGTTTCTGTTTGATAGTTAGTTTAAATAGGTAATGTAGGTTTTCCATAGTTAGTGTAATTAGTTAATAGTTGATTTAGTTTAAAATTGCTAGTCTATTGTGCTTTCATGGGACGGTGCGGTGCTTTGTGGCTTTTGAAGGCATCCACTGTCTGTTCCAGCTGGGCCCTTCATGGTTGTCTTGTGTATGTGTTTGCTGCTTGGGTTCCTTGACTCACATATGCCACTCCTGCCTCCCTTATCCATGGGCTCGCAAGGATGGTTCGGTGTTACAGCATTTTACACAAGGGCTTTGGACTGTCATATCTGTGGCATGTCTGGTGCTGTGTGACTTGTGTTGACACCCCTAGTGGGGATGATTTAGGTGTCATTGTCCACTGTTCAGCTTTTGCTAGATGGGGTGTGTCATGATTAATGTGGACATTGATTGCTATGCATTGTGTAGTATGTTTCATATCTTTCCTGTACATGTGCTTGTTGCCATTCATGCTGTAGATAGTGTTCCACACTTTGGAGGTGAAAGACGGACTGATGGTGTGATTTGTGATGTGACTCTCTGACATGGTCAAGTAATGAGATGCCTGATGAGACACACACAGATGACTTTGAAGCATTAATCATGTGTTTCATGCCCTTTCTGCAGGGGGATGAGCCTCCAGAGCACCTTTGCCAGCAGACATGGCCCATTGGATGACGGTATTCTGGACCCGTTTGTTGGTGCCCACATGCACATGTGTGCAGAAGCAGAGGCACAGTGATTGCAGACCCACATCCTAGAACTGCTGACATGTTCCAAGGAACTCCAGGCAAGGTGAGCATCACAGGGGGGCCACGACACAGCAAAGCTTGCACCAGGTGAGTTGCACATGCAGGCTTAGTCACAGCACTGAGGGTGAGCTTAGACGTATATTGGTGTTGGAGCACGCAATGCAGCTCAGATGTGTATGTGGACTGATGGCTGCTGATAGTAGGGTTGTCTGGGACACATGCAGGGGCAGTGGCACATACCCTCCGGTACACCAATGTCCATTGAGACACTTGAATCAACCATGTAGCCTTCCGAGACATGGAAAGGGGCAGCTCACAGGGACATACAGCAAGGGACATACTCAGGTGCAGTGCATGTCTTTTCCACGTACTTCATGATAAATGCACTGCCAACTTTGTTTCGGTCATGGTGGTACGCAACTTGCTCTGTAGTCATGGCTTGCTATATGGATCTGTCTGCTTACCCAGGGAACATTGCATGTTGTGTGAATTGTGACACATTGGTGTTCCATTAGCCACGCACCCAGTAGCGGCTGCCTTACTGCATTGACTGTGTATGACCCGTCACAGGGGTGATGTTATATATGGGTACGAAGCATCAACCACAGATTGTCTGTTTGTAGAGTAGTCTGTTGCTGTGGGGCATGTTTGGTGTTGTGTTATTGTGCAATTGGCACGTACAGGTTGTTGACTGTGTCTCTCTTTGCAGCATTGCAGTGCTCCTGTAACCGGACCTGAGAATGCGCAGGCAGGAGGCCAGCACTCAAAACCAGAGCTAAGTGTCTTGTTGTTTTTCTTACGAACTGCTCTGCATAGGCTTGCTGGGGAGTGTACTGATGCATGGATGTATGTGTGGTTCCATTTGGTATGTTTTTTTCTCCCTATTCACCTGTGATCCTATGCAATTTTGAAACCTGTACCCTCTACCCGGTGTTCCTGCTTCCCATGCCAATCCAAGCAACGTTCCCTGACCCTATTTCCCCACTGGGGTTGTGGATGCCTGTGTAAGCCCCAAGCTTGCAGGTGCCAAAACCCTAGAGGGGGTGGTTGGTTCATACCACTCCTGAGCCTGGACTACAGAAGCCCATGACAATGATGTCCAAGTTTGTTTGGATAGTGTATGTGTTCATGCAGGTTGTACATTTTCGTGCATTCCCTAGTTTCATGTGTCATTCCTCCTCCCCTCTCCTGCTGCACATTCCAGTCATCCAGTGTGTCAAGACCTGTCCCGACTGCATATCCCTGAACCTCATTCCCCACCAGGGTCTCAGGGGCCTGTGTGAGTTTGACCTTGCAGGCACCCGGGACATGGTGGGGGTGGTTGTTTCGTGACACTCCCGCGCCTGTACAGGGGACCTGTGACAGTACACATCCATTCATGGTGCATCATCCTATGTCATGTACCACACCCTGTTGTGACGTTGTTTTGCTGTTCTACCCTGGTTGTTGCATCATTGTGGTAGTACTTGGCCTTTGTGAGGTACTGCTACGTCAAGTCATCTACTGGAGGGTGTTCGGGTTCTTTTTTATGCCTTGGATTTTGTGATTTTGGAAATGAGTGTGGATTCTGAGGGTTCAGGCATCTTTTTACACACAAGGTGGGAGATGGTGACGAAGGGTAAAGGTGATCCTGTGGCCAGGTGGAATTGAGGTTTGGAGGCTCCATGACCCAGGTGCAGTTGTTCAGTGGGTCATGGTCATTTGTGAGGGGGGGGGTTGTTAAGTGATAGTTGCCTTGCCCTGCAGTGTGATGGGAACTCTGACATAGTAATGGTGGTATCCTATGTACATGTTGTGTTCTGCTGATCAATGCCTGTTCATGTGTTGTGTTTTCCTTTCAGGTGCGAGGGGATAGTTGTGGTTTGACATGCTGGGGTGTACACATGGTGGATGTTCACATGTGATGTGTAGGGAACACTGATGGTCACTTGAGTGCACATGCATATGTGGAGTGCATGTCCTTGCAGGACCACACACTTGCACTCTGATGCACTACATGTACTCCCACCCTTGCATATCCACGTGTACACTGTTTGCCTTCTGGTGCCCACTGTGTCCCGGCAGCACATGTTCTGTGACCGATCATGGATCCAGTACATGCCTAATTTGATGTTTGACGTGGTCTGTCACTTAGATGTGATGCTCAGGGTGTGCATCACACACAATGGCTGTTCACTGTGCTGTGCACTGAGCAGTGTGAAGCAGGAGTAGGACACTGCACACATGAGCTGCAGTGTTGAATTTGCAATGCATAATGTGCATGTAGACAGGCATTCATTGTGATGTTACGTCTACGACTGTTGTAATGCATTTGGAAATGACTTATTTTGGGTGGGAGATTTTGTTGGTCTGTCATTTCATCTGATTCCGGGTCAGGCAGCAGTGTCCGATGCCACTGTACATTTAGGACATGGCAATGTGTACCTTATCGTTACTGCATTGGTATATGGGTATTGCTTGCCATGTCATGTTGATGTTTGGGAGGGTTTGAGTGACATGACAGTGATGGCCATGGCCTGTTTTGCAGGTGTGTGTGATGCACACCTTGCATGTCCGGGTCATCCGCTTCTCAGAGCAACTAGCTGGAGGTAGATTTCTCTCCGCAGCAGGGCCCTCCCCCTGGAACAGACTTCCGGCCTGACTTGAACTTGAGGGGAACCATCTCCAGTTCTGGAAGCACCTCAAGACCTTCCTCTTTGCTTCTGCTTACTGTCTGCCTCTCCCTTGCAGAATTCTCCACTGGAACTGCACAGGAGCTACAACTGGGCCACTCTCACCGACCTCGGTCCCTGCCCAGCCACTCTCCACTTGCACTGCCTCCCTGGCAACCCCTGCACTGCAGTACTGTCTCTCTATCCCTACAGCCCTCCCTTCCCAGCACTTGTCTGCACTTACCTTTGTAGTTGCCACCAGGAGACCTATGTATAATTTTTTTGGCCTACTTCCCCTGTACTGGACTCCCCCCCTTCCCCTTGCACTTTTCCCATTCCCCCTACCCCTGCACTTGCACGATCTCAATGACACCTGGCCTAGTAGTACCGTTCTCTGTGTTCTCTTGTTCCCCCCTCCCTGCCTCATTGCGCCTTGGAATACTTGTGTATGGCCCATATCATGTCATATGTCATATGTGTGCCTTTTGGTCACACAGGACAGCTTGTGTTTAAGTAGCTAGGGATGCAGATGATGTGGCAGTTCCATGGCAACTTTCTCAGGGTGGTAGGGTTGTGACAGTTAACTGTCTCTTTGTCATCATCGATTGTCACCTGGTATGTGCCAGGCCTGTGTGCACTCCGCAGGGGTGGGAGTTTAGGTGAAAAATGTGGCCACAAGCTGGGTCCGGGCTTCCTCGCCACGTGCCCTGTCCCCTCCCATGGGCAGTGCCTGTGCCTGTGGTTGGGGATGTGGGGGCACCACCATGTCCACCGGGACGCCCTGCCGTGTTGCAACATTGTGCAGGACACATGCTGCCACAATGATCCTGCACACTACTGGTGGTGCATAGAGTAGTTGCCCAACAGAGCGGTCAAGCGAGCGGAAACGTGACTTGAGCACTCCGAATGTGCGCTCCACTATGCCCCTGGTTGCAATACGGGCGGCGTTGTATCTTACCTGGGGTGGTGTGGTGGGGTTCCGGATTGGCGTCATCATGTGGTTGCTCAGAGGGTAGGCACTGTCCCCTGGGGAGGTGATAATAGTTGAGATTATTAGGGTTTGGATATTTGTCTGTGTGTGACTTGCATGCATGTGCAAGGGCATTTGTACTGACCTAGGAGCCATGTGTCGCCATGCTGCCCAGCCTCCAGGACCCGGCTCAGGGCGGACATTCTGTATATGAAACTGTCATGGGTGGAGCCAGGGTAGTTTGCATAGACAGAGGTGATGATTCCCTTTGCATCACATACCACCTGTACATTGATGGAATGCCAGTGCTTGCGGTTTCGGTAGATGTGCTCAATGGCCCTAGGTGGACGTAGGGCCACATCGGTGCAATCTATGGCACCGAGCACTTTGGGGAAGTGTGCCACCCTGTAAAAATTCAGGACAACGGCCTGCCTTTCTGCGGGTGTTCTGGGCATGTATATGTGCCTGCGGACTGAGGGGCGCGCTGTCATGATTGCCAGTACCTGGTGTAGGCAGCGTGACTGCGTGGCCTGTGAGACCCCCCTCACTATGGCAGTGGTCCGCTGAAATGACCCAGTGGCCAAAAAATGCAGGACATTGAGCAGCTTCTCCAAGGGGCTCAATGCTTGGGAGCAAAGGGTGGGGGATGTGAGGTCATCTTCCCACTCCCTGACCAGGTCTAGGATGATATGGGGTGGAAACCTATACCTGCCGTAGACCTGGTCGTCAGGCATCCCAAAAAGGCTTGTCCGTGGTGCGAAAATGCGTGCCCTGGCTATTCTCCTCCTCCTGCGGTGTCCCACGATCAGTGCAGCGAGAAATGGGGCATTCATCGTAGCTGTATATACGCGTTAGTTGTTTGCGTGCACTTTTATGCTGTGCGCGGGGACGCTTCCGCCTTCGTGTGGCAGACGCGTTGACGCCTGTGCACGTCTTTTGCCGTGCGCAGGTTTCCCGTATTGTGATACGGTAAGAGTGTCATCGCGTGTGATCGGAGGGGAGTGAGCGTACACGCAACTGGCCTGGGTACGTGTGTTTCGGGGTGCCTGTGTTCCGGGGTGCCGGGAACTTTCACACGCGATTGGTGGAAATCCACGTGTGTTCTGTCATCACGTGCAATTAGGGAAACACCTGCGCGCGTCACGTCACAGACGCGCTCACGCGCTAAGGGCCTTTGGTCCAATGAAATCGCATATGCGTGCTGCCGTGCATACGCGCTAAGGGCCTTTCCTCGTATTACACGCGGACGTGCAGTTTCCACGCGCGCTTACGCGCATGGGCCCTTTCCTCGTATTACACGCGGACATGCAGTTTTTCACGCGCGCTGAAATGGCCATGCACATCTGTACGCGTCACGTCACAGGGGCGCTTGCGCTTGAGGGGCCTTCTGTCCAATGAAAATGCATATGCGTGCAGACGCGCTTACGCGCTAAGGGCCTTTCCTCGAATTACACGCTGACGTGCAGATTTTTCACGTGCCAAATCACTCGGTATCAAGCTGGCCATGCGTAAGCACATGGAAGACCACGCTCCTGCCCAGAAGGCCGAACTACTGCCCCCCAGAGCCCCGAGCACGCTCCCACCTGCCATCTGCTGCTGCCTGACTGCCTGCTGCCCACGTGCACTGCCATTTGCTGCCTGCACATCAGCCAGGGGTGCTGTTGCTGTGACCACCCCTGCTGGAACCAAAGACTCCCGACTGGGATTCCATCGCTCCACAGCCCAGCCCCAGGACCCAGTTGCCCACCCACTCCTGCCTCTGGGGTTGTCATGTCGGGGCAAACACCATCTGTGACCACTGACAACCCCCGGCCAGAGAGGCAGAGGTGCACCAGCTTCAGTGCCACCGAAGTTGGTGTCCTGGTGGAGCAAGTCCTGGGGCAGTATGATGCCCTCTTCGGAAGGTCCCGCGCCGACAAGGAAGGACGGACTCGGATCTGGACTGACATCGTGACTGCCATCAACGCGGAGGGGGTGGCAGTCCGCACCTTACAACATGTCAGGAAGCGCTGGGAGGACTTCAGGTCCAGGACCTTGAACAAGGCCCGGCGCCTCTTGAATGCAGCGGATGCCAAGGGGCGCCGGGGCCACTTGTCGGAAGAACAGATGAGGGTCCTGGAACGCATATCCCCAGCGCTCCACGTCCAGGTCCTAGAGAAGCAGACCCGTCTGGAGTCGAGCGGTGAGTGTACATGCATCCTGATTGTGAGCAGTGCGTGTGGTGATTATTCAGTAGTGTGCAGGTTGCACATCTGTTTGTATGGGCTCAAGTATGGGTGGGGGTGTACAGGGCCGTGGGGCTGACACATGCGAGGGCTGTTATGTGTGAGACATGGATGGTGCTTGTGTGTATAGGCTTGCATGCCAAATGCAGTTGTGTGGGCACACATGTTTGGATGAATGTGTATGTAAGTAGACATGTCCGTGATGTCACGCATGTATGTTGTTTTCGGCTGCATGTATCAGCACTGTGTACATGTGCATGTGTGTGTATTTGACAAGGGTGCAACAGTGATGCAACATGGATGCATGTGACAGCGGTATGTGGAAGCCTGATTGGCAGATGTGACATGGATGCCTGTCTGAACAGTGCAACACTTGGCAGAGGTGTACACATGCATGCAAGTGTGGTGGTGTGTGTACATGTGTGGTGCACTTCCTGTGTTGCATGTGATGTCTGGCTCACCTTTGGCTGCTCATGCTGTTGTATGTGTATGGATGGTGGTGGCAGTTGCGATATGGCTGTGGTATGGCTCATGTGTGCGAATTGTAATGACATGTGTGTTGGGGATTGTGATGACATGTCTGAGGTTTGCCAATGCCACTCATGTGCAACTGTCATGTGTGTATGTGTCCATTGTACAGTGCCCTGATGCCTGTGTTTTGTTTCTCCCTGTCTGCAGCGTCAACTGATGAAGAGGGCGGAGAAGGTGCTGTGGAGCACAGCGGCGGGGATCCCACCGCCAGCCGGAGATGCAAGGCCCGGCTCCCCTCCCAGGTTGTCATCTCGTCGGGGAGTGAGGAGTCCGGTGCCGCGTCCCAGGCCGCAGCTGCCGGGGGGAGGTCCAAGAGGCGGAGGTTGGAGTTGGACTCCTCGGCAGCAGAAGGGGCAGCTGGGACCCCACAGGGCCCAACAGGGGAAGATGGCACGGAGTCATCCAGGTTGGTGGGGGGTTTGGTGGAGGAGGAGGCCGTGCAAGCACCAGAGATGGGGTCTGGAGGTGGGGATCCCACTGGTGCTAGTGGTGCAGTGCAGGACCAGGGACAGGAGGCAGCACAGGCCGCCGCGGAGGTGCCTGTGTGCAATCCTGTCCCCGATCCTGTCCCTGCATCATCTTGCACCAGCAGGGATGCCTACGTCCAGACCCGTTTTCAGGCAATGGATGAGCTCACGTCAACTGGCCTTCCTCTGCCTGCGGACGTGGCTATCCAGGTCCGGGTTGAGCCTGTCCTGGCTGTTGTGGCGTTGTGTCAACGGGCCATGCGAGGTGACCTGCAGTCTTTTCATGGAGAGACTGCACGTCATCTCGAATGGCTCGTTGACCACGTCAGCCTGCTGGGACAGGTCACCCAGGCCGGATTCCTCCGTCTGATGGGGCTTGCTCCGACCCCCTCCTCAACTGGACCCCCTACGCGCCAGTCGTCCTCTGTGCCATCTTCCCACCCATCAGTCACCTGGGTGCCCTGTGGAGCTGCCTCTGACGGTGCGGCCAGGCTGGTGGAGGAGGCATCCCTGCCACAGTCGGAAGTCGGACGTCCAGCAGGGGTGGCCACATCAACAACTGCACCCCAGCCGGAGGAGGATGTGCAGGCAGCAGGAGGCAGTGCATGGGCAGAGGCACAGCAGCAGCAGCAAGGTGGTGGGAGCCACGAAGGCTCGGGGCCTTCAACATCGGAGGGGCAGGCATCGGCCAGAGGGCAGGTTGACCCAGGACGGGGTGTGTATTCTGTGTGGCAGCGGTTGGGCCAGCAGATCGGTGCGGAGCGGCGGCGGGCGGAAGAGGCGTGGCTCACAATGGTCAGGGCGGAGAACTACATGCGGAGGGCCCTGAGGCGGGCCGAGTGCCTCGAGGCAATCCGCAGGGGGTTGGAGGAGGAGACGGCATCGTCCCTGCGGACCCTCGGGGCCATGGAACAGGACCGCCTCCGGGACATCGAACAGGAGTTCGATGATGCCCTGGCCCGGAACACCACGGAGTGAGCCGCTGGACTTGCCCGCCGCCTTTGTATATAGTTCTTTAGTTTTAGGTTTCCTTTGTTTCTTATTATGATTTGGAGTCGACGGACACTGCTCCACTTTTTGTATATAGTTGCATTTTAGTTAGGGTTTTTTGTAGGTTTCCTTTGTTCAGTTGGGCTCATGGACCCTTGGATGTTTTGTACATAGTTCTTCATTGGATTGATTTTATTTTTGATGTGACTTTGGACAACATTTTTTTGGATTTGGATTTGTAGTTTTTATTTTTTTAGAAGGACATGCAGCTTCTCTTTTTTTCTTTGCCATTGTAGTTTGTTTCATTTCATTTCCATTCTTTTTTTTTAATACAATTTTGTTTTCATACTTCACTGTGTGGTATCATCTCATTGGTTTCATGCATTTCATGTTGGGTGTTTTCCCATTCAATTGCAACCATTGTGTGTGACGGACATGGGTTCATTTGCTTTATGAACATTGGGGGTGTAACATGCAATTTCTATTTCCATGTGGGTGAATGGGTTACTTGGTAGGGCTTTTTGGCTGTGGAGGCTGACCATAACGCACATGATTGGGGATTGTGAGGACCTGGTGGAGGCTGCCCATGGTGGCTGGGGGGTGGGGGTGGTGGGAGACATGAGTGGGGGCCTGGTGGGGGCTGCCCCTGCACTGCTGGGGGTAGGGGTGATAGGGGACATGAGTGGGGGCCTGGTGGAGGGTGCCCCGCAGTGCAGGGGGGTGGGGGTGGTGGGGTACATGAGTTGGACATGGGTGGGGGCCTGCTGGCAGGTGCCCCACAGTGCTGGGGTGTGGGGGTGCAGGGGTACATGAGTTGGACATGAGTGGGGGCCTGCTGGCAGGTGCCCCACAGTGCTGGGGGGGTGGGGGTGGTGGGGTACATGAGTTGGACATGGGTGGGGGCCTGCTGGCAGGTGCCCCACAGTGCTGGGGGGTGGCGGTGCAGGGGTACATGAGTTGGACATGAGTGGGGGCCTGCTGGCAGGTGCCCCACAGTGCTGGGGGGTGGGGGTGGTGGGGAACATGAGTTGGACATGGGTGGGGGCCTGCTGGCAGGTGCCCCACAGTGCTGGGGGGTGGTGGTGGTGGGGAACATGAGTTGGACATGGGTGGGGGCCTGCTGGCAGGTGCCCCACAGTGCTGGGGGGTGGGGGTGGTGGGGAACATGAGTTGGACATGGGTGGGGGCCTGCTGGCAGGTGCCCCACAGTGCTGGGGGGTGGGGTGGTGGGGAACATGAGTGGGGGCCTGGTGGGGGCTGCCCCTGCACTGCTGGGGGTGGGGGTGATAGGGTACATGAGTGGGGGCCTGGTGGGGGCTGGCCATGGTGGCTGGGAGGGTGGGGGTGGTGGGAGACATGGGTGGGGGCCTGGTGGAGGCTGTCCCTGGTGGCTGGGGGGGTGGGGGTGCTGGGAGACATGAGTGGGGGCCTGGTGGGGGCTGCCCCTGCACTGCTAGGGGGTGGGGGTGGTGGGAGACATGAGTGGGGGCCTGGTGGGGGCTGCCCCTGCACTGCTGGGGGGGTGGGGGTGGTGGGAGACATGAGTGGGGGCCTGTTGGGGGCTGCCCCTGCACTGCTGGGGGTGGGGGTGATAGGGGACATGAGTGGGGGCCTGGTGGAGGGTGCCCCACAGTGCTGGGGGGTGGGGGTGGTGGGGAACATGAGTTGGACATGGGTGGGGGCCTGCTGGCAGGTGCCGCACAGTGCTGGCGGGTGGGGGTGGTGGGGAACATGAGTTGGACATGGGTGGGGGCCTGCTGGCAGGTGCCCCACAGTGCACGGGGGTGGGGGGGTGGGGACATGAGGTGGACATGGGTGGGGGCCTGCTGGCAGGTGCCCCACAGTGCTGGGGGGTGGGGGCGGTGGGGAACATGAGTGGGGGCCTGGTGGGGGCTGCCCCTGCACTGCTGGGGGGGTTGTGGGAGACATGGGTGGGGGCCTGGTGGAGGCTGCCCCTGCACTGCTGGGGGGTGGGGGTGGTGGGAGACATGGGTGGGAGTGGGGGTGGCTGCCCGTGGGGCGTGGGGAGTGGGGGTGGTGGGAGACATGGGTGGGGGCCTGGTGGAGGCTGCCCCTGGGGAGTGGGGGGTGGGGGTGGTGGGAGACATGGCTGGGGGCCTGGTGGTGGGTGCCCCTGCACTGCTGGGGGGTGTGGGTGCTGGGAGACATGGGTGGGGGCTTGGTGGTTGGTGCCCCTGGTGGCTGGGGGTGCAGAGGGACATGCGTTGGTGGGCAGTAGTGCAAGTTGACATGTGGGTTGGCTGGGGGGCATGGCCATGGTGGATGGGGTGCCTGCAGGACATGTGCAGGGTAGGCCCCTATGGTGTGAGACACCTGCAGGTGCCGTGGAGGGTGTAGAGGGAACACCTGGGAGGGCCCACACGTGCAATACACGTGTGGTGCTCCCCGCGCACCCCTGTAAAGCACGTACCCTGATGGAATCACGTGTCGAACTTCCCCCGCACCCCGAAATACACGTACCCTGATGGAATCGCATGTGGAACTTCCCGCGCACCCCTGGAATACACGTACCCTGCTGATTTTGCGTGTGTAACTTCCCCTGCACCTTGAAATACACGTACCCTGCTGATATCGCGTGTGGAACTTCACGCGCACCCATTAAATACACGTACCCTGCGGAAGTCACGTGTGTAACTTCCCCTGCACCCTGAAATACAAGTACCCTGCTGATATCGCGTGTGTAACTTCACGCGCACCCCTGAAATACACGGACCCTGCTGATATCACGTGTGGAACTTCACGCGCACTCCAAAATACACGTACCCTGATGGAATCGCGTGTGGAACTTCCTGCGCCCCCCTGAGATACGCATACCCTGCTCGCACGGGCCCAATCGCGTGTGGAAATTCCCGCGCACCCCTGAAATACACATACCCTGCTGGAATCGCGTGTGTAACTTCCCAAGCACCCTGAAATACACGTACCCTGCTGATATCGCGTGTGGAACTTCACGCGCACCCCGAAATACACGTACCCTGATGGAATCGCGTGTGGAACTTCACGCGCACCCCGAAATACACGCACCCTGATGGAATCGCGTGTGGAACTTCCCGCGCACCCCTGAGATACGCATACCCTGCTCGCATGGGCCCAATCGCGTGTGGAAATTCCCGTGCACCCCTGAAATACACGTACCCTGCTGGAATCGCGTGTGTAACTTCCCCTGCACCATGAAATACACGTACCCTGCTGATATCGCGTGTGGAAATTCCCGCACACCCCTGAAATACACGTACCATGATGAAATCGCGTGTGGAACTTCCCGCGCACCCCTCAAATACGCATACCCTGCTCGCACGGGGCCAATCGCGTGAGGTACTTCCCGCGCACCCCAGTGATACACATAGCCCACTTGCTGTGCTGGTACAGGGTTAGCGCAGGCCTTTGCGCTGGATTGGGTATATTGATGGCTTTTCCCTGCGCGAGAGGCGTTCTTGGGGGCGTAACTGGCGCTGCTGCAGGGTCGCTGCGCCACTGTGCGCCACGGCTGGTTTTGGTGGCTGGAATCCATGAATACGCTGTGCGCGGAAATGGATTTTTGCGCACGCGGCTGGCGCAGGGATTCGCACGCGCACACTGTGCGCCAGCCGCGTGCGCCACTTGTGCGCTGAATTCTATGAATTGGCCCCTAAGTGTCAGAGTCCATTTTGTGTTGTGTATTTTTACAGTTTTCATTGTTCCTCCACCGTATGGCATTTTAAAATTACTGTGACCAGCAGTGATGATGAGGTGGTGTGGTTGGCTTCGGCTATACCTCCATGGAAGAAGCAATGTACACAAAAAACATTTGCTGACAGTTGGCAATATTTCCGGGTAAAGGACCAACACAGCAAGAAAGAGATTGAGGAAGGCATGTGCAATTTCTATGGTAAGGTTTTGTGGAGGGGACCTTCACATAAGTCATCACACATTTTGGGAACATCAGCGTTAATTCAACATATTGTCCGCATACATTGGGATGAAGTGGATGAATCGTATAGGAAGGCTCATGTAAAACATAAGGACGAAGCGCATGGAGCAAGATCTGTACAGCAGCATTTATCATCTGTGCCACAGAGTTGCAATATGATCACTAGTTTTTTTCCACCAACTAACACCCAACCTTAGGCCATCCTGCCTGCACACAATCTTTCAAACTTTGTGGTGATATGCAAAGCCTGTCAAAGCTTGATCGAGGTGGGAGGTGGCACCCTAGACACTTTGGCCAAGGCTCTTTTAGAACATACAGACAATTGCCAATGCTAGGAATATTTTTAAGTGTCCATTTTTTTACCCCATTCTAAAAACACAAAAAAATTGAAAAATATGAAATGCAACAAAAAAATATTTTTTTGTTTACCTTTTGCTATATGTATGAATCTCAATGTTTTTCCCTTCCCAGTTCCTACCTCTTTTTTCCTTATCCCCCAAAACACTCCTTTTCAGGGCCAGCTTTTCAGTTATAAAAATAGACAATAAAAACACATACTGTATATATGGATCAAAGACCTTCAATTGATCCTTTAAATACAGTGTGTGTTAAAAAAACTACATACCTGTATATATTTTATTATAGCCGTGGTTATCCCCTGCGGAAGCTGCAGGTAAACCCCGCCAGTCGTTGCTGCATTTAGCTGGGCGTGCATCCTTGGTAACCGCAGTTATCAAAATAGTTTCAAAAAAATATATCTTCATATATATTCAAGGAAAAAACGTTAGTTGCAGGGACGTTATGACGATATGGTGAACAATAAATTGTAAAACCTTGAATTTCAAGGAAAAAACTTTAGTTGCATAAATGTTTAGGGGAGAACTTAGTGCAACAAAACACTTGAAATTCAACTAAAGCAGCCTTAACTTTGTGCCCCCTATTGTGCAGCCTATGACCACACTGATGACATTACAGATCACATAACAGATGGCATCACTAATTACTTGTTTTAGGAGAACACTGATAATATCACAAATTGCTTCGTGGATGACATCACTAGTGACAACACTAATTACATTTTATATAACAGATTACATTAATAATGGCATTAGACATAACATGATTAATAAGTTAGCACATGCAAACTTTTCTTAATAACAATTTATGCCATGGCCTTGGCCATGACAAAGGCTGTGGTCACTGGCCATCACCAGTGTGGAGTCATACTCAGTCGGGGAGAACCTTGGTACTACTCTTTTGGTATCACCCCTATGTGCAGCCACACTTGGTCCCTACACCCGTGTGCTCCGAGAAAGGATGTTCCTTTCTCAGAGAGAAGTAGTCTATCTTCCTATACCCATTCTTCCTCAACCGCTACTGCGACCACACAGGCTACTCCTGTGCGATAGAAGATATCACCGGCTGCATCTCAGGGCATACAGGAGGCTGTTGATCCTTAGGGCCTGATTCACAGACACGTTTTATAATGGTGCAGTCCCATAGGAGAATGCTCTGTGAATCAGGCCTTTACTGTTTGAGAGTAACAGTCATCTGTATATACAGTGACACACTGCTCTGCAGGGGTAGCAGTTTCGGAGTGCTTTTGAGGCTTCGGTCAAAGAGCATGAGAAACACTGCCCCCTATCTTAGAATTAAGGCATGCCCAACATCTTGCCATGTCCACCTCCCCCTCCATATCTGTAGTTGGTGCCCCTTCCCCCCTTCCCTCCCTTCCCTCCACCACCTTACCTCCTTGTCTCTCCTAGAAAGAAAAAAGAAAATGTTTTCTAAATGCCAGAAATGCCAAAAATGTTCATTTGGAGCCACCTCTCACAGTTAAAAAATCAAACTAAAAAAACAATCAAAGCACCTTTTTCAGCCTGCATTGTTCACGGACAATATAATGGTTCATGGACACCTGGAAAATTCCAAGCACAGGGCAGGAAATGAAAATCAATGAACTTGTTTTTTGTTAAAAAATGTAGGCTCTTAAAAGAACCTTTTTTAAAAAAAATGCAGGGCTTTTATATACTGAACTAACAACTTTTCTACAGAACTTAATTATTTTTCTAACTTTCACAAAAACTGCTTTGAATATTATTTACTACAACTACTAAAAAATACTTTACTAAATACTTCACGTGTTCACAAAAAATGTTTCAATGCATTTTGGATATTCAAAAGAAAAATCAGATTTCTAACATCAGTCAAATGCACTCTATCTTTTTGAAAAATATTCACAATGTCAAAATTTACATTTTAATTGTGAAAAGATGTCATTGCAACATCCTGCAAAAAAGCACATACAGCTTTGTTTACATTGCGCCTTGTTTTCTTGATTTGTGGACAAAATTATAATGTTTCCACATTAGCCTTTCAGCTATCCAAGCAAAAACAATCTTGAAACATGGAAACAGTACCCTTAACTTTGCAAATGTATCCTTTGTGGCAAACTGTAAGGAAATTCCAGTGATATAGCCCAAACGGTTACCTCCACTGTAATCTACAATGATGTCTGGATGTTTCAAAGTAACCATACTATTGCAAAACCAAGCAATTCCGCTCACTTCATTCCTCAAACTCCATAGCAGGGAACGTCAAATTCTTCAAATCCAAGATTAACAGATAATCCACACTACTCACAGTACACTTTTAATCAATGGATCCAAGAATCGCCCACAATCCAGACACTCTTCTTCCTCAAAGCCATAGCCATCTTCACTGTACACAACAAAGAAAACACTTGCTACCCTGTCTTCCTGTATACCACAAAACCCGATTGTCTATTCCCCTAATGACTGTGGACATCACAACTGTCCACATTCTCTGCAGTCCTCTTTCCATGCCAGGCATTCTTAAAAGACACGGATGTCATGTCAGATGTCCTTGGACTACCGCTGTGTCCACACACACCATAGTACAAGGCAGCCCTTCTACACTTTTTACTTTTATGTTTGTAACACTTCCTTATTGGCTGATTTCAAACAGTCATACCTCTATCTAACAATCACATCCAAAAAATCTATCCATCAGATGTACTATGGAACTTTCAGAGTACATATCCCCTCTTACTCACAGTCACTTGCATCAAAAACTACTGTCACACTCTTCAAGATTTCTATTTACAGATTCAACAACATCAGCATCTAAAAACACATAGTACAGGTATGCATATATTTTTTAAAGTATTTTTCTCAACATTTTTACAAATATATATGTATATATACATATATATATTTATATATATATTCAGAGAAAACACATAGTTAAAGGGACGTTATGTTCCAAGTAAAACCGAAAAACCCTTGAAATTCGCCAGTTATGGTAAGCTAAGCAACCACAACTGCCACCACCACCATGCACTGCTAAGACTAACACTCACAACATCACAAATGTCATTCATGACATCACTGATGACATCATATGCCAGGCTCCCTCTTTTTTCCTTTACTGACATATCTAGGCCAGTAACAGTCAGGAACTCAAAATTCAAAAACGACTATATGTGTAGACTTATACTTCAAATATGTTCACTTGGGGTTCACTCACAGCATATGAAAAATATACATAGGGGAAAACACAGATTTGGAAGACAGCAATGCTTTCTATGTATGAAGATAATCAGTAAGGTTATCAACACTTTCTTATATTTCTGTTTCTTTTTTATCATTTTACTTTCCCTGCTCATATTTGTATACATTGTATAAACACTACTTTCCTTAGGGTCCAGTCACATTATATGATAGTTATAAATAGTGAGAGTAGTATCTTTGAAGCAGAGCAATCATTTATGTGCATAAAGGTAATCAGTAAGGGTATGAAGATTGGCTGGTAATATTGTTGTTTTGTTTACTTCATTTTCCCTGTATATGCTCATATTTGCATGTGTTGTTGTCTATTTGTGTTTTGTTTCCAATAATGCAAATATGTAGTAAGTGGGTTTTATTAGCTAGTTATTAAATGTTTCACAGTAGGCAAAACTGTAATAAGAAAGCATTTATCATTTTACTATTCAACATGGCAAGATTATTAATATTGCACCTCCATCATGTATGTTGGACACAATGCCTATGTTTCTACATGAGTAGTTTAGCATACCGGAAACAACCTGATAATAGCATGGTATTCGTATCAATGCATTACTTAATGCACAACGTACCTCATGATATTTATTCCAATAATCCTTCACATTTTTTATCAACATTACTATAAGAATCCCTTGTACAGACTTTTCATGAAAGGTAAATGCACATGCGAGTTATGGTTGCTTAGCTTACCATAACTGGCGAATTTCAAGGGTTTTCCAGTTTTACTTGGAACCATAATGTCCCTCTAACAACGTTTTTTTTTTTCCACTGAATTTCATAAGTTTATAGTAGGGCAACTTAACCATAACGTCCCTTTAACAAAGTCTTTTTACTGAATTTCATAGGTTTTTGGTAGCTCAACCTAACCATAATACCCCTTTAACAAAGTTTTATCACTGAATACAGATAAAGATAATATACATTTGATAAATGTTTACTAGGATTCCCTTAGCTTACATACATATAACATAGAAAATACTGAACCCCCTGCCACTGATGTTGATGTCCGCGGACCGTGCGCATGTCCACGGACGGACGCGGCCATCATCAACACTATTCAAAAACTCAGAGGGTATCTTACATTATTGTATCATACAATAAAAACACTGAACATGTTCAAAAAGCACCACATAAATACATTACATTTAATAATAAATAAGAAGTGGAAACTGTATATGTAAGACACCAACCATCCACTGAAATAGCATTTGCAACATAATGGAATATAGCAAAACAAACTAAATATGCCTCCAACAGAATTACCTCATAGAAACTGCACAACAAAAAGCAAGAGCATACCTACACAGCAGTAACACCAAAAGTTTATAAGAAACTAGTAAGTACACTACATTTATTTCATATATTTATAAACTTTCTGTATTAGACACTAAAACTATTTTTTTTAACACAGAAATGTCCAGTACTTCTTATGGCTGGAAGAAAATTTCCCAAGAGATGAAATGAGTGAAGACAGTGATACTAATTGTAGACACAACATTGCTCTATATAAGCCAATTAATAACAATTACTGTATGTGTACTTAACACATTTTCTTTTAACAGACCATACAGAAACTACAAATAATATACCAAGAGAGAAATTAGTAAATATTCTGCAACGAATGGAACTAAAAATGTAGATGTTAATGAAAAATGTAATTATTATAAAACAGTTTGTGGAGGACCACATTAAAGAAAACAATAAGGGGGTAATTCATAGATTTCAGCGCAGAGGCAGCGCACACGAGCAGTGCAGAGAGGGAGTGTGCGCCAGCGTGCGCCAGCCGTGTGCGCTAAACAGCATTCTGGCACATCATGTTTTCATGGAATTTCCAAGCCATTTTGAGCGCTGGCGCAGAGAACATCCCGCAGCACCATTTACACCCCCAAGAACGCCCCTTGCGCAAGGAAAAGGCATTGAAATCCCCAATGCAGCGCAAAGGGCTGTGCTAACCCTCCACCAGCTTACAGGGCCCATACACTGTAATCGTGTGAAAAAACTGCGCGCACCCCGCTCACGGGACCCAAGAGCCTGAAAATGTACTGGCGCACCACTCGGAATATACATACCCCGCTCGCACCAGGTAAATTGTGTAGAAAAAGCACCCCCCTGTGGCGTAGGCTGCCTGCGGGGCATGCCCATGGTGGATGGGCTGCCTGCAGAGCATGGGGAGGGTGAGTGGGCTGCCTGTGGGGCCTGGCCAGGGTGCATGAGGTTCCTGCCTGTATTTCGTTGGTGTGCGGGGAGTTTCACACGCGATAGGCCTTGGTCGAGAGCGGGCTACGTGTATTTTGGGGGTGGGCAGGAACTTTCAGATGCGATAGGCCCTGTGCGAGCATGGTACGTGTATTTATGGGGTACGCGGGGAGTTTCACACAGGATAGGCCCTGTGCGAGCGGGGTACGTGTATTTGTGGGCTACTTGTGGAGTTTCACACACGATATGCCCTGTACGATTGGGGAACATGTATTTGTGGGGTATGCGGGGAGTTTCACATGCGATAGGCCCTGTGCGAGCGGGGTATGTGTATTTGTGGGGTACGCAGGGAGTTTCACGTGCGATAGGCCCTGTGTGAGCGTGGTACGTGTATTTGTGGGGTGCGCAGGGAGTTTCACACGCGATAGGCCCTGTGTGAGTGGGGTACGTGTATTTGTGGGCTACTCATGGAGTTTCACATGCAATAGGCCCTGTGTGAGCGGGGTACCTGTATTTCACACGCGATTTGCCATTGTGGGCCCTTGCAGGCCCTTGTGCGGTTCCCCCTTCCCCATGCCCTGCAGGCAGCCCACACCACAGGGGACTACTCTACAACCCTCACCATGCCCTGCAGTCATCCCCACATGGCACCAGGCACTTGTGAGCATACTTGTGAGGCCCGACTCATGTCCCCCTGAACCCCCACCCACCCAGCATTGACGGACACCTGCCAGCAGGCCCCGACTCATATCCCTCTGCACACCCACCCACCCAGCCTTAACGGGCACCTGCCAGCAGGCCCTGACTCATGTCCCCCTGCACCCCCACCCACCCAGCATTGATGGGCACCTGCCAGCCAGCCCCGACTCATGTCCCCCTGCACACCCATCCAGCATTGACGGACACCTGCCAGCAGGCCCCGACTCATGCCCCCCCAACATGTCTGTCACACACACACACAATTGGTGCAAGTGAATGAGAAAACCCACATCGTGACATGCATGAAACCAATGAGAGAATACCACACAAATGAAGTATGAAACCAAAATCTATTAAATACAGAAGCAAGGGAATGAAAGAAAATCACACAATAATAGAAATAATAAACAAAAGGCTGCATGTCCAAAATGAATGAAAAAATATATGAATGCAGAATCCAAATAAATCCAATAGAAAAAGGATCCAAAGCATTCGTCCATCAAACCAAATCCAAAGGTAAACACAAAAGAAAACCATTTCTCCATGGGTAAAAAACAATCAATCAAGTCACATCCAGTCCAGAACTATATACACTGTAAAAATCCAGGGTCCATGAGCCCAACAATTGAAAGGAAACCTACAAAATACCCTACCTAACTAATAATTGTATACAAAAAGGTGGGGCGTAGTCCATGCGGCCCAAATGAAAGAAAAATAGAAAGGAAACCTAACACTAATTAACTATAAACAATGGCAGTGGGAAAGTCCTACGGCTCACTTGTTGATTTCCCGGGCCAGGGCATCATCGAACTCATGTTCAACGTCCTGGAGGCGGGCCTGTTCCCTGGCCCCGAGGTCTTGCAGGGATAATGCCATGTCCAGCTCCAACTCCCTGCGAATTACCTCGACGCACTCAGCCCGCCTCAGTGCCCTGCGCATGGTGTTCTCCGCCCTGACCATAATGAGCCGTGCCTCTTCTGCACGACCCTGCTCCGCATCTATTTGCTGGCCCAACTGCTGCCACACGGAAGACACTCCCAATCCAGGGTCCTCCTGCCTTCCGGCCGATGCCTGGCCCTCTGATGTTGATGGCCCTGAGCCATCATCGCTCCCACCTTGAGGCTGCTGCTGCCGTGCATGTGCCCAGCCTGTTAATGCATGCACGTCCTCCTCCTGCTGGGGTCCAGTTGTTGGGGTGGCCACCCCTGCTGGACCTCCGACTCCCGACTGTGGCAGGGATGTGTCCTCCACCAGTCTGGCCGCTGGGTCAGAGGCAGCTCCACAGGGTACCCAGGTGATACTTGGGCCAGAAGATGGCACGGAGGACGACTGGCGCATAGGGGGTTCAGTTAAGGAGGGGATCGGTACAAGGTCCAGCAGACGGAGGAACCCAGCACTGGTGACCCGTCCTAGTAGGTCAACACGGTCAATGAGGCATCCCAAATAACGTGCAGAGTCCTCACGAAAACTCTGCGTGTCATCCCGGATGCCACATTGACGCAACGCCACCTCAGCCAGGACAGGCTCAACACGGTTCCAGATTGCCACGTCCGCAGGGAGAGGAAGGCCAGTTGTTGTTCGCGCATCCCCTCCCTGAGAACGGGTCTGGACGAAGGCATCCCTGCTGGTGCGGGATGATGCAGTCACAGGATTGGGGACAGGATTACACACAGGCACCTGCGCGGCGGATGTGCTGCCTCCTGTCCTTGCCCCCGACTGCACCACTAGCACCCGTGGAATACCCCCTCCAGACCCCATATGTGTGCCTTCCACGGCCTCCTCCTCAACCAAACCCCCCACCAACCCGGATGACTCCGTGCCATCTTCCTCCATAGGACCATGTGGGGTCTCAGCTGCCCCTTCTGCTGCCAAGGAGTCCACCTCCGACCTCTGCCTCTTGGACCTATCTTCGGCAGCTGCGGCCACGGATGCGGCACCAGACTCCTCACTCCCCGACGAGATGACAACCCGGGAGGGGAGCTGGGCCTTGCATCTCTGGCTGGCGGTGGAATCCCTGCTGCTGTGCTCCACAGCACCATCTCCGCCCTCTTCATCATTTGACGCTGCAGACAGGGAGAGACAGAACACAGGCATCAGGGCACTGTACAATGGTCTGATAAACACATGACAGTTGCAATCAAAAACTGGAAAAACGATAAGAGTTATAATTTTACTCTAATGCACCAGCCACTTGTATTGAATTAATTTCGGTGAGTACTCATGAAAATGAAGAGTAAGATTCCACAGATTAATAATTCCAAAAAGTCAATTCTGTAATTCCATAGTTCCATTTATTATAAACTAGACATGTTAACTTCACATGCAAGCATATCCATTGAGTTTGTTTTTCAATTTTTCATATAATATCTTCCAATTCCCAAATACTCTCTACACGTGTTTCCCGATCACTCTTTTCAATGGTTCTTCAGGAGAGTTTAACACAATCTTGATAACCAAAAAAACATATTCTTATTCCAATATCCTTTGTTTATGAGGTAATTTTCATTTTGCTCCTTATTTTAAGTAGTTTGTACAGTATTACAGCCCTCTGCTGTCAAATCTTTTCAGATTCTTAGTCATTTGGTTTTTTCTCTCAAAGTCCTCCTTTCTGATTCAGGTTACATAGCAGAGTGCCGCCGGATGCTTTCGTCAGTTGCACATGAGTGGCAGTGTAAAACTCACACATGGCATCACACTCCCCAACACACATATCATTTGAACTGACACACATGCGCAAATCAACAGGAATGTTGCAGCAGGCAGCACCATCCATACATATAAAACAGCATGTGCATCCGAAGGTTAGCCTGACGTCACATGCAACATGGGGAGTGCAGAACACATGCACACATGCCACCAGACATACATGCATCTGTACATCCCTAACACCTGTCGCAGTGATATCGCCACCCATGTCACATCTGCCAATCAGCCTCCTACATGTCAGTGTCACATGCATCCATGGTGTATCACAGTGGGACACTTGTCAAATACACACACATGCACATGTACATTGTGAAGATACATGAAGGTGGAACCAGCATCCATGTGTCACACCACAATCATGCCACAGTACATACACAGAAACTTAAACATGTGTGCACCCACACATGCATTTGGCTACCATGCATTTGAACACCATTGATGTGCCTCACACATGAATGGACTCACATGCGGCAGGCTCCTGTCCCTGTACATACACCTCCATACATGGGCCTACCAAGACATATGTCCAACCTGAACACTCCTGGCACACCTCGACATGCATAGCGTCCAATCAGTAGGCATGGTCACTTACCGCTCGACTCCGGATGGGTCTGCCTCTGAAGGATCTGGTGGTGGAGCACTGGGTTTATGCGTTCCAGGACCCTCATCTGGATGTTGCTAAGGCAGACCCGGCACCCCTCTGCATGCTTTCCCTTCAAGAGGTGCCGGGCCTTGCTGAGGGTCCTGGACCTGAAGTCCTCCCAGCGCTTCCGAACGTGGTGCATGTCGCGGACTGCCACCCCCTCCACGTTGATGGCAGCCACGATGTCCGTCCAGATCCTCTTCCGTCCTTCATTGTCGGCGCGTGAACTTCCAAAGAGGGCATCATAATGCCCCAGACTTGCTCCACCAGGATACCAACTTCTGCAGCACTGAAGCTGGTAGCCCTCTGTCTCTCTGGCTGGGGGTTGCCAGTGGTCTCCAATGGTGTTTCCCCCGACATGGCATCCCCCGAGGCAGGTGTGTGTGTGGGCAACTGGGTCCTGGGGCTGGGCTGTGGAGCGATGGAATACCAGTCAGGAGTCTTCTGTTCCAGCATGGGTGGTCACAGCAACTGGACCCCTGCAGATGGCTGACGTGCAGTCACCAAACAGCAGGGCATGTGGCCAGCAGGCAGGCAGCAGCAGATGGCAGGTGGGAGCGTGCTCGGGGCTCTTAGGGGCAGGAAAATGGCCTTCTGGGCAGGAGCGTGGTCTTCCGTGTGTTGTTGTGTGACCAGCTTGATACGGATTGATTTGGCACGTGAAAAAGTGCACATCAGCGTGTAATTCGAGGAAATGCCCTTAGCGCTTAAGCGCGTCTGTGACGTAACACGCGCAGGCGTTTCCCTCCACACAGGTGCATGTTGATTGTACACGTGCAAAAACTACACGTCCGGGTGTCACTGCGTGTAATTGGAGGAAAGTCCCTCAGCGCGTACGCACGTAAATGATGTCGCACATGTGGACTGGGTTAAAAGGTACGCGTAGGACGCCATTTTCTTGTACGTGCTTTTTGTGGAGAGCGAGCGGGTGATTCTTGTACTTCTTGTCGGTTCACATGCGATTATTTCACACCGGTTCTAGTTCGTAATCCTTATATACTTAGACAGCGTTCAATTCTTCTTTTGGCGGGGGTGTTGCCAACGCGCACACGTGTGTCTTTTTCACATTCTTTTTCCAGGCAGACAGTGAGTCGCGCACATATTTTTCAACTGTGGTTGCCCCCATGTGTTGCTTACCCATTCTGAGGTCATTGTAGCCTGCGTGTACCACACGTACCGTTCTTTTTGTGTTTCTGGGTGCCACAGCATAGTGCAGGTTCTTTATTCCATGCACGTGGGCTACCAGGGGTTGCGTGCACATTACATTTTGTTTTTAGGGTGCCTGAGCATTGTGTGACCTGTCATCTTCCCCCAGGGTCACAGACAGCCTTGCTAGAGCACTAGGATACATATTCCATCTAGTACCCTGCCCCTTTAACCCCAACTGCCCAGGACAATTGTTTACTGCACCTCCCATTCGCACAATAACATCCATGTCATGGTTGGGAGGCGACCAAGCGGTAAGGGAGGCAAAGGTGGCCGACCTCCAAGAGGTGGGCGCGGTAGGGGACGTGGCCAGGGTGTGCAGGGTGGACCAAGAGGCCAATGTGTGGAGGACCAATCAGGGACACCTATGCCCCCCCAATGGGTCGGGGAGATGCAGCTGACACCATTCCAGTGTTGGTCCAAGTCCATCACACCGAGGTTGGTCCTGCCAACATCACCCAGCAGCCAATGCCTGCAGTGAGACCTTTGGTCATCGTGCCTTTGGCTACTTC
Organism: Ambystoma mexicanum; assembly: GCF_040938575.1. Taxonomy (NCBI): domain Eukaryota; kingdom Metazoa; phylum Chordata; class Amphibia; order Caudata; family Ambystomatidae; genus Ambystoma; species Ambystoma mexicanum. The sequence goes on from NC_090935.1 coordinate 817,968,890, forward strand.
CAGTGCCCAGTCCACCTGCGCTTCAGCCCCTGCCAACCAGAGTGGCGTAAGCCACTCAGGGTCTGCACCACCTCCCAAGAAAAAGAAGGGTGCTCTTGCGGTACAGGCTGGGACCCCAGACACGGCTCCCCCTTCCGGCACGTCAAGGAAGCGTAGTTTCAATGATGTGGAACTAGACGCACTTGTGGGCTACGTGTTGGCCCATGGCCGCGAAATGCTGGTGACTGCAGGGTGCAAAACTACGACTGTTCAACGTAGGGCCCACTGGCAGTGCATAGCGGACCAGATTAGTGCCCTTGGATTTGTCAGGCGCACAGCTGATGATTGCTCTAAGCGGTGGAATGACCTCAAACGCAGAGCAAAGAACTAGCTGGCTTCCAATCATGCCTCTACTCTGGTGACTGACAGTGGGTCTCCACCAGAGGAGGAAGTACTCACAGAATATGAGTCAATCGCTGGAGGTTTCATCACAGAGAATCAGATCCAAGGCGTGGGAGACCTACCATATCTTGAGCCAATGTCCGGTGAGTGGCCATGCATGTATGTGCAAACCATGTGTATATTGCTTGGGTGATGTGTTCTGATTGAGTGCCAGGTGAGGCTGTGTAGTTATGACTGATATGGGTCACCCATGTGGTGGCTCCAAACCATAGCCCGGCCTTGGGTTTGTGTTTTCAAGTATCCCTTCTGACCGCAGTTCACAATTTGCACCTGATTACTGCACTTGCCTTTCAACTGCCATCTTGCCACAACATTGTTCATACTGTTTCCCTGTTCATTCTGCCTGATTGATGAATTCCTTTGCATGTTTACCACACATTTTTGTGCCCTTCTGCCCCAAATGTAACATACTTCGCATAGATTACACCCCACAATGGCCTACATATGTTTCCTTATTATGAGAATGATTTAATCAATCATGTGATTTAATCATGTTTAGGAGCAATGTGCACCTACACATGGCCTGTACACAATCACTTTGGGGCCCTGTTTGAATGTTCAACATGACAATTGTCTTCTGTCATGTCGAAGTGACCAACCATTGATGTATCCATGTGCCTGCCATCACTGCATTAGTGAACACTGGCTTTGTTGCAGCGTGTGGCACATGCATGTTTTGTCACACTATTTTGCATGTTCGATTTCATGATGTCCATCTCACATGGATGGGTGACAGTACTGATTTGCTACCATCTGGGTTTCCTTGTCAAATCTGCCATGGCTATGCTACGTGCCATATGTGTGCTGGCATGTGTCATGTATGTGGATTGTCCATGCCACTCACAGGCTAATGTGTGATACCAGTGCTATCCAGCATGCAGCACATATGTTGCTTTTCCATCTTGGAGTCCTCAGTGTCTGCTTTTTGCCTCCCCTTCCAAATCATTGCCAGTGCGTGCATGCCAGAGTTATTGTCATGTGTGACATGTGTCATTTGTGTACTGGATGTCTGCTTCGTCATGCCTATGTGTGTGGGCTATGGTGCTCATGCCTGTTTTCATTACTTTTCTTTCATGTTTTTGCAGGTGATGAGGCACTAGATGCTGTCGAGGAGGAGATGGCGCAGAGGCAGGAGTACTCACAGCCACAACCAGGCACCAGTGGAGGACGTGGAGTGGTGGTGGGTGAAAACCCATTACTCCCACAGACCATACTGTCCACGGGTGTCTCTGGGTACACCTCTGGAGACCTCTATGAATCAGGTGCTGAATCTGACATTGAGAAATATGTCCCGTCGCAGGTGAGTGTTTCTGGCAGGGATGCTGTTCTGTCCAACCCACCTGCACTGGGGGTAGACCCCTCTATGAGGCATTCAGTGTTGGAAAGTCTGCATGTGGTGGTTTTGGATGGAGGGTCACACGCCACAATATTTGCTCCTGTTCCTGGGCCAGCAGATCAAATGAGAAATGCAGTCCTGCAGCCTCAGGCAGTGCCAGCACGGGAAGGTGCACATCACCTTGCCCCAAACAGGTGTGGTGCCCACCAACATGGTGGCCATGCGCCACCAGGCAATACTGTGTGGGAGAAATCCATTTACACTATAGCAGCACAAAAAGGGACATTGTGTGAGATGATGGCTCAGGCCATGGATAGTGTGGCCACTTCCATTCCCCCCCCTGAAAGGCAGGTGTCCATTTGCTACTCACACAGGGAGGACATGTTGGCGTTCAACAGAGACCGACGGACTGGACTGGAGAATCTGCACACAGCCATATCTGCAGAGTCACAGGCCCACAGGGATGCCCTGAGGTTAGAATACAGGCCCCTCAGAGATACTCTGGGTGAACTTGAGGTGTCCTGTAGTACAGGGTCAGAACAGCAGCTGGAGCAGCCACGCACACTCTCAGCTGAGCTCCAGGCAACCTGTGAGGAGATCCGGGCATCATGCGAGGCCTTGCAGGCAGAAATGCGTGCTATCCGTGAGGTGCTGCATGGGGATCTCCATACCATCATCCTGCAGAACCAAACCTTTCAGACCTGCATGCTTGCTACCATGGAGGAGCATGCCAGGGCTTTGCGTGGTCTGCCTCCCATATCACACCCACCTTCTGATATACCACCAGAGGGTGATGACAGCAACAGCAGTTCTCCCACTGCAGGGTAGCCGTGCAGGCCATGAGCTCATGGAGGTTTATTTTTTTTCTCAACATCCATGCATGTGGGTGTTGGGGTGCACCCTGTACCTCACCCCTCAAGGGTGGCCTCCCCCCACCGGTCCACACATGGCCATTTTTGATTTTTATTTTTTTGTTGGTTTTTTCACATTTCATTCTGATTTGCTAAATGAAATTACTATTTAATTCATTTGTTATCTTTATTTCTTCTTTTTTATATTTTTTATTTTCATTATAATTTGATTCTTGATTTGTTATTTTGATTTTCATACATTTATTTTTATTTGGTTATGCTTCTGATTTTTACTTTATTATTTTATGTGTTTCTTTTACTTTACATTTACTTTAGCTTTTTCTATATTTGATTTGTATTTACATTTTTGTTCATAACAATTTTCTTTCATATTGTGAAATAATGTTACAGTGAGTTGCTTTGTGTGGCTCCCGTAGGCATCCACTGTGTATTCCAGCTGGGTACATGCAGGCTTGTCCTATCTTTGGGTTAGAAACTTGGGTTCCTGACACACACACCCCTCCTGCTTCCCCTTTCTGTGGGCTCGCAAAGGGTGTGACCAAGTGAAAGTAACTTACACAGAGGCATTGGGCTCCCATAAATTGTGTGGGCAGTCTGTAGGCCAAACTGTGTATACATCCCTATTGGGGATTGTTGTTCATTTCTCTACTGCAGGGTGGATTTCTGTATGATTTTACATACAGAACTTTTTGCATACATACATGTAGCTTCTTCATGTCTTAACCCGCCTGTCTCCTTTGCAGATGCAGTTCATGTTGTATGCTGTACACTGCCACATTTGCCTACCAGCAACACTCTGCAGTTACTTTAATTTTTTACTGTCATATGTTGCCACTCTTGGATTCTGTACTGATGTTTTGTCTTCCTGGTGAGTATTTGTTAATGTGTGCCGTTTCTTTTTCATTGGTGAGAGGCAATTGTCTGTGGGCTGTTTCCATTTGGGAGGGTGCACTTTGTGACACTTGTGTCATGTGATGTGCATTCATTTGGTTGCTTTCACATCGCATACCATGCCATGGTGTGTTGGGTAGCTGAGATGGGGTTAGGGAGGGGTTGGGTGACATGCCACTATTTTTTGTAGTGTTTTGCAAGGGGGTAGTCCTTCATGCTGCATGAATGTGTGCCTTTTACTGACACAGCATTGGGTGTGTTTAAGTAGCTAGTGATGTGATGCACACAATGTAGCACTTTCAGGTGAAAAATCTCAGGGTGGTATGGTTGTGACAGTTGACTGTCCCTTTTGTCATTATCATAAATTGTCAGCTGGTATGTGCCAGGCCTGTGTGTGCTCCCCAGGGGTGGGATTTTAGCTGATGAAATTTGCCACAAGCTGGGTACGGGCTGCCTCACCACGTGCCCTTTCACCTCCCATGCGCAGCGGGCGTGCATTTGGTTGGTGATGTGGGCTCACCACCATGTCCACCGGCACGTCCCAGCGGGTTGCAACATTGTGCAGGACACATGCTGCCACTATGATCCTGCACACTACTGGGGCGCATATAGCAGCTGCCCACCAGAGCGGTCAAGGGAGCGAAAGCGTGACTTCAGCACACCGAATATGCTCTCCACTATGCCCCGGGTGGCAATATGGCCTGTGTTGTATCTTACCTCGGGTGGTGTGGTGGGGTTCCGTATTGGCGTCATCGTGTAGGTGCTCAGAGGGTAGGCACTGTCCCCTTGGGGAGGTGATAATGGTTGTCATTAGTGGGGTTTTCCCACTTCTCAGTGTCTGACATGCATGCATGTGCAGAGGCATTTATACTCACCAATTGGCCATGTGTCGCCATGCCGCCCAGCTTCCAGGTCCCGGTTTAGGGGTGACATTCAGAATATGAAACTATCATGGCTGGACCCCAGATAGTTGGCATATACTGAGGTGATGATTCCCTTGGCATCATATACAACCCGCACGTTGATGGAATGCCAGTGTTTGCGGTTTCAATAGATGTGCTTAGTGGCCCTGGGAGGACGTAAAGCCACATGTGTGCAATCAATGGCACCTCGCACTTTGGGGAAGTGTACCACCCCGTAAAAGTCCTGGATGACAACCTGCCTTTCTGCAGGTGTTCTGGGCATGTATATGTGCCTGCAGACTGAGGGGCATGCAGTCATGATGGCCAACACCTGGTGGAGGCAGCGTGACTGCGTGGCCTGTGACACCCCCCCCCACTATGGCACTTGTCCGCTGAAATGACCCAGTAGCCAAGAAGTGCAGTACATTGAGCACCTTTTCCAAGGGGCTCAGTGCTTGGGAGCACAGGGTGGGTGATGTGAGGTCATCCTCCCACTCCCTGACCAGTTCTAGGATTATTTGTGGTGGAAACCTGTACCTCCCATACACCTGGTCATCAGGCATCCCAAAAAGGCTGGTCCTGGGTAAAAAAATGCAGGGCCTTGATATCCTCCTCCTCCTGCGGTGTCCCACAACCAATGCTGCAAGGAATGGTATATTCATCGTAGCGTATGAGCTTGTTTGTTGTTTGCGTGCACTTTTATGCTGCGCGGGGCCGCTTACGCCTGCTTCCTGCTGGCGTACGTGTTTCCTGATTAGCGCGTCTTTTTTGGCGCACGGGTTTCCCCTGTTCGATCCCATGAATACGTGTTGTTAGCGCGCGTGTGGGCGTTGCAAGCATTTACCTCCGGTACTTCCCCCGTAATGCCCACATTTTCACGCATTGTTCCCCATTCCGCGTGTTACGCCCCGTGTTCTGCCCACATTTCTTGTGTGCGCTACACGATGTGCGCTTTTCCTGTGCGCGTCACGCATGCCGTTTAGTGACGTGTCGGATTTGGCGCACATCCCAGGTTTTACACGCGCAGCGCATTCCATGAATCGATGAACGGCTGCGTGCGCCGATTTAGCATGCATGCGCTGCGCTTTTCACGCTTGCGCTCCCCTTTTCGGGACACATTTATTCCATGAATTAGCCTGTAAATATCACTGTCCCACATGTACCTTTTCCCCTTCTCCATGTCCCAGCCAACTATCCCCAAACCCTCCCCAGCAAGAAAAATGTTATGATGAGACAACCATCCCTTCCTCCCCTCCCATACATCATGTCCAAACCCCTCATTCCCCTGTATTTGTTTCAGTTTCTGCTTCCCCTCTCATTCATAATTTTTATACTCTTATACAATAATAACATTTTAAGTGTGTTCTTACTATATGCCTGTGTCTTATTTTTGTTTAAAAAGGCATTTACGGTGTCCGCAGACAGCGCGGGTGTCTGGGATGTCCACAATTAACCAAAATGGGGTTGTTCTAAGGACACAATAACTGTTTGTACTGTTCGTAATTAAAATGGCGGTGTCCTTAGAACACACAAGATGTCTGCATGTCCGCAATTAACCAAAATGGGAGTGTCCTAAGGACACTATACCTGTTTGTACCATCCGCAATCAAAATGGAGGTGTCCTTAGAACACACAAGATGTCCACCTGTCCGTAATTAACCAAAATGGGGGTGTCCTAAGAACACTATACCTATTTGCACTGCCTCTAGTTAAAATGAAGGTTTCCAGAGGACTCTAAATCCGTCCGCATGTCCGTAACTATTCAAATTAAGGTGTCCTAAGAACACCCCCCTTGTTCGTAATTTCAGCAACCAGAATTAATATATCCGTAGAACACATATTCTATCCGCCTGTCCACAAAGTTTTGACGCACATTTATTTTATTCGGGGACTTCAACACTGTTCGTAGAACACCTGTGCACATGCACACCACACCCTTGGGTCCTACGGACATTGTGCCTGTCCGTAACTGTCCAGCGCACGTGTGTCTGACTTTTAATTAGTTCGGGGAACTGAACACTGTCTGTAGAACACCTGCACACATGCGCACAACAGACCCCGTGCATTTGGTGTCCTGCGGACAGCCGTCCCATTCGCGAACGTGTCCGCAATGTCATCATATGACCGCACCCACACTGAGTGTGTGTCCTTATTTACGAACAATGTCTGGGCTACCGAACATTTAAAAGTGATTTCTTGAGCAATCCATGGTATTTTCCAGTAAAAGTTCACCATTGCACATGTCCCAGACAATGTCCCTGGCGATCTACATAAGTTTTGGAACTTTACAAGCCCTTTCTTGGTGTTCAATGTGTCTGCGGACAGCGTGAGTGTTCGCAGAGCACGCACCAACAGCCCTATAAAAGGCCACACCAAACTCGTCCTCATTCTGTCTTTCTACTACTGCAGATTGACCTGGTTTTGCTGCTTTTGCTGCTCTTGCTGCATTTCCTTTAGCTAACCTGAGGGCATCCATGGCTGCTGCTGGTGCTACAGCTGTCTCAGCACCAACCCCAACCCCTCCACCACCATCACCTCCCCAAGTGCCTGCAGAGGGAAATAGGTCTGAGGATGCAGATGAGAGGGATGAAGAGTATAAAGAGGAAGATGTAGTGGAAGTCCCTAATACTAGCACTCATCGCGAGTCTTGGGTGTGGCGGTTATTTACCACTCTTGATGGACTGCCAACAGCTGTGCGAACAAGGTGATCTGCACTCAGTGCTGCATGGTGCTGAGTCATGGCAAGCCTGGTCTGTATAGCTATGGTACAATATCAATGAAGCAACACCTATGGCTGTTCCACGGTGGGGCTATTCGTAAGGTTGTACCTTGCGATAAACGTAGTAGGTTGAGTTCCTCTACTGCATCCTCCATTTCCGCTTCTACCACCACAAGAGACACTCCTGTGGGACAGTGCATCCCTCCAGCTGCCTCGCAGGCCATTCATGATGCTGTTGAACTTTACCTTTCGAGCGTCACAATATTGTGCATGTACTGCGACGCAGTACTCTGCAGGGGGGAGAACCTTCGGAGTGCTTTCGAGACTGTGGTCAAGGAGCACGAGAAGGACAGACCACTACCTTAATAAGGTCCACCCTACATCTTCCTCTCTCCACCTGCCCGTTCTTATCCCTGTGGTTGGTGCCCCTTCCTTACCATCCTTTCCCCTCCTTTCCTTGTGTGTCATGTTTAAAAAACCAAAAAAAAATAAAACAACAAATACCCAAAAAAAAGGCTCTTTTCAGAGCTGCCTTTCACAGTTCAAAAATAGAAGTGACAAATAAATAGTCCTGGGCCCTGTGAATTATTTAGAAGTTCCCGGACAGTCCGTAGACATTTAATTTTTCTGGTGTACTGCCCTATCAGAACCATTGCACTTTCCTATGGGAGGGAGTGGTGGCTCTGAAAAGAGCCTTTTTGTGGTGTTTTTATTATGATTCACAAACTTCAAATGGTTAACACCTACTGCAAAATGGATTGCTGCAATTCCAAAAAAGGTTGCAATGCATTTTGTATATTTCGCAGAATAATCTTATTGCCGGCATAAGTAAGATGTACTGCATCTCTTCGAAAAATGTGTGTACTACAAAACATAATGTTTTCATTCTGAAAAGAAGACATACCAACATCTCTCAAAAAGACACAGACAGCCTTGTGAACATTGTGCCTTGCTCTCTCCATTTGTGGACCAAATGAAAAAGAACGCAGCCACATTCGTCTCTGTGCAATACAGTAAAAAATTACTCTGGAGTTTGGATACATGTCCATAACTTTCCCAAGTCCTTCTTTCATTGCAAATTGCAAAGAGATTCCAGAGACATGTCCTAAACTGTTCCCTCCACAATGAATAATAATAATGTCTGGATGACGCTGTGTCACCAAAGTAGCACAGAGAGGTACCAAATCCAGCCACTTCATTCCAAGATGTGCAGCCACTCCACAGCGATGTGCATGCACCTCCAAACAATTTATCCACGAATCACCCAAAATCCAAAAAATCTGCTTTCTGAAACACACAGCCATAACTAACGGCTCTCCTCTCAAGAAAATGACTTTCTGACAAACTCTCTCCTTACACAACACACCCAGTAAAGCTTATTGACCAATCCCTTGTTCTGCTCAGTCTCATTTGCATGCCTTGCAACCCCAAAAACCCTGTATGTAATATGCAATGCCCGTGGACAAATCGAAAAATCTGAGAGTGGGGAATGAAAATTTTAATATTGTGCCCCATTTCCCCTTTGAGTTTGGCTCTGAAAAGAGTCTTTATTTTTGGTTTTTTTGAAGATGCTTCAGAAACACCTTTTATTTTGTACTTTTTTTGTTTTTTTCCTTATTTTCCTCCAAAAATCTTCACATTAGCTTCTCCAAAGCAATCCTTATGTTCCAAAAGAGCATGGCATTTCCCATAAAAGATAAAGACATGCAATTTTCATTAAAATAAACAACATTACCAGAATCAATGTTCTCATTATTGCAAAAGAACATGCCAGATCTACGCATGAAAGCAAACATGCCTCGGTAGATTGCACACATAGCAATATTTTGCTGAGGACAAACAACAGAACTATTCTCCCATATTGCCCTAGGTACTAAGCCAGAAAAAATAACCTTGGAATTTGGAAGTACTTTCATTACTGCCTGAACCAAGTTTTCCATATCTTCCAACAAAGTAGGGGAACTGACATAGCCCAAATGCAAAGCACCACAGTGCAGGACAACTACATGTGGACTATTAAACCTAGCCATATCCTGACTAACTTCTAGCATTGCCTGCAAATAAAAACAGGTACATTGCACCACACCACCTCCACTCCTTTTATGTCAAAATTGTTTGTCATATTCCTGCATTTAGCATACTGCTCCAAACCATGCACAAACATATCTCCAACCACCATCACCCTGACTTTCTCCACCTCTGCCATCTTCACTACACACAGCCTCTTTCAACACAAACCACAACCTCAACACCTGATTGGCTGATCCCTATAGTCCTATTTCCATGCCAGATATGTTGAGAAGTCCCGTATTTGGCACGCCCTGTTCGTGGACAGCTGTGGTGTCCGCGGAGCGGGTAACACTTGGGCAGCCCTACTACCCTTTCCACTTCATTCTCTGCACCATTCCCTCATTGGCTACTGTTAAGCAGTCACACAACCATCCACCAATCACATCCAAGGACTCTACATCTAACTCTATCATCACAGATCAGCATTTTAGATGTACCATTGATCACTCTCAGTACAATTCGGCTGTCACTGCAACGGACCTACAGCAACAACTACTATACAACTCATCAAGATTTCTACTTGCAGATTCATGCACATGCACATGCATAAACACAGACTACAGTTATGAATATGTTCTGCACAGTACATGTACAGCTCACGTAGGAATACATATTAACAGAGTAACTGCCACTTACCCTATATAAACAGTCAAATGAATTTACTGGAATTTCTCCCATCTGCTTTGATCAAGTGTCACTTGCAAACCTGTCTGCTCTCCAGATTTTTGTTTAAACACACAGATATCTAAAAAATGTTATTTCATATTAAAAGATGGAAGAAATAACAGTATAATTATGGAAAAAGGCTTTCTAGTGTGTTATAAAATTACACACAGCGATGATGAGTACATACATCTTCATATATGCACACAGACAGAGAATATCATTAGAAAGGCTCCCAGCTGAAACAACATCACTGCCTCTACATACAAATCTGTCTGCTTTATTTCCCACACATTCACAAATGCATACATTGCATGCTTTTCTGTACAATCTCTGCCATTTACCCTGTAAAAATAGCAAATAAATGTATACAATTATTTCTTCTTCTATCTCCTAACATCCAATAACACAGCCTTAAAAAAACAAGTGTGCTCTATACGTTTATTATTATACTCGTTTGTAAAACATGTTCAACTAACAGATGCAATCTCTACATTAACAAAAGTGCTATAAACACACATATTCACTAACTTCTTTCTTTTACAATTGCAGTGAAGACCAGTGTCCTGAAAAGCAGTAGCATCTGAAGTACGAACAAGAACTTAGAAGAAACCTACTCTTTCCATACAAAAAAGTAAGTACAATATTAACATAATGTTATAACTGTTACTCAAACACACTAACATTTTAGTATTGTAGAACAAACAAGTGTATTAACTCTCTACCATTAGATTTAGTATTACTTCTTCCCCTTACCAGTTGCATACTTTATATTGTCATCTGAAGCCCAGTATAGTAACACAGAAATACAAGAATAGCCTTCCCAACTTGATGTAGCTGCCCATTGCACAATCACACACCTCCACAAACATCCTTACCATCACACTCAGACATTCATGCAAAAAACATGCATACACTGCACAAAAGCCCAACTCACACTTTCTTTTTTTCTCCAACAGACCACAAAGAATGCCTACCAAAAAGCAACTCTGTAAAAGCAACGCAGAAGTAAAGCAAATCAAAATAAAAGTGTTCAAAATAAGCATCCATCTCTAGATGTTGTACAAAAAGTTCAAACAAAACAGCTAATACAATCATTAAGCGAAACAAAACATGCTTCCAGTACAGAAACATTGCCTTCTCTATCAACATGTAAAACAAAACAGAAAGTGATTAACAAGACTTCAGCTACCACTACTGCTAACACTGCACCTATAAATCTTGATGAAGTGGCAAATAACCATACCAAAACATTTTTTTACAAAAAATGTTCCGCCACAGAGTCCTTCAGAACCTTATAAAAACAGGAGAGAAATCATGCACAACCCTTAAAACCTACCGTAGAAAATTACTCCTAGAAGCTCTCATAGAAAGTGCAATCCTTCTCAAAAGGAAGTTATTTATTTTAGTTTTAAACAGAATGAAACCACTAACAAAACTAACTACAAAAAAGACTTCTCAATAAACAGAATATCAACAAAGATAGCTTCTTAAACATCTGTGTAAGTGAATGGAGTCACACCACGAGCACAGAACCATATTTTAATGAAGAAGCATATAAACAAAAGCAAAAAAGCCAATTGCCATACCTAGCAGTGGACGAGGGTATGAAAAACCTATTAACACCATTATGGAACAAGAAACTATGCTCATAAATATATCCCCAGAAAACTCAGTATCACCTCTCCATTACACTGAACCAAAACATCCTGTCTACAAATGTCTGTGCACATCAATGTGTAACATTGCCAAATAATCTTCCAAATCTTTACACCAGTTCCTCAATCAGTATGTAAAAAGCAAAGACAAATTCAAAATGAAACTACTACAAAATATGGATGCCTGTCCAGTGTGCAAATACACAGGACTACAAGGACATTCATTAGCCTGCATTTCAGGACCTATTTGCAAAAGCACCTTCCAACATATCAAAATGATATCAGCACATCATTCAACTATAAGAAATCTGGTCCATAAACTCTACTATGCTAAAAGTCCTGCTTTAGCACTAGCCAATTTAAATAACAATCTTCTACATGTTACAGCCAAACAACTATTCGACGAAATTAAGCATATCCAGAGAAAACATTTTGGAAGTAAAATCAACTTACAAAATACAATAGCTTTGCAACGAACTAGCAACTACTGTAGAAATAGCAACCCCCTATTACACACATACAAAAAAGAGATACTAAAGTTTACAACTAAATCCACTGAAGTACCAAACCATGTGTGTGTGTGTGTGTGTGTGGTGCCGCAGGACTTTCTATAAAAGTAGCACAAAAACTGTAGACATAACGTACAAAATAGAAGACAATGAAGATTCCAAATGGTTCCAATTAGCTCTCTACCTTATAGCAGAAAACAAATATGAAATTACTGATCCCTTAATACTTTGCAATTACTGCACTGCAAAACATGACAATCACCATAACCCTTCACGTGCTATCACAAATAACTTGTAATTATTTTCACTACCAAAACCCCTGCAACAACTCAATTTATATGAGAGCATCATAATTCAAACAGTGCACCAATTTCAAGCAATAATACGCCTTCAACCAAAAAGAGCAAAAATACCTCCCTCTGAATTAGTGAAAGGCATTTGTGGCAAAGTAGTTTATTTACAATTAGATCTTAAAGGAAATGTACATACTCTAGGAGTGCAACGGCCAATATATCAATCTTGTATGGTCTTAGTAAATTGTGTACCTACGAAAGACAAAAAAATTGGCAACAACATGTGGACTAATATAAAGTTAGACAAGCCCTGCAATATCTAAAAAACAATCAATGAATACTACACAGAAATTAATATTGAAGAACCTGAAAGAAACCATTGAAATAATTTGAGAGTCACCAGAAACTGGTCAATTTCAATGTCTAAATCCTGCTACAGAATCCAATATTTTAGACCATTATGCAATTCATCCTTTACACTCTAAAGACATTATAGATGATGCACTGGAAGCGTACCAACTGCAACAAGCCAAAGCATCTCCAATCAGCATATAGGAAAAAAGTATAGAAGCACGGGCCTTTCCTCTACTCTTTCCTGCTGGAAAAGGAGGAAGGTACGATGATAGACCCACACAGATAACAGCATCAGAATATCGCTCTTTACGAATGTATTCTGACGACCCCAGATTCAGACAAAACGTGAAATACATATTCCACCTTCTCTTTGAAAGTGAACTAGCAATGCTATGCTATGGAGTTGCACACACATTAAAATCAGGTACCCATTTTCAAAATATGTCAGCTATGCAATTACTACAAAAAGTGCAAGAAAAAGATGAGGTTTTACAGTCAAGTATTACAGATCTTTTAGCAAACAGGCATGGTACAAATGAATATTGGTTCCAATGTCATGGAGATGTTCGCTGTATGATAAGAAACCTTGGCCCACCCACTTGGTTTGTTACATTAAGTTGTGCAGAATATGCATTGGAAGACTTACACGATTTCCTATGCATAGCAAACAAAAACAAAACAAACATAGATATAAAAACACCAGGAGAACTCTGCTCTCTAGATCCTGTAAATGTGTCAATATATTTCCATCATCACTTCATTGCTATGCTACACTTTATTTGTAATAAGAATGATCCTCCCCTTGGAGAAGTGCAACACTTCTTTTGGAGAAAGGAATACCAAGCCAGAGGAGCACGACACATCCACATGCTATTATGGATTAAAGATGCTCCTAAATTTGGTCAGGACAGTGATGCCACTGTTTTGCAGTTCATCCAAAAATATGTCACTTGTGAAATCCTTTCACAAACAACACATATTGACCTTCATGCACAAAATTTACAATTTCAAAGACGCAAATGTGGGAAATATTGTCGTCGCAAATATAAAAACAAAGGTAAATACTACACCAAATGCTGCTATGGCTTCCCTTGACCAGTTTTACAACCGGTCAAGTACACAACTTCATGTGTTCAATCAGACATAGTATCAAAGGTAAATCACATAAGAATACATATTACATAAAAAGAACAGAAGAATCAAAATACATCAATGATTACAATGCAATCATTGCCCTCCTGTGGAATGCAAACATAAATGTGCAGTACATTGCAGACAATTCCATTGCAGTTGCACGATATGTCACAGCCTACTTAACCAAAGCAGAGAAAACAGAGCTTCAGGACCTCTGGGATGATATGTCATCTGACAAAACATTGTCACAGAAATTGTACAGCTTAGGCATAAAAATGCTCTCTCATGGAATGTGGCTGCTATGAAGCTGCAGACCCTTTAAACCGGTACTGCCTTGTATGGAAAATCTGACAATATAGTATGGCTGTCTTGGCCCTGCTAAATCTAGAAAAAGAGTTCTCAAATCATATGAGGACATAGAAACAATAGCCAAAAATGATCCCAACATCAAGACATTTTGAAAAACAATTTACTAGACACATACTACCCAAACAGAAGTACCACTTTGGAAACCATGTGACTCTACCACGTAGCCCAAAACTTCACATACAAAAATTATATTAAACCAGATGAAAAGAAAGGTAGATACAGAGTAGCAAATTGTGAAGGCAGCTTAGTGAAACTTACCAAATGCAGCTTAATTAATCATATCAAATTGTCATAAAAAAACTCCTCAACATAAAGAACTGTATTACATGTCCCTGCTACAACTTTTTAAACCATGGAGAAAAGAAGAAGAGTTACTGGAAATGCATAACTCCTATGAAGACGCTTTGAAAGCAAATGAAAGTACTATAACAGACGTAAACTTTACACAGTACCAAACAATGTTGCACAATGAACAGCAACACGAAGAAGAACTCCAGACCCAACTAGAAGTGGACACACCTGACAGCAATCAACCTTCTGTAAGAGGAAGCCAAGAACCACTTGGACAGCCACTAATAGCAAATGAGGCATAATTAGCCATGACAGAAGTAGAAAACACCATGTGTCAGTATGAACAAGCTACAGAAGACTTTGCTGTACTGAAATCACAACTGAACAATTAACAGCACAGCATTTTCCAAGAAGTAACAAAATTAAATATGACCTGCAACATGAAAGTAAAAACTGTACCTGCAAAGACTACAAACCTATACTGCTATACGTGAGTGGTTAAGCTGGTTCAGGCAAAACATTCTTAATCAAATGCATCAGCAAGTTCCTCCAACAATTGACAAACAACAAACTGTCAGCTGTTGTAACTGCCCCACAGGTTTAACTGTTTACAACAAAGGTGGTGTCACTTTACACCGATTGCTACTCCTTCCAGTAGAACACCAAAACAAATTAGAGTATTATAAACTTTCTACAGAAGCTGCAATGGAACTACGCAGAGTTTTGAAACAAATGAAAATGCTACTAATAGATCAGGTCAGCATGGCATAATGTTCGCTTTGATTCACCTCAGATTACAAGAGGTACTAAAAACAGACTACGAAGAGCTCTTTGGAGGAAAACACATTATTGTTTTCGGAGATCTTTTTCAATTGACACCAGTGAAAGTTGAACCTATTTTTAAAACCTTAGGGCACAAACTGTGCTGTAAAACTCTTGGCAGCATAGGAAATGTCAACCTTTGGCAACATTTCCAATACAAAGAATTAACTCAAAACATGCACCAGTCTGAAGACCTCACATATGCCAACATTTTAAAAAGTATTAGAGTTGGTATATTACCTCAAGAAGCACAATCAATATTAAAAACCAGGCACATCCATGCACTCTATGGCCATAACACATGTGCTACTGATGTCATGGAACAATTAGCACACAAAATTGTCAATTGTATGTCCTTGATGCGAACTCTTGCAAGCTGTTCAAAATTCAATGAAACAATGTTGAAAAAAGAAATGCAACCAATAATTGAAATGTGTTCCACAGATAAACTAGACATACATGGTATGACACTACTCATGTGTCAACAAGCCACAACAAAACTAAATACCTTAGAAAACACAGCTGGTTTGGAGAAAATATTAAAATTATCTTTAAACTGTAGAGTAATGCTTAAACGTAACCTTAACGTGGAGCAAGGACTAGTTAATGGAGCACTTGGTACAGTTGTTGGATTTCAAACATACCCACTTGACAACAACATTCAGTTTGTAAATATTCTCTTTCACAAACTATCAAAAGTTAAAAGGATAGGACGCTGAACAGCCCGCTTACTTCTTTTTAAACACATGTGTGTACGCAGAGAACAATTTTCACTAACTCTAGCACACGCAGTTACCATTCACAAATCACAAGGTCTTACCATAGATAAAGCATTGATAGATATTGGTAGCACAGTCTTTAAAGAAGGCATGAGCTATGTAGCACTATCACACTTACATAGACTTGACAGACTATTTCTAATCATCTTTGATGCAAGTAAAGTAAATGCTGATATTCCATGCATTCTAGAATACAATAGACTGCGTTCACTCTACACCCCAATCTAAAAACCTATCCTGGTCCACAAAAAGCAAAATGTTGTAAAAGAAAACTACTTCAAACTGAAACGATACAGGATCTCACTGTAATTCCTCCAAAGAAAGTAAAAGAAGCTAATACTTCATCAACTACCACAACCAAAGAAGTATTTACTGCTCAAAGTAACTCAACTACTTCTTCAAAAAAGCAGCATACACTCCAAACAAATGACTTCAGCACAGAACTGTCAGGTCCATTCAAATTCTCAAATACAACCGGCGTAAATTGCTACACAAATATAGCAATAAATATTCTATTCCAATTGCCACCAATTATTAACAACATTTACTTACAGAGTACAAACCAATTGTGTGTGCAAATGTTAGTCCTTCATAGAAATGCAACCAACCATCTTGACAACACTTACAGTGTTCATGGAATAAGACAGGAATTGGACTATTGTGTTGGAATGGTCAAATTCATGATAAACTAACAAGAAGATCCACAAGAATGTCTAATGTACTTACTACAAGTAATGGAAAACAAAAACATACCTATAAATGAAATCTTGCAGATTTCATACATGTGGAAACATACATGCACACTATGCAGCCATGTGGCACAGGAACAAGTCCCTAATGAACGCTTTGTGTGTGTATCCATACCTATCTGTGAATCCATTCAATTTCAGCAACTTGTACAAAATTCAAACCATGGCACATTATGTACTACCTGCAATTCAGATAAACGCTCCACCTTACAAATACAGACACATAGTATATACGTAATAGTAATGCTTTTTATGTTACAATGCAGATGGTACCAAAAACAAATCTAAGCTAACTGGGTTCACACATGGTCAAGTATCACTTGGTAAGAAAACCTTCACAACAATAGGTACAATCTACCACACAGGAGCCACAACCAATGCAGGTCACTACACTGCATATATAAAAAATAATGGTGGATGGTTCGAATGTAATGATACTACCATTACTGTAAAACAGAGATTACCAGCCAATATTCTGCACGCTTACTTAATATTCTTAAAACCAGAATTAAATATGTAATCTCTGTATGAACATAAGCAAAACATCAACTTCAAAACTATGCACAGTTAGAATACGCCAACATGTATCTAACTGCCTCAAGATTCTGCAACAAGCAAACAGATAAATAAATACCACTAAAATGTAACAAGAAATAAACAGTTAGAATACACCAACAGTTGTCTTACTGCGTGAAGATTCTGCAACAAGCAAACAGAAAAATAAATACCAATAAAATCAAACACAAAATATACAGTTTGAATATGCCAACACGTATCTAATTGCCCCAAAAAATCTGCAACAAGCAAACAGATAGAAGATTAGCAAGAAACAAGAAGTAAACACTAAAACAATGAAAGAAATATATTGTACCACAGCATAGGTTTTTTTTAATCCAGAATGGATTTTTTTTCCCACAGACCCAATGATTTAAAAAACAATCAAAGAAACTGAGCAAATAGCGCAGTACACTGGTTTGAACTATAGTACTTCTAAAGTACTAAATATGAGGGTAAAAAAATACAGACATGTCTATCATGCAAAGCAATCACTCATTATGAACTACCGAATCTAACATATGATCTTTCTTTTATCACAGAGATCGAAAAAGAGTGTCTGCTCCAATTACCCATGTCATGAAAAAATTGCATACAACCACAAAAAAGTCAACCAGTAAGTATATAATTAATGGACTCACAAACACCACTGCATAACACACCCATTCAAGCAAACATCTTACCATGCACCACAATCCAAAATGTTTACTTCCATGGGTATCTTATGCTGCAGTGCTTGTTACCAAACTCTACAATCTTAACTGCATAGCCTAGCCAAAACTTCACATCCAAACTCCACAAATGAAACAGTACACAAACTTTTTGGTTGTGGATATTTGATGGGTGTTTGATTGTATGGGTGTGATATGCTGCAGTGGTTGTGGTCAAGGCCTACAGTCTTGGGTGCATGGCCGGCGGCGGGGTACAGAGGCAAAATGCAATTTTGGGGAATGCGTTGATGTGCTGGAGTGCTTGGGGAGTCAGAGATTGGTCAACTACTGTATTTGTTTAGGTGGCAGGTGCCCCTGGTGTGTTCGCCATGTCCGCGGTCTTCGCAGCTGTCCTCAGACATAATAAATGCACTACTAGCTATTTTACTTTAGTATGATGTTGGTTTTCGGTTGTTAGTAGAGCATTGATTGTAATTAATATTCCCTATAAGCAGCCCACATACCACAGTCAAAATGTTTGGTAGCATAGGTGTGTTATGCTGCGCTGGTTGTGGCCAGGGCCTAGGGTCTTGGGTGCATGGCTGAAGGCCATTAGCCATGAATCCAAGACTCCAGGCCCTGGCCACAACCACAGCAGCATAACACACCCAAAGAATCAAACACCCATCAAATATCCGCAACCCAAAAGTTTGAGTACTGTTTCATTTGTAGAGTTTGTATGTGAAGTTTTGGCTAGCTATGCAGTTAAGACTGTAGAGTTTGTAACACGGACTGCGTCATAAGATACCCTTGCAGGTAAACATTTTGGATTGTGGTGTATGAGTGTGTACATTTTCTTTGAGATCTAATGGTAAATAAACTACTTTGCCACAAATGCCTTTCAATAATTCAGAGGGAGGTAATTTTGCTGTTTTGGTTGAAGGCTTATTATTGCTTGAAATGGGTGCACTGTTTGAATTATGATGTTCTCATATAAATTTAGTTGTTGCAGGGGTTTTGGTAGTGGGAATGATTTCAAGATATTTGTGACAGCACGTAAATGTGTTTGGTTGTTGTCAAGTTTTGCAGTGCAGTAATTGCAAAGTATTAAGGGGACAGTAATTTCGTATTTGTTTTCTGCTGTAAGGTATAGAGCTGATTGGAACCATTTGGAATCTTCATTGTCTTCTATTTTGTACGTTATGTCTACAGTTTTTGTGCTATTTTTTTAAAAAGTCCTGCGACAACACACACACATGGTTTGGTACTTCAGCGGAGGTACTTTTAAACTTTAGTATTTCTTTTTTGTATGTGTTTAATAGAAGGTTGCTATTTCTACAGCAGTTGCTAGTTTGTTGTAAAGATAATAGCCCTCATTATGACCCTGGCGGTAAGTAAGCCACATTACCGCCATGGCGTAATCATCGTTTACGCCATGGACCGATGGCGTAAAGAGCGCCATATTCCGAACCATCGCGCACGAGCATTACACCATGGCGGTAATCTAAAGTACGCCATGGCGTAAACAGCCCTTACTGGCATCGAATGCCGCGCTGGGTGACCTACCGCCACCCATCATTGCGCCGACCGTAATTAGCGGGCCCTGTAATCAGCGGGCCCCGTAATTAGCGGGCACCGTAATTAGCGGTCACCGGAAATAAGCGGAACCGGAAGTAGCGTCAACGCGGCGGAACGGGAAAGAGCACAGCGGCCATCTTTAAAAACACAATCCATTGCCATCCTACCCAACCACACCACATTCGACCCTGAAACCCTGTGAATCCCATTACCCACCCATTTCCTCACCTAACCATGCCAAAAGTTGTTAAAAAAGCCTGCAACAGGCAGCGGCAGGACCGCTTCAGTCGCGAAGATCTGACTATGCTGGCAGAAACGCTGCAGGAGAAGGCAGACGTCGTCTTCTCATCAGAGATGATGAGACCAGCCATAGCCCGGAAAAAAGCAGGATGGGAACTCATGGCACAACGCGTCAGTGCCGTAGGTACCACCCCACGTACCGCCAGACAGTGCCGCAAAAGGTGGGATGACCTCCGGCTCCGAGTAAGGGGCATACTGTCAGCAAACCGCAACCTGGGACTGGCAACTGGCGGTGGAGCAGACTCCCCACAGACGATGCAGCCATGGGAGGAGACATGTGCCTCATTGATCGGCATAGAGTGCATTGAAGGCGTTGGCGGAATGGAGAGAGGAGCCCCGACATCAGGAGACACAGATAGGTGCCTCCAATTCAGCCTTGCAAAACACCCTGAATCACACTTACATGGGAATCACAATGTCGCCCCATATGGCAAACGCAACACATCAGCAGAAGATCCACACCCTGCACACATGCAGCATGTACCCTCTACAGCAGGCACACACATTCCTGCATGCTCAACCCACCCAAAAGGGAGACAACCTGTATGTCACGGCCTACAAAGTCCACCATCTATCCATCTATCCATCTAAACCATGGCACTCATCACAATGCCTGCTCAATGTCCGCTGAACCATCAATAACACTTTCCCTCCTCTGATCCACCACAGGCTCACACTCGGACACCAGCAGGGACAAGAGTGGCACCACCCCAGCCAAGAAGACCAGGACAGAGGGAAGAGGCCACCAACCATCCACCTCTGCTGGACCCATGGCCAACCCACAGCTGGCCAAAATTCCTGTTGCCGAACAGCCCAGGGCAGCAATTCCCCCCGAGGAAAGGGACATGATGGCACCCACGGCAGACCCACAACCACTGCTGCCCACTGAGGGGATCGTGTCTGCGGGGAGCAGTACAGTCGGGGAGACTGCAGCCATCGCAGCCTGTTCTGACAGCGATGTGGCGAATGGGGATGATGACATGGAAGGTCCCCCCACACCCAACTTACCTCCCCACACCTGTCCCCATGTAGCCTGCATGGACAGGACACACAGGGGCAATCCCCTGGAGGTTCATGGCCAGCCACTCCAAGCCCAGTGGGAGTAGGGGAGGAGGGGAGTAGTCCTATTGGGCCTGCAATTGCAACCTCCATTGTGCCTGATTTCAGCCAGGTGCTGGACCAAATATCAGCGAGGCAAGAACAACTGGCGTCAATCCTAACGCAGCATGTTGCTGATTGTGGAGGTGCCAGTTCAGGCATGGAGAGGTGTGCTGACAGCATCAATGCATCCATCCAATCAGCAAGCACGAACATATGCACAGAACTAGCCGCAGTGCGGAATATGATTAGTGAACTGATACGGACAATCATGGACACACGGCGTACCGAGCAGGCCGGTACCTCCTCAGCTGCAAATTCGGCCCCATCCAGCCGCGTCCGCAGGTCATCCAGGACCCGGAGGAGTACAGGCAGGGGGGCCCCAGGTTCCGGGACAGGGGGCTGGCAATAGTGCCCGCCCAGTGGACCATTAAAACATTACCCACTTCACCACAGGCACTGGCACTCCTTTGCAGGGATTTCTGGGTGGAGGGGGTGGGCGGATTGGGTGTGTTGGGGTGTTCAGGGGGGTGGGGGGGTTGGGTGTGTTGGGGTGTTCAGGGGGAGGGGGGATTGGGTGTGTTGGGGTGTTCAGGGGGGAGGGGGGATTGGGTGTGTTGGGGTGTTCAGGGGGGAGGGGGGAGGGGGGATTGGGTGTGTTGGGGTGTTCAGGGGGGAGGGGGGATTGGGTGTGTCACAACTTTTCAGAAGCACAATACACTTTTTCGTTTATCACAAACCAAATGTGTGGACATTGCTCATTGTGTATGTGTGCTTTATTGTTGTACAGTCTACAGTGTTCATATACCAGACGCACACAGTGCCGCAAGTGCCGTCCACATGTTACACGCACACGCTGTGTGTGCTAGAAGCATTGGTCAATGAGATTCTGATGCATTTCACGCCCCTCCTGTGCATCGCTGCCTCCTTGAGGTGCTGCCCCACCCTCATCATCCTCATCATCAGGTGGTTGCAGTTCTGCGTCAGGGGGCAGAGAAACGTTACGTCTGACGCACATATTGAGTAGCATGACACATGCCATGACGATCTTCGCAACCTTCTCATGGCGGTACAGGAGTGCCCTGCCAGACCTGCTGAGGCAGCAGAAACGTGCCTTCAGTAGGCCAAAGGCCTGCTCTATCACCACACGGGTACGTGCATGGGCACGGTTGAAGTCCTCCTCATGCTGGTTCTGTGGGTTCCGGACTGGTGTAAGGAGGCACCTCTTCAGGGGATAGCCTGCATCACCTGTAAATGGGCAACAATGTATGTGTCAGGAATGAGATTGCTTTCTGAACATGACGCGCCACCATGTCTTGCATTCAACTGTTACTTTGCACCAAATTTAGTTGTAATGGATTCACACTATGCAACCAGTATATGTTCATGGCTCTCATGTACTGTTTTGCATGCCAAGACACAATGTAGGGGGGACAATTGCCTTGTGAGTGCCCATCCACTGTGTCCGTTCAGGCCGTTACTTTATGTGACCTGGCACGTGTCCTGTGAGGTCAAAGCTCACATGATTGCAACATTGCTGTCTTGCTCATTATGACCCCAGGGAACAATACTGGTGTCAATGGGGGGAGTTTGTGGGTCTTGCTGTCTGTGTAGTGGTGCATTGATGTTCCTGTCCTACATGTGCCTCCTTTGTGCGCAGTTATGGGGGACAGGCCTTTCAGTTGATGGTGTTTGGTGACGTGCATGTAGGTGCGTTCCTTTGGAGTCAATGTGGTCACATTTCGTACAATGCACTTGCAGATGGTTGTGTCATGGTTGGGGTACACTTTCATTCACATGTTAGGGCTGATTAGATCAGGCATCATGTATACAGTTGTTAGATGACGTGAGTGCTGCCTCAGGGTATGATCTGGCTACTGCTAGTCGCAGCCATGTGACATATGCATCACCCCCCCCCTTTCTGCCAGGTGAAATATGCATTGGTACGTTGATCACCTACACACTTCGTATTTCCATGCTCATGACATTAGACTCACCGAGTAGGCAGGATCTTGGGCCTGCATGTCGCTCCATGTAGCGTGGTATTGTGGAGTTCCGAAGGACCATTGAATCATGCGTTGATCCGGGGAATCGGGCACAACAATGTGTGAAGATCCTGTTGGAGTCGCAGACCATTTGCACGTTGATTGAGTGAAATAGTTTACGGTTGCGGCATGGTACCTCCATGGCATGTGGGACCACCAATTCAACATGGGTGCAGTTGATGGCACCAATGCAACCAGGTATGCCAGCTAGTGCATGGAAACCCACTTTGGTGTTGGCAATCTCCTGGGCAGACCGTGGCAATGCGATTTGGTCGTCTGTGTGCTTGAGGAGGGCATCGAGCACTTGGATCAGTGTACGTGAGAATAATGGTTGGGATATGCCATGCAAGTGGCCCACTGTGTGCTGGTAGGTGCCTGTGGCCAGGAAGTGGAGCACGGACACGACCTTCAGTAGGGGCGGGATGGCGGTGGGTGTTTCTATCATGCTGACGATGTCTTTGTGTATCATGTGCACAATGTTGGTGATGGTGTCCTGGTCCAGTCGGTACAGGGTGTGGATCTGCTCTGCGGTGGGTTGAATGGACTGGCTCTGATGCGTGGGATTGGGGGCTGCCTGTGTGGTGCCACTGGCTGTGCTGGTGGGGCTTGCTGGCCCTGCCTTGCCCTCCTTCTCCTCTTGCGTCTCCTCTGTGCAGCTTGTTGTTGTTGTTGTTGTTGTTGTTGTTGCAGTTGTAGCACTCGCATTGCTATCAGGTCCTCGTGCCCCAACATTGCTAGTCCTATTGGTATCATTGTGGAGTGTGACTGGGGCTGGTAGGGGTGGGGTGTGCTCTTTTTGCACTGGGAGAGTCTGTATTGCCTCCACCTGTGCTGATTCTGTGCACCTGTGGCAGCTGGGAACACTGCACATGGCCATTTACGGTTGGTTCGCGATGGCGGAATTAGCGCCATGGCGGTAAGGTACTTTACGGCCTTGGCGATGGCGTTAGGGGCATGTCCGTTTGGTTTGTGATCTGCGTAGCTTTGCGCCATGCCGGTATTTACGGCATGGTGGGTCGCGCGTGCGCGACCTTGATGCTGTTAGCGGAACCGTAAACTACGATGTCGCTAATTGCACTTTCGCGGGTCATAATCGGACCTAGCGGAAAACGATGCCGGTATTCATTTACCTGCATCGTTTTCCGCTTACCGCCTGGGTTGTAATGAGGGCCAATGCATTTTGTAAGTGGCTTTCACTTCCAAAATATTTTCTCTGGATATGCTCTATTTCTTCGAGTAGTTGTTTGGCTGTACCATGTAGAACATTGTTATTTAAATTGGCTAGTGTTAAAGCAGGACTTTTAGCATAGTAGAGTTTATGGACCAGATTTCTTATAGTTGAATGATGTGTTGATATCATTTTGATATGTTGGATAGTGCTTTTGCAAATAAAAAGGTCCTGAAACGCAGGCTAATGAATGTCCTTGTAATCCTATCTATTTGTGCACTGGACAGGCATCCATATTTTGTAGTAGTTTCATTTTGAATTTGTCGTTGCTTTTTAAATGGTGATTGAGGCGTAACGATTTGAAAGATTTTTTGGCAATTTTACACATTGACGTGCATGGCCATTTGGTTCAGTAGAATGGAGAGCTGATATTGAGTTTTCTAGGGATATTTTTGTGAGCAGAGCTTCTTGTTCCATAATGGTGTTATTAAGTTTTTCATACCCTTGAGCACTGCTGTGTATGGCAATTAGGTTTGTTTGCTTTTGTTTGTATGCTTCTTCATTAAAATATGGTTCTGTACTCGTGGTGTGACTCCATTCACCTCCACAGATGTTTAAGAAGCTATTTCTGTTGATATTCCATTATTGAGAAGTCTTTTTTGTTCTTTAGTAGTTAGTTTTGTTAGTGGTTTCATTCTGATTAAAACTAAAATAAATAACTTCCTTTTGAGAAGGATTGCTCTGTCTATGAGAGCTTATATGATTCATTTTCTACGGTAGGGTTTAAGGGTTGTGCATGATTTCTCTCCTGTTTTATAAGGATCTGAAGTTCTCTGTGGTAGAACATTTTATGTAAAATATTTTTTTTGGTATGGTTACTTGCCACTACATCAAGACTTAAAGGTGCAGCGCTAGCAGTAGTGGTAGCTGAAGTCTTGTGAATCACTTTCTGTTTCGTTTTATATTTTGATAGAGGAGGCAAAGTTTCTGTACTGGAAGCTTGCTTTGTTTCGCTTAATGACTGTATTAGCTGTTTTGTTTGAACTTTTTGTACAAAATCTGCTAGAGATGGATGCTTATTTTGGGCACTTTTATTTTGATTTGCTCTACTTCTGCGTTGCTTTCCACGGAGTTGCTTTTTGATTGCCATTCTTTGGAATCTGATGGAGAAAAAAAGAAAGTTTGGGTTGGGCTGCTGTGCAGTGTATGCATGCTTTGTGCATGAGTGTCTGAGTATGATGGTAAGGATGATTGTGGAGGTGTGTGACTATGCAATGGGCAGCTACATCAAGTTGGGAAGGGTATTGTTGTATTTTTGTGTGGCTATACCTGGCTTCAGGTGACAATATAAATTAGGCAGCTGGTAAGGGGAAGCACTAATACTACATCTAATGGAAAAGGGTTAATACACTTCTTTGTTCTACAATACTAAAATGTTAGTGTGTTTGAGTAACAGTTATAACATTATGTTAGTATTGTACTTATTTTTTCTGTATGGAAAGAGTAGGTTTCTTCTAAGTCCTTGTTCGTATTTCAGATGCTGCTGCTTTTCAGGAGAGCGGTCTTCACGGCAATTGTACAAGAAAGAAGTTAGTGAATATGTGTGTTTATTGCACTTTTGTTAATCTAGACATTGTTGTTTTTGCTTTTGTAGTAGTAGTGTTTTCCTACAACCTTACAACTGAGCATAGCATGCATATGTACTTTCCTTTGCCTATGTGCATCCTGTATATTTTATTTAGAATCTGTGATTTGAATATGTTTTACAAATGAGTATAATAGTAAACATATAGAGCACACTTGTTTTTTTAATGTTATGTTATTGGATGTTAAGAGAATAAATAATCATATGAATTTCTTGCTATTTTT
Organism: Ambystoma mexicanum; assembly: GCF_040938575.1. Classification (NCBI taxonomy): domain Eukaryota; kingdom Metazoa; phylum Chordata; class Amphibia; order Caudata; family Ambystomatidae; genus Ambystoma; species Ambystoma mexicanum. The sequence continues at coordinate 817,995,005 of NC_090935.1, forward strand.
TCAGGGTAAATGGCAGAGATTGTACAGAAAAGCATGCAATGTATGCATTTGTGAATGTGAGGGAAATAAAGCAGAATGATTTCATATAGAGGCAGTGGTGTTGTTTGTGCTGGGAGTCTTTCTAATAATATTGTCTATGTGTGTGCTTGAATGAAGATGCCTGTACTCATCTTGGCTGTGTGTAATTTTATAACACACTGGACAGCCTTTTTCATAATTCTACTGTTATTTCTCCCATCTTTTAATATGAAATAACATTTTCATAGATAGCTGTGTGAGTAAAGAAAAATTTGGAGAGCAGACAGTTTTGCAATACACACTTCATAATAGCAGATGGGAGAAATGACAGTAAGTTTCTTTTACAGTTTATACAGGGTAAGTGGCATTTACTCTGTTTATATGTATTCCTAGAAGAGCGGTACATGTACTGTGTAGAACATATTCATACCTGTAGTCTGTGTTCATACATGTGGATGTGCATGAATCTGCAAGTAGAAATCTTGGGGAGTTTTATAGTAGTTGTTGATGTAGGTCAGTTGCAGTGACAGCCAAATTGTACTGAGAGTGATCAATAGTACATCTAAAGTGCTGATCTGTTATGATAGAGCTAGATGTAGAGTTATTGGATGTGATTGGTGGATGATTGTGTGACTGCTTAAGAGTAGCCAATGAGGAAATGGTGCAGAGAGTGAAGTGGAAAAGGTAGAAGGGCTGCCCCAGTGTTACGCGCTCCGCGGATGTCCTCGGACAGGGCGTGCCACATCCAGGGTTTCTGAGCAAATGCAGCATGGAAAGGGGACTTTAGGTATCAGCCAATCACATGTTGAGGTTGTGGTTTGTGTTGAAAGAGGCTGTGTGTAGTGAAGATGGCAGAGGTGAAGAAAGTCAGGGTGTTGGTTGTTGGAGTTATGTTTGTGCATGGTTTGGATCAGTATGCTAAATGTAGGAATGTGGCAAACAATTGTGATGTTTAAAGAGTGGAGGTGGTGTGGAGCACTGTGCCTGGTTTCAAAGTGCAGGGAATTGTACAAGTTTGTGGATATATGGGCAGGGCAAACATTGCACATGTAGTTGTTTGCACTGTGGTGCTTTGCATTTGGGCTATGTCAGTGTCCTACTTTGTTGGCAGATTTGGGACACTTGGTTCAGGCAGTAATGAAAATACTTCCAAATGCCAAGGTTATTTCTTCTGGTTTAGTACCTGGGCAATATGGGACAATAGTTTTGTTTTTTGTCCTCAGCAGCTGGAGAGAGGAAGATATAGGGTGGGCTTTATTGAGGTACGTCGCAGACCTTCTCATTCTCTGTTTTACAATGATGTTGCTATCATTATATTTGACCCAACCACACTTATTGTTTATATATGCAGTGTAGGGACCTGCATTGGCTGTGGCTCCTGCGTGGTAGATTATACTTACTTTTGTGAAGGTTTTCTTAGCTAGTGATAGTTTACCATCTGTGAATCCAGTTAGCTTGAGGTTGTTTTTGGTACCATCTGCATTACTATTATGTATTTAATATGTGTCTGTATTTGTAAGGTGGCAAGACCCCCACACCGTTCATCTCACTAGTAACCGAAGGTGGGATAGTACAAACACACGTGTGCAAATTATAGGCTTCTCATATATGACTGCAGTCATTGGGATCAGGGGACCGCGGCCTGGCCAGAGGGGGTTGCAGCAGGGTTTGCTCGGACATTCTCATACAATCACATTTTGTCAGGGATCGAGACTTGCTCCTTTGAAAAATGTTTACATGATTTGCCATGTGAATTGGAGATTGGCTGAGCTGATAGGTGGTGTGGCCTGGCTCTGGGAGTCGCTGGCCGAGTGCAAAGTTCTCCAGAGAAACAAAATAAATCAGTAGAAATGTCACCCGCATTGGTGAATGGTAGCAAACAATTCATGTTTTTCAAAAATATTTGTAATGGCACTATGGTCTGAAGGTCTATTGGCTCTCATTCTGAGTGAAGGTCAGCCGCGTTGAATTTTTGTTTCCGAGCTGAGCAAACCCACGCATCGTACACAGTATAAGGTTCAATTGTTTTTCGACCTTGAAACAAAGGGAGGATTCCGAAAGGAATGCATGAAGGGAGGGATGTAACACTTTCAAATATGAAAAGGTTCGCCACTCCAAAACTGGACAAAGGAACATGTAATTTGATTTTATGAAAATTCGTTGACCTGAACGGAGTGTCTGCATTACGCCGAAGAATGGAAATGCAGAATATTATGTAAGTTTTACTTTCTACGATTTTATAGACAAACTATTCAACTTATCATTCGCCGACCAGTATTGGTGGCTTACATGTACTTGATTGTTGTTTGTGGCATATTGCAACGACACGTAATTACAATTTGTGTGTGTACTTGGCTTTGTCCTGGGCACATGGGACGTCCAGCATCGAGAAGCGTGTAGTCCACTAGTGGGTTCCCCCAGGTTCCACAAACGTGTAATTCAACGCTAATATTTAATTCAAATCTGTCTAAGTGTTCTTCTTGGCCTTAGCTTGCTCCCTGATTGTAGCGTCATCCTCTGCATCCCATTTCGAGCTTACCATATTCCATAGCACTAACTTCTGAGGCAAATTGAAGAGTACTTTCCACGTTGTTTTCTCTGTGTTCCCATTGTTTCACGTCCGTGTTTATCAATAGTTGTAACAGCTACATCCTGCCTTTCTGCGATTGTCATCAATTCCGGGTACCAACTGAAATTTTTTTTAAACCGTCAGATGCGGATACACGTGAATGGGTGGATCACAGTGACTCTTTTTTGGGACGATCGCCATGGGCCGATATGCCCTTATGCGGTACCAGCAACCTGACATTGTTCACGGTGGCCTAGCACCAAGCTGATGCCAAAGCCTTGTGATTCACAGTGCATCCAATGCGCTTCTTATACCCAAAAGGAACACTGCGTGACTCACAATAAACATTTGTGGATCGAGAATAATGAAAAAAATTACTTATTTGCTTGAAAATGTCAATCGCCGGATGTTCTCAGAGCATTTATTGTGAAATAAAAGTACTTTACAAATTGTACAGTTTTGCTATTTTCTTTAAAAGTATGGTTTTATATTCAAAATTGAATGTGCTGTATTGTGAGATGATGTGTGTTGATATTCCAGGTTCTGCGTCAAGTAACGTTATCACGTAGGTGATGACTAGGTGCGTTTGGCTCCGCTGTCCAGTAACGTCCTGGAGATAGGCAGAGAATATCACTAGGTTTGGTAATGTCAGCATCATGGGTGGAGATTAACAAGGGGCAGTCCTGGGAGTCGCTCTGCCAGTAGTCCTGGTTACGAGAGACTTACCCAGAGTCTTTAGCTCACTATCTTTCACAAAGAAGAAATATCCCAAACATATACGTTTTTGTCCTGCCCTGGGGCAGTCCAGCACCGAAATGCTAGGCAATTCTCCTCTGAACAAGAGTACCAACAGAAACCCCAGACACGTGTTTCGGTCTGGTTAGACCTCATCAGTAGGGTGGATCTGTGCCTCTCTAAGAATAGTGAGCAAGGGGTCCACGTCTGGATTCCCCTAGTAACTTAGGGTGAGACCCAAGTTACTTAAATATGCAGATTAACAAGGGGGGTCCTGGGAGTCCCTCTGCCAGACATTAGTCCTGGTTACGAGAGACTTACCCAGAGTCTTTAGCTCACTATCTTTCACAAAGAAGAAATATCCAAAACATATCAGTTTTTGTCCTGCCCTGGGGCAGTCCTGCACCGAAATGCTAGGCAATTCTCCTCTGAACAAGAGTACCAACAGAAACCCCAGACACGTGTTTCGGTCTCGTTGGACCTCATCAGTAGGGTGGATCTGTGCCTCTCTAAGAATAGTGAGCAAGGGATCCACGTCTGGATTCCCCTAGTAACTTAGGGTGAGACCCAAGTTACTTAAATATGCAGATTAACAAGGGGGGTCCTGGGAGTCCCTCTGCCAGACATTAGTCCTGGTTACGAGAGACTTACCCAGAGTCTTTAGCTCACTATCTTTCACAAAGAAGAAATATCCCAAACATATCAGTTTTTGTCCTGCCCTGGGGCAGTCCAGCACCGAAATGCTAGGCAATTCTCCTCTGAACAAGAGAACCAACAGAAACCCCAGACACATGTTTCGGTATGGTTGGACCTCATCAGTAGGGTGGATCTGTGCCTCTCTAAGAATATTGAGCAAGGGGTCCACGTCTGGATTCCCCTAGTAACTTAGGGTGAGACCCAAGTTACTTAAATATGCAGATTAACAAGGGGGGGTCCTGGGAGTCCCTCTGGCAGACATTAGTCCTGGTTACGAGAGACTTACCCAGAGTCTTTAGCTCACTATCTTTCACAAAGAAGAAATATCCCAAACATATCAGTTTTTGTCCTGCCCTGGGGCAGTCCAGCACCGAAATGCTAGGCAATTCTCCTCTGAACAAGAGTACCAACAGAAACCCCCAGACACGTGTTTCGGTCTGGTTGGACCTCATCAGTAGGATGGATCTGTGCCTCTCTAAGAATAGTGATCAAGGGGTCCACGTCTGGATTCCCCTAGTAACTTAGGGTGAGACCCAAGTTACTTAAATATGCAGATTAACAAGGGGGGTCCTGGGAGTCCCTCTGCCAGACATTAGTCCTGGTTACGAGAGACTTACCCAGAGTCTTTAGCTCACTATCTTTCACAAAGAACCAGGACTAATGTCTGGCAGAGAGACTCCCAGGACCCCCCTTGTCAATTAGCATCAGGGGTGGGCATATGAATTAGTGCCGCCAGGGCAGTCCACCTTGGGCGATACGGCAACGGATAAGATTATCACAAAAAGGCTGCGCCCTTTGCCTGATTTTGCATGTTCAAAAAAGAGGAAAACCACGGTAAGGTGCATAGGAAATGTTTGTACGATTGATCAACGTATGTTTAGAAGCACATGCCTGAACACTTGGGACAAACATATTTTTGAGTGCTCTATTCTTTTAATAGATCCATTTTTTGCTGCAATCGCTGCAGATGATTTTCTAAAGTGTCTGTTTCTGTATTATTTTTAATGTCTGTATGGTGTGTTTAAAAAAATAATTTGTAAGTACACATAAAGTAATGGGTAATAATTGGTTTATAAAGAGAAGTGTGGTATCTACCATTAGTATCACTGTTTTTACTCATTTCATCACAAGGAAAATTTTCTTCCAGACATTCCAAAGTACTAGACATTTCTGTGTCTTAAATATACAGTTTTCACTTCTAATTCATTATTGAATGTAATGTAAGTATGTGCTGCTTTTTTAACATGTTTAGTGTTTTGTTGGGATGATATAACAATGTAAGATGCCCCCTGAGTTTTTGGATAGTGTTAATGTTGTCCGAGTCTGTCCGTGAACAGCCACATGGTCTGAGGATATCAGACCCACTAGCGCAGGTAGGGTATTCAGTATGTTCTATGTTATATGTATATAAACTAAGGGCGCCCTAGTAAACATTTATCAAATTTACATTATCTATATATGCATATTCAGTGAAAAAACTCTGTTACAGGAACATTATGGTTAGGTTGCACTACTAAAAACCTATGAAAACCTATGAAATTCAGTAAAAAATGTTGTTAAAGGGACGTCATGGTTAAGTTGTGCTACTAAAAACCTATGAAATTCAGTGAAAAAAACGTTGTTACAGGGACATTATGGTTCCAAATAAAACCAAAAAACCCCAGGAATTCGCCAGTTATGGTAAACTAAGCAACCATAACTCGCGCCACCACTGTGCTCTGCTAAGACTAACACCCAGGACATCAAAGATGACATCACAAATGTCGTTGATTGCGTTACTGATCAAATCACATGTCTGGCTCCCTCTTTTTTCCTTTATTGGCATATCTAGGCTAGTATCAGTCAGGAACTAAAAATTCAAAAAGTAGTATATTTGTCAGTATATTGTATCAATGCATTGCTTAAGGCATTACGTACTTCATGATATTTATTCCAATGATCCTTGACACTTTTTTATCAACATTACAATAAAAATCCCTTGCACAGACTTTTCATGAAAAGTAAATGTAAATATGCAGTTATATGGTGCTAGTTATGGTTGCTTAGCTTACTATAATGGAGGAATGTGCAGTGGTGTTTGGTTGCAGAAGTATAACATTCCTTTAGTGACTTTTTTTACTGAATGCACATATATATGTATGGCAGGGAAGGAAAAGAAAGGGGGATAAACAAGTGATGTTGTCATTGATGTCAGCATTCACATTTGAGATGACATCTTTCATGTTCTGGGTGTTAGTGTTAGCACTGCACATGGGTGGTGGCAGGGTTGGGGGCCTACTTTACCATAACTGTCAAATTTCAGGGGGTTTTCGGTTTTAATTTGAAGCATAAAGGGGAGGAGGAAAGTTTTTTTTGTAGTGAATTTCACTGGTTTTTTGGAGGGCAACTTAACCATAATGTCCCCTCAACAACGTTTTTTTTGTAGTGAATTTCACTGGTTTTTGGGAGGGCAACTTAACCATAACATCCCCGTTACAAAGTTTTTTTTGTAGGGAATTTTATAGGTTTTTGGAAGGTGGAACTTAAGCATGAAATTGTGGCAATGAAGTCGTTGAGCAGAATATACACTGTAATCATGTGATTTTGAGAGATATGTAGCATAATCTACGTACTTGACATACATTTAACATAGAACATACAGACTGAGTGCCTGTTTGCAGACGGGGTTGGACAGCATCAACATTACCCAGAGAGGCGGGGGATAGCTGAAAATGTATTATTGTCTTACCAAAAAATGTGCAACGTAGAAGAAGGACATAAAGATATTATAAGTAGTAATAAGTAAATATGGAAACCTGAAGCTGGGAAAAGAAAACAACACATTTAATAACCATGTAGAATAAAGTGGATGGTACCATAAAAAAAGAAAGGATGCCTCCAGCGTAATCACTCGGCAGCCTGGAACGACAGTGAACGGATGTAGTAGGATGAAGGGACAGTACAGCAAAAGAGTGAGTACAGGTCTTTTTTTTATATGGGTGATGTTTTTTTTGTGGTATGTGGTGCAAAAATACTAATTTCTTTCTGTGGTTTTGACTCAGAAATGGCTAGTACTTTGGAGTGGATGGAGAAGTATTTTGCACATGAGGAAATGTCTAAAGACAGCGACAATAATGGTACCGAGTGCTCTGCACATGCAAAATAGTGAAAAGTATTTTAGAGGCATTCAACTTATGTATTTTTTTTTAACAGACCAGGAAAGAAAAGAAGAAAGGGCAACAAACGAGACAGAAGAAGACAGGATAAAAAGGATAGAGCAGAAAAGGGATATATTGAATGACAATTTTCAAAGTTTACGGGAGTTTGTGGAGGACTGTGTGAGAGGAAAGGTTCATTATCATTGCTCCACCTGCACCTGCCCTGCTTCTCCATTCCCTAGTGAACCATCCCCAAACCTTGAACAGGAAAATAGATGTTTTGACGAAATATCCATCCCTTCTTCCCCTCACAAATCTTCTCCTCATAACCAGCCGTGTTGAATCCTAATTCCCCCATATTTGTTTCAGTGTCCGCTTCCCCCGCTATTTCTTTAGAATAATGTGTGTGTGTGTTTGAAATGTTTTTGTACAGTAGTTGTAGAGAAAGAGTTTGCGTATAGAATTTTTTTAAAAAAGACGTAAAATGTTCACGAACAGCGCGCCTGTTCCACCTATCCTCAAGCAATGGAATGTGGGTGCTGTCTAATGTCAAGTAAGACGGATGTGATGTGTGACTGCACCCTCTGTTGAAATTGTGCGTACATAAACAGAAAGGAGTGTCCAAAGGATATACTACCTCGGCGTACCACTTGGAAACGAGATAATACATGTTTGTAGAACACACCAGATGTCCGGAATGGGTGTAAATGAGGAAAATGGGAGTGTGTGAAGGACAGTATAGCGGTCCGTATCGGGGCGCAGCCAAGATGGTGCCGTCCATAGAACAGGCACAGTGGCTGGCAAGTTCGTAGGCAAACAAAATGGAGTTGTCCTAAGGACACTGGAACTGTCCGTACAGTGAACATAGCATGCGTGCACGTGCGCAGTAGAAACGTAAGTATTGCAAACATTGCACTTGTTCCTAACTGTCCATCTCACTTGTGTCACACTTTGTAGTAGTTTGAGAACCCGAACACTGTCCGTAGGACACTTGTGCGCATGCGCACATTTGATTCTTTGCATTTGCTGTCCAGGGGGCTTTCATTACTGGGGCGGATGTTTTGAGGACGTCATCATGTGACTGCACCTACGCTGAGCATGGGGACTCATTTCTGTGGTTGGTGTGCTTCCGCAACAATACAAATGAACTTGTAGACACAAGGCAAAGTATTGTAGAGTGTAAAAATATAATTTCACACATCCCAAACAATAGGCCACCTCAGGACTTGCTGTGTAAAATTTGTTTACCGTTTTGTAGGGATGAAGACGGCCACGAGGCACACCCCTGCACCCCTACAAAAGGCCACCCCCCCGAGCGCATCTTCATTGTCCTTCTAGCTATAGCAGATTGAGGTGTGTTGCCTTTACTGCTGTAGTGACCAAAAGGAAACTAATCGGTATGGCTTTCATGGCTGCTGTTGGGTCATTCTACTCTGCACCACCCCCAAACCAGCCACCACCACCACATCACCAAGGGTCTGCAGAGAGATATATGGTTGAGGATGTAGAGATCGAGGAAGAAGAGGAGGAAGAGAATGAAGTGGAGGAACTCTGCACTAGGAGCACTCGGCAGCAGTCATGGGTGTGGCGGCTGTTTTCCGTTTATGGGAAAGTACCAAAAGCACATGCAAACCTGGTGAAGTGTAACCAGTGCGAGGTGGTGTTGAGTCGGGGGAGATTTGGAGCGTACAGTTTTGGTACAACAACCATGAAGCAACACCTCACTTCGTTCCACACTGCGCACATTCGCAAGGTGGTGCCATGTGAAGAGTGTAGTCGTTTGAGTTCCTCCACAGCATCCTCGGTATCTGATCCTCCCACCACAAGAGACACTCCTGTGGTGGAGCGCCTCCCTCCAGCTGCCTCAAAAGCCATTTGCAATGCTGTTGACCCTTACCTTTCAAAGGTGACAATAGTGTGCACATATTGTGATGCAGTACTCTGCAGGGGGGAGAGTTTTTGAAGTGCTTTTGAGGCTGCAGTCACCGAGCACCAGAAGATCTGCTCCTTACCTAAATAAAGCTCACCCTAAATCGTTCTCTGTTCAGTTGCCCTTTTTTATCCCTGTGGCTGGTGTCTCTTCCTTACCCTCCTTTCGCCTCTTCTCCTAGTGTGCCGTGTGCTGTTAAGCAATGAACGTAAAAACAACAAAAATTACAGAAAAGGCTCTTTCAGAGCCGCCTTTCTCATTATAACAATAGAACTATGAAGTGACAGCCATAGACCCCTGTGGAGTTCTGAAAAAGTTTGCGGACAGTCGTAGAGGAAAAAAGGGAGGGTGCAAGCAGAGCAAACGCAATAATGTACGTTGGGAGTAAGTGGCGGCTCTGAAAAGAGCCTTTCAGTGGTGTGTTGTGTGGGTCAAAAACAGTGGATTGGGGAAAATGGATTGTCAGATAAGTTAGTGTGATTGAAAAAGAGGTTGCAATGCATTTTGTACATTGCGAAGAAAAATCTGATTGCCAGCATATGTGAGGTGAACTCCATCTCTGCGGAAAATGAAAGTGCTGTGAAACAAAAGGTTTTCATTGTGGCAAGAGGACATGCCAACATCTCTTAAAAATGCACACACAGCCTTATTCACATTGCGTCTCGCTTTCTCCATTTGTGGACCAAACGCAGAAGAACACATGTCCATGAGCTTCACGAGTCCTTCCTTCATTGCAAATTGCAAAGAAATTCCAGATACATGGCCTAAACTGTTTCCTCCACAATGAATGATCAGTATATCTGGAGGACGCTCTGTCAGTAAAGTAACACAAAGAGGTACCAAGTACAGCCATCTCATGCCACGCACACCATGCCAGTGCACTTCCACTTGTGGAAATCCGAGATTTGTAGATAAACTGCAGCTTTCTGCATGCACCTTCAACCAATGTATCCATGAGTCTCCCAAAATCCTGTGAAGGAGAAGACAGTCTTACTAAAGTACGTCGGTCAGAACACACCTACTGAACTTTATGGACCAATCCCTAGCTCCGCTCAATCTCATTTACATGCAGCTCTAACCTTGAATCCAGGTGGTGATATGAGCTGGCTGCTAACTACCACCATGTTCGAGACATGTACAGGATCAGAGCGTGACGACTGTACATTAAAGTACTATTCCCCTTTTTCCCCTTTAAGGTAGGCTCTGAAAAGAGCCATTTTTTTTAAATGTTTGGCCAGATACCGTACAGTCATCTGGTATTTTATGTATTTTTTTGTATTTTTTGTCCTTGCTTTACGCTTGCAAACATTACAGAACCTTCTCTAAAGCAAGCCTTACGTTCCAAAAGAACATTGCATTTCCCAAAGAAGATAGTGCTACACCATCTCCTTCAAAGTATTGCTTGGAGCAATGTTATCGTGGCTACAAAAAAAACATACCAACTCATAGCATGAATGCACGCATGCCGCGATTATTGATACACCTCCCGATGCTTTGATCTGGACAGAAAACAGAAGTGTTGTTCCATTGTACTCTCGGGAGTAAAGCATAAAAAATTACTTTCGTTGTTGGGAAGATGGTCATGAGTGCTTCAACCAACTCTGCCAAATCTGCCAACAAAGTACGTGAACTCAGGTATCCCAAACAGCAAGCACCGTAGTGCAAAAGTACCACATGAGGAGTGGTCATTCTACGCATGTCTCTACAAACTTGCAGAATTTCCGCAGCATTGGCATCAGTGTCAGCACTCCACACCACCTCCACTCCTCGCACATCGAAATGGTGTGCCACATGCCTACTCTCGGCATAGTGTTGTAAGCCTTTCACAACAATGTCTCCAAGCATCAAAACCCTGACCCTCTCCACCTCTGCCATCTTCAGTGCGCGCACCATCTTTCCACACAAAAGAGTAATGTGTACATCTGATTGGCTGATGCCTAAAGTCGCTTTTCCATACAGGATTTGCTGTAGAAACCCATATGTGCCACGCCCTATCAGCGGACATGCGTTGCCTACGTGCGGCACATAACTCTTACCCAGTCCTTCCACCATTTCTACAACGGTACCAAAGCGAGTCCTTCATTGGACACAACTAAGCGGTCGCACAATCATCCACCAATCACATAGAACATTGCTAATTTTAACTCTGTTGTCATCAACATTGCGCACTTCAAAATTACTGTTGATGATTCTGAATGGAAGTCGCATACCTTTGCAAAGCACCTACTTCACAAGCTACTGTGCAAGGACTGCAAATTTCTACGTACAGCTCCATACATGTCCACATGCATCAGTATAGAGTACAGGTAAGTATATTTTAATCAGAGAACATGTGGAAACCTTATGATTTAAAATTAGAAAAAATAATGTGGCTAAATTTCCATAGGGAATACATAACAACGCTCCCCCTTTAAAGTGCAAGATTGCCGATTTGTCATTCACAAATCGCACAACTGCTTACTGTCTTCCGCATAACCTGTACATACGTTGCAAGCATGCCTATTTAGGGCAGACCTCAATTTTGTATGTGAAAATGTCAGAGTTCTGTACTCTGTATGGCCTACAGTAATGCCACTTGCAATTTGATCGTATGAGAATAGTAAGCGCTCCCGATTGTAGTGCTCACATATCCTTCTGAGGGTCTCCCGATTTTTTGACATTGTGCTTTTCATTAACAAGTACAAAATGTTTCCCCATCTAGTACTTTGCCCTATCGCTTACAAACCTCTCTCCTATGCAAGATTTAGTTATTTTGAAGGACTTTCAAGTACCATATTGCAAGTACTATGCAAAGACTGCACAGAGTGAAGTGAAATGTGAACGTGCACTGGGTTGAAATATGAAAGTTCAATCCTCTGACAAAAGAAGCACAAGTAATGTCTGCAGTATCTTCACTGCTGCAAACATACAAAGTAATTGATTTTGTTTTTTTAATTCGCAGTGAAGACTACTCTCCTGAGAATCAACAGCATCTACACTGCAGACTACATATCCAAAGATACCTGGTCATCTTGCACAAAAAAGTAAGTACAGTACAGCATTTATATTGTAACTACTCCTTAAAGAGGCTGCGTGGGTTATTTGTTTATTTTGGGCACCAAAGCAAGCATTGATTTGTAAACCATTCTACCTACAAAGATCCATTTATTGAACAAAGAATAACAGGCAGAATATCTGACAAATCCCTATGTGTTTGGTACTGGATAACATAGGTAATCCTTAGAAGGTTAGATTGTGAAAAGAAGTTGCTCTAGCAAGTTTTTTGGTATTTCGGTTATTAATAATGGTTCTCGTCACAAGTAGGACACTTTGTACTCTCATCTGAAGCACATTGTAGTAGTATACAAACAGTAAAGTAGCCTTGCCAAATGATTGTTAGAGTTCACTGTACGTTGACACACCATGACAAAGAGTTTCCCCATCAGACTTAAGCACACATGCACACTGCACACATACATTGGACAACAGACCAAAGTATATATTTTTTCTCAACAAACACAAAAGAATGCCTACCAAAAAGCAACTCCGTAGAAAGGAACACAGAATTAGAGCAAAGAAAACTAAAGGTGCCCAATGTAAGCATCCACCTGTTGTAGAGTTTGTAGAGAATCTTGGTACAAACCAGCTAATGCAGTTGGGTAACATAATAAAGGAAGTCTCAACTACCGAAACTGTACCTCCTCCATCAAAAAGTGTCTCAAAACACAGAAATGTTGTCAAAAAAACGGCTGCCAGTACAGCTAACAATGTTCCTAATAATCCTGATAGTGTAAGAAGAACCCATAGTAAAAAAAGTATTTTAGCAAAAATGTTTCATCACAGAGTTCTTCAGAATCTACTAAGAAGAGGACCAAAATCATCCTCACCCCTTAAAACGTACCGTAGAAAGTTAATTCTAAAAGCACTCGTGGACAGTGCAATCCTTATCAAAAGGAAGTTGTTCATATTAGTGTTAAATAGGATGAAAGCACTAACAAAACTAAGTACCAAACTACAAAAGAAACTCAGCAATAAACAGAATGTGAACAAAATAATTTCTTGCATGTTTGTGGTGGTGAATGGAGTCACTCAACAACCACAGAGCCATATTTTAATGAAGAAGCATACAAACAAAAACAAACAAACACAATTGCCATCCATAGCAGTGGACGAGGGTATGAGAAAATCAATACTACCATCATGGAATAAGAAACACTGCTTACAAAACTATCTCCTGAAACCTCAGAATTACCTCTCCATTCAGCAGAACCACACCGTCCAGTATACAAATGGCCATGCACATCAATGTGTGCCATTCCAAACAAAGCTTTCAAATCTTTACATCAGTTCCTCAATCAATATGTAAAAGGTAAAGACAAAAGTAAAATATGGATATATGGATATTTGTCCAGTGCAGAAAGACACAGGACTAAAGGGACATTCATTAGCCTGCATTTCTGGGCCTATTTGCAAAAGTACCTTCCATGATATCAAAAGAATATCAGTACATCATTCCAATGTAAGAAATTTAGTTTATACTATGCAAAAAGTCCAGCTTACATACAAGAAGAAATGGACCATGTTCAGAAAAAGTATTTTGGAAGTGAGAGCCACGTAGAAAATGCAACAGTTTTAGAACATAGTAGCCACAATTCTGCACATAGCAACCTTCTATTACACACATACAGAAAAGAAATAGTAACATTTAAAAGGTCATCACCTGAAGTACCAAATCATGTGTGTGCGTGTTGCCGCGGAACGTTTTACAAAAGCAACACAAAACATGTGGACATAGCATACAAAATAGAAAACAATGAAGACTAAATGGTTTGAATTAGCTTTGTACCTTTTAGCTGAAAACAAATATGAAATAACTGAATGCCTTATATGTTGCAGTTACTGTACTGAAAAATTAGACAACAACCACACTCCTTCACGTGCTATTACAAATAATTTGGAATTGTTTCCATTACCAAAAATACCAAAAATCCTGCAACAGCTCAATTTGTATGAGAGCATAATAATTCAAACAGTTCACCCATTTCAAGCAATTATATGCCTTCATCCAAAAACCTTCCTCTGAATTTGTGAAAGGCATTCGTGGCAAAGTAGTTTACTTGCCATTAGATTTAACAGAAAATGTACACTCTAGGAGTAGAACGTTCAATAGAGCATTCTTTAATAGTCTTGGTAAATGGAGTACCAACAAAGGACAAAAAAATGTGGCAACAATTAGTGGACTTACACAAAGTTAGACAAGCATTGCAATATCTAAAAGACAATAATGAGTACTACAAGGAAATAAATATTGATGAAAGCTTAAAGCAAGCAACTGAAATAATTCAAGAGCCATCAGAAACTGGACAATTCGAACTTCTGGATCCAGCTACAGTATCCACTCTTTTAGACCATTACACAATTCATCCATTGCATTCCAATGAAAGCATAGATGATGCACTAGAAACTTACCAATGCGATAAACCAAAGGGTCACCAATGAGAATTTGGGAAAAAGTATATAAGCACGTGCTTTTCCACTGCTATTTTCCTACTGGCAAAGGTGGAAGATACGATGATAGAACCACTCAGATTGGGGCATCAGAATAACGCTCATTATGAATGTATTCGCAAGATCCCAGATTTAGACAAAATGTGGAATACATATTCCACCTACTCTATGAAAGTGAATTAGCAACAGTATGTTATGCAGTTGCACACATTCTTAAATCTGGAACGCACTTTCAAAGTATGTCAGCTACGCAGTTAATACAAAAAGTACAAGAAAAAGATGAGGTTTTACAATCAAGTATAACAAATTTGTTTGCAAACATGCGTGGTACAGAGTAATACTGGTTCAGACGGCACGGAAACGTGCGTTGCATGATCAGAAACCTTGGACCACCAACTTGGTTTGTTACGCTAAGTTGTGCAGAATATGCATGGGAAGATTTACATGAGTTCCGACGCATAGCAAACAGCAACAAAAACAACATAGATATATTAACACCTGGATAACTTTGCTCTCTAGATCCAGTTAATGTCTCAAGATATTGCCATCATCGTTTCTTTGTAATGCTACACTTTATTTGCAATAAAACTGTTCCTCCCCTTGGAGAAGTACAAAACTTCTTTTGGAGAAAATAATATCAAGCGAGAGCAGCACCACATATTCACATGCTGTTATTATTCAAAGGTCCACCGGAATTTGGGCACAACAGTGATAGCACTGTTTTGCAGTTTATCCAAAAATATGTCACATTTGAAATCCCTTCACAACAGACACATAGTGAGCTGCATGGGCAGATTGTACAATTTCAAAGACACAAATGTGGCAAATATTGTCGCCACAAATACAAAAACAAATATGAATACTACACAAAATGCTGCTTTGGTTTCCCTAGACCAGTTACAGAAACAGGTGAAGTAAACAACTTCATGTCTTCAGTTCGACATAGTGTTAACGGTAAATCACCTAAAAACACATATTGCATAAAAAGAAGGGAAGAATCAAAATATATCAATGATTACAATGCAATCACTGCCCTATTATGGAATGCAAACATAGATGTGCAGTACATTGCAGACAATGCAACTGCTGTTGCACGATATGTTACAGCCTACTTAACAAAAGCAGAAAAAAACAGAGCTTCAAGACCTCTGGGATGACCTAGCATCAGACAAAACATTATCAAAGAAATTGTACAGCCTAGGCATAAAAATGTTCTCTCATAGAGAATGTGGGGCCTATGAAGCAGCAGATCGTTTAACCGGCACTGCTTTGTATGGAAAATCAGACAACATAGTATGGCTCAGTATTGGTCCTGCAAATTCTAGAAAAAGAGTGCTAAAATCATACGAGGACATAGAAGCAATTGCCAGAAATTATCCCAACAGCCAAGACATTCTAAAAAACAATTTACTGGACACATACTATCCGAACAGCAGTACCACTCTGGAAAGCATGTGTCTATACCACATAGCTCAAAACTTACACAAATATTGTAAAACCCAATGAAAGCAAATGTAGACATAAAGTGACCGATTGTGAAGGGAGCTTAGTGAAACTTAACAAATGAAGCTAAATTAATCATGTGAAATTGTCATTAAAAACTCCTCAACAGAAAGAACTATATTGTATGTCTCTGTTACAACTTTTCAAACCATGGAGAAAAGAGAAAGACATACTAGATAATTATGAGTGCTATGACGATGCTTTCAAAGCAAATGAAAGCACTATCACCGATGTGAACTTTACACAGTACAAAACAATGTTACACAATGAGCAGCAACAGGAAGAAAAACTTCAGTCCCAACTAGATAAAGACTCTTCCGACAGTAGTCAACCTTCTGTAACAGGAAGTCAAGAACCATTAGGACAACCACTAATAGCAAATGAGGCTGAAGTAGGTATGGCAGAAGTGGAAAACACCATGTATCAGTATCAAGAAGATACAGAAGACTTAACTGTACAACAAGCAAAACTTAACAACGATCAGCGCACCATTTTTGAAGATGTAACAAAACAAATTGTACATGGTGTACAACAGGAAAATAAAGAATGTACCTGCCAAAATTACAAACATATACTACCATACGTCAATGGTGAAGCTGGATCAGGGAAAACATTCTTAATCAAAATCATCAGCAAGTTCCATCAACTATTGACAAACAACAAACTGTCAGCTGTTGTAACAGCCCCCACAGGTTTAGCTGACTACAACATAGGCGGTGTGACTTTACACCGATTACTACTGCTTCCAATAGAGATCAAATTAAATTAGACTACTACACACTTTCTGCAGAAGCTGCAAAGGAATTACGTAGAGTATTACAACAAAAGGAAATGCTACTAATAGATGAAGTGAGCATGGTCTCCAACCTAATGTTGGCTTTGATTCATCTCGGATTGCAAGAAGTACTTAAAAATAATAACAAAGAACTCTTTGCAGGGAAACACATTTTCGTTTTCAGAGATCTTCTACAATTGACACCAGTGAACCAATTTTTAAAACCTTAGGCCACAAACTCTGCCGGAAAACTGTTGGTAGCAGAGGTAATGTTAACCTTCGGCAACATTTTCATTACAGAGAATTAACTGAGAACCTGCGGCAATCTACAGATCTCACTTATGCCAACATCTTAAAAAGTATTAGAGTTGGTGTATTATCGCAAGAAGCACAAGCTGTATTGAAAGACCGGCATATACATGCATGTTATGGCGATAATGCATGTGCAACTGCTGTTATGGAACAAATAGCGCACAAAAATCTCAATCGTATGGCCTTAATGCCAACTCTTGCAAGCTGTTTCAAATTCAATGAAACAATGTTAAAGAAAGAAATGAAAGCAATAATAGAAATTAGCGCCACAGACAAACCAGACATACATGATATGACAGTACCCATGTGTGAGCAAGCCACAACAACACTAAATAGTTTAGAAAATTCAATCTCCAACACAGCTGGGTTGGAAAAAATATTAAAATTATCATTAAATTGCAGAGTAATGCTTAAACATAACCTTGACGTTGAGCAAGGGCTAGTTAATGGAGCACTGGGCACAGTTGTTGGCTTTCAATCATGCCCATGTGATAGCAACATTCAGTTTGTAAATATTCGCTTTTATAAAGTTTCAGAGGTGAAAAGGATGGGGTGTTCAATTGCTCGATTCCTTCTCTTCAAAGACATGTATGTACGTAGAGAGCAATTTTCTCTAACTCTTGCATATGCAGTTACCATTCATAAATCCCAAGGTCTTACCTTAGAGAAAGCATTGATAGATATAGGAAACACAGTGTTTAAGGAAGGCCTGAGCTACGTAGCATTATCACGCTTACGTACAATTGACGGTCTATTGCTAATAAACTTTCATTCAAGTAAAGTCAAAGCTGATATTCCTTGCATTCTAGAATACAATAGATTGTGTTCAGTGTACACCCCTCATCTGAAACAATACCCTGTTCCAGATAAAGTGAAACGTGGTAAAAGAAAAGTAAATGAAACAGAAATGCAACAGAATGCAACAGCAAATTCCACAAAGAAAAGAAAAGAAGCTAAAGTTTCATGAATTGCCACAAACATAGAAGAACCTATTAGGGAATGTAAACCAGGCACGTCGTCAAAGAAGCAACTGAAAAACTGAAAAATGCACTCAGATACAGAACTTGCTGGCCCATTCAAATTTACAAATGTCAAAGTAGGGTAAGTTGCTATGCAGATGTAGCAATGAATATTCTATTTCAATTGCCACCAATTGTTAACAATATTTACCTGCACAGTACAGACCAATTGTGTTTGCAAATGTTAGTGCTGCATAGAAATGCAACAAGCAATCATGACAACACATACAGTGTTCATGGAGTAAGGCAACAATTGGACGACTGTGCTGGAATGGTGAGATTCACTATGAACTCACAAGAAGATCCACAAGAATTTCTAATGTACATACTATTAGTATTGGAAAACAAAAGCATACCTGTAAATGAAATCTTCCAATTTCGTACATGTGGAAACATACATGCACTCTCTGTAGCAAAGTGATTCAGGAAGAAATCCCAAATGAGCGATTTGTGTATGTTTCCATACCAAATATTGAGAGCATTCCATTTCAGCAACTTATACAAAATGCAAACCATGGCAGATTATGTAGTATTTGCAATTCAGACAATCGCTCCACCTTACTGATACAATCACATAGTGCCTACATAATACTTATGCTTCTATGTTATAATGCAGATGGCACCAAAAACAACTGCAAACTGACTGGATTCACACACGGTGTCACGTGGAAAGAAAACCTTTACAACAGTAGGAATAATCTACCATGCAGGAGCTACAACCAATGCATGTCACTACACTGCACACATTAAAAATAATTCTGGATGGTTTGAATGTAATGATAGCACCATTACTCTAAAGCAGAGGTTGCCAGCTAACCTAACAAATGCGTATTTAATGTTCTTGAAGCCAAAATTTACAAAATAATGTGTACTTCCAGATTGTTAACAAAGTATGTGAAAGATTACAAACAGTTAGAATACGCCCACAGGTATCTAACTACCCAACAGGATGGACGAATGACACAAATAAATGATTATCACAGATCGTTGGAAACAAATGCACAGGTAGAATACGCCTATAGGTATCTGACTGTTGTTAAAAATCAGCAGGAAGGCAACAAACATAACATTGATCAGAAAGATGAAGAAAACACTGAAAGGAAAAAAATGAAGTAGTTAGTACCATAGGAAATGAAGTTTCTTTTTAATCCAACAAGGATTTTTTTCCCAAGACCCAAGGATTAGAAAAGCAAACACAGAAATTGAACGCAATGCACAGTACACTAGTTTGTAAAACTAAATATGAGGGTAAAAAAAAGTTAACTGTCTATTATGCAATATAGTAAATTTTAAAAAAATGCAAACACTAACACACCTTTTTCTTTCATCACAGAAATGGAAAAAGTGATACTTCCGCCAAGTACGATAGTCAATTAAAAAAGTAAGTAAAGAGTAAGTATATTGGCAGGCATTTTCTACACATGGAAATCTACACATCTAATCTATGGTACTAATATGCTGCAGTGTCTGTTGGCTGCCCTTCCATCTTCGGTGAGTAACCTACCACCTACGCCTTACAACCAAGGTACAAGGAGTATAGTTCCTATCCACAACCATTGCTGCATATGGAAACCAATGCCTTTGTAAATTATTTGCTTATAAATTTACTTTTCGGACTATCGTCTGCAGCCATGAAGTTATGACACTAGGGCATCAACACAACTAGCACATTCCACCACACCCATATTGACTTGTAACTCCACTGCTTATGACTTCAGTCTTGCGTGCATGGGCTTTAGCCATGCACCCAAGAGTGAAGGGTCTCCCCACAAGCACCTCGGTGATGTGTGGTAGTGGGGGTTATTCTATAGGTGTGTTATCCTTCAGTAACTCTGCCCAGAGGCTTCCCTCCTAGCTGTATATCTGTAGATCTTACATGGGATGGGGTTGCAGTGTCTTCCAAGTCTAGTACCTACCACTTTGTTCTTGGTTGCATGGCCGACGGCCATGCATCCAAGACTCTAGGCCCTGGCCACAACCACCGTAGCATGTGCCACCCATGGCGGCGTACTAATGAATATAATAGCCATTGGAAAAAATAATGCATTCACAGCATGTTGTCAATTTCAAGGTTCCCTAACACCACACGTGTCCTTACAAATGTAACAACTCCCCCGTGCACTGCACGGGCTGAAATACTGGCCTTATTGGACCCCTCATTTTTTGTGCGTACAAGGAGGCGATAGAACATACGTCATTAAGTAGGTATAAGTGTACTGTGCGTACAAGATGTCCATAGAAATTACATCATGACGACCGCCCCCCAGAACAAATGCATTGTTCACCCATATCTTATTACTCTAGCCCCTGGCCACAACCACCGTAGCATGTGCCACCCATGGAGGCGTACTAATGAATATAATAATAGCCATTGGAAAAAATAATGCATTCACGGCATGTGGCCAATACGCGTGTGCTTTCAACAGTTACAAATTTCCTGTCCACTACATGGACTGAAGTGGTACAAATTTCCTTCCCACTACATGGACTGAAGTTCTATCGTTATTACACCCCACATTTACTGTGCGTACAAGGTGCCATAGAAATTACATCAAGACGACCGAAGAACAAATGCATTGATCACCCATGTCTTACTGTCTGAACCTTTCCCAATGCTCTGTGACACAGCAAATTAGTTTCATGAAAAAAGCATGTGTACTCTGGTTGTTGTACCGCTTTCCACGGATCCAAGATGTCGGGTACTTCCAAACCATCTGACGCAGAACACGTCTTGCAGCAGCCAATGGGCAGAGACGTCGCGTGTCCACGGTCATGACGCTAGCCCCTTAGCCAATCGGTATCTTGTTCATCGACTGAACAGGGAAATGTGACCGTGGAGCGAATATAGATATCACTAATTATTTCAGACCTACTTTTTGATAATTATAAAGAAACATACTGCATGGATGGTGACCAAATTTACAAAAGCATGCTTTCTGGACCAAGCCCCTGTACCTGCCGCATATTTCTTCTAAATCCGTCCAGCGGTTTCACTTGTAGCCTTGCGCAAAGTTTTTCCCCCATTCAGTCGATGGGAAAAAAAGACATTTAGAGACCCCCCCTATAACTTTGCCCCCCCTGGCCCAAACATCTCCAAACTTTGCACAGAAATTCGGAGTGGCCCATATACTTTTCTTTAGCAAAGTTTGGTGAGGATCCGTCCAGGGGGAGCGGAGTTATAAGCCACCCAAAAAGTGCTCTTCCTATGGAAACAGCAACTTAACCATAACTACACGGCCACTACTGTGGCCGTGTAATATATATATATATATATATATATATATATATATATATATATATATATATATATATATATATATATATATATATATATACATATATATATATATATATATATATATATATATATATATATGGTTACTGCCACTTACCCTGCAATAAACTTCTCAATAAGCATATCTCTTTTTTAACCACTCTATCAAAGGCCATGATTTGCAGCATTCCCCACCTGGTCACATCAAGTGGCAGTTACTTACATACATTGCCAACATATTAAACTTCCAAACACCAAGTGCCACTTATACTTGTTTTACACATCTTTTGCATATGTTTTTCCTTTCTTTTAGAAGCAAGGTATACACAGTGCTGCTGTAAATGCACATATCCATGTTTTAACTTTCAACAAAATGCTCCTAAAAAGAAACATTTCAAACGCATAGCATTTTTCATTTTGTCTTTCCATATCAATGTCATACTTTCCAACCTTTCTCATTACGTTCTGTATAGTGCCACCATTCTCCACCTGCTCACACATATGTGTACACTGCCAAATTATCTATATACAACACTTCACATTACAAATAAAGTACTGTTCTTTTTCAACCACTACTATAAGACTCAAACACTGCTCCAACTACAACCTGCCATTGCATTACCCTAGTCCACAGTTCCCCTATGCTTTAAAAGACTGCAACGCATTACAAGTACATTGCACCACAAACACTGCACTTCTCTCATTAAAATTAACAGCACACAAATAACCTAGATATGCATATTTTCTACACACCCATTTTTGTCCAGTTCCTTTTAATGTCTCAAAAAGCACTAACCATAGTACAACTGTTCTAACAAGATAGTTAACATACTTTACTACACCACCCATAACACAACTTTTGTTCCCAACATCTCCTCCAACCTTAATGAATACCAACCTCTCTTACTAAAAGTATTTCACCATTACCACATATACCAACTAACATTCTTTTACAATTGTACTGTCCCTGTATATTAGCCTAGAGTACTTTATTCTACTCAACAACATTGTATTTCACTCTTACTCATTATATTGCAACACTCACACTGTCAATTTACATCTTAACATTGTTCCTTATTTAATACATCACTCATTCCTTACTGCCTAACAACACATCCATCTTTCATCAACTTCTATACCACAATTTCACTTCCTTACTATTCCTTACCATTCCATACCGATGTCCATATGAGGTCCTAATTCCAAACCAACAACTTTCAACCTCATTGCATTCCAAATCACTAAAACACACTAGCACACATACACACACTTCTTCACCCCTTTTCCACACACAATCCTCATGCATATGTATTAAATCACACCCTTATAAAAACCACTGTTTTGTCAAAACATCATCATAATGTCCCTACTTATTCAATCACACAAAAACGCCCCTAATCACTAACCCAAGCCAATCACACATGTACAGACTCTTACTCGTACAACCTTCCCAATCACACCTATCATCCCACTACACAATCACAGAGAACTATATTCATCTGTACAATCACACCCACACATCCATGCATAAAACATGCATAAACATTCCACAAATTTCAAACATAAACTTTATTTTTAACCAAAAGACAAAACATAATTCCTACTAAAAACCAACTCTGAAGAAACGAAAATAGAGCAGATAAAAATACAACCAAGCCATTAGTCATCCACCTCTAAAACTATTTACAGAAAACATTAAAACAAAACAGCTAGTAAACGCACTCAACAAAATGAAACCAGCCACCACTAAAAAAGGTAAGCCCTGTCTTGCAAAAACTAACAGTTAAACAATATGCACAAACAAAAGCAAACCTACTAATGAACCTTACACTATATATAACAATATTAACATAGCCACAGTAAAACAGAAAGCAAATCCTCTATAGAGTTCTTAACAATCTTATAGACAGCTAAAAAGTCACCCTCAAAAACTACCTCAGAAAACTTATCCTTGAAGCTCTAATTGACAGCGCATTTCTACTAACGGGAAAGTTGAGTATATTCATTTTTTATTTTATTTTATTTTATTGTACTTTAATGTGCATTTGGTTAACAACACATTGAACCTTATGCACATTTGAAAACGACTGTGAAATAAAAGAAAAGCAGTGTTACATTAGACAAATATACTTGCTTAAAATGATTTACAATCGATTACAATGAAGTATATACAGACAGAAGAGAATATCACATTAAATAATCTTACACACAATGCATCAAATGCAGTTATATGTATAAGGCCATTCATCATGGAGGACTTCATGTTTTACAATTTGTTTACATTAAAATCTCATAAAAATTCTTTAAAATTTAACAATATTTCATAAACAATTAATGGTTCATAGTTTACGTGCTTCTACATATCAGTAAAAAGATTCATTAAAATTTGGCAGTAAAGGACAGTGTGCACAGAATATTCAAGGTTCATAGTTTAAGTGCGTCTTCATCAGTACAAGATTCATTAACATTTGTCAGTTGAAGACAGTGAACACAGAGAAAGGGACATGTGATGCGGCCCATCATTGTTTCTTTCTTTCCTTCTACTAATTAGGGTCAAAAAACCACTATAGGTTTAGCCTTGTAGGATACAGAATTGTGGAGATTTAGCGAAATGTGATTTGCATTAAATATCTTATGCCACATTTGTTTGGGTGATAGTGGTGTAAATTCTCCAAAGTATCTGTGGAAATATTCTGTCCTCCAAGTGTCTAAGCTTTTGCAATTTGTCAATAGCTGTTCTAACTTTTCGCTCTCAGTAGTAAAAGCACAGAATCTGCAGGAGCCAGCTATAGAGAAGAGTTTAGTTCTCGAGGATAGTAGAGCTTATGTTGGCCATAAATTAAATCATAATCGCATGAGATGTGCCCGATACATTTGATCCGGACATTAGGTACTTGATGCAATGGTTCAATTGTAAAGTTACTATATTGAAATACTTTGTATTAGTTGCATGTTTATCCCATAACAACGCCCAATCATGATGCCAACATTTCTTTTTGGCTCACTCAGGGTTGTACATTAGTAGTGTCTGCTCTATATCAACTTCTTTCATGGTTGCAAGGCAGCATTCTTTCCACAAATCCAGTGATGTATCATGCCTGCCCTTTAGTGCCCTCTAGTTCTTTGGCAAGTGCTGTAACCAGGGCTAGGGCATGGCTTTCAGTCATTAAGCATTTTCTAAAGAAGGTTAAAACTTGCCATGGTACTAATGTCTGGAGAGATACTTGACCCATTTCATATCGGATTATTTGAATTTGGAAGCTTTTTGTAGGGACAATATCGTTTTCCAATAAATGCCCTCTTGCAGGCTCCAATTCAGATGGTTTTCTTGAAGTTTTGCCTGTATGCTGTATGTCACTACTGGTATTATAATAATAATAATAATAATCATAATAATAATAATAATAATAATAATATTTATTGTGATTTAGTTTACATTGAAACTTTACACAAACATTTATAATAGAACAATTATTAGCATGTAAAAACATAATACATATTTTCATAGAGAAAAAATAATAATACCAGCTTACATTTAAGCATTTCGGTACTCTCACAGACTATGGATATGGACTGCTATTCAGGGTACACATCTAGTTCTTTAAATGAAGGAACATAATAGCTTACAATGGTGTCTCATTCACCATATATGGAAATGTTCCCAAATCTCATAAAATGTTTGCTTTAATTCCAACAGATTTGGTTCAACTTATTGTCTTTATCATCTTCTTATATTGTTATGCCCAGGCTGATTTCAACCTTCAGCTAGATGTTGTACAATGCCATCAGTAGGCTCATGCTATTAGAGTTAATACAACACGTGTCCTTACAAATGTAACAACTCCCCCGTGCACTCCACGGGCTGAAATACTGGCCTTATTGGACCCCTCATTTTTTGTGCGTACAAGGAGGCGATAGAACATACGTCATTAAGTAGGTATAAGTGTACTGTGCGTACAAGATGTCCATAGAAATTACATTATGACGACCGCCCCCCAGAACAAATGCATTGTTCACCCATATCTTATTACTCTAGCCCCTGGCCACAACCACCGTAGCATGTGCCACCCATGGAGGCGTACTAATGAATATAATAATAGCCATTGGAAAAAATAATGCATTCACGGCATGTTGACAATTTCAATGTTGTCTGCCAATACGCGTGTGCTTTCAACAGTTACAAATTTCCTGTCCACTACATGGACTGAAGTGGTACAAATTTCCTTCCCACTACATGGACTGAAGTGCTATCGTTATTACACACCACATTTACTGTGCGTACAAGGTGCCATAGAAATTACATCATGACGACCGAAGAACAAATGCATTGATCACCCATGTCTTACTGTCTGAACCTTTCCCAATGCTCTGTGACACAGCAAATTAGTTTCATGAAAAAAGCATGTGTACTCTGGTTGTTGTTCCGCTTTCCACGGATCCAAGATGTCGGGCACTTCCAAACCATCTGACGCAGAACACGTCTCGCAGCAGCCAATGGGCAGAGACGTCGCGTGTCCACGGTCATGACGCTAGCCCCTTAGCCAATCGGTATCTTGTTCATCGACTGTACAGGGAAGTGTGACCGTGGAGCGAATATAGATATCACTAATTATTTCAGACCTACTTTTTGATAATTATAAAGAAACATACTGCATGGATGGTGACCAAATTTACAAAAGCATGCTTTCTGGACCAAGCCCCTGTACCTGCCGCATATTTCTTCTAAATCCGTCCAGCGGTTTCACTTGTAGCCTTGCGCAAAGTTTTTCCCCCATTCAGTCGATGGGAAAAAAAGACATTTAGAGACCCCCCCCTATAACTTTGCCCCCCCTGGCCCAAACATCTCCAAACTTTGCACAGAAATTCGGAGTGGCCCATATACTTTTTTTTAGCAAAGTTTGGTGAGGATCCGTCCAGGGGGAGCGGAGTTATAAACCACCCAAAAAGTGCTCTTCCTATGGAAACAGCAACTTAACCATAACTACACGGCCACTACTGTGGCCGTGTAATATATATATATATATATATATATATATATATATATATATATATATATATATATATATATATATATATATGGTTGCTGCCACTTGCCCTGCAATAAAACTTCTCAATAAGCATATCTCTTTTTTAACCACTCTATCAAAGGCCATGATTTGCAGCATTCCCCACCTGGTCACATCAAGTGGCAGTTACTTACATACATTGCCAACATATTAAACTTCCAAACACCATGTGCCACTTATACATGTTTTACACATCTTTTGCATATGTTTTTCCTTTCTTTTAGAAGCAAGGTATACACAGTGCTGCTGTAAATGCACATATCCATGTTTTAACTTTCAACAAAATGCTCCTAAAAAGAAACATTTCAAACGCATAGCATTTTTCATTTTGTCTTTCCATATCAATGTCATACTTTCCAACCTTTCTCATTACGTTCTGTATAGTGCCACCATTCTCCACCTGCTCACACATATGTGTACACTGCCAAATTATCTATATACAACACTTCACATTACAAATAAAGTACTGTTCTTTTTCAACCACTACTATAAGACTCAAACACTGCTCCAACTACAACCTGCCATTGCATTACCCTAGTCCACAGTTCCCCTATGCTTTAAAAGACTGCAACGCATTACAAGTACATTGCACCACAAACACTGCACTTCTCTCATTAAAATTAACAGCACACAAATAACCTAGATATGCATATTTTCTACACACCCATTTTTGTCCAGTTCCTTTTAATGTCTCAAAAAGCACTAACCATAGTACAACTGTTCTAACAAGATAGTTAACATACTTTACTACACCACCCATAACACAACTTTTGTTCCCAACATCTCCTCCAACCTTAATGAATACCAACCTCTCTTACTAAAAGTATTTCACCATTACCACATATACCAACTAACATTCTTTTACAATTGTACTGTCCCTGTATATTAGCCTAGAGTACTTTATTCTACTCAACAACATTGTATTTCACTCTTACTCATTATATTGCAACACTCACACTGTCAATTTACATCTTAACATTGTTCCTTATTTAATACATCACTCATTCCTTACTGCCTAACAACACATCCATCTTTCATCAACTTCTATACCACAATTTCACTTCCTTACTATTCCTTACCATTCCATACCGATGTCCATATGAGGTCCTAATTCCAAACCAACAACTTTCAACCTCATTGCATTCCAAATCACTAAAACACACTAGCACACATACACACACTTCTTCACCCCTTTTCCACACACAATCCTCATGCATATGTATTAAATCACACCCTTATAAAAACCACTGTTTTGTCAAAACATCATCATAATGTCCCTACTTATTCAATCACACAAAAACGCCCCTAATCACTAACCCAAGCCAATCACACATGTACAGACTCTTACTCGTACAACCTTCCCAATCACACCTATCATCCCACTACACAATCACAGAGAACTATATTCATCTGTACAATCACACCCACACATCCATGCATAAAACATGCATAAACATTCCACAAATTTCAAACATAAACTTTATTTTTAACCAAAAGACAAAACATAATTCCTACTAAAAACCAACTCTGAAGAAACGAAAATAGAGCAGATAAAAATACAACCAAGCCATTAGTCATCCACCTCTAAAACTATTTACAGAAAACATTAAAACAAAACAGCTAGTAAACGCACTCAACAAAATGAAACCAGCCACCACTAAAAAAGGTAAGCCCTGTCTTGCAAAAACTAACAGTTAAACAATATGCACAAACAAAAGCAAACCTACTAATGAACCTTACACTATATATAACAATATTAACATAGCCACAGTAAAACAGAAAGCAAATCCTCTATAGAGTTCTTAACAATCTTATAGACAGCTAAAAAGTCACCCTCAAAAACTACCTCAGAAAACTTATCCTTGAAGCTCTAATTGACAGCGCATTTCTACTAACGGGAAAGTTGAGTATATTCATTTTTTATTTTATTTTATTTTATTGTACTTTAATGTGCATTTGGTTAACAACACATTGAACCTTATGCACATTTGAAAACGACTGTGAAATAAAAGAAAAGCAGTGTTACATTAGACAAATATACTTGCTTAAAATGATTTACAATCGATTACAATGAAGTATATACAGACAGAAGAGAATATCACATTAAATAATCTTACACACAATGCATCAAATGCAGTTATATGTATAAGGCCATTCATCATGGAGGACTTCATGTTTTACAATTTGTTTACATTAAAATCTCATAAAAATTCTTTAAAATTTAACAATATTTCATAAACAATTAATGGTTCATAGTTTACGTGCTTCTACATATCAGTAAAAAGATTCATTACAATTTGGCAGTAAAGGACAGTGTGCACAGAATATTCAAGGTTCATAGTTTAAGTGCGTCTTCATCAGTACAAGATTCGTTAACATTTGTCAGTTGAAGACAGTGAACACAGAGAAAGGGACATGTGATGCGGCCCATCATTGTTTCTTTCTTTCCTTCTACTAATTAGGGTCAAAAAACCACTATAGGTTTAGCCTTGTAGGATACAGAATTGTGGAGATTTAGCGAAATGTGATTTGCATTAAATATCTTATGCCACATTTGTTTGGGTGATAGTGGTGTAAATTCTCCAAAGTATCTGTGGAAATATTCTGTCCTCCAAGTGTCTAAGCTTTTGCAATTTGTCAATAGCTGTTCTAACTTTTCGCTCTCAGTAGTAAGAGCACAGAATCTGCAGGAGCCAGCTATAGAGAAGAGTTTAGTTCTCGAGGATAGTAGAGCTTATGTTGGCCATAAATTAAATCATAATCGCATGAGATGTGCCCGATACATTTGATCCGGACATTAGGTACTTGATGCAATGGTTCAATTGTAAAGTTACTATATTGAAATACTTTGTATTAGTTGCATGTTTATCCCATAACAACGCCCAATCATGATGCCAACATTTCTTTTTGGCTCACTCAGGGTTGTACATTAGTAGTGTCTGCTCTATATCAACTTCTTTCATGGTTGCAAGGCAGCATTCTTTCCACAAATCCAGTGATGTATCATGCCTGCCCTTTAGTGCCCTCTAGTTCTTTGGCAAGTGCTGTAACCAGGGCTAGGGCATGGCTTTCAGTCATTAAGCATTTTCTAAAGAAGGTTAAAACTTGCCATGGTACTAATGTCTGGAGAGATACTTGACCCATTTCATATCGGATTATTTGAATTTGGAAGCTTTTTGTAGGGACAATATCGTTTTCCAATAAATGCCCTCTTGCAGGCTCCAATTCAGATGGTTTTCTTGAAGTTTTGCCTGTATGCTGTATGTCACTACTGGTATTATAATAATAATAATAATAATAATCATAATAATAATAATAATAATAATAATATTTATTGTGATTTAGTTTACATTGAAACTTTACACAAACATTTATAATAGAACAATTATTAGCATGTAAAAACATAATACATATTTTCATAGACAAAAAATAATAATACCAGCTTACATTTAAGCATTTCGGTACTCTCACAGACTATGGATATGGACTGCTATTCAGGGTACACATCTAGTTCCTTAAATGAAGGAACATAATAGCTTACAATGGTGTCTCATTCACCATATATGGAAATGTTCCCAAATCTCATAAAATGTTTGCTTTAATTCCAACAGATTTGGTTCAACTTATTGTCTTTATCATCTTCTTATATTGTTATGCCCAGGCTGATTTCAACCTTCAGCTAGATGTTGTACAATGCCATCAGTAGGCTCATGCTATTAGAGTTAATACAACACGTGTCCTTACAAATGTAACAACTCCCCCGTGCACTCCACGGGCTGAAATACTGGCCTTATTGGACCCCTCATTTTTTGTGCGTACAAGGAGGCGATAGAACATACGTCATTAAGTAGGTATAAGTGTACTGTGCGTACAAGATGTCCATAGAAATTACATTATGACGACCGCCCCCCAGAACAAATGCATTGTTCACCCATATCTTATTACTCTAGCCCCTGGCCACAACCACCGTAGCATGTGCCACCCATGGAGGCGTACTAATGAATATAATAATAGCCATTGGAAAAAATAATGCATTCACGGCATGTTGACAATTTCAATGTTGTCTGCCAATACGCGTGTGCTTTCAACAGTTACAAATTTCCTGTCCACTACATGGACTGAAGTGGTACAAATTTCCTTCCCACTACATGGACTGAAGTGCTATCGTTATTACACACCACATTTACTGTGCGTACAAGGTGCCATAGAAATTACATCATGACGACCGAAGAACAAATGCATTGATCACCCATGTCTTACTGTCTGAACCTTTCCCAATGCTCTGTGACACAGCAAATTAGTTTCATGAAAAAAGCATGTGTACTCTGGTTGTTGTTCCGCTTTCCACGGATCCAAGATGTCGGGCACTTCCAAACCATCTGACGCAGAACACGTCTCGCAGCAGCCAATGGGCAGAGACGTCGCGTGTCCACGGTCATGACGCTAGCCCCTTAGCCAATCGGTATCTTGTTCATCGACTGAACAGGGAAGTGTGACCGTGGAGCGAATATAGATATCACTAATTATTTCAGACCTACTTTTTGATAATTATAAAGAAACATACTGCATGGATGGTGACCAAATTTACAAAAGCATGCTTTCTGGACCAAGCCCCTGTACCTGCCGCATATTTCTTCTAAATCCGTCCAGCGGTTTCACTTGTAGCCTTGCGCAAAGTTTTTCCCCCATTCAGTCGATGGGAAAAAAAGACATTTAGAGACCCCCCCTATAACTTTGCCCCCCCTGGCCCAAACATCTCCAAACTTTGCACAGAAATTCGGAGTGGCCCATATACTTTTTTTTAGCAAAGTTTGGTGAGGATCCGTCCAGGGGGAGCGGAGTTATAAACCACCCAAAAAGTGCTCTTCCTATGGAAACAGCAACTTAACCATAACTACACGGCCACTACTGTGGCCGTGTAATATATATATATATGGTTGCTGCCACTTGCCCTGCAATAAAACTTCTCAATAAGCATATCTCTTTTTTAACCACTCTATCAAAGGCCATGATTTGCAGCATTCCCCACCTGGTCACATCAAGTGGCAGTTACTTACATACATTGCCAACATATTAAACTTCCAAACACCAAGTGCCACTTATACATGTTTTACACATCTTTTGCATATGTTTTTCCTTTCTTTTAGAAGCAAGGTATACACAGTGCTGCTGTAAATGCACATATCCATGTTTTAACTTTCAACAAAATGCTCCTAAAAAGAAACATTTCAAACGCATAGCATTTTTCATTTTGTCTTTCCATATCAATGTCATACTTTCCAACCTTTCTCATTACGTTCTGTATAGTGCCACCATTCTCCACCTGCTCACACATATGTGTACACTGCCAAATTATCTATATACAACACTTCACATTACAAATAAAGTACTGTTCTTTTTCAACCACTACTATAAGACTCAAACACTGCTCCAACTACAACCTGCCATTGCATTACCCTAGTCCACAGTTCCCCTATGCTTTAAAAGACTGCAACGCATTACAAGTACATTGCACCACAAACACTGCACTTCTCTCATTAAAATTAACAGCACACAAATAACCTAGATATGCATATTTTCTACACACCCATTTTTGTCCAGTTCCGTTTAATGTCTCAAAAAGCACTAACCATAGTACAACTGTTCTAACAAGATAGTTAACATACTTTACTACACCACCCATAACACAACTTTTGTTCCCAACATCTCCTCCAACCTTAATGAATACCAACCTCTCTTACTAAAAGTATTTCACCATTACCACATATACCAACTAACATTCTTTTACAATTGTACTGTCCCTGTATATTAGCCTAGAGTACTTTATTCTACTCAACAACATTGTATTTCACTCTTACTCATTATATTGCAACACTCACACTGTCAATTTACATCTTAACATTGTTCCTTATTTAATACATCACTCATTCCTTACTGCCTAACAACACATCCATCTTTCATCAACTTCTATACCACAATTTCACTTCCTTACTATTCCTTACCATTCCATACCGATGTCCACATGAGGTCCTAATTCCAAACCAACAACGTTCAACCTCATTACATTCCAAATCACTAAAACACACTAGCACACATACACACACTTCTTCACCCCTTTTCCACACACAATCCTCATGCATATGTATTAAATCACACCCTAATAAAAACCACTGTTTTGTCAAAACATCATCATAATGTCCATACTTATTCAATCACACAAAAACGCCCCTAATCACTAACCCAAGCCAATCACACATGTACAGACTCTTACTCGTACAACCTTCCCAATCACACCTATCATCCCACTACACAATCACAG
Source organism: Ambystoma mexicanum (assembly GCF_040938575.1). Lineage (NCBI taxonomy): Eukaryota > Metazoa > Chordata > Amphibia > Caudata > Ambystomatidae > Ambystoma > Ambystoma mexicanum. The sequence continues at coordinate 818,027,845 of NC_090935.1, forward strand.
AGAACTATATTCATCTGTACAATCACACCCACACATCCATGCATAAAACATGCATAAACATTCCACAAATTTCAAACATAAACTTTATTTTTAACCAAAAGACAAAACATAATTCCTACTAAAAACCAACTCTGTAGAAAAGGAAATAGAGCAGATAAAAATACAACCAAGCCATTAGTCATCCACCTCTTAAACTATTTACAGAAAACATTAAAACAAAACAGCTAGTAACTGCACTCAACAAAATGAAACCAGCCACCACTAAAAAAGGTAAGCCCTGTCTTGCAAAAACTAACAGTTAAACAATATGCACAAACAAAAGCAAACCTACTAATGAACCTTACACTATATATAACAATATTAACATAGCCACAGTAAAACAGAAAGCAAATCCTCTATAGAGTTCTTAACAATCTTATAGACAGCTAAAAAGTCACCCTCAAAAACTACCTCAGAAAACTAATCCTTGAAGCTCTAATTGACAGCGCATTTCTACTAACGAGAAAGTTGAGTATATTCATTTTTTATTTTATTTTATTTTATTGTACTTTAATGTGCATTTGGTTAGCAACACATTGAACCTTATGCACATTTGAAAACGACTGTGAAATAAAAGAAAAGCAGTGTTACATTAGACAAATATACTTGCTTAAAATGATTTACAATCGATTACAATGAAGTATATACAGACAGAAGAGAATATCACATTAAATAATCTTACACACAATGCATCAAATGCAGTTATATGTATAAGGCCATTCATCATGGAGGACTTCATGTTTTACAATTTGTTTACATTAAAATCTCATAAAAATTCTTTAAAATTTAACAATATTTCATAAACAATTAATGGTTCATAGTTTACGTGCTTCTACATATCAGTAAAAAGATTCATTAAAATTTGGCAGTAAAGGACAGTGTGCACAGAATATTCAAGGTTCATAGTTTAAGTGCGTCTTCATCCGTACAAGATTCATTAACATTTGTCAGTTGAAGACAGTGAACACAGAGAAAGGGACATGTGATGCGGCCCATCATTGTTTCTTTCTTTCCTTCTACTAATTAGGGTCAAAAAACCACTATAGGTTTAGCCTTGTAGGATACAGAATTGTGGAGATTTAGCGAAATGTGATTTGCATTAAATATCTTATGCCACATTTGTTTGGGTGATAGTAGTGTAAATTCTCCAAAGTATCTGTGGAAATATTCTGTCCTCCAAGTGTCTAAGCTTTTGCAATTTGTCAATAGCTGTTCTAATGTTTCGCTCTCAGTAGTAAGAGCACAGAATCTGCAGGAGCCAGCTATAGAGAAGAGTTTAATTCTCGAGGATAGTTGTTGGCCATAAATTAAATCATAATCGCATGAGATGTGCCTGATACATTTGATCCGGACATTAGGTACTTGATGCAATGGTTCAATTGTAAAGTTACTATATTGAAATACTTTGTATTAGTTGCATGTTTATCCCATAACAACGCCCAATCATGATGCCAACATTTCTTTTTGGCTCACTCAGGGTTGTACATTAGTAGTGTCTGCTCTATATCAACTTCTTTCATGGTTGCAAGGCAGCATTCTTTCCACAAATCCAGTGATGTATCATACCTGCCCTTTAGTGCCCTCTAGTTCTTTGGCAAGTGCTGTAACCAGGGCTAGGGCATGGCTTTCAGTCATTAAGCATTTTCTAAAGAAGGTTAAAACTTGCCATGGTACTAATGTCTGGAGAGATACTTGACCCATTTCATATTGGATTATTTGAATTTGGAAGCTTTTTGTAGGGACAATATAGTTTTCCAATAAATGCCCTCTTGCTGGCTCCAATTCAGATGGTTTTCTTGAAGTTTTGCCTGTATGCTGAATGTCACTACTGGTATAACAATAATAATAATAATAATAATAATAATAATAATAATAATAATAATAATAATAATAATAATAATAATAATAGTATGTATTGTGATTTAGTTTACATTGAAACTTTACACAAACATTTATAATAGAACAATTATTAGCATGTAAAAACATAATACATATTTTCATAGAGAAAAAATAATAATACCAGCTTACATTTAAGCATTTCGGTACTCTCACAGACTATGGATATGGACTGCTATTCAGGGCACACATCTAGTTCTTTAAATGAAGGAACATAATAGCTTACAATGGTGTCTCATTCACCATATATGGAAATGTTCCCAAATCTCATAAAATGTTTGCTTTAATTCCAACAGATTTGGTTCAACTTATTGTCTTTATCATCTTCTTATATTGTTATGCCCAGGCTGATTTCAACCTTCAGCTAGATGTTGTACAATGCCATCAGTAGGCTCATGCTATTAGAGTTAATACAATGGAGCCAGAATAGATCCTCCTTTATATATTCATAACTATGTACGTGTTTTCCCAGAAGGAGGTTAATTACACTCGTCATTTTATGGCATTCTGTCAACAAATGTTTAGCTGTCTCCAACTGATCTTGTTCTGTACATAGGCGACATAGCTGTAGTTCCGTTGCAATCTTATCTCTTCTGCCAGTGACCATTAATGAAGGTAGTTGTTCTAGGCTTAGTAATAGTATGAAGCGTCTCAGTCTTTCTGCTGGCCACAGGTTCAGATAGTTCTGTTTTTTTTAAAGTTGTATAGTCTATGCTGCACAAACTGGTAGCTTTTTAGCTCTCAGAGATGGTCATAGTTCTCCAGCCAGTCCCCAAGCACAATATGTTTTCCCAATGTCCTCTGTGCCTCATCTGGGTCGCTTCCCACCTCATTTGCCACCCATATCGGCAAATAATGTAGTCGTCTGTTTCTTGGCTGTGCACAGAGAATTTGCCTTTCACATCTCTTGATGGGCTGCTATTAATAAGCCATTCCTTGTGTTACTGATCATTTTCAGATATAGTGTAGCACGCTTCTTTAATACTATTGCTTTTAATGAAATCAGCCCGAGTTCCAGCCTTATTGTCGCCATAGGTATGCCAGGTGGTAGACCCAGGATGGAACACCAGAATTTCCCTTCTATCACCTGTAACCATTTCAGATCTATATCAAGGAGAGCTTCCAAACCATAAATTATCATCGGGGACCGAACTTTCATATACAGATGTCATGTGCCCCAAATGGTAAAACCTCCCTGATTGATGGTAGATCTATGAAACAGGGCAGTCACTTGTGCTGCTCTAATAGCACGTGTCTGTTTGCATGCTCTATAGTCGCCAGCGATCTCAAATTCAATGCCCAGGTATCGATATTGTGGAGTGTAAGCAATATTGTCTATGCCTACCCTGAGCTGTATGTGGGAAGTATTCCTCTTGGTATATCTCATGACCTTCTATTTTTCCAAATTCATCTTGATGCCATTTTCCTCTGCGTATTCCCAAAGGGCAGTGGATGACCTTCGTAGCCCACTGATAGTATGATCAAAAATTACCAGGCTAATACAGGGCAGAAGGATTCACCTATTTTAGGGGGGCAATTTATCGCAGCAGTTATGGCCCCAGGAATGTCATGGACATATAGGTTTTATATTAAAGTTGCCGTAACACACCCTCGTTTGACCCCCCTATTTTCATAGACACTTCTTGTAGTATGACATTCCTGATCTAATTTTAGTTTTACTCAGGTATCCTGGTAAAGCAGTCTGAGATACTATATCAGGCTTTCAGGGCAGCCCATTAGTTTTAATTTCTGCCACAGACGACCTCTTGGAATAGAATCAAATGCCGCTGTGAAATCTTTATATAGGGCATATGGGGGAGGCTGCCCCCCTGACCTTGCTCTGGACTGTAATAGGTGCATTACCATGATGTTATGAGCCGTAGAGTATCCCTGTCTGAACCCACTTTGGAATTTGCATAAGATGTTTGATTGCTCCACCCAGAGCTGTAATTCTTTTAATAGAAGTGAGGCAAATATCTTCCCCGTGAAGTCTAACATTGAAAGCAGCCTATAATGACTAGGGTCTGAGCGATTCCCCTTTTTGAAGACGGGAATAAGGACCGCCGTTTGCCACGATTGTGGTATTTTCCCTTCTTTTAGGATCGTATTAAATAGGGTGACCAATAAGGTAGCCCAGAATTCAGGGTGAGATTTCAGAACAATGTTTGTTAATCCATTCGGGGCTGGAGCTCGGGAGGATTTCAGTTCCTTAATCTTATTCACCACCACTTCATATGATGAATTAATGGGTGGAATTAATGGGGGCCTGCCCAATGATCTGAATTCCTCCTTATCAACCTGGGCATTCCGATTTTCCAGAAATGTTGTCCCTATTGCAGCCTCAATAGGGTTAACTAATGGACCTTTCACAACTACCCATGCTTCACCCAAAAGAGACCATATATTATGGGTCTTTCCTATGCAGATTGTCTTTAGTAGTCTTTGCCAGGACTGGATCTTGTCTGCCTTTCTTTTAGCTTTAATAATAGCTCTATATCTTTTTTTAATACACCTTACATTAGTATGATATATATTCAGGGCAAAAGCCAGTTTATTGGCATATCGGAGCTCTGCTCTAAGCTCTCTTTTAGCATCTCTAATCATCTTATCATAGGGAGACTTTTTGTACCCAGTGCTTCTCATAGTCCCTATAGAGACCGCAGCATGCTTGCCAACAAAGGTATACATCCAGTCCTCAATGGAGTTAATCGTCATCTCCTTGAAATTCATCAGGAGATGAGATCTATCTATAGCCAGTGCTTCCAGGGCATGTGCTACATTTTTGTCTGACCAGCTGATCCTTGTGCCTGCTTTGTTTACCTTTATATTAACTATACTCATAGGAATATCCCTCTCAGCAATGTTAAGTTCACATTTCAGTACAGCGTGATCACTCCACTCTTTGGGCATAACTCGCATATCTTCCACCTTCAAGTACAACCTGTGGCAAACAAATGTATAGTCCAGTTTACTGCAGGAGGTTCCATTTCACCATGTATGGCGGCCTGGGTGATCACTAGTGGTTCTGCCATTGATCATTTCTATGTCCCAGGACTCAAATGGATGTTTCCACCCTCATCCTTCAGGATCCTTTTTAGTGTGTTGAATAGAACTTTTTGCTCTCAGTTTAGGATTATGAGACTTCCCCCCACTCCCAGCCATATGGCAGTTGAAATCACCAACCACTATTACCCCAGTATTCCCAGATTTTATTAGCCAGGTTGCCAATAGGTCATGGAGAGCCTCCTGCAGTGGTTCTCTTAATATTGCTCCCGGGGGGTTGCATATCACTTACTAGTTGGGTTTCAATTTGTCTCAAACCAAGTGTATTAGCCACCCCCGTAGTTAGGCCTCCATATGGTATACCCTTTTCACCTTTCTTTGCTACAGATTGGTAAGTAGCATATCCATCCAATATCAGAGGGTCCATTGCCCATGTTTCTTGGAGGCAAATACAGCTATGCTTATCTAGCAATTTAGTTGAACCCTCTGCTGATAGTAGATATGCAAAACCACGGCAGTTCTATATCAAAATTGTAAGATCTCATTGTTTTGAGAGTATCTCCGGTAGAGAATCTGCCAACGTTTTTAATACTTTTTGAACATCTGATACTTCCACCCTTTTCCCTTTTGGCAGTCTTGGACAGTCTGTGACATCCGCAGACATGTCTATCTCTCTGACCAAGCAGCTTAGATCAATTTCGTTCAGATCAGCATCCACCTCTACATCTACTACTTTCAATTCATCCTTGTAATTTCTTAACAATTAATCTGTTGTCAAAAGCTTTCAGATTCAGATTTGAGGACCTGAAATTGTGGCACACAGTTCAATCTAGTTAGCAATTCTGAGCAGGATAGCCATTTCAGTTCTCCACTCAGATATAAATTCTTTATCAAGCAGATGCGATTTCCTTCAGTAACTTCTTTGATTTCGGCCGATACCAATGCTTTAGTTGTTGGGACTGTCTGCTCCGGTAATATGATGGGCGTCTCATCCTCAATTATCACATCTAGTTCACTCACATTGTCCTCCTCCAACTCATCAGCCTCATCTTCCAGTTTGCTCATCTTTGCTTGTTCAGGTATCAGCCAACTAGTCAGGCGGCCCTCCCCAGTAACCTTCCTTTTCTTAGCTCTTGCTGCTCTCTTCTTAGCTTTGTTGGAAGGGAGCCCTACGGGTCCCGCATCGGACCTAGGTGAAACCATAACATTAGCTCTTTTATTCTTTTCGGCCCTCCTAGCCATTCTTTGCTGCTTACGAGAGAAGAATGGTTCAACACTCTTCTGGTTTACCTTCAGCCTCCTGATTTTGCTGTTCTTCAATCTGTTGTTCTTCAATCTATTCGGCAAACTGTAGAGGTTAGATTCAGCTGTTTTACAGGCTTTCTCCTTCTTGATATTGCCCAGTGTTAGAGCGTTAGTATTGTCCAATATCCGCCCAGACATTTGTTATAAAATCTTGAGAGCGAATTGCAAGGATGCTACTGATGACTGAATCTCTGCAATCCCGACTGCCCGTGGGTCGAGACTGCCCAAGCAGTCCATTTCCGCATCAGTGGCGTCCTCCATTGAGACCATAGCCAAATCTGGTGAGACTAACAGTCTTCCCATTCCCTCCACGGGGGTGGGCGTCCCATACAGAGTATTCGTCTGCTTGTCTTCTTGGGTTCCATTATTATTAGTCGGCATTACGCCTGATAGGGGAGTCATATTTCTTTGGATGTTCAAACATAGTTCCAATAATGAGTTATTGTCTATATGATCCTAGTTTGAGGAGCTCAATGAGCCAAAATTGCATGCTGCCAGTGCAATTATTTCCTCGATAGTGGTAGAATTTATTTCCAGGGCCGGGTTTTGTGAAAAGAACTCAGTAATCTTACTCTGATCTGCTAGAATAGCGTTTTTAGCTATCTTTTTGGGTTTCTCCATCTCACCTTCCTTACTTGGTGAGTTCCTGGCTTTTGCCATTCCCTTAGTTCTTCTTAGATTGTACTTGGGCTGTGTGGGTGTTTTCCCGGAAGGCATTTGGGCTGCCCAGATGGTGCCCCTCCTGGGGTTAGAGGACCAGATCAAAGATCCCTCTGTCACCCTATAGGGCACTCTCTACTAGGAGTTATCACAGTGGCTCAGTACCTCTAGGGTACCACTGGGGCTTTTAATCCCCTCAACAGGATCAAAGGCTCACGGCACACAGTCTCCTATTGTTGTCGTACAACTGGCAATCCCACCAGTCCAAATTGGGCCACTTGTAGGAGGGCACACCACAGCTTCAGTATGGTTTCCCCTCACTATCAGAAGATAGAACAATGGCCTCCTTATGACTGCATGAACAGTCCACAGTGTGCCCAATCTCTGTATGATTAGGTATGAACTTCCTACCACAACAGAAAAAGGGGTACTGATGTGCTCTAATCATTAATGCCACCCGGATTTTGTCAGCAACTCCTCCTGATCTTAATAAGTGACTGCCAATGGTGGGAAGCATGTGCCCATGGGGCGGCAAACACCCCAAGTCAAACGCAATAGGCTTCTATTCGCCTATCAAACAAAGTGCAGGACTCAGATGCTAAGCAATCTCAGCTGTTTTACCTGTCACTCCTCGCCAGCTCCCTGGAGATCTGGGCTGCTCAGGGCTACAAGGTCCTCCTGTATGTGTCGGGCGAGGCAAGCGGCACACTTCCACACCCCTCTTTCTGCCACCGCCGTCACCCTGGAGGGACCTCCGCAGTAAAGCCGGAATGTCTTTTGTATTATCGTTTAATATTCTGACCCAGATACCGGAATTCATTAACTCTCTCTAATGCTTCAGTGCCAATTGTCCAGTTATAGATACATTGTTTGTTTGTTTTATTCAATGACAATATTAAGATATTTGATGTGTTTATATTGATTTTTAGACAGTTTTCTTCAGCATAGGTTTGCAAGGCAGTTAGTTTTCTCTGCAAACCTTTGAGCGTTTGATCTAATATAACTAAATCGTCTGCATAGAGTAACCACAAGATTGGGAGTTCTCCAACTTTGGGTGGAAACTATCTTGTGTTTTCTACTGGGGTGTTCATATCTTTAATATAGAAATTAAATAACGTAGAGGCGAGGATGCAACCCTGTTTGAAACCTTGATAAGTAGAAATAGGCTTGGATAGTAAGCCCTCTTGATTCATTGTTATATGGATGGATGTTTTAGTATAAAATTGCTCGATTAAATTAAGTATATAAGCTGGACAACCTGCTTCCATCAATTTTTGCCACAAGAGTTTTCTGGATATGGAGTCAAACCCTTGTTTGAAATCAATGAAAGCAAGGTAGACTGATTGATTTGCTCTTAAGATCAATACATTCACGGTTGTACCTAGTCCTGCTACAAAGCCAGACTGATGGTTGCGACTTGTATTTTTTTTTTTAGCCACTTAAGAAGGTCTCTCAAGATAATCCTTGCAAAGATTTTTCCTGGTATATCAAGGAGGGCTATGGGCCGGTAATTTAGAGGATCTGTACGATTTCCTTTCTTGAATATAGGAATAATTATGGAGGTTTTCCATGATGATGGGATTAGCCCAGTATTCAGGATTTTTTGGAATATTAGCTTAAGGATTTGGGCCCAGGCTTCTGGGTGGGCTTTCAGGATGGCATTAGATAGCCCATCTGGCCCGGGCAAACATGATGCATTTATTCTTTTAATTAGGATGATGATGTCCAGATGAGCAAATGCTAAACAGCAAGTATCATCCTTAAATTGGTATTGCAATTGTGTTATTTTTAGAGGTTTTGCAAACACAGTGGTAAAGTGCATGTACCAGCTTGGTTCACTTATTGCATTGAGTAGAAAGGAAGATGTTGTGTTATCGGTACAGTCCTTTAGCCATTTCCATATTTCTCCACTAGACTTGGAGATCACTGGATTTAACATTTTTTCAGCGGCTATTTTAATTTTTCCACATTTTATACTGTTTAACGCAATTATTATAGCTTGTTTGTATTTTTGTATTTGTGTAGTTTGTATTAATCTCTCCTCATGGGAGGTTGCTCTTTGCATGGCTGTTTTCATATTTTGAATAACTGCATTTTAGGTATATTGTGATTAACTCTCTGTCATGTGCTTCTGTAGGGGAGGGTGGCGAAGAAGTGTAAGGTTTTGGTTTATTCTAGTTTTCTGGTTCTGTTGTAGGCTATGGAATCTTGTAATTGCCCAGTTAATTTATGGAGTTTTGGCATGTTCCATTTTATCTGGTTTCCTCCTTTCTTCCAGCTCAATATGTGGTCTACAATAGTCAGCAACAGGTTTATGCGCTAGCTTCCAGGTAATATCTAGGATACTATGGTCACTGTATGTAGTTGGTATAACTTTGAAGCGTTTTACTTTGTTGATAGTGTCATAGGTGGTGAATACATAATCCAGATAAGAGGATGAAGCTTCTCTAATCCATGTGTGATTTGGAGGGACATCTCCTTTGAACGTACCATTTAACAGTATGTAATTTCTGTCTCTCATAAGTCTCATCCATCGTACTGGTTGTGTCAATAAGGTGGATGTGCTAGCAGATATACATTTCATGTTCAGATCGCACACAATTAATATTGTAGAAATGGTAACCTCAGTTGCAATTAGGTCTATCATATTACTCACCAACTCAAAGTAGGCATCATCAAGTATGACATCTGGATTCCAATATAAGTTAAGAATGACTGTGTTGGTTCCAAGAGGACTCAATGTATCTGATGAGGATAGCTTTGTTAACTGGATACCAGGATGCGGGGAGGCCCAAGGAACTAAAATACTTTGGAGGGTTAATTTTACAGCCGTTAATAGACATGAAGATGGTCTTCCATTGGCATGTGTGATTGCAGGTATCCAACATATTGCGTGGCATGGCAGGATTGGTTGGGTTGTGATCCAGGTTTCTTGGAATGCAAGGATATCATAAGTATTTATAAGATTTTTGGTATTTTATCTCATTAGGTGCTTGAATCCTCTTGTGTTCCACACTGCCATCCTAATGGGCTGAGATTCAGTTACATTTTGGAATTAATATTTCTTTGCTGAGTTGTATCACCAATTGCTTTGGACAGCAAGGTCCATTTAAAATCGCTGGTACTCATTAGTGTCGATTTGATAGCCACTTCTCTATTTAATTGACATTGGCTGTCTTGGCAATTGATGATCAGAGGTTCATATTTATTTCATGCATGAAGGTTCATATAGCGCTGTATTCGAATATGCCTTTTTCTTACATTATTTGGTAGCTTTGATTCTTTTTTATCCAATTTAAACCCATATTGCGTCAATTTAGTTCTTGTGTTCCATACTATTTCTTTAATAATTTGCAGTGGAATTGTCAATTCAATTGCGTCCATATTCCTATTTTTTACAAACTTAATGGATTAAATATCATGGTATTGTATTAATTCAAGGATAGATATTGACTTGAAAACTGCAAGAACAGTTGTTCTATTAGGAAAGGTCTTTGTCTATCATCATTAAAATTCATGTGTCTAGTTGTTTTATGGATTTCTCTTTATTCTGAATATCACTTTCATGGTTCCTCATTCGTGACGTTGAATATGTTTCTCCAGGGGAACAGTGTAGTGGTACTCTGATGTATACTTTTCTTTTGGGACTTGTTTGCAGTTCTTGCATTACATTGTATCGGTTATTTAAGCTGTCCTTTGCGCCGCTCTCTATTTCAATATTTCTGATCTGTGTGGTGGGTCGGGATCTTTTTTGTTCTAATGTTAAGAACTCATATTTGTCATTATTATACTCACTGTTGATAATATCGGTTATTATGGATAAGTGAACAGGTCTAGATCTTTCTTGTGTCGGTATCTGCTCTGGTAAATTAGTTGTAGAGTACGCTGATACATTCATTAGTTCTTCATTATCTGATAGTGAGCAGATATTTGTTGTTTGGGGTATTTTTTCTACAGCTTTGGGTAATGAGGTGTCACTGTGATGGTTCTCTCAATGTTATCTGATCATTAATAGTTGCTTGATTCTTCAATTTAGTAGATACTCTTGCATGCCGCATGGGCGTAGTTAGATTTTCTATACATGTTTTTGATTTACTTGTAATCAATTTGGATGGTAAACTTTGGGTTTGAGCTTTTTTGTTTCTGACTTTAGTGCTATTATTATTAACATTACTCATTTGTTTGCTACTCTTTCTCTTTTTTCGTTTTTTCATTTGGAAAACTTCATACACTGATTCCTGCAGTTTTTGTTCCTCTTTCCCTGTTGCTTCAACATCAGGAGCTAATGATACAGAGTCAATAATAACCTGATCTCTCTCCAGTTATTATGATTCTCCTAATGTTTGGGAACCCATCTTGATTGCCAGATTTGGATGCTGCACTATTCTGGTTGGCTTGGGAGGAGGTGTTGTTGATATTGTAATAGGCTGATCAACTATGGTTGGTTGTTTGAGATGGTATACCTCAGCTGCTACCCAGACTACTTCAGTTAATGTAAATTTTGATGTTAAAGGATATTTGTACCGCGCACTATCACCACCAGGAGCGGGCCCCTGGTGCTCTGGTGGCTCTTAAATGGGAGACGGGTGATTTAGTGGCAATAAGCAGGAAAAAGTGCAAGAGAGGATTGATGTGCCGTTGGCAGCCTCAACCCGATTAACACTGTCCACTGGGCTTGGGATGTTTTCCGGTTGGTAGCCATTATGTGCTGTTGTGCAAGTGTGGTTTGTTTTGTTGTAGCAGTGTGGTGAAGTTTGTGTGGTTTGTTGTGCTGTAGGGTGGTGGTTGTGTTTGGTTAGAGTTTGAGAGGTGTATGCAGAGCGGTGAAATTGTTAGTGGATTGGCTATTGGCATTGCTGTCTAGATGCAATGTGTTGAATTTCTAAGTTCTTTCTAGGTGTTGCGCATGAACATCTCTGCACTTCTGTCTAGTGCTGCACCTGCAGATATTCACAATCCCATTCATATAAAACGCCCACCATTATTCATAACTATGTCTAAATATGGCCCCTGCGCACCTTTGAAAACCTGTCTATATGTGAGGCAAGCAAGTGTTTGCGATTCCATCCAAATCTGGCCTCGATAGCATTCCCAATGCAGTCCAGAGGCTGCATCGGTCAACAATAACCGCTATTCTGTCCAGAGGTGGCAGTGGACAGCATTCACAATCCTATCTCACTGCTCACGCACGCTACCGCTCACGACCCTATCCAGGCGTGGCACATGACAACACTCGCAACTACGTCCATGGGTATCACCTGCCATCATTCACAACTCCGTCCGGGCCCAGCGCATGCCGATGTTACTACTCCATCCAAATGTGGCAACTGCTAACATTCACAATTCCATTTAATCTAAGTATGGTACTTGGTGGCTTTGTGGGATAGGTGGGTTGTTGGGTGGAGTTGGGCAGGGATGTCAACTTCTGTCCTCATGGGGTTGTCGGTTGTGTCCTATTCCACCTGGCGTTGTCTTTTTTGTTATTGTAGGAATTTTCCTTAATCGATTCTGGGTGTTGTCTGTGTCAACCTTAATTCTGTCAACCTGTTCTTTGTGTTTCCTGTTTGATTAATTAGTTGTTTCAGTTTGATTCTGTTGTATTGAAGAGCCAGGTTTTTAGTAGTTTTCTGAATTGTAGGTGGTCTTTGGTGTTTCTCATTTCTTTCGGGAGGTTGTTCCAGGTTTTTGCATGCAGGTGGGAGAAATAGGAGTCCCATAGTTTTTTCTTGACATATGGTTTTGGTTCCAGGCGGGTTTCATTGCTTGATCTGAGGGGTCTGGTTGGTTTGTAGATTGTTATTTTCTTTTTAGGAATTCAGATCCCTGTTCGCTGATTGCCCGGTGTGGTATGCACATTGTTTTGAACGTGATACAGTGTTTGATTGGGAGCCAATGTAGTATTTTTGGTGCTGGAGTGATGTGATCGCTTCTGGATAATTTGAGGAGGAGTCGTGCTGCTGCATTTTGGATGCGTTGTAATTTCTTCAGGAGGTGTTCTGGCATCCCGAGGTAGAGGCTGTCTGGGTAGTCTATTCTAGACATGATGACGGCGATGAGAGGAAAGGTTGCATTCTTCTTGTTGTGTGAAGAAGGAAGAAGCATTACTTGATTATTGCATTTACTTGTGGTTCTAAAGTTATGGCATTGTCCATTAGGACTCCCTGATTCTTTAGTACATTAAATGGTGTGGGCGCGGATGCCATTTCTGCCGGCTAGGGAATGTAGGTGTTGTTCTCTTGGTTTTTGGATATAACCATGACTTCAGTCTTTCCTCGTTTGATTTTCAAATTGTTGGCAGAAACTGAGGTACGTAGACGTGTTTGGGCGTCATTTGTTTTGTCCAGAATTCAAATATGTTTATCAGGTTATGAAATTCAAATGAGGGTCTCGCTGTGGCTTTTACAAATGATATTGAAGATGATACTAAGGATGTTCTGGATAAAGATTCTGGATTTAATATTGGTGAATGTGATAGATTCAGAGGTACATTGTTTGTCTCCTGATTGTTTAGGTCTTCTAGTTGTCTTTCAAATATTACACAATCGTTGATAGCAAGTAAAGACATTACTACTGGTGCTACATCAGGAGGTTTAAGTTGTTCTATCGTTTTACTTAGTCATTGAGCACTGGGTTGATTTGTGACCATTTATCTTGCAGTTGATATTACTGCTTATGAATACAGTATAGGTAGCTGGGTATTGTTCATTGCATGTATCATTGCTGCAATTACTTCTAGTCTTGAAGATATTATCGGGAAGGGGTATTTATTTTTACGTGATTCATGGGCTGTGAGTTGCCACTATTTATTTGACTTGGGACAGCTAGGAATCATCATCAGTAATGTGATTATGGTCCCTAATAGATGATTGAATCTTAGCTTCTACCATAATCTCGAGAGCATTTTGGTGAGTACTGTGGTCATTCACTATAGGCCCATTGGTAGCAGTCGTGGATGGAGCATTTCGCCTACCATTGGACCATAATTTTCTAATTTCAATTGTAAGGGATTTTGATCGCTTATTGATAGTAGTTTTGGATTTTTTAAAATTTGTTTGTGGGCAGGTCTCGTGTTCTCACCATGTGATCACGGGTGTGTTTTCTACATGGTCTGCTATCAATTTACATGCGTTTTCTGGCATTGATGTTTTCAGATTGTGTGTCACCATTTGATGGTCTCAAGGACACATTCTCTAGAAATAGAATGACTTTCAAACCAGAGAAACTACTGTCCACTGCTCAGCTGTACAGCGGAATAGCACTCTCTGTGCACTCCTTGATGTGCATGCCCTGGTGTTTTTATAGTGGTTCCGGTTTTGGGGGCATAAATTCCGGGTCACTGTAAAAAAGAAAATACGTTTTAGCTTTAGAGGCTCTAAATAAAGTTCTCAGTTCTCAGTTCTTATACTTGCAAAGTAATGTCACACCACAGCTTAGTAGGGTGATTGTCTTGGGTGCGAGGCATGTTGAATCCACAGTGAGAAAATTGCGATCGTGCGAGTAAAAGCAAATTGAAGCCACAACCAAATCCAGCAGTCTGGGACAGCAGAGCAACACTCTCTGTGCACTCCTCTTTGCACGTGCATGATGCGTGTGCCCTGGTGGTGTTATAGTGGTTCCGGTTTAGGGTGCAGAGCTACCAGGTCACACAGCTTATTAGGGTACATGTCTCAGGTGCAAGGCACATTGAATCCACAGTGAGAAAAGTGTGATTGTGCGAGTAAAAGCAAATTGAAGCTACAACCAAATGCAGCAGTCTGGGACAGCAGAACAGCATTCTCTTTGCACTCATCGATATTACTTTTAAACAGAATGAAACCATTAACTAAATGAATCAATGAATTACAAAAAGTACTTATTTTTTTATTTTATTTTTTAATTCATTTTATTTGGTTTGTTACAAACCGTTAAAATATTCAATTCACAATTTACAGTTAGTGTAAAGAAAGCAGAAGAGGAACAGTGCTGATAGACAATGTTTTTCTGTTTACAGGATCAACCAATCCAAGGACCTTGTTTTTATACTTTAGGTGCTGCTTCCACTTCTAACAGTCTTTTTGTAATTTTTTCTAAAAATAATGTCAGTTGGATTGTTAACTTTCGATCTGAATCTTTAAAGAGTTCTCTCCACCAATCTTCAACCTCTAATAACAGACTTGCGGCCATAATACTTCCTATGTGGTTTGTGCGTTCTTGTCTCAAGTCTGGACATGACAAGGTCAGATGTTTTAATGCCTCGGTATGTTTTCCACATAGGCGACACATTACTGATGGAGTTCCATCCTTTATCCAGAGGCTTTGGGTTTCTCTTGTTGAAATTTGATTCAGTTGAAACTTCATGAAGATTGATCTTCAAGCTCTTCCCGGAACTTTTTCTAGGTATGTCTGAATCCTGTTGTACTTTCTTGCTTCAGTTGGAACCAGGCTCATGGCTCTGTGTTTAAGGCTTATGTCTCTTGTGTCAATCCAATCTTGTGCCCACAGCGTGGTTTTAACTTTGTCCAGGTTAGTTTGTAAGGTGTAGCTGTTGGTGCCTATGTCCTCCAATATTTTTTCACAACGTTTAGCCCACAAGGTAAGAATGCTCTCACTCTTTCCACTTGTTCTGTGATCATTTTACTATATGTGTTGAGGGTGTTCTATGTTACTCTTGCGTTGATGGACACCAAACTAAGCTCATATCTTATGCAGCCGTGTGAACACCTCTTGGCAGCCAAAGCACATTGGACCAGAATGAGTGTTCTAAAGAAGACCAAAATTCCGTATAGCATCCAAAGGCACATTCTGCCCGTGCATCAAAGCCGGGACCGCCTTCTGCTTGTAGAAATTCAGAACTGGTTTTAAGGAGAATTTGCTGAATTTTTTGTTTAGAATGCTGGCTTGATTCGCAAATTGTTTGCTTTTGGCTTTCATTTTTTCCAACCAAGGGGCATCGTTGATACTGGAGCTAACACACATTCCCAGATAAGTGGTTTGCTTAACAGTTTCAATGGTTTCACTCCCCATTTTCCACACAAAGTTTTATTTTTCTCTCTTGGTTTTTCTATCCTTTTGGCGATTCTGTAGCAATAGTATCTCAGATTTTTTTGTGTTGACACACAAGCCATTTTGTTGGATATAGTGATCTAAAGCATTTAGTGTGCGCTTAAGACCTATAGGTGTTAAGCCCAAGAGGACTAGGTCATCTGCATACAGTATCCAGTTGACAGCATTTCCATTGATCTTGGGAGGAAACGCATGTATTACTGCAAATGCTTCATCAGTATCTGAGATGAACAGGTTGAATACAATCAATGCCAAGGGGCATCCCTGTTTTACACCTCACTGTGTTTTTATGGGTTCTGATAGACTGCCCTTTTGATCCAATCTTACTCTTATTTCTGTATCTGTGTGCAGATCTTTTATTGCCATTAGCAAGCTTAGAGGACAGTTCCAAGCGACAATTTTTTACCATAATCGCTCTCTGTCAATGCTGTCAAATGCTTGTGATAAGTCAACAAATGCCAAATAGATCTTTTTGTTGGCTTTGATTGCTTCCATTTTCAGAAAGTTAAGGATTATCAGGTTCAGGCCACAGTCCACTCCTTTCACAAAACCAGTCTGTCTACAATCAATGTGGCCACTTAATGTTATCCAACTCAACAGCTGCTTTTGGTGCTGTGTGGAATAGAGTTTGCCGAGAATGTCCAAGAGTGTGATAGGTCTTTAATCCTTTGGTTTATCTCTGTTTCCCCTTTTAAATATCGGCACCACTATCGCACTCTTCCAGCTAACGGGCGTTATACCCTCACTTGCCACATTCGCAAATTATTTGGCACAAAAAGTGGTCCACTCTTCAGGGTTTTGTTTTATGATGTCATTTGTTAGACCGTCCGGCCCTGGTGCTCACAAAGAGCTGCTGTGTTTAATGCTTTGCAAAATGTCCTCCACATCAAAATGAAGACCCCATTTTGGCAAGTGAGGCATATCGGGTTCTGTTGTTTTTCCCTTCTTGTCGTACAATTTTTAAAATGGGTCGTCCATTGTGCTTCACTGACCATATTTGCTTGAATAGCTTGTTGTTGACAGCCAACATTATTTATTAGTTTCCAAAAGTGCTGTGAATTTTTGTTCATCAAACTTTTCATCATTATTTCTGCATCTTGTTGTTGTTCAATCGATCTATGAGATATCAACCAGTTTTTGTATTTTTGTCTACTTGTTTTTTTTGATAATGATTGATCGAAATTACTTAGGGCACTATGAAGTCTGAGTTGTTTGTGCAACTGACACTTTCTGTTGGCTATTTCAACGTCGTACGCATGTTTAGGCTTCAATGCACAGTTTTTTAACCCTTGATCGTGACACACATATTGTTGCAGCAGATGGGTGTATTCCACTTTATTCTTTATCGCATCATTCGCTTCTGTACAGTATGTTTCTGTAATTGACTTAATATCGTGTGTTTTGATTTTTAAGTGTATTCTGCTCGATGCTACCTGAACACTCTGATCCCACCTCTGCGCCTTATTTATTTCCGGATAGATCAAGGTTAATTTAAGTTGGCTATGATCACTTAAAGAAGAGGTGGATATTTGTAGTGTAGTCACACGCAGGCTTAAGTTTTCAGAAACAAAGAAGTAGTCTATGATGGAGTACTGATTTTTACACTTCCAGGTGGTTTTACACGGAATGTCGCCTTTAGTATTTCCATTCATCATCATCAGATTTCTTTCATCTAGAGCTGCACACCATCCTAATGCCATCTTTTGTAGTCCCTTTTCTTCTCCCTTACCATTTTTGTTTAACGTTATGCAGTTTAAATTTAAGTCTCCACAGAGTATTATGTTTAATACCTCTTGTGTGCCATTGATGTCATCAATCAGTTCATAAACTGTGTTAATACATTTAGTTGTTCCTTCCATTTTATGATGCCAGTAGACATTGATCAAATCAAATTGGGTTGTAATCTCAGTTGAAGGTCTATTTGATTCCACCACAGTATAAAGTTTGTATGATTTCTTGTGCTAGTGATTTTCAGGCCAGAATCTTTCCTCACCAAGGTGAGAAGACCTGCAGCCGATCGTCCTTTGTGCCTAGTTAAGGCAGGGTTTATTGCAAGCTCAAAGTCATCAGATATAGGACATCTGACCATCTAGGTTTCCTGTAAGCATATAATGTCCAGGCCAATCGACCTATTTAGATATTCCTTAAACAGATGATTAAAGCCTCTTGTATTCCATGTTGCGATGTTGATACTTTGATTTACATGTCCCTGTTAGCATTAACTATTTTGACCTATTAATGCTCCAGCGAGCCATTTCCAATTGCTTGATTTTGGTTGTTCAGATATATTGTCCATCAAAGCTTTGTCACCTCCCTGGAGTTTGGGATTGCAATGAAAAATGATTTTTATCTTTTCTCCCAACAGTGCTTCTTCTCGACTGTCTGCATTTATAGAAACACTAGATGAATCTCTGCCATACTTATTGTTTGTGGTCTCATTATGTGATTTTTGATCCCTTTGTTGCTATTCCTCCGATCAGTCCGGTTCTCGTTGCTCTCTTCCTTGGAAGGTTTACTGACAATTTTACCTTCCATTTCTTCATATATGTCAAAACCCAATGACAAGATGGTGGAGACGGCATTCAGTAGAAGGTCAAAGATTAGTCTTGAGTCTATGTATAGACGCACTCTGTCATTATTAGGTTCATCAAAATAATTAAACCATTTGTATATCATTAGACTCAATTGCTCTTAAACCCGGGACATGATACAATAAGCACAACACGTTATTTCTGTTTGGCGTCAAACCATCTTTAATTGTCAAGATTGCTACTAGAATCAGTTGATATTTTGCAGACTTGACCTGAGGTTCTGATGCTTTGTTATGTGTTGAGGTCGTCTTCCACCTGCCTCAATCTTCTGTTAGGTTTTTCTCTTTTTGTATGTTCTCGGATCGGGGGAATGGGCTGTAATCTTGATTACTAGATAAATTCAACTCAGACTCCTTTGGTTCACTAATCTTCATATTCCATTACATCCCTTTCTTCTTATGGTCAGACCATTCAAATTTTCAGGTATGGAATTTAGCCCTACCAGGCGCTTCCTTTTGTCATCCATAGTCATGAACTTTGGTTCTTCATCCATGGATCAATTTTTTAGTTTGAGGTGATTTGACGGAAATGTTCTTGCTCTTTTGAAAGATCGAATACGTTTCATCCTTAACCTTGTCTTTCTGACTTTCGTCCGCATCAGGATTCCCAATGATGCCGTCACCATTAGCGGACATTGAGGGTTGCAGAAAAGATATTTCACAATCCACCACAGTGTTTGAGTTCACAGCATTGTGTGAAGGACCGGTGAGTCCGGTCAACAGCTGACCTCCTTGGCTTAAGAGCCAATCATCCATATTTTCCAGATCTATGATCTCCAATGCCGGTTTTTCGATTTGGGACAAGCTCTTTTTTAACGTTTGCTGTTGCAGCAAGGACACATTCCACAGTCCAGTCATGCTTACATGGTTCACATGTTGAGCACTGATCACATTGGCGAGGTCTTGAAGGCCATGGTCCGTTTGTACCCCATCAGTGGTCCCCATTGACACTGTAGTTGAACTATTGTTGTTCGCTGAATGTTGAGGAACCTTTTGCATGTTCAAATTTCCTTTTTCACATGAGCTTTGGTTATATTTTAATAGACCTAAGGCTTCCATGGCTACTTCAGCCAATAACTTCTTGTCTTCACTGGTATTTCTTTTTTGGTCCACCAGCTCTTTAATAGAGGTATCAGTTCTTCTTATGTTTTGCCATAATTTTTCTTTAGACGAGAGATTTTCCATTTCGGCACTTAGCAGCTCGGAATTCACTAAGGCTCTAAGCCTTGTCAGATCTTTACGATTTTCATTGATTTGCTCTTACATTTGAGCAATGGTGCAATTGAGATTGTCAATGTGGACATTAAGTTAGGTCGAATGTCTTGTAGCTCATTTTTAAGCCCCTCTTGAGCGTCACTGTCCTTCCTGTCATTTTTTTATTCGCTTTGGAATATAATCTTCTTATTTTTTAGGTAATCTCGTTCCACAAAGGAGGATACTGATGTTTCATCAGACAATGAGTCTGAACACTTCTCTCCTTCATTACCCACCTTTGAGGTTTTATTGTTAGCTTCCAGTTTCGACATTCTCATTCAACTTGTATTCAAGCTTGGGCTCACTGCTTTGCTACAGGAGTTGATTCTTTTTTGTGAGCAGTGAATCGCGGGAGATGGACTACAATCCAACCGTCATCTTTTTTTAGCACCTACTGGCCATTGATTGTTGAATGTTGATGCCTCGGAAAGGGCTTTGTTTGTGGTGGCAAAGACACATGGCTCGTTACACAAGGCCTGAATTGTAGGTGGAGTGTTGGTTTTCACTGGTTTGGAGTTTAATGCACCATTCATTTGAGTTAAATCTTCAAGCAACTTGTTGACTACTGCCAACAAGCTGCGCCTCTCTCTAAGACACATACTTTTTTCATAAGACTCATACATTTTTGTGAGGTCTGGAGAGTCACAGCTGTCAAGTAAACCACAAACCGACTCCCTGCTTTTTTTTCCTGGCCGAGTTACTCACGGCGTTATCAACTTCCAATTCACGGTTTTTGGGTGTTTGATGAGGTTCTTGATGGGCCAGCCCCTCATTGCCCCTGCGTGTTTCCTCATTTATGGGGGATGTTGAGTTTGTCACCCACGGGGGTATCGCACTCTGTCTGGCCTCCCCATTTCTCCCCTCTCTTGATTGGGAAAAGATGATGTGGCGAGTAAATCTTGGGTTCCGCTCAAGGGTTGAGCAAGCTGGGTGACATCATCTAAGCTCTTTCCAGCCATGCGTCCATGCTTTCAGACGTGAGGTGCTGTGTTTTGCGCTCCAGCTGACTATCATTGAGTTGGCCAACTGATTCATTGTGCTGCAGCATTCTCCAAGCCAGCACACGCAGAGAAGGAATCACTGCCCCCCTCTTTGCTGCCCTTAGTTCGGCCGTACTC
This sequence comes from Ambystoma mexicanum, assembly GCF_040938575.1. Lineage (NCBI taxonomy): Eukaryota > Metazoa > Chordata > Amphibia > Caudata > Ambystomatidae > Ambystoma > Ambystoma mexicanum. Next base: position 818,048,752 of record NC_090935.1, read on the forward strand.
TCTATAGTTACATCAGTTAGCAGCGACCTTCCCATGCCACAAGCTTTCACAGTAGCAGCGGTCTCCTGCCCAGAGCGACACGGACCTAGCGGCGCTACATTGTCAACATTGTCACCATAGGTTAAATACTGGCACTGGCACGGGTCATTTCACTCAATTCGCTCGCCGTGCTGATCACACATGAAAGTGCACAAACAGTGCTACATGATTTTCTGATTCAACTCGGCTCGATGGTACGGCAGGTTTGGAGGTCCCTCCTTCCGCGCCTCACCGTAGCTGCAGTCAGGTAAGTGGCTGGTGATGCTTCCAATCAGACTCTCTAACTCGCTCCATTATGTAGGAGGCGGTGGCACACAAGCTTCGCAAGCCTCCAGAGACGCAGGTCACTCTGCACCAACTCTGCGTCGCTCCGCAGGTTGCAGGGGTTTTTAAGCTACTCACTCCTGCCAGTAGCTGTAGAAGTAAATGATGGACTAACAGAACACAGTCCAAGTATCCAAGAGGAGAATAGAGCAATGTGCTTTCAGAGACTCACGAGACTCTGAACCGACTCCGTTAGTACTTGTAAACATGTGCAAAGTCAATATAGATACCTTTTCAAACTTCTGTAAAGGTGAATGGATTCACACAAACAGCACAGAACCGTATTTCAATGAAGACACGTATAAACAAGAACAAAAAACCCAATTGACATAGACAATAATTGCTGAAATGGTAGGAGACACCATTATGTTCAAATAAACCCTTATAGAAAAAACCTCCCCAACAAACTTTCAACCAAATATTCCTTTTCTCCAAACAAACCATAAAGAGCCTGATTCATGGAATGTTTTCCTATGATTTGCACTATTATAAAACACGTCCATGATTCAGGCCCCCACTGTACAAATGGACACTCAGCTCGATATGTAACGTATCCCAACAATCCTTCAAATCTTTATTACAATTCCTCAATCATTATGTGAAACTAAAAGACAAAAGTAGAATAGAAACTTTACAAACCATGGAATCCTGCCCAGTGCATAGCCACACTGGACTGCAAGGACATTCATTATCCTGCATTTTAGGAACTGCTTGCAAAAGCACCTTCCACCAGATCAAGATTTTAGCAACACACCATTCTACTATACGAAATCTAGTTAGAGAAGATAGGAGAGATGGTAGGTGCCATCAGAGAGACAGAGGGTAGTTGAATGAAAGAGGGGTGGCTGCACTGCACACTCCTAACTCAAACTCACCAGGAGGCCTGGTAGCTAAAAGAGGGGCGCAAAAATGCAATGCAAAATGTGGGGTGCAAGACGTTACAAACACACACACTTAGGTTCGGAAATCAAACAGGGCACAAAAATGCAATGCAAAATGTGGGGTGCAAGAAGTTACAAACACACACATCTAGGTTCGGAAATCAAACAGGGCACACAAATTCAATGCAAGATGTGGGGTGCAAGAAGTTATAAGCACATGCACCTAGGTTTGATAATCAAACAGGGCACAAAAATGCAATTCAAAATGTGGCGTGCAAGAGGTTACAAACACACACACACCTAGATTCGGAATTAAATAGGGCAAAAAAATGCAATGCAAAATGTGGGGTGCAAGAAGTTACAAGCACATGCACCTAGGTTTGAGAATCAAACAGGCACACAATATAATGAAGAAGAAGAAAATTAGGTCAGGCAGAAAGTCAGAGTTAGAAAGCCAGAGTTAAGGTTCAGGTATGTTAGTGGAGGAGGCAGTGGAAGAGTTCAGCCATCACTCACTTGATGATTTGCAGAGAGCTTAGGCCACAAGCTCGCGTGGGCACCGCTGCATTGGGAGACTCTTCATGCTTCAGGGGAAAAAGGTGGGAACATACAGGTGCAGACAGAAGCATTGTCCTTTGTGGAGTGGGCCGGCTTCTGCCTACCAGTGCCTTTTATTGGGTAGAGAAGGCACAAGCCACCCAATCAGAAGGCAGCAGGCTCCGACTGTGTTGATGTTTTGACCCCATGTGGAGGAGTCGGCCATTTTGGAGAATATTTTCAGAATATAGGAATTCATATCTTTAAAGTACTGCAAAGGTAACCCTTTAGGTCAAATGCCCCACAAGTGTGCAGAAAGCTGTCAGAACTGCACAAAAAGACTTCAGCCCAAAAGTAGCGTGTGTATAAGCGCTCGAATCACGCTGCATATAATTTTTCAAATATTTCTTTTCTTCCAAAAAATAGCTCCATTAAACCCATCATGGCTTGCCTTTAATCTGCAGGTATAACACTGCTCCTGCAGCTTCATAGGTGATTGAGGAAGTGTTGTAGCACACACAATGTTGCAGCCTTCCCTCTTGCGCTGGAGTGAGAGGGATTCAAACCCAGACAAGGAGCCTTACTGAGTGGGCCTTTGTGGAGGTGGCAGGCTTCTGCCTACTGGTGCCTTGGATTGGGTAAAGTAGGCACCAGCCACCCAACCGGAAGGCAGCAACCTCAGACTGTGTTGATGTTTTGAACTCACAAGGAGGAGGGGTCCATTTTGGAGTAGATTTTTAGAACATAAGAATTAATGGCTTCACAATACTGCAAAGGTAGCCGTTTTTGTCAAATGCCCCACGAGTGTGCAGAAAGGTGTCAGAACTGCACAAAAAGACTTCGGGCCAAACGTAGCCTTAGGAGCGCTCGAATCACACTACACACAATTTTTCAAATATTTCATTTTTTTCTGAAAACAGCTGCATAGAAGCCCATCAGGGCTTACCTTTCATCTGCAGGTGAAATACTGCTGCTGGAGCTTCATAGGTGCGTGAGGAAGTGTTGTACATACACAATGTTGCAGCCTTCACTCTTGTGCTCGTGTGAGGGAGATTCAGGCCCAGACAGGACCCTTACTGAGTGGGCCTTTGTCGAGTGGGCCGCCTTCTGCCTATAGTTGCCTTGGATTGGGTAAAGTAGGCACCACCCACCCAATCACAAGGCAGCAGGCTCAGACTGTGTTGATGTGTTGACCCCACGAGGAGGCAGTGGACTGTTTGGAGAAGATTTCTGTAATATAGGAATGAATGGCTTTACAGTACTGCAAAGGTAGCCCTTTTGGTCAAATGCCACACGAGTGTGCAGAAGGATGTGAGAACTGCACAAAAAGACTTCAGTCCAAAAGTAGCGTGTGTATGAGCACTCGAAACACGCTACAGACAATTTTTCAAATATTTAAATGGTTTCTGAAAGACAGCTCCTTAAAAGCCCTTCAGGGTTTAGCTTTCAGCTTACCTCCTGCAGCCTCATAGGTGCTCGAGTAAGTACTGTAGCACACACAATGTTGCAGCCTTCCTTCTTGTGCCATGAAAGATACTTTCCAGAAGGCTAATGGAACTTTTTCCACACACAAAGTTTATTTTTTCATGAATTACTCGAAGACAAATGTGGAAGAGCTCAAATTTGTTTTGTCTACAAAATGAAAAAGCAAGATGGAATGTCCACATAGCTGTATGTGCATTCTTAGAAGATGTAGGAAAGTCATTGTTTCACACTGAGAATATACAACATGATGGATTGAACTTTTTCACCTAACAAAAGTTGGAAATTAGATTTTGTTCCTAATATTCGTAATGCAGTGAAATGAAAAAGAAAGAAGAAGAGTATACTCATTACAGGATTGGTGGTATGCCACCAGTAAATTCAGTGGGAAACCCCCAAACTGTATTACCACTACTGCACTTGGGCTGCCGGAATTACCAGCAGATTACAAGTATCAGTGGGGGATGTTAATCAGTTTTTGCTGATAAGATCCCTGACTTCCCGCCAGCCATTAGCTAAAGGTAACTCATGGGCCGCACCAGAAAACTTGGAGTATGCTGGTGCTGAAACGTGCCGTTAAATGAAATTAGTGGCATGTTAATTCCACAATGGAATACTCGTAATGAGGCTGTATGTATTTAAACATTTGTTAGTACATACAGTACATATATATATTAAGAAAAAAGAAAAAAAGAAAAGGCTCTTTTAAGAGCCAACATTAGTGTAGGAAAAGAAGCAGTACGGTGAGGGTAACCCCTCCCCCCCCTTTATTCACTGTGTAGTCTGCGGACGTATTCTCCGTCCATGGACTTCAATCGGGTTGAAAAGTAGAGGAAGTCATGGTGTTTGGTGGTGTAATGTGAATGAGGAAAGCCTTGAGGATAGCTGAAACACTTCAACATTGTTGTAGCAGAGATCACACCACCAGTTTGAATAAACCAGATTGCAACAGTGTCCTGATGTGCTGTAGAAATGAAAAAATAAATAAATTAATAAATGAACATGCCATTTACATTCAGGAAATTTAAGATATTGATGCATTAAAGTGGGAATCAAAAATAGGGGAATTCGGAAGTGGTATATTGTGATTGGGTGAATTGGGATAGAAATATCATTGGTGATTTCATCTTAGATGTCTTGGTGTTAGTCTTAGCGGTGCATGGCAGTGACGCAAGGTGTGGTTTAAAAGCTTACCAAAACTGGTGAATTTCTTGGGTGTTTCAATTTTACTTTGCATCCATAAAGTCCCTTTAACAAAAGTTGTCTCAATTAATTTCATAGCTTTTTAGTAAACAACTTAAACATTATGTCCCTGTAACTAAAGTTATGTCACTGGATATATATATATCTATCAGAACACATAACCGTTCTACAGTCTGAATTGCTACATAGGAGTAGAGGTCAGAAGAGGATGTGAAGGAACAACGCAAGCAGTTCTTTATTGTGAATTAATGGGTGCTTGACTAAGAGAACAAATCCATTCTATAGTATGAATTAATGGGTGGTGTGACTAGAAGGACAGAAGAGCAGTGTAATAATGTGACATTCCTGTTTTACCCGTTTTATGGGAAAATGCATGAAAATGCATGAATTGACCAGCTTGGCAATTGGTTATGGCACAGGTCAGTACTTGTATTCTACCAGAATATCAAGTAGTCTGTGTGGATTGGTCTACCTTGACACTATGATGGTCCTTGTTGAAGGTCACTAACATATCTAACAGCATCATTGGCTCAACACTACCATTCTCTATCACCAACAACATTCCAGTTGTAGGGAAATGAGAATGCTTTGTTATGGCAAGTTGACTTATGCCACGTAACGTTACCATTAGTCTGGTCTGCAAGTGCTCACGTGGTTCTGCAAGAACATGGGCCGGGTAGGTTAGTTGGGTAACAAGGGAAACACAGAGTAGGATAGAGGTTGTGCTTTTCTGTTGGTGCTTGAAGAACCAAGAGAAACTGGCATATTTGCGGGTCTGCTTCCTAGGTGTGTTCAGACTGTATCCACCGGGGTTGCTGTGTCCGTAAGGATAATGTCCAGTGACTGGGATGTTTGTTTGAGGCTGTTAATTTTCTCCGTGGGTTTGTGGCTTGCGTGTCTGTGTGAGTTGAGACTGATCCATTAGATCATGTGAGGTATGTGTGGGGTATACTGGAGAGGAGCAGGTGAGGTTAGAATGTTGTATGGCATGCTTGAGTTTTAGTTGCAAAATCCGAATTGTTATAGGATAGTCTCTGATCCCTGGTGAGATTGCTGGCAGTCCTTAGTTTATGTTGATCAGTGTGAATTGAATAGCCAGGTTTTCAGTCATTTTCTAAAGATGAGGTTATCTTTTTAGCAACATGATTGCCTATTCTAGACACTACCTAGCCCAGCCTCTGAGATGTCTTGCTTCAATTGATGTCTGCAATTTTTGCCATGCAATTTTCTGCAGATTGAAGTCATATGGAGGTTTTCATATGGGGCAAAAGGTGAAAAATATGCCTGAGATTTCTTAAGCAATAATGTAACATATGCAATGTTATTTACTGTTGTTTTCTGTCTGTTATGAAGCAGTTAAAATTGGTTTAGTTCTTTTGCAACCGCATGCAAGTAAGGCTGGGCTAACTTCCGCCCACGCAAACTGGCAGATCGAAAGAAATTCTGAGGGCAGGATTTGGTGGACACATGAAACTCTTGTCACTCACTGACACATGAAAATAACACCGGCAAAATGTTTTCTGTGGCCTTTCCCCCATTCTTTTCCCATTTGTTTCAGAAATTATTTCTGTAAAATAATAAAGAGCATTTAACTTTTTCTATACTTCATCCCACTTGACAGTGTGTTTTTCCTACTAGACCTTATGTGACTTACCTCTTTTGTTTCCCTTAGCTTTCCATTTACTCCCAAAATAAAACAAATTAAGTAACGGTTCCTTTTTGGATTCTTGTTTGTAAAAATTATAATATGTTCCCATGTGACTAAGTAACCTTCATTTGTGTGCTTATCCATTTGCCTGTCCTAGTCAGCCACTTAGCTCTGTTATTTTTGTCTAGTGTTAGTCCTTGTTAGTAAGGTATGAACATCATGAAGTGTGGAAAGGTTTGCTTTTGGGACACGTGGTGGAGGGGGAAGAGGAGGTTCACTTCTTGAGGGCAGCAATCTCAGTGATTTTAATTGCCAGGTGGAAGTATCACAGGGAAAAGTGTACTTCTTGTGGGCCCTGTAGGTGCCACATAACCTCAGCCAAAGCCAGGGTTGCCTGAGGTGGGTGTGTCTTCACAGCATGGCTTAGGAAGAGAAGAGGGGGAGCTGATAATGTAAGGGTTGCCACTGCCACATCAGGATGAAGCAGAGGATGAGGGAGGTCTGAAAGTGGATGGTTGCCTCTGCCGCACAGGAGGAGGCGGCGGCAGAGGATATGGGATATGCAGAGCTGACAGAGTAGGGTATGCCCCTGAAAGAGAAAGAGTTGGAGCAGACTTGGCCGACAATGTAGGGTATGACACAGCCACTTTGTTGGTTGGCAGAGGGAGTGTGGAGGAGGCAGGTCCAGTACAGTGACACCTTGTGTCAGAGGTGTCTAAAAGAGCTGGATAAGTCTCCCGTGACCAGGCAGAAATAAATAGCTGGCTTTATAAATAAGGAGGGCATTGTGTATGTATATATATTGGCATATTTGCTAGAGAAACTACAATCAACTCTGGAGTAGTGTATGGAGAAGGTGCAGAAGAGGTGTTGGGATGACCAGAGACAGACAAGGCCAGGGTTCAGATTGTGGTGTAGCAAGAGATAGTACAGGGGCCACAGCAGATGGCTCAGTAGGAAGATGAGACTGGGGCCTCCAATCATGTACCTGCCCTTGTAGAGGTAAACATCCATTTCACATTAGCCAAATCATTAAAAGGTTTGCCGAGAAACCATCACAAAGAAAGCCAAACTCATTGCAAGACCAACTCACCGAAATTGAACCCATTGCTTTCAATTGAAAACTAACCGAAATTGGAAGAAAGAGGGGATACACACATTAATAAAGTTTTAAGAAATTGTAATAATATAAATTAGAAAGATTAATGCGGAAAAGAGCAAAAACAGAGGGAATCATAGGGAAAATGGTGAAGAAAAGAGGAAACAAAACTAAAGGGAGGAGCAGAGCAGTAAATTAGGAGTAAAGGAAGTGTATAAATGTATTAATGTTTTGCAATAAAGAAGTGGGTAAAATAACTAACAAAAGCAGACCCCGAGGTTTTATGAGATGCCATAAGGTCAAATGGCAAATTAAAAGCTATTTCAATGAGTTGGCTTGAAATGATACGGCTACAATGAGTTGGGAGTCAGGTGAGCTGGCTGGCTTGCAATTTGATGTCATTGATCTGCTAGCATCGGTGTCACTTTTCAAGTTTCACGTGGAACAAAAGATATTGTTGCAACCCATGCAAGTGGCCATGATGGGCCTGGGACTGCATTAACCAGCTGGAGATTAAAACTGTGAAGGAGGAAGAGGTTGCTTTGTTACGCAACCAGCTATGATATGAGGTGAGGAGGGGAGATGTATGAAGGAAATTGAAGTCAAACAATGGGATACCCTCTTTTCTTTCACTCGCATTCTCCACATTTCTGAGTGACATAGAACAAATATTGGGCCTCATTATGAGATTGGCGGTGCAGGAAAAATCGACGGTAATGCAGTTGTAACTCCATTACCACTGCATTACTGCTGCATTACAGGTTTGGCAGGAAGGTGAAAGAAAAACCTCCAGTGAAATGCTGGAGGTAATTCTGCCGCCTTACCACCAAAATGCACCCATTTTGCCGGTATTACTGCCGGTATATGCAGTCCGTGGTAATACTGCCAGAATACCCATGGAGTTCTATGGACTCCAATTAATGGGGCTAACACCCCCTACCACCACTTGTAATCCAGCGGGTGTACCACTGGTGCTAACACCGCCGGACCAAGTGGTTGTAACGGTATTACCATTTGATGGTATCTCTGTGGTATTACCACTAAGATACCATAAAACTTGTAATGAGACTGATTGAGAAAAAATCTGGCAATATTACTAAGATCAAGAAGATTCCAAATCCTCGAATTTACTAGCCAAAGATATCTTAACTATGGTATAGATTATTTGCACAAAACACATCAATGTCTTAAGTGGAGGAACATTAGAGAAATGCACATCAGTGAGAAGTGCATTGTGTCTGATTTTTAAAGACCATTCATCCTGATGCCTTAATGCACACTTGAACTGTCCATATTTCTTCCATTCAAATTGAAATAACCAAAACATTCTGTAAGATATCCATTCCTTATCAAAACATTGTTATTGCAATCGCTTTATAAAGGGATATATGTGTTGTGGAGTAATTCAAATTAAAATGTGTAAATAAAACTGTAAAATAATCTAAGGAATATAAATAAAGTTTGAAATAAAAGGATGGAAATATTGATATAAATTGTATGATTGGAAATTGAGAAAAATAATTGACTCTCTTTTCCATGAATGAGTGCAGGAACTGAGTCATGGGCCTCATTACAAGTTTCCCGGTAATGTGGCAGTGATTCCGTAAAACCAGTGTCACTGTTTCCCTCAACCGCAACCATGAACTCACTGGCATATTACAACACTGCCATTGACCACTAATGAAGGTGCCTCTGTCAGCAAAAATGCTGGTGACAACGTTACTGGCGTGTATCCGACGGAAACACTAACAACGGAAACACCGGGAATGGAAACGTCATCGCAGGAACTAGTAGCTTGCTGGTAGCCATTTTGAAAAACTCAATTCACATAAATCACCCACTTCCTGTTGCCACATGGTCACTGTGATACCGGCATCTTGACTGCAGCAATGTAGTCCTGAGTACCTGGTGTCCGTCAGCGGAAGCCAGGCTTCACAGAGCAGGAATTGGCAGTACTGGCAGACATTATAGTGGACAACACAGGGGAACTATTCACTAATGACCGTAGGCAGAATAGCCAAATCTACAAAAATGCTATATGGGAGCGGGTGGCACAGAAGGTGTCAGCAGGGGGCCCCATCCCATGCACCCAAAGAGATTTCCACAACCAGTGGGATGACCTGCATAGTGGACAGGGAAATGCAGCACACACTACATGGAGACATGTCCAACTGCATGCCATCAAACCACATCCAACTCATGGAATGGCCAAAATACCATGGCCTTTGCCCAGGGGTACCCAAGCATTTTCCCACAAAACATTCAGAAAAACATATTGCCACATGAGTACTGGTCATGTATACAATGCGACAAGATGAGATGCAACATATACATGAGGCACAACCTTGACCAAGTTGGTGTGCATGCACCATGAGCAATGTGCCTCCATACCACACATGCATGCATCAAAGCTGTCCTGACGTCATGTCTCCATGTACAGGCATAATGTCACACAATGTTGAAACTGCTTGTTGCAGGCCCATAGAATGTCACAGATGTGATTAGCGGCATGCCCATCTCACCCCCACAGGCACCTCAACTGAAAGTGATCATGGTGGACTGACAACATTGCAGCCACCTGCACAGAGGAGGAAGTCCACACCCCGCCCCACCAGTGCCAAAGCCACATTAGCCCACCCAATGCAACCTATGGGCCCTGTGACGATGCCAGCTGCCCATGCAGCTCTGCCAGCATCCACGGAGGCACTGCCAGCTCCCACAGTAACACATATGTCTGGTCCACCAAAACGGCCAGTGCCCCCCCCACACCAGCCTTCTGCAGATGACAATGCCATGCAGGAGGGTGGGGGCAGCACCGAGGGGTCACCGGACCACACCCGCTCCCATCGTCCTGCCATCAGTCCATTGGACCGGCACAGCCACCACCACCGATCCCCAGAATATGGTACATGGGTGCACGCATCCGTAGAATTGAACTAAGGCATGAGGAGATGGCTGGACTTGTGAGGCAGAAGCTTGATGATACATGCATGATGTGGGAAAGTATACAAGCCACCAGTGAGTGCTGTGCCTCTGCCCTGGGCCGCTCTACCTGCACAACGGTCCTTCTGGCACAGGGGGTCCGGGAGGGGAACAAGGCCATCTCTGCACTTGCACAGTCCCTCACTCTTTCCTGCAGGTGACCCTAGAGTGCAGGGATTTGCCTGGATCTGCCCCCCCCTCTACCATTACCACGCCTGCCAGCTCCCAACAGAGCAGCCCAAGGTGTGACTCCCTGTGTCTGTCATGGCCACCAAGACAGGGCAAGTCCGGTGACAAAAGGCCACGGAAGTGAGCATGAACAACAGTACATGTGACACAACTGCATCATAGGGGTATGTTGGGCAGGGGGTGTGTTGGAGAGGGTGTGGTGGGGAGGGTATGTTGGGGAGGGTGTGTTGGGGTGTTGGGGAGGGCGTGGTGGGGAGTGGGTGTTGTGGAGGGTGTGGTGGGATGGTGTGTTGGGGGTGGTGGTGAGGAGGTGTTGGGTCACACGTTTTGTCATGATTGTTTGCTTCCTAATACATTTAGTTGAGCAAATGCATATATGTCTGGACATTTTTTGAAGTGGTCTGCTTTATTGTTACTCTGCATCACATGGAGTGTGTACCATGGGTTGTGTGCAGTGGATGGGTGCTCAAAAGAAATTATCAATGACATCATTGTGTTGGTTTTGCATGTCGACAGCTGCATCCCTGTCACCATCATCATCATCATCATCATGTTCGCTGAAGTCATGTCCATGTCCAGGGGGAGCGGTATGTTCTGCCTGATGCACATATTGCGCAACATTGCACATGACAGAACATCTTCCTCACCTTCACTGGCCTGTACATTAGTGTCCCCCCTGAACGGCGAATGCACCAAAAATGTGCCTTCAACAGTCCAAAGGTCTGCTCAATGGTCTTCCGTATTTTGATGTGTGCGCAATAGTAGGCTATTTCCTACTGCGTCTTGGGATCTCTCACGGGGATCCTCAGCCATGGCAGTAAAGGATAACCAGAATCACCTGCAAGGAATGAGACACAGGGAGGGCCATTATATTAAAGTGACTGGACAGCACATACATCTACGGATGTATGTGTGAGACACATGCATCTGGGTCTGTGGACTTGACCGTCATTCACACTGATGCACCCTGTGACAGGCATTGCTGGTCCGGCCGTGTGTAGGGTCTGTCTCCCAGGGATGGGTTGATGGGGGTGGTTGTGACTGAGTCTGGAGATGCTGGGCATTGTAACATGGCAGTGATGCATTCTGGTACCTGTAGTGCATTGCATGTGCCTGTCCATTCGTGCACAGACTGTAAAGGTGTGTCTAACCATTGACACATGTGGTAGATGCCAATCATGGCCACCCACTTCTGCATGCTGATTCTGTCCCTGCATTGGCATGGTGGCTGTGAGACATGCTTTGGTGCCAGACAATGAACCCACCATGCCCTGGTTCCCATTGAACTAGGTGTGTGTGTTGATGCTTTGACTCACCCAATAGCCATGTCCGCTGTCGGCCATAACACACCATGTATGCAGGCAGGGTGCGTTTCCCCATGACGTCGTGTGTTCATCTCGGGAAGCTGGCACAGCTGCGGGTAATAGTTAGGTCTGCATCACAGACGACCTGCACGTTCAATGAGTGGTACTCCTTACGGTTCCTGTACACCTCCTCTTTGGCCTGGGCATCCACAAGCTCAATATGTGTGCAGTCCACTGCTCCCAATACATTAGGCATGCCCGCAAGTGCATGGAAGTTGCCCTTGGTGCCGTTGGCCTGTGCCTGTGTGGTTGGTAGGGTGATGTGCTTGGACACATGGCACAGGAGGGCAACCAGGACCTGCACCAGCACAGCTGAAAATGCAGCCTTCGAGATGCCATGCACTTCACTGACTCAGTGCTGCAATGTGCCCATAACAAGAACGTGCAGCACTGACACCTCCATCAACAGGGGTGGTATGGCAGTCTGGATGCCTATGATGCTCTGGATGTCGTCCTGGATGAGCTCCACGAGTTCCAGGATGGTCTCCCGGTTCAGGCAGTATAGGGTATGGATCTGCCTGTCAGTCAGGGCCCAGGGTGTGGCCCTTGTGCAGGGTATTGGTGCAAGCCTCTGGTTCGCCACTTGCATGGCATTGTTCATCAGCATTCTCCTCCTCTTCATACTCCTCCTCCTCAACTGCCTGTCATCCTGTTGTCACTGATACAGCTCCTGCGCATACAGCTGCACTTCTGCATGCAGCACCTCCAGGTCCATAGCCACTGCTAGGAGAGGCAACATGGTTGTGTTGGTAAGTGTGTGTGGTCCTTTTCAGCAGTCCTAGTGCTCATTGTGTGCAGCTGAGTGCATTGGGTGCACCTGCGGCTGTTCCTCCATACCTGGGCCTGGTTACCGCCTGCTCTGTTGTGCTGGTAATACGGCACGGTTTTACCAGTGGCACCAGCATTTTTCTGCCAGTGTTTCCGAGAAAACCACTGTCGTGATGCCACCTTGTTACCGTGGTGCTTGTGTTTGCAGCACGGCTTCCAGAGGGTCCCTTAGTTTCCGTTGACTGTGCCATCAGCGACAGTATGATATGATATTGTATGATGGTTTACTTTTATAGCGTCTATACACAATGGCCCTCATTACGACCCTGGCGGAAATCGAAAAACGATAGCGGAAATGTAATACCGCCATCGAATACCGCTCGATGCGATTATGACCCGTCACCGTAAAGTACGATGCCATTAGCGACACCGTAGTGAACGCCAATGCTAACTGCACCAAGTACGCGCACGCGCGCCATGCAAAACCGTAATTACCACCATGGCGCAACGGTACGCGAATTCTGACCCCAGCGGACATTTACTTAACGCCATCAAGCATGGCGGAAAGTACCATTCCGCCATGGTGAGAATTACGGCATTGTGAACCAACCGTAAATGGCCCTACTGAGTGCCTGTACACCACTCCCTGCCCACATTGCACAACTCCTCGTAGGTGCAATGAAGTTACACAATGCAACCAGTGAAATGCACAAGTCACCCATGCATGCCAACGAACAAATGAATGTAGGGGCTCCAAGTGCCTTGTGAGTGGCCATCCATATTTGGCATGTCACCATTGCCGTACTGATGCAGCACAGGCATGTGAAGGTTCAAGTACAGCAAAATGAACTGAAATATGAGACAAAACAACAACAGGCCCCCATCGCTTGACACCAGTGTAAGGCAACATTCAAAGCAGTATCCTGAGGGAGACTGCACCAGCCCTGTACTCATGCCAGTAAACAAACCAACCATCAGCATAAGCATGTACCACACAAGTTGGCAGAGTGACTGAGCAGCCAGGCTCATCTCAAGAGGGGCCAATGGGAGCTGCAGGGCACAGATGGCACGAATACAGAAGCTATTCCAATGGACATGACCTCAGTCTCCCTCCAAGAAACGCACGCAAACACAGGCACCTGTGACCAGCCATTTTCTGATAATCACATCATTCCTCCAATCCACCTGGCTGACCGGCATCTGTTACACAAAAGCTAATCCCCTGGCCCTAAGCATGACATCATTAAAACAGTCATAATGGCAGCCCCTATCCCTGACCTTACTGGGCTTCGTAGGCAAACGCGGCCAGTACAGTACCACGCAAATATACTCAGAAGCCGGAACCCAATGCAGATCTACTCACAATACATCGCTCCACAAATAGGAATATGCTACATTACTTGCAAAGAATAACGCTACACGGTTAACATCAGAATCAAATTTTAATGCACATCAAATTCACCAAGCCCATACAGCTATTAGGTCATAAACCCCAAAATATTTTCATTACTGTGGGCTGCATCCGCAATAAATGACCAGCTACTCCTTGTGTGACGCCCTGTTCCTTCATGGTACACAGGGGCTACATTCACGTTCAAAAAGGCAACATGGAAGCGCCTAGAACCACAGGGCCTTCCCATTAGGTAGGCACTAGTCCAGCTGAAAGGTTGATATGTTGCTCCTAGCCACTAGTACTGCGTAAGGGCATGTGGCCCATTGGCGATCGTCCCATAAGATCGTAATGGTCCTCCACTGATTAACTCGAAGCAGCAGGTGTCGGGAGTAAAAGCCATCTGCAGGAGTGGCATACAGATGGCAGCGGCAAAAGGGGAGGAGATACCTGTCACCCAAATGAAATGAAAAAGAATAGTATGGGCATCAGAACTTCATTAGTATTACTCACTTCAATTATCACACTAAATCTACAGCCATATGCATGCTAGCCCACTCAAAAGGATTATTTCCACCCAAAAATCACTTGCCAATCATAACAATATAAATCGAGGTGAAAACACTATTACAAACGAGTGTTTGTGTGCATGCGTTTGTTAAAACAGAATCCATGAGATGGGATTAGTAACGTGCATAGACACAAGTGTTGGAAGGCGCGTCGAGACAGGGAGGGTTGAACAAGGGCAGATAGACGATGGTCCCACTATGGCAGCTCTGCATCACATAGCGCAGGGGAAGGGGATAGATTCCAAAAAGCCATGTACATGGCAAACTCTCAATTAAATCATCTGTCCATGCATCCATACATCATTCCCTCATCCCGGTATAGAAACGCCTGATTATTTACTCACATAACATTTGAAATCTCCATTGAGTCTGTGCATAATGCAGTCTGCAAAATCCACTGTGCTCCAGGCCGGAATAATAGTGTTGTGAAGTAACATGTATTTGGGAACGTCCTGCCTAATCGTCCACTACGCTATTGCGCATCCCATACTATTCATATCAATCATTGCATTCTCGCCATGGCCCCTGTCCCAAGGACATTAAACAATAGAACGTTATATTTGCAGTCAGACCTGTGGGCGTCTCCTCGCCGCTAGCTGAAAACCGAAAGCGCTGTCCTTCGAATTCCTCATTTGCAACATCATGTCGAAAAGGCATCTGTGAGCGCTTGAAATCACAAAATCATCATGTAGTGCGGCAGTGTGTGAAAATGGCAACTGGCTTCACTCACAAATGGGACGCCCCGCCCGTCGGTGAACCTCGGTACAGTGCTCGCCCAAAGGGGATTGCAGCTGGCACAGGTGGAATGAATCACCACAGGTGGAGGCTACACAGCCTGAAAACACATAAATTGCACACCGAACCCCCTCCCACAACCACACCCACTCCAAAATGCTACCGGCAGGACTAGCGATGTTGGCCCTGGGGGACCTGATAGCACTGCAAGTACTCCAACTTCAAGAAGAAGACGAACACCAACTACTACAACAACCGGCCGCACAGAGGAGACGCAGGAGGAGGAGGAGGGCATGGCAGGGCCAGCAAGGCCCACCAGCACAGCCACTACCACCACGCAGGCAGCCCGCAATCCCACGCCTCCGAGCTCATCCGTTCAACCTCACTGCTGAGCAGATCCACACCCTCTACCGTTTGGACCGGGACACCATAATCTCCATTGTGGACATGACACACGCTGACCTTGTCAGCATGATAGATAGCCCAACCGCCATCCCACCCCTACTGAAGGTGGTGTCTGTACTCCACTTCCTGGCCACAGGCACCTACCAGCACACAGTCGGACAGTTGCATGGCATTTCACAGCCACTGTTCTCACGGACACTATTGCAAGTGCTCGATGCCCTCCTGAAGCACGCAGACGACTACATCTCATTACCACGCTCGGAGCTGGAGATTACAAACACAAAAGTGGGATTCCATGCACTTGCCGGCATACCGGGTTGCATTGGTGCCATCGACTGCACCCATGTGGAATTGGTTGTCCCACATGCCATGGAGGTCCAGTACCGCAACCGGAAACAATATCATTCTCTTAATGTACAAATGGTGTGTGACTCCAACAGGATCTTTACACCTTGTTGTGCCCGATTTCCTGGATCAACCCATGATTCTATGGTCTTGAGGAACTCTACAATACCACGCTACATGGAGCGACACGCAGGGAACAGATCCTGGCTACTCGGTGAGTCTCATTCCATGCATGATAATGTGGGGTATGTGATGCGGCAATGACCTGGCAGGAAGGGGGGGGGATGCGTACGTAGCAATGTCGTTCCACAAACATCCTTTATTGTCCACATACAGGTGATGCCGGGTATCCACTGAAGAGATGGCTCCTTACACCACTCCGGAACCCACAGGACCAGCATGAGGAGGACTACAACCATGCCCACTCACGTACCCGTGTAGTCATAGAACAGGCATTCGGCCTACTGAAGGCTCGTTTCCGCTGCCTCAGCAGGTCTGGCGGGGCACTCCTGTACCGCCATGAGAAGGTTGCAAAGATAGTCATGGCATGTGTCATGCTACACAACATGTGCGTACGTAGAAATGTGCCCATGCCCCCTGACGCAGAACTGCAAGCACCTGAAGATGGTCATGATGAGGCTGGGGATGTGGCAGCACCTCAAGGAGTCCGCGAGGCACAGGAGGCCCGTGAAATTCGTCAGAATATCATAGATTCATGCTTCTAGCACTCACGCCTGGTGGCTGATGCATGGACACGGGACTTGTGGCACTGTGTGTGCCTGGAACATGCACAATGTGGATTGTACGCCTATAAAGGCCTCGTACACAAAGATCAATGTCCACACATCTCATTGGATGATTATGTAATGTTTATAGCATATGTGAAATTATGTTACACACCCCATCGACCCGCCACCCAAGAAAGCCCAACACCCCCCCTCCACCCTCCTACCTCCCCCCCGAACACCAGTGTCCAAAGATGCTCATTGTCAGTGGGCAGACGCTATTGCAAGCCCCCTCTCCGGGTATCAGGGGCACCCCTGCCTGTGGAGCGCAGGTTCCTCCCAGATCTACGTTGGGGGCTGCCCTGGACGGAACTTGCAACGGATGATGTCTCTGCCTGCTCACGTCCATGCATGTCCCTAAGGGTTTGTGAGAGCTCAGTGAGCACACGGCGCACAGCGGCAAGTTCACCACATACGTCTTTGGACGTCGCATGCAGTTCCCCCCTCAGGCTCTCGGTGCTTCTCTCCATTTGTACCCTTAGTGTCTCTGTACTTCGCTCCATTTGAGCCCTAAGTGTCTCAGTAGATGTTTCTATGGCTGCCTTAGAAGCCCCACATTCATCAGCATGCTCCTTGAGGAGCGTGGCCAGTTGCTGCTGTTGCACGATCACCTGGTCGAGGGACTGTTGCCTCTGCTGGGCCATGCCCATTTGCGGTGGTGTCACAGAGGGGCTGATCAACTCATGTTGCCTTGCCACAGGGCTTGTGGGGGATGGCCAGTCGTCGTCTTGTGGGTGCCCCTGCGTGGTATCCTCATGGTGTACGGGATGAAACGAACAGGGGGATTGGGACAGGTCATGGATGGGTCCTACATTGACAGCACCGTTGTCTGTGTCGGAGCATGCTGGCATTAATGCAGTGTCACCTATGGTGCTGCTGCCATCAGAAGCAGTGCCTTCTGTGGCATCCATTGGGGGGACCTGTGGTGCTGCTGGTGTGGGCATGCTGGCTGCTGGGGTGCCTGTTGAAGTCCCCTCCTGTGTGCTGCCACTTGATTTGTGCTGCTGCCGTGTCTTGATCCGTGCAGCTGAGGTGGAGGGTCTTTGGCCGTTGGTCTTGGCCCTCTTTGCAGGTGTGCTGGTAGGGGTGTCCTGCAGCTCGTCGTTTGACTCGGACCCTGTGGTGGAGTAAAGGAGGGCGAGCGTTATTTATGGGTCTGTGGAAATTGGAATGGCAATGTATCACATGCATTGGGGTGGTACCTGAGGGTGATTTGGGTCAGGGCCTTGGAGGTGGTTTCATTTTTGTGTGGATTGAGGATGCAGTTGTTTTGCAGCCTGCAGTTAGGGTGTGCATGCTGCACGTGTAGAGGGTGTTTTTAGGATTTTTGATTGTTAATGTATTTGATGTGAGTTTTAAAGTGCGCTATCAGGCCAATGTATGTGGCCGTTCTCCTGGACATGTGTTTCTGTTGCACTGTGTGGACACATGGTACTTCACATGATTGGACATTGTGGATTTAGCATTGTTTTATTTGGCCCACCTACCTGATTCTTCGGATATCTGCACTCCTTTCTCCATCCCTCCGACTCCCTCTATACTCTCCATTCCAATGGTGGAGGCACAGATTTCTTCCCAGGGGGTCAACTTGATGGGTGATTCCGATCCTCCCCCGGTAGCTGTGGCAATGTTACGGTTGGCTGATAGTATGCTCCGTACGCGTATCCGCAAGTCGTCCCATCGCTTTCTGCATTGCTGTGGGGTGCGGGGTGCGGTCTCCACCGCACTTACCCGCTGTGCCACCAGGGCCCATATGGCCTTCTTGTTCGCAAGTGCCGTCCTGGTCATTTGCGTCGAGAAGACGACGGCAGAATTCTCCTGGAGGGTCTCTGTGAGCACGGTGAGTTCCTCATGGGAGAAGTGGACCTGCCGCTTGCGGTCGCACGCTTTTTTAGCAACTTTTCCCATTTTGATTGTTTTAACTAGGGTGGCTAACAGGTTGGGATGTGTCTCAGGGTCGGATTTTTGATGGTTGTGTTGGGATTCTGATTTTATAGGTGTACGGCGTGCTGTTTCCCGTTCCGGCCCCATGTTTTTACTTCCGTTTCCGTATATTTACGGTCACCGTATTTTGCGATTAGCGCTCATTACGGTGACCGCTGTGATGGGTGGCGGAATTGCACCTAGGGCGCCGTACGACGGCGGTGAGGGGCGTTTTGGGGACATTTCCGCCATCGCGGACTTTGCACTTTCGCCATGGCGTAATGCTCGTGCCCGATGGGTCAGAATTAGCCGCACTTTACTCCATCGTGCAATGGCGGAAACGTCTGCTCAATGGTCTTCCGTATTTTGATGTGTGCGCAATAGTAGGCTATTTCCTACTGCGTCTTGGGATCTCTCACGGGGATCCTCAGCCATGGCAGTAAAGGATAACCAGAATCACCTGCAAGGAATGAGACACAGGGAGGGCCATTATATTAAAGTGACTGGACAGCACATACATCTACGGATGTATGTGTGAGACACATGCATCTGGGTCTGTGGACTTGACCGTCATTCACACTGATGCACCCTGTGACAGGCATTGCTGGTCCGGCCGTGTGTAGGGTCTGTCTCCCAGGGATGGGTTGATGGGGGTGGTTGTGACTGAGTCTGGAGATGCTGGGCATTGTAACATGGCAGTGATGCATTCTGGTACCTGTAGTGCATTGCATGTGCCTGTCCATTCGTGCACAGACTGTAAAGGTGTGTCTAACCATTGACACATGTGGTAGATGCCAATCATGGCCACCCACTTCTGCATGCTGATTCTGTCCCTGCATTGGCATGGTGGCTGTGAGACATGCTTTGGTGCCAGACAATGAACCCACCATGCCCTGGTTCCCATTGAACTAGGTGTGTGTGTTGATGCTTTGACTCACCCAATAGCCATGTCCGCTGTCGGCCATAACACACCATGTATGCAGGCAGGGTGCGTTTCCCCATGACGTCGTGTGTTCATCTCGGGAAGCTGGCACAGCTGCGGGTAATAGTTAGGTCTGCATCACAGACGACCTGCACGTTCAATGAGTGGTACTCCTTACGGTTCCTGTACACCTCCTCTTTGGCCTGGGCATCCACAAGCTCAATATGTGTGCAGTCCACTGCTCCCAATACATTAGGCATGCCCGCAAGTGCATGGAAGTTGCCCTTGGTGCCGTTGGCCTGTGCCTGTGTGGTTGGTAGGGTGATGTGCTTGGACACATGGCACAGGAGGGCAACCAGGACCTGCACCAGCACAGCTGAAAATGCAGCCTTCGAGATGCCATGCACTTCACTGACTCAGTGCTGCAATGTGCCCATAACAAGAACGTGCAGCACTGACACCTCCATCAACAGGGGTGGTATGGCAGTCTGGATGCCTATGATGCTCTGGATGTCGTCCTGGATGAGCTCCACGAGTTCCAGGATGGTCTCCCGGTTCAGGCAGTATAGGGTATGGATCTGCCTGTCAGTCAGGGCCCAGGGTGTGGCCCTTGTGCAGGGTATTGGTGCAAGCCTCTGGTTCGCCACTTGCATGGCATTGTTCATCAGCATTCTCCTCCTCTTCATACTCCTCCTCCTCAACTGCCTGTCATCCTGTTGTCACTGATACAGCTCCTGCGCATACAGCTGCACTTCTGCATGCAGCACCTCCAGGTCCATAGCCACTGCTAGGAGAGGCAACATGGTTGTGTTGGTAAGTGTGTGTGGTCCTTTTCAGCAGTCCTAGTGCTCATTGTGTGCAGCTGAGTGCATTGGGTGCACCTGCGGCTGTTCCTCCATACCTGGGCCTGGTTACCGCCTGCTCTGTTGTGCTGGTAATACGGCACGGTTTTACCAGTGGCACCAGCATTTTTCTGCCAGTGTTTCCGAGAAAACCACTGTCGTGATGCCACCTTGTTACCGTGGTGCTTGTGTTTGCAGCACGGCTTCCAGAGGGTCCCTTAGTTTCCGTTGACTGTGCCATCAGCGACAGTATGATATGATATTGTATGATGGTTTACTTTTATAGCGTCTATACACAATGGCCCTCATTACGACCCTGGCGGAAATCGAAAAACGATAGCGGAAATGTAATACCGCCATCGAATACCGCTCGATGCGATTATGACCCGTCACCGTAAAGTACGATGCCATTAGCGACACCGTAGTGAACGCCAATGCTAACTGCACCAAGTACGCGCACGCGCGCCATGCAAAACCGTAATTACCACCATGGCGCAACGGTACGCGAATTCTGACCCCAGCGGACATTTACTTAACGCCATCAAGCATGGCGGAAAGTACCATTCCGCCATGGTGAGAATTACGGCATTGTGAACCAACCGTAAATGGCCCTACTGAGTGCCTGTACACCACTCCCTGCCCACATTGCACAACTCCTCGTAGGTGCAATGAAGTTACACAATGCAACCAGTGAAATGCACAAGTCACCCATGCATGCCAACGAACAAATGAATGTAGGGGCTCCAAGTGCCTTGTGAGTGGCCATCCATATTTGGCATGTCACCATTGCCGTACTGATGCAGCACAGGCATGTGAAGGTTCAAGTACAGCAAAATGAACTGAAATATGAGACAAAACAACAACAGGCCCCCATCGCTTGACACCAGTGTAAGGCAACATTCAAAGCAGTATCCTGAGGGAGACTGCACCAGCCCTGTACTCATGCCAGTAAACAAACCAACCATCAGCATAAGCATGTACCACACAAGTTGGCAGAGTGACTGAGCAGCCAGGCTCATCTCAAGAGGGGCCAATGGGAGCTGCAGGGCACAGATGGCACGAATACAGAAGCTATTCCAATGGACATGACCTCAGTCTCCCTCCAAGAAACGCACGCAAACACAGGCACCTGTGACCAGCCATTTTCTGATAATCACATCATTCCTCCAATCCACCTGGCTGACCGGCATCTGTTACACAAAAGCTAATCCCCTGGCCCTAAGCATGACATCATTAAAACAGTCATAATGGCAGCCCCTATCCCTGACCTTACTGGGCTTCGTAGGCAAACGCGGCCAGTACAGTACCACGCAAATATACTCAGAAGCCGGAACCCAATGCAGATCTACTCACAATACATCGCTCCACAAATAGGAATATGCTACATTACTTGCAAAGAATAACGCTACACGGTTAACATCAGAATCAAATTTTAATGCACATCAAATTCACCAAGCCCATACAGCTATTAGGTCATAAACCCCAAAATATTTTCATTACTGTGGGCTGCATCCGCAATAAATGACCAGCTACTCCTTGTGTGACGCCCTGTTCCTTCATGGTACACAGGGGCTACATTCACGTTCAAAAAGGCAACATGGAAGCGCCTAGAACCACAGGGCCTTCCCATTAGGTAGGCACTAGTCCAGCTGAAAGGTTGATATGTTGCTCCTAGCCACTAGTACTGCGTAAGGGCATGTGGCCCATTGGCGATCGTCCCATAAGATCGTAATGGTCCTCCACTGATTAACTCGAAGCAGCAGGTGTCGGGAGTAAAAGCCATCTGCAGGAGTGGCATACAGATGGCAGCGGCAAAAGGGGAGGAGATACCTGTCACCCAAATGAAATGAAAAAGAATAGTATGGGCATCAGAACTTCATTAGTATTACTCACTTCAATTATCACACTAAATCTACAGCCATATGCATGCTAGCCCACTCAAAAGGATTATTTCCACCCAAAAATCACTTGCCAATCATAACAATATAAATCGAGGTGAAAACACTATTACAAACGAGTGTTTGTGTGCATGCGTTTGTTAAAACAGAATCCATGAGATGGGATTAGTAACGTGCATAGACACAAGTGTTGGAAGGCGCGTCGAGACAGGGAGGGTTGAACAAGGGCAGATAGACGATGGTCCCACTATGGCAGCTCTGCATCACATAGCGCAGGGGAAGGGGATAGATTCCAAAAAGCCATGTACATGGCAAACTCTCAATTAAATCATCTGTCCATGCATCCATACATCATTCCCTCATCCCGGTATAGAAACGCCTGATTATTTACTCACATAACATTTGAAATCTCCATTGAGTCTGTGCATAATGCAGTCTGCAAAATCCACTGTGCTCCAGGCCGGAATAATAGTGTTGTGAAGTAACATGTATTTGGGAACGTCCTGCCTAATCGTCCACTACGCTATTGCGCATCCCATACTATTCATATCAATCATTGCATTCTCGCCATGGCCCCTGTCCCAAGGACATTAAACAATAGAACGTTATATTTGCAGTCAGACCTGTGGGCGTCTCCTCGCCGCTAGCTGAAAACCGAAAGCGCTGTCCTTCGAATTCCTCATTTGCAACATCATGTCGAAAAGGCATCTGTGAGCGCTTGAAATCACAAAATCATCATGTAGTGCGGCAGTGTGTGAAAATGGCAACTGGCTTCACTCACAAATGGGACGCCCCGCCCGTCGGTGAACCTCGGTACAGTGCTCGCCCAAAGGGGATTGCAGCTGGCACAGGTGGAATGAATCACCACAGGTGGAGGCTACACAGCCTGAAAACACATAAATTGCACACCGAACCCCCTCCCACAACCACACCCACTCCAAAATGCTACCGGCAGGACTAGCGATGTTGGCCCTGGGGGACCTGATAGCACTGCAAGTACTCCAACTTCAAGAAGAAGACGAACACCAACTACTACAACAACCGGCCGCACAGAGGAGACGCAGGAGGAGGAGGAGGGCATGGCAGGGCCAGCAAGGCCCACCAGCACAGCCACTACCACCACGCAGGCAGCCCGCAATCCCACGCCTCCGAGCTCATCCGTTCAACCTCACTGCTGAGCAGATCCACACCCTCTACCGTTTGGACCGGGACACCATAATCTCCATTGTGGACATGACACACGCTGACCTTGTCAGCATGATAGATAGCCCAACCGCCATCCCACCCCTACTGAAGGTGGTGTCTGTACTCCACTTCCTGGCCACAGGCACCTACCAGCACACAGTCGGACAGTTGCATGGCATTTCACAGCCACTGTTCTCACGGACACTATTGCAAGTGCTCGATGCCCTCCTGAAGCACGCAGACGACTACATCTCATTACCACGCTCGGAGCTGGAGATTACAAACACAAAAGTGGGATTCCATGCACTTGCCGGCATACCGGGTTGCATTGGTGCCATCGACTGCACCCATGTGGAATTGGTTGTCCCACATGCCATGGAGGTCCAGTACCGCAACCGGAAACAATATCATTCTCTTAATGTACAAATGGTGTGTGACTCCAACAGGATCTTTACACCTTGTTGTGCCCGATTTCCTGGATCAACCCATGATTCTATGGTCTTGAGGAACTCTACAATACCACGCTACATGGAGCGACACGCAGGGAACAGATCCTGGCTACTCGGTGAGTCTCATTCCATGCATGATAATGTGGGGTATGTGATGCGGCAATGACCTGGCAGGAAGGGGGGGGGATGCGTACGTAGCAATGTCGTTCCACAAACATCCTTTATTGTCCACATACAGGTGATGCCGGGTATCCACTGAAGAGATGGCTCCTTACACCACTCCGGAACCCACAGGACCAGCATGAGGAGGACTACAACCATGCCCACTCACGTACCCGTGTAGTCATAGAACAGGCATTCGGCCTACTGAAGGCTCGTTTCCGCTGCCTCAGCAGGTCTGGCGGGGCACTCCTGTACCGCCATGAGAAGGTTGCAAAGATAGTCATGGCATGTGTCATGCTACACAACATGTGCGTACGTAGAAATGTGCCCATGCCCCCTGACGCAGAACTGCAAGCACCTGAAGATGGTCATGATGAGGCTGGGGATGTGGCAGCACCTCAAGGAGTCCGCGAGGCACAGGAGGCCCGTGAAATTCGTCAGAATATCATAGATTCATGCTTCTAGCACTCACGCCTGGTGGCTGATGCATGGACACGGGACTTGTGGCACTGTGTGTGCCTGGAACATGCACAATGTGGATTGTACGCCTATAAAGGCCTCGTACACAAAGATCAATGTCCACACATCTCATTGGATGATTATGTAATGTTTATAGCATATGTGAAATTATGTTACACACCCCATCGACCCGCCACCCAAGAAAGCCCAACACCCCCCCTCCACCCTCCTACCTCCCCCCCGAACACCAGTGTCCAAAGATGCTCATTGTCAGTGGGCAGACGCTATTGCAAGCCCCCTCTCCGGGTATCAGGGGCACCCCTGCCTGTGGAGCGCAGGTTCCTCCCAGATCTACGTTGGGGGCTGCCCTGGACGGAACTTGCAACGGATGATGTCTCTGCCTGCTCACGTCCATGCATGTCCCTAAGGGTTTGTGAGAGCTCAGTGAGCACACGGCGCACAGCGGCAAGTTCACCACATACGTCTTTGGACGTCGCATGCAGTTCCCCCCTCAGGCTCTCGGTGCTTCTCTCCATTTGTACCCTTAGTGTCTCTGTACTTCGCTCCATTTGAGCCCTAAGTGTCTCAGTAGATGTTTCTATGGCTGCCTTAGAAGCCCCACATTCATCAGCATGCTCCTTGAGGAGCGTGGCCAGTTGCTGCTGTTGCACGATCACCTGGTCGAGGGACTGTTGCCTCTGCTGGGCCATGCCCATTTGCGGTGGTGTCACAGAGGGGCTGATCAACTCATGTTGCCTTGCCACAGGGCTTGTGGGGGATGGCCAGTCGTCGTCTTGTGGGTGCCCCTGCGTGGTATCCTCATGGTGTACGGGATGAAACGAACAGGGGGATTGGGACAGGTCATGGATGGGTCCTACATTGACAGCACCGTTGTCTGTGTCGGAGCATGCTGGCATTAATGCAGTGTCACCTATGGTGCTGCTGCCATCAGAAGCAGTGCCTTCTGTGGCATCCATTGGGGGGACCTGTGGTGCTGCTGGTGTGGGCATGCTGGCTGCTGGGGTGCCTGTTGAAGTCCCCTCCTGTGTGCTGCCACTTGATTTGTGCTGCTGCCGTGTCTTGATCCGTGCAGCTGAGGTGGAGGGTCTTTGGCCGTTGGTCTTGGCCCTCTTTGCAGGTGTGCTGGTAGGGGTGTCCTGCAGCTCGTCGTTTGACTCGGACCCTGTGGTGGAGTAAAGGAGGGCGAGCGTTATTTATGGGTCTGTGGAAATTGGAATGGCAATGTATCACATGCATTGGGGTGGTACCTGAGGGTGATTTGGGTCAGGGCCTTGGAGGTGGTTTCATTTTTGTGTGGATTGAGGATGCAGTTGTTTTGCAGCCTGCAGTTAGGGTGTGCATGCTGCACGTGTAGAGGGTGTTTTTAGGATTTTTGATTGTTAATGTATTTGATGTGAGTTTTAAAGTGCGCTATCAGGCCAATGTATGTGGCCGTTCTCCTGGACATGTGTTTCTGTTGCACTGTGTGGACACATGGTACTTCACATGATTGGACATTGTGGATTTAGCATTGTTTTATTTGGCCCACCTACCTGATTCTTCGGATATCTGCACTCCTTTCTCCATCCCTCCGACTCCCTCTATACTCTCCATTCCAATGGTGGAGGCACAGATTTCTTCCCAGGGGGTCAACTTGATGGGTGATTCCGATCCTCCCCCGGTAGCTGTGGCAATGTTACGGTTGGCTGATAGTATGCTCCGTACGCGTATCCGCAAGTCGTCCCATCGCTTTCTGCATTGCTGTGGGGTGCGGGGTGCGGTCTCCACCGCACTTACCCGCTGTGCCACCAGGGCCCATATGGCCTTCTTGTTCGCAAGTGCCGTCCTGGTCATTTGCGTCGAGAAGACGACGGCAGAATTCTCCTGGAGGGTCTCTGTGAGCACGGTGAGTTCCTCATGGGAGAAGTGGACCTGCCGCTTGCGGTCGCACGCTTTTTTAGCAACTTTTCCCATTTTGATTGTTTTAACTAGGGTGGCTAACAGGTTGGGATGTGTCTCAGGGTCGGATTTTTGATGGTTGTGTTGGGATT
This sequence comes from Ambystoma mexicanum, assembly GCF_040938575.1. Lineage (NCBI taxonomy): Eukaryota > Metazoa > Chordata > Amphibia > Caudata > Ambystomatidae > Ambystoma > Ambystoma mexicanum. Next base: position 818,075,388 of record NC_090935.1, read on the forward strand.
CTGATTTTATAGGTGTACGGCGTGCTGTTTCCCGTTCCGGCCCCATGTTTTTACTTCCGTTTCCGTATATTTACGGTCACCGTATTTTGCGATTAGCGCTCATTACGGTGACCGCTGTGATGGGTGGCGGAATTGCACCTAGGGCGCCGTACGACGGCGGTGAGGGGCGTTTTGGGGACATTTCCGCCATCGCGGACTTTGCACTTTCGCCATGGCGTAATGCTCGTGCCCGATGGGTCAGAATTAGCCGCACTTTACTCCATCGTGCAATGGCGGAAACGCTATTTACGCTATAGCGGTCAGGTCAGTTACTTTCCGCCAGGGTCGTAATGAGGGCCAATGTGTTTCAAAGCGCTTCAGGCAGGGGAGGGAACAATGGAAAAATTCAATGACATTCTTACAGGCCATGAACAATAAGAATGTGAAATTAACTATCATACTCGGCCTAGCGACATTTCGGATAGTGCAAGGCTAAAACACAGATAAGGAGTAGCATAGTGGATGCTCTTACCGCCGCATTTGTTACTGCCATTGCCTCTAATAGTAGTGCAGTCCGGAAAGAGTGCCGGTAATCGGAATTACGGCACTTTATTTCCAGCCTGCTACACTTGTAATGACCCCCATGGTTTACTTGTCTCATTTTGTCAATGGATTTAGACACACCCTTTGACTTAGTGTTTGTTCCAAATTCTGCCCTTTTTACCTTTAATCATGATTTTTGGTGAGGCAATACTAATCTAAATACGTTTTTTATTTTTATTTTTTTTATGTAGCTTTATTTCGTCGCTGGCCATAAAAGCATGCAAGTTATAACACTTAACTTTACATACAGTTTTAAACAAAATAGCTTTACAATCAAATTAAAATGTGCAAATAGCAGCAGAATTCTAAAGTGCATTAGATTAAGTGTTTTTCAATTTGAATTAATAGTTCCTCGTGCCTAATTACATCTTTACTGCTATTAAAACATTGTCATACTAATCAACCTAATTAGGCAGTTAAAAAGAAAGCCTAAAATTGCATTGATTATTTACAAAACAAATTAAATATAATTTAATACAAAAATACAGAGAAAAAGATTTTAAAAATGGAAAGTGTACTCACAGCCCTATAAACGCATACAGAGTTCATTATGTTCTACTAATGCTTCCCTGATAATATGAATATCATCTTGGTTACTTGAATACAGATTCCACCTGCACAGTCATGCCCAGTGGATATAGCGTGCTAAGCATATCACAGAATTTGGGCTAACAGTACATTTACATAGTTCCAGAGCATCCACCATTAAGCGAATAACCTCCCTCTTCAGCAAAGGTTTCAAATACCGTATTCTCTCAAATTTCAGCAATTCACACAGAAGTAAAAAGTGAATAGTGTCTTCTCCCAAATTGCACAGAGGGCATCCCCTCCATGGTTGCAGTATCCAGTGAATGCAGCAGTCTGTAAAGTCCCTAGCCTGAAGCTGACAGATAAGGCTTGTGCATAAGGTGGGCTCAAATTGTTAAAATAGCCTTCTTGTACTATGTCCACCATACATGCCAAATAATCAAAGCCTAATTTTAACATTGTAGCAGCTTCGCCCATATGTGTCCTGACTAGGATGCTTGCTTTTTCCTTTAATCGTATGTTTAGTGCTCCTAACAATGGAGTAACGGTCTTCCCAAAGTGCTGTTTCATCCAGACAATACAGTAACCTCTTAACATGAACAACCCAGGGGATACTTCTGCCCCCCACTGCATCCAGAACATGTTTAATAGCATCACAAAATGTCACAGACTTTCAGTGCTCCATAGCCTTATCCAGTAAAATACTTGGTTCAAGGCAACCTGTTCTCCAATAGGATATACGTCATGCTCCAAGTGTATCAGTGTATTTGGGGAGCCTGACGAAATCTGAAGTAATTGCTCCAGGTGCTCATTTTCAACTTATCCTAGCCCTGTTGTTTGCAGAGCACCACGATTCAGTGCTTTACATGCTTTCTGGGATAGCTTGCTTCCAGTACATTTCTAAAGCTGAGGCAATTGTGTCCATGCCATGTCTAGCATGGAAGTTTCTTTGCGCTACAGAATATTTCCCCCGATTTGTGTAAGCCTTGTCTACATGGGTGGCCCAGTGACCAATCTCATGGTATCTAATTCCAAGGTAATCAAACAACAGTACTTATTCTAAGCTTTTACCGTCCACCGCTATATCAAGTTTGCAATACCTAGCATGCCAGGGTCTGAAAACCAAGACCTTTGTTTTGTCAACGTTCGATCTAAGATTGAGATCTTCACAGTTACTTAGAAAGATGTCCAAATTATGTTTCAGGCCCTGTGGGGTAGTAGCTAACAATACTGCATTGTCTGCATAGAAGAGCGATGGATATTTATCCACACCCATTCTGGCCCAGTCCAGGCATTCCTGAAAGAGAGAATCAATAACCACTTCAATATATATAGAAAATGACAAGGGGGCAAAGACACAACCTTCTCTTACACCCTTCAACACTTCAAAGGGGTCAGTAACTTCCTCAGCCAATCCATATCTCACCACTGCTTCGTTGTTAAAGTACAATGCCTGGATTACAGAGATCAGATGACAGGGTTCCTTCCTTTTCTTTAACACTTGCCAGTGAGCTTCCCAGGCCACCCTGTCAAATGCAATCTTAAGTTCCACGAAGATTGCATAAAGCTGTATACTGTTCAAAACCGAATACTTTTGGACCAATAAAAATGATCAAAAGCATTGATATACTGTGCATTTGTGTTTTTGAAAGCCTGCCCGGAGTTCACTATTGGTGTTATTTTCATCCACCCAGGCTTGTAAATAAAACAGGACTGATTTAGCAAAGGTTTTGCTGGCACTATCTAAGAGTGAGATAGGTTTGTAATTCGCCAGAGAATCCCTGCCCCTGTTCTTATATATCAGGACTCTCGAAGAAAATTGCCAAGAGGAGGATACTATGTTAATCTTAATAACAGGGTTAAATAATTTACATAGGACAGGACCCCATACACACAGATCATCTTTATAAAAAATAATTGGGGACACCTTCCAGGCCGGGTGACTTTCCAAACTTGTGGGAGCTAAGGGCGTTATAGACTTGCTGCACCGTAAATTGGAAAATGCCCTTCCTTCTAAACTCCTCTGGGGCGAGACTAACTCCAGGCACTAAATCAGTTGATTGCCTTCCGGGCCACCATATAAACGTGCAGAATGCTCCCGCCAAGTATCTGCAGTAGTACAGCAATGCAACATCCCATCCCTGCCTGTTTCTGCCCCTGAGATACTTTTGCAAAATTCTAACACATCACCATTTTCAAACACCTTCCTTAAATGGCACCACAATGACTTCAAATGGTCTTTCTTCTTTTCCGTAATTAGCTTTTTATAGTTAGATCTAGAGAGGCGAAGTTGGACCTTGTCGACTGTAGGTCCTAATTTGAGGCTTGCCAGAAGCTGCTTCTTGGCGTCTCAACAATCAGCGTGGTACCAAGTTACCTTTTTCAATGCTTTCTTTTTAACTTTCAAAGATTCACAGGTGAAATGTGAGAAGATATTCTTAGTGAGAAAAACTCACTGAGGATACCGTTGTTTGAAATGTCTTCACTACAGATCATATCCAAATTAATGAGGATGGTGTCCTACATTATTGGTTTCTTTTCTTGCGCTGTAATTTTTGACCATTTGATGGATTTACGGGCATGCCCTGATACGGTGATAACCCAAGCCCTTGGGCTGTTCTCAGGTCATAATTGCCTTTTCTCTTCAAAAAATTCAAATGAAAAAGTAATGGGTAGTGGTCGCTGGCAAAATGTTCTATTACTTCAAAGCAGGTTAACATTTTCCAATCCCTTGCCATTACCAAAATATAATGTATCATTGAAGAGCCATTTACCCCTGATTAGGTAAAGCGTGCTGGCTGGTCTGTAGGTAAACGGACAAAGCAGGGTCTTAATTGTAAATTATAAGAAGTGCTAACTGCACCAATTGCTTGGCATTGTTTAGCTCTTATCTTTCCAATTTGACATTCTCTGTCTCATGGGTGGGCAAAACCTCTGCATCTTTCCCTCTTGACCATGGGGTACCCCATGGGTCAGTCCTAGGCCCCTTCCTTTTTTCATTGTACACTTCGCAACTTTGGCTATTATCACTTCCTATGGTCTTTCACATCACTTCTACGCGGATGATACGCAACCTTTCATATCTTTCTTTTCCTTTACTCCTGGAATCCACCACACCCTCACATCTTGTCTCACTGCTATTAAATCTTGGATGTCCTCTCACTTTCTCACTCTTAATGCAGGGATTATGGAGGTTCTATTCTTCCCTGCCAACACTCTTCCGCCCCAACCTCCATCCCCCATCAATTCCTTCCCTCCCTCTAATCTTCCAATCTCTACTACTGCTCGTAATCTTGGTCCCCACTTTGATTCCAATCTCTCCTTCTCTCACCATATTTCTCTCACTTCCTGCTCGTGTCATTTTTCATAATATTCATATAGCTCGCCCGTTCCTCACCTTCCAAGCATCTACATTCCTAATCTCCTCACTGATTTTCTCTCGACTCTTTTACTGCTCTACTACTCTCTTTGGTCTTCCAAACTCTAGTCTTGCCCCAGTAAAGCCAGTCTTCAACTCTTGTATTCGTTTACACTGTCTGCTTCCCTATCGCAACTCCATCTCCTCCTCTCATGCTACACTTGGCTGGCTTCCCTTCTATTCCCAAATCAAATTTCACTTTATTTGTCTTGTCTTTATATCCCTCTATGGACTTGCGCCTAACTACCTTGCTGCGCTTTTATCTTTCTACACCCCGACCCGATCTGTCCAGTGTTCCTCTTTCATTAGACATGTGGTTCCTTGTCTTCCCTGTGCCCAATCTCGTTTCGGCTCCTTTCAGCTTCTTGCTCCCCTCAACTGGAATGCTCTTCCACTCTCATATCCATCTATCACTGCATACTCTCTCTTTCGGGCTTCTATAAAAATCCACCTCCTTCATCACCCCTGAATGATAGCTATCTGTATTTGATTGTCTAACTGTTTAACCATTTTTTATTGTACCGTATTCTGTTTTAAAATGTGCAGCACTTTGGATTAAGGCGCTTTATAAAACATAAATAAAATGCAAAATACAAAGTGTACCCTATTGGGTTTATCCACCACCAAAAGTGGAATATCTCAAGCAGTTTCTTGTTCCTCCCATAAATCCTCCAACTCGCTGATGGATTCGAGTTGCAAGTTAAAATCACCTGCTAAGATTGTATGCTCGTTCAGTGAGTCTAAACGCCAGCAAGAGATCACCAAGTCATGCATCCTGCCTCTCAGTGTAAGCAGTTTGTGCTGAGTGAGCCAGTTATACACATTAAACAACAGAATGCAATCACCTCCAGGGGTGTCGACACTAAATGTAAAAGATCTAGGGAGCCACAATCCTGCAGCTCGATCTTCTAGTTTTAAGCAATGTCTGCTCAAATCAACATACCTAAACGTGGCTTCCGTTTCAATCCTTTCTTAGCAGGGACCTAGAAGGATTGATACCCCTGCTATTCTACCTCCCTGCAAGACCAGGTTTCTTGGGACACATCAGGTGAAAGCCCCTAACAAAATCCAACCACCCTGGGTCGTCTAGATGCCTTGCAATTCCAGCAATATTCTATGAAACTAGTATGGTAAAATGCTCTACTGAGCGTAATGTAATGCCCCCTGCCTCAGTCAATCATTTTTTTCAATAGCGCCCTCGCACAAAATTGCCTCAATTCTCAGACAGGTAACCTCAGTGAGGCCTGCTCCCTTTCTAGCTCCCTGCAGATCTTCCTGCCCTCCATGTTGCAAAAGCCAGTCTGTCCCCAGTCCGGCATCCCTCCTGTTTCTAAACAAACCTGGTGGATAGGGTCTGATCATCATTAATGAGTCTGTGGGCAGATATCTGCATGAGTCAAGGGCAGGCAAGCCATTCAACAGATCCCATGAGCACAGGCAGACTTGAATGCAATCATAGCAACTATTAGGCATTTGGGTTTGTCTACAGGTCACAATATCTTCTCTAATTATAAAGATGCAGCCTTTAAATTACAAATCCAATGTGCATATTTATTCTTTAAAGAATCTTGGTCTTCCCAGCTTTCTGGGTCCAGTCTCAACACATTGAACATTGTCAAAAAAGGGGCTTTTCCTTTATGCAACCAGGGATCATCCATTCTTTTTGTGCCTGTCGTTGATTGAGGGTTACAATAAGTTTTTAATGTGTGGACATCACTAATACAATACCCAGGATCAACAGCCAGAATAAAGCAGAACCGATTAAAGATAATAAAACCACAGAAAGTCTATGTTATGAGTTTACCTTTAATACTGTGCTAGTACAGAGTAAGCCACATGATGCGGATATATTTTACAGAACAATCCCATTCTTGCACCACGCTGCCAACATCCACCTATTTTCACTAATAAAGGCGCAGAATTCCTAAGATTGCTTTGTCGGGGTGACTAAACTGATGAGTATGGAACAATGTTTTCTTTATTACCAAAAATGTGGGGTCCTTCAAATGCCCTGGATACACAATTTGTAAACCACATGTTCTGCCTAGCCTTTCAGCTATGATTGTTGAAACTGCCTGGTTTATGACATTACAATCAGGGCTACTTGATCTTAATAGCATACATATTTGGTTATCTGACATGCAGGAATCCAGGAAATAACCGACCGAGAAAGGCAACCCACCAGTGGAAATATGCTACAGCATATCAAAGTCCAACCTTGACCCTGAAACGGAGGCTAGTAGAAAAATCCATAGCAAGGCAGTCACCACCGCACACAACAGCAAAAGGTTTCACCAATGATTCCACGTAAGGAAAGGCAACAAGGAGTGTACATGTCCCTGGAACACACCGCAAACCCAATCGAAAACAATTTTCCATAGATCACTAACATGGTACGATACAAGAAAGACAACAAAACAAGAAAGGAAAACAGAAACAGGAAGGAAACCACACCCCCAGGAAACAAACATCACCGAGCAGAATGCACAGCACCCCAAAATCCCCTGGAGACACTGCTAAATGGATAAAAGATACAGACCAAGAAAAGAACAAATACAGAGTACATCACAGGAGACCTCTCCACCTACGATCCAAACCCAACGGAAAACAGACAACCGACAATCAACTGACAAGCAAGGACCCAAGCAAAGTCAGACCCCAACAGGACACCCAATCAAACATTCAAAACACAGAACACAACAACTTGAAAAACATGTTTGGTAAGACTCCCAATACGAATCAATGCCAAACTTAATTCCATAGCAATACAATAGATGGGTACCCCCTACATCGCTGGCAAGAGGGGACACAACCAGAAACAAGGCACAGAAATCAAGCCAGTGGATATAAACAAGTCCACTATAAACAACACAATCCCACCAGTATTCGGGGCGGTCCCTCAATCAACCCCTCAGATCACTACACGTAATACATAGACAGGTTTTTTTGAAAAATGTATTTATTTTTCTTTATTTAATTAGAAACATTGAAATTATTATTAAATAGATCAGAGCTCATATAAGAGTAAGTATAAATATAGGACATACAGTTATACAAAATGAATAAAGTGCAAAATGTGAAGAAAAATGCTAATATCACAATAGAGCTGCTGGGAACTTGCTGCCCAATTACAAGCTGGGTAATAATCACCATCATCCAAAATAAGTCCAAGTCAATGTCGAAGGATAAAATCCACTCAAGAGAAGGGAATCCATTGGGTGGAAAAAATCCTAGTCAACCGAATATAGTCAGGATGATTTCGAAATGAATTTGAAGATGGATTAAATCCTGATAGTGGCAGCAAAAAAAGTCGTTAGTTCCGAATCTAGCAGTTTAAACATTGCAATAAACAAGAAACTGAAAGGTCTTCACAAAAATGATATTCATAAACCCATACTCTAAAAAGTCTAACATGGGATGCTATACATCAACTACTAAGGTGACATGCGAAATAAACCACAAATACATAAAACAGTATCGTGAGTAAACCAGGTAGTTTCAATGGAAAACACATCTAGCTGGATTACAGATGATGTCCATCTTCGTCAGGATGTAGCATTCCCGTATAAACATTCATGAAGATTCATCTGTGTCTTGAAATTACCTACACAAATGTTATAGATTAAAAAGAGACACTAAAAATGTATGTTCTCCAAACAGTGAAATAAAGAAAAAGAAACGAGAAAATAGTAATGCTAACATCAAAGCAGCCTTTGATATAGGCCGCACAATCATTCATACATAATGACCATAAAAACAAGTGATCTGAGGATCCCGATGAAGGACCCGGTCCCCAACACTGGGTTGGGACGTGTATAGTGGCTAGTAGTGGAGAAAATCTAATTACCATGATCTCAGACCCTTTGGAGGTGGACCCAGAAGCCTGACAAAAAAGTCCAGGAAATAGTGATCCGGCCACACCAAAACAAATCACAATTGAATTAGATCTGTAAAAAATGAGAGAAAAGAAGGCCACAAATTGGTCATGAATTTCTCTGGTTAACAGATTTGAGCAAGATACAAGCAGCCAAAGAGAAAACCAGAAGTAGAAAAATAGATAAATAGAACTCTAATGAAATAAACATACAAAAAAATACATATGTATAGAAAAGAGGAGCCCAAAAATGGGACTGCCCATATGTTAAAGATAAATTAAAAGAAATTGAGAATTAAAGTGAAAGAAATGAATGAGTGATGCAGTGGTATCCATAAAAATAAATAAAGGAAGATCCTGCACCCAAAGAAGAAGGATAGAACCGACATCATAGTTGTCATTATGCTCATCATTGATCAAGCCAGATCTGTCAATCAAGAACCATCAACAGATGATTCCTTAATGTGTAGAACGACCTCAACTACATGTACAGAATCGGATGTCGAAAGGTTCCCCAGAAGGGTGAATCTTCAAATGTCATTAAAAGGATAGGCAAAGTTAACTTAATTCCATAACCGAAGCAAACTTAATTCCATAACCATCCACTCCCCCTATATAACTGGAAACAGGCCCACATGTACAAACAAACAACCAACCACCATGAACCAGAACAAGGAAACCCTTCCATCAATTTGATTGAACTCCTCAACGAAGAGACAGAGTGCCCAAGTATGATCTCAGCAAACACCAGCCTCAAGCAAAGAGAACATCAGGAAATGAAAACCCAACAATCACCGACCGGGTTGAGATGGAAGAAAGTATAGGCAACAATATACAAGTAAAAACACACACACTGCACTGCAGCATACTCAATGTAAGGCCCATGGCAAAACACAAAAAAGAAATGTATGACTTCCTAAGTGAGGGTGGTACCGATGCACTCTTCTTCACAAAAATATGGCTATCGGACAACTACAAGACAATCGTCCACAAAGCCATGCCAAACAACTTCGAACTAATATATGCCAAAAGAAAAAACAAACGTGAGGCAAAATCGCAATGTGTCACAAAGACCACATCCACATCACACCACTCTCCTCAACGGACATAGAAGACTGCAAATCCCTCCTCATCAAAATCAAGCTCTGGGACCAGTGCAATGTACTGTTCCTTCTGATCTACAGACCGCCATCCTACAACCCGAACTTTGCAACAACCTCACTGACTCCATTGCCAAACTTTCCACCTATCATGATAACTTAATCGTCCTGGGGGATTTCAACATCTGATTTAAAAGATAAATCAAGACCACAGATATCTCACTCAGTGCCCTTCTGGAAACACTCTACTTCAAGCAAATAGTTAACGGATCCACCCACAGTGCTGGACACACCATGGATACAATCTTCTGAAGAGACAAACTCTCTACCACCCAGTGGTCAATGTGGGTGGGAGCAGTTGGGAGCAGTGCTCCTCTACTTTTTTAAATTAAGTTTTACTGTTCTTATTATTTTATTTTATTTTAAAAAGAAACCAAATGTGTAGGAAGAATTTGAAACTTGCACTTCAGTGCACTTCACTAAACATTCCCTTAAACAGCAGGCACGTTTGTTTAGGGGTTTGTAAAGTGCATGGGTGGCAAGTGTGGTGATGGTGATTGTCAGAAGTGGGGACAGGCCATCAGGGAACATAGTTCCACTGCTTCTTTTCGTACACTTCGACCACTGCTACCACCGCCCCAACAAGACCGTTGATACAGAGTGATCACCACCTGATCTCATTCACCATCAAACTCACAACCTGCAAACTGCCCGGAAACACAATACTGCACGCTACTAACAAAAGAAACTGGAAGAATCTTGACCTGGAATCCTTAACAGAACTGCTGGAATCAACAAAACCAAACATCTCTGAGCTGAACAGAATGACTCCTGACTCAACGGAAATAATACTTGACACCTGGATCACAGAGAGACTAGACTCATTAGCACCTGTAAAGCATTTCCAAGTCACTGCAAAAGAAAAATGACAGCAATATGGTACACAGAAGAATTGAGAGAACTCAAAAAACAAACCGCAATATGGAAACATTAGGGAGAAACCATTGCAATCAATCGGACAAAATAAAATACAGACGATAACTCTGAATTTACAAATCAGCAGTCCTTATAGCAAAAAAACATACTTCGCCATAAGAATCCAATTGGCAACAAACCCACAAAAAGAACTTTTTGAAAACATCAAAGAAATCAAAAACCCAACATCTTGCAAAAAAGGCATCATACCATCACAATCACTATGTGACCAAATTACTAATCGACCTAAGAACAAAAATAGAAACAATTCAACAGACCACTGAATCAAGCAGTACAACAATAAACACAAATTAAAATATAGAACCTGGAATAACCGGTGCACCACCAAATGCGGCAACACTTGACCAATTCACATCCAATGATTAAGAACTTTTCACCACACTAATAAAGGACATAAAGCTCGCTGCATCCCCCAGTGATCCATGACCGAGGCATCTACAAAGAAATCCTCATCCACAGGACCCCATCATCTTATTACCGACTACTGATGAACCTATCCCTAAACACAAGAATAGTCCCAAAATCTTTCAAATCAGTATACATCAAGCCACTCCTAAAAAAACAAAACTGGAAGAATGGAACATCCCACCAACTACAGACCTATATCAAACCTTCCCTACCTGGCGAAGCTACTGCAGAACAACTTATACAAAATCCTACCCAACCACGTAGATCCAAACTGAATACTCTACCACTTGCCAGTCAGGTACAGACCCAAGAGAGGAACAGAATCATCACTTCTTTCCATGAGGGATGACCTACAAATAAATGCAGAGAACAGTACACTATCTGCCCTCATTCTACTGAACATATCCGTGGCAAACGACACAATCAGACACACAGCACTATACGAGAGGCTGGAGGAATGTGGCGTAACAGACTAGGCTTTACAGTGGCTAAAATCTTTAGTCATTAAACAAACAGAGAACTTGCCTACCGCCAAATATTTCTAGCACGAAAAACATATCCTGCAGCATAGCACAAGGTTCTAGCCTCTCCCCACTCCTCTTCAACATATACATGTTCACCTTAATGAAAATCATTTGAAACCACGAACTGACCACCTACAACTATGCAGATGATGCCCAACTCATCTTCAAGATAGCCTCAACCCAAGACCCAAAAAACACCCTTAACATACGTCTCACTGACATATAAACCTGGATGACAACCAACAACCTCAAGCTAAATCTGACCAAAACAGAAATAATGATCTCACCACCACAGGATAACGCTACAGACTCCTAACTGAACTGGCCACCAGGCATGTGAACCCAAACGGAAACATCTGCTGTGATTAAAAATCTGGGAATACTCATGGACAACAAACTCTCACTAGAACCACAAGTCGACACTATAACAAAGAAATACTTCTACCTCTGTGACTAATTAGAGGGATCCTACCATATCTCTTCTTCTCACACAGAATCCTCATAATCATCTACTCAGTATTATCTAGAATCGACTACGCGAACAGCCTCTACCTTGGAATTCCAGAATGACTCACTAAAACACTCCAACGCATCCAAAACACTGCAGCAAGGATACTCCTGAGACTGAACAGAAGAGGCCACGTCACAACAGCCCCTAGAAGCCTTCACTTGCGCCCGATAAAAAAACATTAAATTCAACACCCTCTGCATTGCCCCACAAATCACTACACGGACAAGAAGCCAAATTCCTCCAAGCCAAGTTTATCCGCTACCAACAAGGAAGAAACCTAAGATCAAGGGATGACCTCCAAATTGAAACGAAACACCACAAAAAAAGGAAATGCAGAGAAACTTCATTCTCACATCTAATTGCTAATCTGTGGAACTCAATCCAGACAGAGATAACAACAACAAAAGACCTCCTCACCTTCAGAAAACAACTGAAAACCTGTCAATTCTTCTCACTGTGCTTTAGCATAAAATGGGCACGATCAGCAATCCCACAGTGGGTGTGAGACAATCAAATAACTGTAGGGATACTGGAACCAACCATTAAACAAACATTCCGTACTAGCAACTAATTCATCCATGCCTCTCGCTCCTCTCCAGCATACCCCACACATACCTCACACAAATCTAATGGGCCAGTCCCAGCTTATACAAAAACACAGCCCACACATCTGCCAAAAGACCCAACTATTGCAAATAAGCAACCCAGTCACTGGACCTTGGCCTTCTGGACACAATATCCCCAGTGAGCACAATCCAAACACTCCTAGAAAGCTGAGATGCAGAGATGCCAGATTCTCCTGGTTCTTCAAGCACCAACAGAAGTGCACAACCTCTATCCTAGCCCCTCTTCCCTCACTAATTTACCCAACCCACTTTCTTACAGAGCCACATGAGCATCTGGAGAACATGCAATGGCAACCGTGTGCAGTTCAAGTCAATTTAACATAACATAACATGCATGCCGATCAATTGATCTGAATTATATTAATCAGACTTCAACCTATTCCCTTGCACGGCTCACTTCCCTGCCTCCCCATAATGACTTCTATTAATATGGAATCTTTTTTTCTTTTCTAATAATTCATTCAGAAATCCTACCTCATAATCTGGGACAAGAAACAGGATGTTTTAAGGTAAATATCCTGTTTTATTTAAAATAATCCAAAAATGTAATAGGGTCCCCTAACCTTTAATGCCTGGGGGGAAGTCACTCACAGTATTCCTCATAAATACAGGCAGCTTTCCTACAGAAAAAAGATACAACCTGCATGTTGTTGTCTCACACATGTTTGCATTTTCAAAACAGTATCCAATTTACTGTGAACAATCAGACCAGATCTGTGTATACTCAAAACTAAATACTCCATTCACTGTTTTTATTGATATCTCGGACATTATTTTTTAAATAATGTTCATGAAAAGCAACCAGATGTGTTGAAAGTACATGGGGATCTAAGCAAATACTTTTTACATCAGCACCACCAACAACACTTCTGGAAATGACTCAGGTTTTCCTTTTGAAATATATGTAAATCACTACTATGTCAAAGCTTTTATTTTTTATAGAAAAAATGCCTTGTATTAAAGTGTTACAAAAGCATGAGATTACAAAATTGATATGGAAGAGGAATCGACTAATTATCTTATGTGGAACTAGGAATCAACTTAAGGCAGAATTCTTTTATTTATGTGTAATGTTACTTTGGAAAATGATGTTGGTTATTTAAATTGACATTATTTCCTTTGAAATGAAGGGGAGAAAACTACCTCCTTTCTTATTCCACTTTAAGGAGGAGAAAACTCTATTCAGGATTGTTTAATATAAACTAAGGTTTCACAAATCAAGACGTTTATCAATGTCTGCAAATGTGTGAGATGTACTGTAAGCCATCCTCGCAAACCCAGATATAATTTGCTCCTATGAAAAGTTAGGGAATTCATTTATGTTTCTTGTATACTTGTACTTTTTAGGACAATGTATGGTAAATATTATTTCACAAAGTTTCAGTTACACGTCCAGTGCCCCTTTCAGCGAAATAGCTTCTAAACAGGGTTCCCCAAAATCCATTTAATTGCTATCTGGATTGTATTACTTCTTAGGAGACTTGTATAAGTACTATGATAGTACTCACATTTTGGTTTGTCTTTCAAAAGCTCAGGACAGTTGTGGATATCAACAGACTTCAGGCAGCACCACCAGGCAAGCCCTTTCCAAATGCTCCCAAAATCCATCTAAGGAAATCTGGTTATCTCTTGGGAAAGGCCTCTGCATTTAGTCACATCTGGAAAAAGACCCCCCTAAAGAGAGTCCCTATAGCATCATAATTCATACATTGTAATATATTAATTTGATGTGCATGTGTTTCAGGTTATTCCACTGAATGTAAATGTATCTTTATTTTTCAAATCCAGCAAACGGTTCTAAAGTTATAGCTAAAAATCTTGTTTTTATGATCCATTTAAATGCATCTCTTTTGCTGCATAGTTTAAAGCTGACATTGTGGCATTCTCCTGAAGTGCATTTGTGCAAGATCAGCCCCTTTTATCAGCAGAACCCATCTTCTGAGGAGACAGACTGTTACACAAAAGGATCAATTTAATAGCGTACTTTGATGGAACAGGTGCATTCATCATGAGGCCTAATTGTTCTGCCAGTTCTGAAGTTAAGGTCTGTTAACCTTTACTTATTAGAATCTACAATTACTGCCTCGCTATGTATTCCTCAATCTCTTACCAGGGTGGGATTTTCCGATAAACTTCTGTAAATTAGACCATGGATTCAGAGTTTTGGAGGAAAATACCTTGTGTTTCTCTGTGATTTGGAACCAAGGGATTTTGTCCTTGATAGCACTTGCAAAAACACACAGTTTTGGTAAACCAAAATTCACAGCACATTTTATACAGTGTTTTAATATACAAATGTGCTATTTGCAGTGTGTTTACTCATAATAACACTAAAATATTAGATTGCTCTAATTATAAGATTGTATATGTATGCTTTGATTAATAATAACATTTTAAGGGGTATTTTATGGAACATTAACATTTAAGTTGTTCCCATACAACTTGGCAACAAACATGCATAAACACGGTGTAAGTTTACATTTTCTTTTTTTTTTCAATTAAGCCCTAGCATTTTCGAAATGTTCTATCTTGTCTGTTTCACAGTAATGATTTAACAAATATGGGTTATTTAATGGACAGCATTACATTTAACCCAATAATACATGGCACCCCACCTTCCTTTTATTATTACCACTCCGAGGTTCCTCGGGATGCAAGGTGCCATTATAAAACATAAATACATACAATGGCAAACAGAATGCTTAATCCTATGCTTGTCCCGGCCAACTACAATACGGTTGTCACATGACTCTCAATCTGAAGATAGGAATGATAGAACAGGAAGCAGGATTCAATCAGACAAGGAATAGACACAATTAGCCCACCATCTGGTCACCAGGTCGTCTGGACCTTAGGATTCCAAGGTACTGAGCACAATGGCAGAGATCTGCCAGTGGAGATTGAGGGGCATGTTTAGGGAATCTGCTGGGGTTACATGTTTGAGTTCCCTCTCTCTCAACTTCTGCTCTCTCACCTAACTGGTTTGTTTTCCATGTCCTCTACTTGCATGCCCCTTTGTTTTTGTGATTCATGTAGACAACACCATAGATTCGCCCTTTTTTTTTATTTTGAGAACAATTACCCCTCACTGGTCTGTAAAGGTCATACACACTGTATTGCTTTCTTTCGTGGAGCCTTACAGATGTCGGCAGACCATAGTACCAATCTTACTACCATCGGATGGTCCACCAGAATTCCAACTTCTTTATTTGCCCTTGGTTATCAGCCAGATCTTTTGACTTTGCAATGATGGCAATTTAAGAATCCCCCTAGCGGACATATGGACACACAAAAGTGGTGCAGTGACCCAAGTCCATAGCACAAGTGCCTGTTACCTTTTTCTTAATTGCAGCTAGGCATGCACAATCGTGCACACAACCGAGAGCCGTGTAAAATATATTACCAAGAGGAATACATATCGTGTGTTGTAACTATTAATTTACTGCAAATTAGGCCAGTGGGGTTCCTACACAAACTGTATCCTGCAGTGTCCGTCCGTATTATATACAACTTTGTTTGATGTGCTTTTCCACTGCTCAGAGTGAAACACATTGTTTCCCCCCTTCCTTTTCCCCCCCTTCCTTTTCTCTTTTTTTTTAATCTGTTATCATGTATGGGTCAATAGAATCAATGACCAATAAAGGGCTATCGGCATAAGGATTTCGACAGATGCATACAAATGATGTTACACAAAATATGAATTTACTTAAAAAGTGATAGGGAGGAGCATTTTTAGTTTAGCATAGCAAAGGCAAATTGCTATTTAATAATATTTCAATTGTTGCTCTGGACTTATTCTCATCTTTCAATTGGGCCCTTGGGTCTGGCTGGCAGGCACAGTTCATCCGTTAGACCAAGATTTTGCTAATAGGTTCTATAAAATGAAATAAGAACTATAAACTCGCTGCTGTTTTGGGGAGAGCAGATGTCCAGTTTCGAGTTACAACATGAGATATAGCAAAACACGCTTTCACAATTCTGATCATTACATAAAAGAGGGCTTACAAGTGACAGCGAGTTTCATTAGCCAATTCAATTAAATCGGCCGTCCGGAGGGACAGGAGCCTAACATTCCTTGCTACCGAGTGGAGTGCGCTTTTGGCAGCACAAAGTCCTCCTAATGACAGAAATCGCATCTGCAGCCCTCGCGCAACAGCACTTTGCAGTAGTCTTTTAGCACGTGCATGCTAATGGACATGTACAGCACGGGGCGAGCCGTCACGTGATGAATCAGGAACATGTTTCAGATGGGGCCAGAGAATCTTTTTTTATGGTGAGACTGAAAGGAAAGTTTTCTAGAATCCGAACAAGACGGACTTTTAATGGAAATACAAAATAGGCATTATCCCCTCATTACCGCGTCCTAATGGGTTGCAAAAATATGCCTGTGGTTCGGTTTTGTTAAATTCGACCTAAATGGGCAGAATTACCTCCTTCTTAATAGCATCTCCTTTATCGCTGACCTTTTCACGCTTCTGGATAATGGCTTGCAGCTGACAATTTTCAATCCGGTCTGTAATATTTGTACACAGTCAAATGATCACAGGGCATGCAGAATGCAAGCAAGGGCAATCATTAAAGTAAACGTCACTTTGAGAACCATGTGTGCCACTACAGTCTGTACAGGGCACACAACTAAAGTTAGAATGGAACCCCTACTGGGGCATTTTTGGAGAAGAAAGCCACCCGGCACATATTCATTTTCCAAGCTTCCCGGCGTGCATGTAGTACTGTGATTTTAAGCAAAGTTGTGCAATGTGCACCACTGATAAGATTCTATGCACTGAAATGATCAAATGACCTAGACAGCTTCAACCTGAGAAGGACTGAGGGAACAGACAACTGTGCAAAATATTTGCGTGGATTTTCTCAATTGAGCCATTCCATTTCCTGGCTGTTGCGGGATTTCGTGCACAGTGGCAGGGGCAACATTAATCCAGAAAATCCAATTCGTGCAGGCATGCACACGGCATGAATCACCACAGCACAAAAGTATTTATGCAATGGTATGGACACCCAGGAAGATCCTGGGTTTCAGAATCTTTCACCACAAGTGTGCAGCGATGGAGACGTCATGGGAAAGAGCTTGTAGTGCTTAATTTGTAAAAAAAAAAAAGAATAGTGCCTGGGCCCAAATATTTTCTAGCACTCCTGTCACACTGCGGGTGAGCAGTTCGCCACCATTGCTGCCACCACCCATAGCTGCTCCCTAAAGTGTCGACATATTTGGGGTTACACTGCAGCTCACACCTGCTCATTGTGGTTGATGAAGGATGTCCGTTAAAAATTCAAGTACCAAAAGATCAAATTACAAAATTGTGAACACCACTTGTTTGCATTTTGTAACTGGGTCTTTTTTTTTGTCCCCCACCACACATAGTATGTATGCAGGGGACACCGCCATTCCCCTCTAAGCCCATAATATCGAACTAGAGAAGCGGGGGACACCCCCATCACCCACTCCCCTAGTTTGTTATTTTGGTATTCTGTCTTTTCCACCCGACCGTATGCACACTAATTGTGTATTCAGTCTTTGTTTCCGGTC
Source organism: Ambystoma mexicanum (assembly GCF_040938575.1). Taxonomy (NCBI): domain Eukaryota; kingdom Metazoa; phylum Chordata; class Amphibia; order Caudata; family Ambystomatidae; genus Ambystoma; species Ambystoma mexicanum. Next base: position 818,093,500 of record NC_090935.1, read on the forward strand.
TTTTCATGCAAACCCATTGATGAATGCAGTATCACTGCTTCATAATTAAAGTGAGTCTGAGACAATAAGTGCCGGGGCTCAAACCTAGGCTGAGCCCTGGCAAACAGCCCCACAAATTAAGCACTTACATGTGCATATGAAATCAAGCCATTTCCCATGGTATCACTGCAGGTATCGGAAGGATTCATCAAGTAATCAGACAAGTAGGAGTCAATCAAAGAAAATAGCAGAAAGTCCAGTACCTGTTCAAAACGCAACTTGTGGAGATGGGTGGGCCTGGGGTCAGGTGTTGGGGGTGTCCAGAACATCCTCTCATCAAGGAACCTGCACTTGCCTCAGCTGCATCTGCAGGGAAGCAAACATATTTAATTAACCTGATGGTGCTCTACATTTTGCATCGACCGTTCACATCCATTTTAGGGACATTGGGTGCGAAATAAGGCTCCCTAAGGTCTTCCTGGATCTCCAGGTATTGTTCTTCGGGACCTCCAGACCCCTCTGAAAGTCAAGACAGGAAATCCCCAGCATAAATCCAAGAAGCACAGCCACATGTGTGCATTCAGCATTCACCGTGGATCCCATCCGGTGTAATTTTAGGGGGGACAAGGGTGTTTGTCCCCACAAATTCTGTGGCACATCATTTTGTCCCACTCATTTGGCAGGGGCCGCTTTCATTTAGATGTAATGTCCCCCAACATTTTCAGCAAAGTTGCTCCGCTGCCCATCCATAACTGAAAGGCATCAAGGTCTTCGTCGACTCTCCTATGTACTATTAGTACCCGACCAATGGGTTGTGGCGGCCTCCCAGCCAATGGAGATTCTTAGAACGTGGACATTACCAGGCAGTAATCCCGTCACCATGAGCTTCCTCAGGGCTGATGGCCGCCATCTCCCCTTGCCGGATAATAAGGTAAGTCTTCCACTCCCCCATCCACAGAATTCCCTCCCTGCCCTCCCCGCACCACTTAACTTCTTTTCTGTCCATTTCGGGAACGGACACGCTGGGGACACTTGTGTCCCCAGCACTTATGCTCCTGATATGGACAGGCCGTCATGGAAAGGAAGAATGGACTACACATATTTATTTATTTATTTAAAGTTCTTATAGAGCACCTTTTGCCCATAGGCCTCAAAGTGCTTACAAGGAACAACACTTACAAACAAACAAATATACTTGACCAAAGACACAGCGTGGAAAAAGAACAAACCATTTAGTTAAAAAGCACAATATGAAAAGCCAGAAAACCGTCAGTTCACTGTTTCAGACAGAGGAGGGAGGTTAGACTACGAGTTCCAAGTTCGATGGGCCCATGGGCAAATATTGTCAGATAGAGGGGCAGGGTGCTAACTCCACACCCCACTGCAGTGCGATCCCTGTTCCCTTGGGCACACCAATCGTCCATTCTATCCGTCGCAAAAACTTCAGATCGGTGGAACGAACAACCCCAGGCCCAGATCTTGCACGAAGCCAAGCGAGGGTATTGTTACAGAGTGCCTCTCTAAGTTCTCTCTGAGAGGGTTTCATGACATTAGCAATAATAAAGTGTCTTTTGTCCATAACCAGGGCTTTGATGGATTCATCTTTGGACATTGACAAATCAGATTTTCTTAGGCCCCAAATCCTTAACTTAGCCGGTCTGGGATTCAAAGACTTCTCTCCTTTTCAAGGTGGGCATTTTTTTGTTAACTTGCCATGGCGGCCATTTTTTTTGTTCACTTTTTTCAATTGAAAAGGAAAAACTGACTTCATTTTCTGTTCCCTGGCGGCCTTTATTTTCTGTTATAATGTTTTAATTCCCTGCCAAAAAAGCTATAAAAAAAAGACCGTAACATTGTATGGTCAGCAAATGTGTTTCAATACTATTGGTGTTATTACAGAAAGTTTGCACCAGTTCAAGTGTAATTAGCACTAGGACAAACCTTGCCATAGTTCAGAAAACCTATTTTTTAAATGCATTGTTGCACCGTGGTAGAGAACTAGGAGTAGGGAAAACATTGCGTTGTAGCAAAAATACAACGAAAGAATATGTTTTTTTCACTAGAGTAATTTTGGGCCTTGTGCTAATTGCACTTGCAATGCTGCAAAAAAAACTTTGGAGTCCTACTACAACACAATACATACCATGAGTCCGAGCACACTCAATCCACACACAAACAGGTGCTCCCTCTTCCATTACTCTTCCTCCAATTGCTCACACTTTGCAAGCACATAAGCTACATCGGCAGTATTTGCCTCACTTGTGTTTTTGGAAGCTTAAGATTTGGGCATGTAGCTCACTATCTGTGGTTTCTGATGGGATGTTGCAGGTTATGTATTTTTCAATAAACTGTAAACCAGCGTAAATGTGATAGCCACATTTGGGAGCCTCTTTTATGCATAAAAGCATGTGGATGTGTGAAGTTCATCTGAAATGATATTCATTTCTCCAAAATAAGTGTTGCACTTCTCCAAGCGGAGGGGTAGTTTTATTACAGATAAAGTGCAGCATAGTAATGAAGTGATGGTGAAAGTACCTTGATGCACTGACAGGGTCAATAGAACAGAGTTCTCCTGGTGTTTTTATATCTATTCCATCTTTATTTTGATTTATGAAGTTGTTCAGGTCATCCCATGCATGCTCTGTACAGCTTAAATTGGCAAACCATGTGGGTGGGCCTAGGTTCATTAGCATGCAATGTACATCAGCGTGACGTCAGAAGCAGTATTCTTTTGTGTCATGCATGTTTGCCAACAGATTTGTGATACTTGAATGCAAAACTTCATCTTTTTCTTTTATTTTTTGAAGCAGTTGGGTAGCAAAATGAGAGCCTGTTTAATGTGTATGCCTCTCCATAACATAGAATTCTACATTTTGTCTGAATCTGGGGTCTTCAGAATACATTAGTAAGCATTGATATTCTGATGCACTGATTTGTGTGGACCTTTTGTCATATCTTCCTCCTTTTCCTGTAGGAAAGAGTAGAGTAAAAGAACGTGCTTCTACACTTTTTCCCCATGTGCTCATTGAGGATACTTTGGCTTGATGCATTTAATATGTTTCTAATGCATCTTCAATGGTGTCATTGGAGTGTAGTGGGTGAAATGTGTAATGGTCTAAAATGTTGGCTGCAGTAACAGGATTTACACATTCAAATTGGTCAGTTGCTGGTGGTGTTTTTTTAGGTTTTCCTCTATATTTATATCTTTTTACTTATCATTTTTTTTTAGATATTGTAGGGTTTGTCTAACTTTGTTTAAGTGAACTAGTACTTGACACATTTTGTCTTTTGTTGGTGCACCATTAACAAGTAAAATCAAAGATTCATCGATTGGTCACTGTACTAAAGTTTCTCCATTTTCTTTAAGATTTTATGGCAGATATATCACTTTGCCACGGATGCCCTTTAATAACTCAGATGGATGTAATTTGGCTGTTTTCGGCTGAAGGCGTATTGTAGCTTGAAATGGGTGAACTGTCTGGATTATTATGCTCTCATACAAGTTAAGTTGTTGGAGAGCCCTTGGAGGTAGGAATATTTGTGATAGCACGTAATGGCGTTTGGGTATTGTCAAGATTTGTGTTGCAGTATGTGCAAATTATTGAGGAATCAGTTATTTTGTATTGATTTATTTTCTGCTGCTATATATAAAGCTAATTGGAATCATTGGGATTCTTCATTGTCCTCTATTTTGTAGGCCATATCTACTGTTTTTGTGCTCTTTTTTATAATGATTTCTGTGACAACAGAGACATACTTGGTCAGGTATTTCAGCAGATGTGTTTTAAAACTTAGCTATTTGTTTTTTGTGTATGTTTGTTAGGGGTTTGGCGTGTGTGAGGTTTTTGGTAATGTTTCCTGAAGTTACTGAATTGTCTAAGTCAACTTCAGTTCCAAAGCACTTACTTTGGATGGGCTCTAGTTTTTTGAAGGGGTTCTTTGGCTGTTCCATGTAGGAGAATGTTATTTAAATTTTAAAGTTCTAGAGCAGGACTTTTTGCATAGTATAGTCTATGCACAAGATTCTGTATAGCGTAATGGTGTGTTGCTAATATTTTGATGTGGTGGAAGGTGCTTTTTCAAGCAGTTCCCAAAATGCAAGCTAATGAATGTCCTTGCAGACCAGTGTGGCTGTGCACTGAACAGGAGTTCATGGTGAAGTTGTAAAGTTTTTTTTCTACTTTTGCCTTTTAGTTTGACATAGTGATTGAGGAATTGTCATCAGGATTTGAAGGATTGTTGCCTTACATTACACATTGAGCTGCATGTCCATTTGTACACTGGGCGGTTTGTTTGGGCGAAAGGAACATTTGGTTGAAGGTTTGTTTGGGACATTTTTCTATACAGGTTTGTTTTTCCATAAAGGTGTCTCCTACCATTTCATAGCCTCAGTAATCACTGTCGATGGCAATTGTTTTTTTGTGTTCTTGTTTATAAGCCTCTTCCTTGAAACATGGTTCTGTGCTGCTTGCATGAATCCATTCACCTTCAAAGAAGTTTAAAAAGGTATCTATATTGACATTGCGCATGTTTAGAAGTACTTTCTGTAATGTATTAATTCATTTAGTAAGTGGTTCCAATCTGTTTAAAATCAAAATGAAAATTTTCTCTTTAGTAGAAATGCGCTGTCAACTAGAGCTTGAAGAATTAGTCGCCTGAGGCAGTATTTAAGGGTAGAGCTTGACTGTTCAACTATTGTGATAAGATTGTGAAGAACTCTACGGTGGAACATTTTTTGTAACATTAATTTTTTGGATTGCTTAATAGGGGTTATTTTTAGACGGGTACATATAGTGTTAGGGTCATTTGTAGGATTGCATTTCTTTCTAGATTGTTTTACTTTTAGCTATTGCAATAGGTGCTTCACCTTTTTTATTCATGGTTGGTTTAATTTGTTTGAGTGAGGTTACTTGTTCTTTTGTTTTAATGTTTTCTATACATTGTTTTGGAGGTGGATGAGTATATGGCTTGCTTTTATTTGTATCTGCTCTATTTTTTTATTTATTTTCTATGGAGTTGCTTTTATGTAGGCATTGTGTTGTGTCTGTTGGAAAAAAGAAACTTTGGGTTTGAAAGTTGTGGAATGTATATGGAAGTATTGTCCATGGTTGTGTGAGTAGGGTTATGGAGAGTAATAGCATGTTGTGTGATTGTGTAGTGGGATGATAGTTGTGCTTGGGAAGGTTGTAAGAGTAGGATTGTGTACAGGGGTGATGGGTTTGAGTTAGTGAGTAAGAGAGTGGTAGTGTCAATGAATAAGTAGAGACATTGTGATGTTTTGAGGAAAACAGTGGGTGTTATACTCATGGTGTTGAGATGGGAATAGAAAGAGTGTGCAATATAATAGGTAAGAATGAAATAAATGTTTATTTGAAAAGAATACTCTAGGCTAATATATAGTGACACTACATTGTTACAATAGTACAGATAGGAATTCTGTATTAATATATTTACTTTGTAGGGTGTGAAGAGTGTTCTTTTTTCAGTCGGTGTGTTTGGAAATGTTCTTCTTTCATATAATTGTAAAAGAAACTTAGTAGGCATATATGGTAATTGTGAAGTACTTTTAGGTCGTTGTTTATGAAGGTTGGAGGGTTTATTGGGAAAAATAGTAAATGAAGTTGTGTTATGGATGGTGTACTAAAGTATGTTATCAATGTTCTTCGAACAATTGGAGTATGAGTAGTGGTGTTTGGGGGATTAGAAAGAATAGGGCTGACATGAGTGTAAGAAAAAGGTGCATGTGTGGGTTACTTTAGTGCTGCTCGTTTGAATGAAAGAAGTGCTGTGTTTGTAGGGGATGTATTTCTAATGTGGTGCAATGTTTTTTTAAGAATAGTGAAAGTGGGGCATAGTGCTAATGCAGTGGTGGATTGGTGTTGCAGCATTGTTTGGTGTATTGTAGTAGAGGTTGGAAAAGAAGATTACTTTATATGTAAGGTGACGTGTTGTATATAGATACTTTGGCCGTATACAGCGTGGGAGCAGATGGAGAATGATGGTAGTGTAAGGGATGTAATGAGTGAGGTTGGAAAGTGTGAAATTGAAAATGCTAAGCATTTACAAATGTTTCTTTTTAGGAGCATATTCATGAATGTTAAAACGAGCCAATGTGCATTTATAAGAGCACTGTGTGCAACTATTTTGAAAAATAAAATAAAAACAGATGGAAAAGATGTATAGCACTTGGTGTGTTCAAGCTTAATATGCTAGCAGTACATGCATACTTGCCAACACAATCCATTGCATTTTGTAGGTGGTTATGCAGTCCAAGTTATTTTGTTTGCCTTGTGGGACTTGCCGTTCCACTTTTCCCATTATAAAACTTGGACTAGAAGTCCCAGATTGTACAGAGAAATCCAGGCCTGGATAAGCACCTGCAGATTGCAATGGGTTATGTTAGCAAGTATGCATGTACTGCCAACATGTTGTACTTCCACCAACCAAGTGCCAGTTATAAATGCTGTACAAATGTGTTAAGTCTGAGTTTTTTTTTTTTGTTTTAGGAAAAAGTTACACACAGTGCTGCCATAAATGCAAATATGGATTTTTGTAACTTTCATGAAAATGCTCCTAAAAAAACATTTTCAAATGTACAGCATTTTATATTTTTTATTCAATATAAATGTCACTCTTTCGGATATTCCATTCCAGTCCTGTTTTTTAGTGTTTATTATGGGAGTTATTGTGGGAGTTGGAATCTGAGTTTTAAAATTGGAGAAGTGGAATTACAAGTCACAGAATGCAAAGAAAGAAATGAAGATTTGATAAGCACCTACACATTGGAATTGGTTAAGTTGGCAGGCATACATGTACAGCCAACATATTAAACGTGCACAGACCTACTGCCAACAAAAATGTTCTGCAAATATTTAGCATCTGCTTTTTAATTCTGTACAGTGCTGCTATAAATGGACATATGCATTTTTATTAACTTTCATGAATTTGCTCCTAACAAGATTTTTTTTAATGCACAGCATTGTAGGCATTTGCTGCTTTATGTGAGCAGGTGCTGAATGCTGCAATCCATGGATTTTGCTGTAGTGGTTAAAAAAAGAATGTGATTAACAACATTCCTATTACAGGGTAAGTATCAGGAACCCTGTCCGTGTGGCAAATGGTATGTAGGGAGCACTATTGGGAAGTTGAGATTGATGATACTTCAACATATAAGAGCGATAGAAAACGTGGACCCTACACACCCTATGTCCTTACATTTTCAAGAAAAACACGGTGGGACACTTGAAGGTTTTTCTTATTTCGGCATACATACCATCCAGAAAGCCCCAAGAGGAGGTAATCGAGAACTTCTCCTCAGACAAACTGAGACAAGATACATCCTAGACCTGGAGACTAAGAAACCTAAGGTCCATAATCTGGATGAAGAACTCTATACCTTTTTAGGCACGTAAGTACTTGAATCACAATTGGATTTGAAACTCATTATGAGTGTTTTTTTAAGATTTTGGACATGTTTCGATCATCCATTTGTCTCTTTTCCTCCCTTTCCTCTTAATGCAGAGTCTTGTTTACTATGATAACTAGTTTATTCTCAGTAGAATCCCCAGTCTCTTGACTTTCTACACTGGTGGTGTTCATGAATTTACTTTTCATATAGGGGCTTTCACAAGACAAGTGGAGTCTGTTTCTCACATTAGCATTTAGGATTGGGTAATCATCCATTCAATATTCTGTTCACTATTAGTAATTGAATGAATTTCAGACTACCTTCTCTTTTCTTTTTTGCTATCTTATTTAATTCTTTCTTTCTTATAAAGGGTAAGCAATGGCTTTGCTTTTACATTCATAAACACTGATTTACTGGTCACTTCACATTTTTATGCGTTCCAGCCACACAGTCCACCTTTCCTTCCAATTCCACATATGTCAGTAATATTTTAGGTGTTTTTATCTTGTATTAAGGTATTAATGATGATTTTATGTTCTCCTTTGTGTATTTAAATAACATCCAGCTCTACGAGTGATGTTAGATATGGTTCGATATTGCCTTGAATTAATATGCACTAAGCACTTTATGCATCCCCACTGTGGGTATATTATTGCTTCGCTGCTGCATGCACTTTATTAATATTAATTTGAAGGTTGCAAGTTTGCACAGTACTAACTGGGTAATTCTCGTTTTAGGGAATACCAACATTGAGCAGCTACATGCACATTGCACTTTATCAGCACTTGCTGTATATTGTATATTGCACAGCTAGCAACAACAGGCAGTAGCATTTTTTGCTAACCTATTCTAAATAGTAACCTAAACATAACATCACCTTGAGCATTTGGCACTTCAATTTAAGCACCCCGTACCCTATACACCTGTTAGACTCCATTGGCGAGTCACGTATTTAAACTGACATTACTCTATTTTCTTAAAGAATATGAACTGACATAACATTTTACATCACATGGTCACTTCTCGAACTGGGGGGTCAGTATCCATGGGTATCCTGATTAGCAGTATGCCAGACTGGTGCGTTTATTGATAGCATCATGTACAGCCACTAAAGGGTTAAACTATCATACGCTTTCGCGTATTTGTAATGAAAAATGGCAAAGATGCAACATATGCGCAAGGATCCAAAATAGCACACACTCTATGCCAGTCGTAGTTATAAAAGGAACATTTCTCATACTTATGAAAATGCCGTGGTTTTGTAAATCTCCCCCCATATTGTTCTACAAATGTGACCCATGCACTGACTATCTTGAATAATTTCCATGTTTCTTTCATTGTATACATCAATTTGTATTCGCAATGTTAAATTATGTTGTGTGCAATGTTTCAAGATGGCGGACCTTGCTGACAGACGGACAGGTTGAAGATGACATTCCTTACATTGGAATCATAGAGAGTGCACCAGCTTATAAGTCCCTTTTCTGTGTTTATGCCCTGAACGTGATCAAGCGTGTGTTTCTTTCTTTGTCCTTGACACTTTTCATTAATGAAAGTAATTTTATACCTAGACAACCTGGTTTCCTGACTCTGATGTTTGGTGTGGACCACACACACTAAATTGCTGTCTGGAGTGCACTGCATCAACTTTGCACTGCCGCGTACAAAATCTTCTCTACATATATATATATATATATATTGTATTGTTAGATGCAGATATTGAATCTGGAAATAGAAATGGGAGAGTTTCACAATAGATTTGGATGCAGATGGCTGTGATTAACAGGAGATCTGTACTCTCAGAGTTCAAGTATCAATCTGAAGTGTTGAACTGAAATGACATAGTTAGGTGTAGAGTTTGTGAATGTGATTGGTGGATGGATGTGTGACTCTTTGAAAGCAGCCAATGAGGGAGTATTGAGAACATGAAAGTGGAAAGGGTAGAAGGGCTGCCCCTGTGTTACGGGGTCTGTAGACACCACAGTAGTCCCTGGACGGCACCTGCCACATCTGGGTCTTGCAAGGATGCCTGGCATGGAAAGGGGACTGTGTGGATTAGCCAATGAGGTGTTCTGGTTGTGGTTTACAGGGAGAGATGGTAGTAGGTGTTTTAATTGTTGTGTTTAGTGAAGATGTCTATGGCTTTGCGAAAGGAGAGCATGTGGATTTTGGGACATTCTTCAAATTCAGTCATTGACCTTTGGAAGTATTGGTTTGGCCAGAAGGGGAGGTTTTGTGGCACGCAGTTTGTGGCTTAAACTGGGCAAGCTTGTTCTCATTTTGTCAGAGTATGGCTCACTTTAAATGTCCAGACATTGTAATTGTGCATTGTGGAGGGGACAGTTTGGGGTATGTCACTCCAATGTATTTGCAGGTTGTCCCAAAGGACTTCTTGAAAAGCCTAATGGAACTGTTTCCTGATGCAAAGATAATTTTTTCTGAAATAAATCAAAAGGCAAACATGAAGATGTCCAAACCTTTTCAGTCCAGAAATGGAAGCATCAAGGCAGCTTGTCAATAAAACTGTATCTGCTTTTTTATTTTCTGCAGGAATGTCATCTTTTGAGAATGACAATATAAGGTCTGATGGTGTACATTTTTGTGTGAAGATGGAGTTCATGTTACTGATGTTGGAAATGCGATTTCTCTTTACAATTTTAGGAATGGATTGAACAAGTTCTTGTAATAAAATTGTAAGGAAACATGTACAGTGCATAGTTCTACTGTACATAAAAGCAAAACATAGAAAACAGGTGTTTGTTAAAAAAAACAAAAACAACAAAAGAAAGTTGTTTTCAGAGCCACTACTAAAGATTAAACAGCTGAAATTGAGTTTAAATTTCCCCCACCCCTTTGAGTGGCTGTGATGTCCGCAGACACCACAGTAGTCCATGGATGGCGCGTGCACATCTCGGTCTTTCAAGGATGCCTGTCATGGAAAGAAGACTGTGGGGATTAACCAATCAGGTTTACTAGGTATGGTGTACAGGAAGAGAGGGTAGTAGAAGTTTTGTTTGCATGAGTTTTGAGAGCACTGCAAATGGCTATGGATATGTTTTTGAGGAGGCAGAGTATATGGATTTTGGTGGACTCTTGGATCCATTGGCTGAAGGTGTATGTTGAGCACTGTGGATTGGGTTTAAATCTTGGATTTCATGAATTTGAAATGTCATGCTATCGAGCGCGAGGAATGAAGTGGGTGGAAGTGCTTCCATTTTATGAGAATATGATTCACTTGAAACATCCGGACATCATTGTTCTTCATTGAGGAGGGAACAGTTTGGGGTACATCACTGGAAATTCATTGAAGTTTGCAATAGAGGAGACATTTGGAAAGTTGATCGAAATGTTTCCAAATTATAAAATTATTTTTTTCTCAGATTGCTCAGAGACATATGTGGATGCGTATACATTTTTGTGTCTGCAAATGGAAAAGCAAGGCGCAATATGAATAAACTGTGTGTGCTTTTTTGTGAGATGTTGGCATGACATCCTTAACATTTGTGTTGCTATTGTAAACGTTTTTGTCAGAGATATGGAGTGCATCTAACTGATTTGGGCAACCAGATTTTTCTGGAAAACGTTCAAAATGCATTAAAGCAGTTTATGTGAACAAATAATCATTACGTTCTGTAGAATCTTTGTTAGCTTATTATATAAAACTAAACAATGAAAACATACTTAAAAGTAATAAAGAAAAAAAGGTTCTTTTAAAAGCCACAATTTTTTGCATGAAAAACAATTTAAAAGATGTTCATGCCCCCACCACATGCCTGGAATTGTTTAGGTGTCCGTGGACTACCGTGCTGTCTGTGGACTATGCAGGCTACAAAGAAGCCTGTGACTTTATTTCTCACTTCAATTTTTTTACTGGTAAAGGTAGCTCCTAAGGAACCGTTTTTTGTGTGTGTTTTTGGTTTTGAATTCTTTTTGACTTTTTTGTGTTTGTTTCTAGGTGAGGTAGGGTAAAGTGGGGGAGGGAAGGGAGGAAAGGAGCTCCAACCACAGAGATGAAGGGGCAGGTGGACAGAGGCAAATGTTGGGTGGGTGGTAACCGTGTCCTCAAAACAACTCCGAAACTGCTCCCCCCTAGAGATCGGTGCTTCACAGTACATAGGACTGTGACCCTCGAAAGGTAAGGGTCAACAGCATTCTGTATGGCCTGTGACACCTCTGCAGTGATCCTCTGTCCCAAAGGAGTACACTTTGTGGTAACATGAGTAGTTGAAGATGATGGGGTGGAGGATTTCAACCTACTCTTACATGAGAAAGGGATTACCTTCCTAAGAGCATTTGGGTGGTAGATTTGGTGTGACGCCTCATGGAAGTTGTATAGGAATACAAGTCAGGCTTCCTGCGACTGAGTACAACTTTGCATTTCACCTTGCTAGCATGAGCCTTTGGGACATTGCCACACCCAGGACTCACTCTGAGTACTGGAGATAGGAACTTCCTCCTCCTCATCCTCTTCTTCCTCTTGATCATCATCATCTCTGCACCTGTTCCCCTGTCCAGGCCCTCCGGGTTGTTGAGGTTGTGCAGGTGCAGGTGGTTGGGAAGCAGAGACGGCCTTAGTAGATGCTATTGCAGCAGATTTTCAAAAATCACAGCAGGTGGTTCCCAAATGCTCTCTAGTGGACAGCCAGATTAAGAATGAGGAACAATAATGGGCGTGCTCCTCCAGAGGAACCATCCGCAGACAATCAGGCTGTCCGCAGACTACTGAGTCAAAAATAGGCCTGATCAATCAAGAATGGTTTTGGTAGCTGTGGAAGGGTAACGTTTCAGCTTGAAACACCCTAGATTAGCCAACACTGCAGTTTTAAACTGTCCGCAGCCACAAACACCATTTGCAGACACATCGTCATGCTGCATAGGCGCAGTCACATGATGCCGTCCGGGGAGCCCAGGGACATGACGGCTGTCCGCGTACACCCATCGGATGGGAACCATAGTGCGCATGCGCTGGGTGTCCATATAACAGGCAGGGTGTCTGAAAGACTAATTAAAAATGCATCATGCGAAACCGGACACTTCCAGACATCGCGCCTTTCCAGGTGCACCTCCATTTTGAGTGCGGAAACCCGGACAGTCGTACTGTCTGCGGACCCATAATTGGGTTAAAAAAAAAGATATAGCACACAAACATATACAACACATTTATAGTATAAAAATATATTTATTTATGAAAGGGATAGGGCATTGGAATGGGAAACATAAATGGGAGAATTAGGAATTTTTGTTCTATAATGATCAGGGAAGGGAGTGAGATTTCATCAAAGCGCCTTTGGTTTAAGTTTTGGGAATTTGATGGGGATGATTGCTGGGACAAGGGGAACAAGTGCAAGAAGGACTTTTTAATGACATGATTTTTGACATGTTGTTCCTTAAAATCATTACTTAGTACATCCAATTGTGCAGACAAGTTCATGAATTCATTTGGTACAGTTGGGGCTAGGGCTTCTCTTTGTGATACTTGGGATTGCGTATAATTACATTGGGGTTTGGTTTCTGCATGAAAACTATTCACTGTAAGAAAATGAAACTATTATTTTATTGAGGTCTGTACAAATTACATTATTTGTTTATATTTAAAAGATGTATTATACACCATATAAACCATTAGAGATGTTAGTGTCAATCATTTCTTCTTTTGGGAAGTTATCCTCTAACTACTCAAGAGTGTTTGCCATGTCTGTAAAAATTAAAAAATATGCTTTTTCTTTATAATACATGTTTACATAATGAATGCTAATAATTTTAAAAAAATGCAGTGTTCCCACTGTTTGGTAAGAGATTCTTTTAGAATAAGTGCTTGGTGTATGTCAGTCTCTATGAACAGTTGTATTGAAGTGATAATATGAGGTGTGCAATTATGGTTTATGGATAGTTCATTGCATTATGTTGTGTATTATAAATAGAAAATAATGTGCACATTTTCAAGTAATCATTTGTACAAAAAGACATACTTGGGTGCAGTAAATATAAGTAACGCTCCTCTATGTATATGTGTTTCTGTTCTCCCCTGTGCTTGTGGGCTCTGTGAATACCTGATGTCTGTGGACAGTGCGATTTCTGTGGATTCTACAGCTGATATATTGGGGGTAAAAATAATATGAGGAACCTGAAGAAGATTAAGGGTGCACTGGTAAAAACCTATCAAAGTCAGTGAAAAACATTTGTTAAAGGGAAAAGTAAAAAGTAAAAATACATAGAAATTTGCCAGTTATGGTAAGCTAAGCAATCATAACTCGCACCACCACCACCATGCACTGATAAATCGAACACACAGGACATCAAAGATTACATCATAAAATAAAATTAAACATTGTAACAAAAAAACACCCTTCAGAAAATAACACTTTCCAAAACTAAGAGCTGCTACAGTGCAGTATTGGAACAAAAATGCAGTATTATCGCTTTAACTATACTAACCAACAAGGTAACTACGAGCTGGGTCTTGCATCAGCATATTCTAAAAAGATGTGGCCACAACATCCCCAGTTCATAAACCAATAAAGCCATTTCACTGCAATGAACATATGTTAAAATAATGTTCAAACATCATTTAATATTACATTGTGACAAATTCACAGATGAATGTATGGAAATTTAAACAGGAAACTTCAGTTTTCCAAAGAAATAAATGAAGACATGCCAACATTATTTTGAGTATTAATCTTGTTAAATTATAGTCATACTTGTATTTCTCATAATAGGTAGACAATACAAACTTGTGTGTAAACATATTAACACTCAGCAAAATCTACACTAACATACTTTTGGAATAATGTATTATAATGTAAACATCATATTTAAATTTCTTAAAAATGAAGAATTCTTATTTAAACTTCCATTGGCACTGATAGTTGTATTCAGTGTGCACTACTTTTTTCACTATATATTTGCATACTAAATTACAAAAACTTCTTTCATAATTTGGTGTGCAGCCAAAATAAAGTAACATTTATTTAATGGATAAATTGGACAACTATTCTGAAAACTTCACACATCATACAGAAGGTATTTATACATTTAACAAACAAACTCTTTCAGTAAGGTATTTTAATGTTTTATTATTTCATTTGAATACTCATAATAAGTAAACACAGTATACCTAAAATGTTCCCTAAACTCTTATCAGTAGTTACATTTTATTTATTTTTCAAACATTGTACTATACGGTTTTTGTATCTACAACCTACTATTTACTGGTTTACTATGTAAACAGTCATGCCTTTCTACACTCCCTCACACTCAAAATAATGTACATGGAACCATTCATGTAACCTAACACTTATAGCGAACACTTGTACATATTTAAATATACAGTGTTTTAAACAATAAAACAGAAGTAGAAGATTGCAGAACACTATTTTCTATTTTAGTTTTTTATACTCTTCAGAATATTACCTCTTCATTTATTTCATATTATTTTTAAAGGGCATATTAGTAATAATTCATCTACTTTATATAAAACATTTATTGCCCTAGTCTTCCATTTCATACTTTTATTTTGCATGTTTATATTCTTATTACACATATATTTCATAATTTTGGTTCTAACAACATTAAGTAAGCACTCTTTAAACCCTTTGGCAATATAGCTTGGTGTGGGACTATAGAGTCATTACAAACAGGCCAAGCTACTTCTGTACACACCCATGTCATGAAATGTCCACATTCAATGGATGCCCCTTCATGAAAAATAATTGCACATGTTTTCAAAGTGTTCTTACTAACAGAAACTTGACCACATTTAAAATTCATTATTGAAGTGTTAATTTTACTACCATCTACACTGTATCTTTGAAACATAACCAATACATACTTTAAAAACAAGATGTTGCAGTGTTGATTGTAAATTACAGCAGCAGTCACTGCATTGCATGTCATGGAATGCGTTAGGGACAAGATCAGACGTATTTACACTTTTCTAATCAGGGATAGGCACATACACAAATCTTTCACAAATATCTGGAGTAGAATAACCTTTCTTACATTGTGGAGACATATGATTCTACTCGTAACTAATTCCTACATACCTATCTACACTAACAGTTTCGTTCACTAATAGATCAAAGACAGTCATTAAACATTCTTGACTATCTCCTTGTGTATTTCGAACAAATTGCTGATTTCCACTTGCAACAGCTACTACATTCCAGATTGACATTGCTGAAAGTAAACTGTGTGGTTGTTTATCTGCAGATATTTCAAAAAATGAAAGTTGCACACATAGCTTCTCTGCTGTGGAAGCTATTTCTTGCAATAATGGAGACATTTGAAACAACATATGCAAAGCTGCATTACAATAGCATTCAACTCATGTTTCATTACTAAATCTACAATGAGAGTATGTTATAGTTGAACAACTCTCCAATCTATTAAATTATGTTATTTTTTAGTCTTACAAAGACTGATTTCATTTGAATGTGCTCTCACTGACTCCTTATGTTTTCTTGATGAGTGATTCACAGGTACAGGTATAAGGTTCAGGTGAAGAGCATACAAAACACGCAACCTATATTGTATTGTATTGTATTGTATTGTACAATGCAAGCAATGTCAGCTGTCACTTTTATTTCATCAATGTTTATTAAAATAAACCTATATTTTTCACACGTGACAAAGCTACATATGACTTTCCTTCTTTAAACACTGTATGTCCAATGTCAATAAGTGCTGCTTACAGAGCTCAGAGAAATAAAATGAGTTCCATCTACACGATAAAACTTAAGTTCAACATGTTCAATATTTGTACTGTAAGGAAAAGTGTGACATGCAATCACTCTTCCCATGGCTCCTTTGACTAGACCAATTCCTACATTTAAGTTCCTCTTCAACATTACTTGTGCACCTGCTTTTTTAGAAATGAAATTCTCTAGTTGACGTAATAGAGCTTTTGCTCCCTTAACCAACTCTATAGCCTTAACATGACCATATAAAAAAGAAATCACACGATTTTATCTGCACAATATTTTGCTTCTCTGACAGTAGCATTATAGAGTTAAACTTGTTACACTCTGCAAGAGTGCACATCAAAGCAAAACAAGAAATATTTATTTTCTTAACAGTTACCATGATATTAAACAGACTGCAATCTGCATGAAACATGTTAGAAATCAGTCTTCCCTTTAAGACTGTTTTCACATTTTCTTCAAGACTACATATCTTACTTTAACATTTCTGCATACTCTAAGTCTGCAGATTGCCTCACATTAATTGTAAGTTCATGGAATTCAAAACAATTCCAAAGGTTGAAATGACCAATAGTTCCTATACTTTCTTGACTATCCTTAGATTGCAGTATTTTGAAAACTGTTTGACTTTTCACAGGAGTTCATTGAAACAAGTCTCCGAAAACAACTACATGTTTACCTGCAGACAGAATGCTGTAGTAAGTTCTTGAATGAAAGCTAGCATCAAGTTAGACACCATACTTACTTGATCTACAATCATGGTATTTAATTTGCCAAGGAATGTTCCTACTTCTTGTGCTGTAATTGATACACGTTTGCAGTGCTCTAGTCTGTTGTCATGCTCCACTGGTAGCATCAACCGACAATGTAATATAACACCTCCTACATTAAATGCTGCTAGACCTTTTGGAGCAGTTACAATGCATGTCAAAGAAGAATCTCTTTCATTTTGGATCATAGCTCTTATTGCATGAGTTAAAAAAAGATGTACCTGTTCCTGTTTGTCCACTAACATACAACAATACAGATGTGTATTGCACACAAGAACATTCACGTTTGTCATGCTGTAAACCATGTAAGAACATATCATACATTTTAGAGTAAAGTTCCTTTTGCTCTACATTCCGTTTACTAACAATTTCATCACAATTCACATCTGCTACTTTAGTTTATTGCATTGCACTTTCTACTTCCACCATGGCAAGCTCAACATCAGTTTAAATAATTGGCTCACCAAGCATATTTTGACCTCCTACTGCAGAATCTTGACTTCCCTCAGGAGTATCTTTTGCCAATTCAGCTGCTAAAAGTTCTTCTTCGCGTAGTTCTTTCTCCAGTAACTCCAAGTACTGCTAAAAATTTGGATATTTCATTGAACGTTTCTTTAGCAAAAAAGGATTTTTCAAAGTTTCAAAACTTTCAAGCAAATCACTCTCTGCACGCCATGTGAAGAACAAATGCAAAAGACACAATTAAAATAAATCATTTTTCTCTGCAGTTGGAGAAGACAGTTTAATGTGGGTAATGAAACTTGCCTTCTCATATCTAACTAGACAATCGCTACTCCATGTACTTTAAACTGTCCTCTGTCACTGTTTGCTTCAACATTTCGATATGAGTAGCGTTGCGCTACTTCATATATTCAAAAATCCTCCAACATTTCCAACATTTCAGATTGATTGGGATAATATGTATGTCAGAAATGGGATTTGGGGCAAGGGAAGGTGCATGCTTTACAGAAAACAAGCATAGAACTACATTACCCAGCAGACTATGGGCCGAGATGTAGTTCTGGGTATTCGTGCATCGCATCAGCTGAAGACTGTTTGTAAGCATGTTAAAAGCACTGGCCGCCCGTGCTCAGGTGCGGATAATTAATGATAGGCAGCATGAGCGGTCACATCGATTTCAACAAGGAAAACTAGAAAGGTTTGGGACGCCAAAGAAATGCTGAAGTTATTAGTAGGGCCGCGGCGGTGAGCAGAGTACGGTCCCGGCTGAAACCTTGCTTCATTTTCTTGGAAGCTGGCTGATTTGATGAATTAGATGCCTGGGTCATGGTGGTGAGCAGGAACAGCCCGGCAGATATTTCGCCTCATTCCACGGTGTTCGGTTGGCACCCACACACAGAGATAAGTGGAAAATCTGTGATTAATTGTTTCAGGAGATTGGTATACATGTTTCCCATTATCAGAGGAGTTGGGATTACTACATGTGGCGCTCTATAATATTATTTGATATTTAATGTACTGGCCAACGTTGAACATTCTATTGAGAAAATGCTATTAGTAGCGCACAGACCATAGATATGAACGCATGCTGCATGTGTTATTCAAAATTGTTAGGAACACACTCCCTTGAACATTACATGAGATAGAGGGGTGGCTCCTCAAGGCAATATGGAAGGGGCACTTCTAATGTAATGTTTATTTGCTTGTTTGCTTTGCTTGCCCGAGGGACCATGTGTCTTGTTACTTCATTAAATGGAATTCCATTGTTTGTGTCATACAGCTTGCTCTCAGAGTTCTGCCTAGCCTTTCACGCAACAAAGTATTATGTTTTGTATTATGTGAATAAGGTTCCATGCTTGTATGTGATGTCTCATTAACCCATGTGATATATGTTTTTATGTTTCGGTTGGAGTTGTTTAAGGAGCATCCAGGTTTCAGGGGTTTCAGGGGTCAAGCAAGGAGTTAGATTCAGGTCTTGGAGTTAAGGAGTTCAGGAGCCTCAGATATACTGTTATGTATATGCATGTTTTCTCTTCCCCATCTTGCCCTTATCTGTCCAGATCATTTCCCTCTTTCCCCCCTTTGGCGGCCACGTGGTTACCTGTGTTATTAGTATCCAGGCGTAGGTGACAACCACCGTGGGAGGATCTATCTATTCTAGCTTCTGTGGTTCAAGATAGGGGGTTGATACCCTTTTTTCCCTTTGAGTTTTGACAAAATTATCCGCCCCCAATGGCGGGGTATTTGAACCACCCAGGCAAATGGAGTCGAATCCTACCTCTTTAGAAGTGCTAACTGCTTTGCAGGATATTCAGCTTGAATGAGCACATGCAAGACAGTAATCAGGAACACAGAGGTGCAGGGTTTAGTAGCGCAAGGAACCCCTATGGAAGTTGCTGGACCATCAACAGGGATAGCAGCAGGTAGATCTTCCACAGTGATTGTGCAGCCCCCCCAGTAATGTGCCATTAGCAGCACCTGAAAGATTTGCGGGTGATAATAAGAAATATATGATGTTTTTGACCCAGTGTAGATGACACTTCTTGTGTAAGCCCACAGCGTATGAGACAATACAGGCCCGAACGGCATTTGTAATTTCATATTTAAGAGGAGATGCTGCGGCACGGGCGATGCCTTTGGTACAAAAGGATGACCCATTGTTGTACAACTGGAAGGTTTTTTGGCAGAGTTTGGAATATTGTTCGATCGTAGAGAGGTTTCTTCGGCACAGGATAAAGAAATGCTGGTCTTAAGACAGGGAACACCAGATTTGGTATCATACGTGACCCAGTTTACAAGCCTAGTCATAGAAAAAGACTGGTTGGAAAACAGACTGTTTTGTTCTATCAAGGTTTGAGAGAGCAATTGAAGGATGCGATTGCACAAGTAGAACCTCAACCAGGTTCCTGGTCAACCTATGTTCAAAACATAGTGGTACTGTTGGAGATGGGAACAGCACATCTGTACAGTGTTCATTAAAAGCCTCATTTGTGACCTTTCTAGCATTTCAGATGATTCTTTAAATGCAGTGGTGCAGGTGTTTTAAGAATGTGGCTGTTGGTTGCAGCACCTTCGATGTGTGGTGGTTGATTTTGTACAACCTCCACTCACAGCTGCAGTGATGAGGTAAGATGACATGTAAGTCAAAGATGGTGATGTTGTTGCAGTGGTGCCTGGAGGTGCTGCAGACAGAGTATTGGAAGTCGCATGGTGTAGAGTTTTGTTGCAGAATGTGATAAGTACCTCATATGCCGATTTCTGGAACCGTTTTCTTTGACTTTTGTAAGAAGAGCCAACTGTCAGCAGTGGTTTTTATCCCAGTTGTCCTTCTCCTTGGCAGTGATGGATTCGGAAACAAAATGATAATGTCCTCACTGCTGTTACTTTCATGGTTACAGTACTAGTGGTTATACCTGTGCGATTGTGTTCTACAACTTGTTCTCCAAGTGTAGTTATCCTACCCTATTCTCTCTTGTTCTCCAAATTTACTCAACCTTACCATCCTGTGTCCTGCACCCTCCCATTATAATGTTGTTTGTTTATTTTCCCCCAGTTCATATATCCCCGTTTGGTTCTTTTATTGGTATTTTCTTATACTTTTTATACTGTTGGATTTTTTTTTTTAATCCAAGTTGGATTTCTTTTTCCCATTAACCCAATGATTACTACGTGCAAAGAGAACAACAGTGATGTATGCATGAATGTTGTATCTTATAAAGCACATGTTATGCACTGCATCCAAAATATGAGGGTTATTCAAAAAGTGTGGTTGCGTGTCTTTGAACTGATTGTTTTCTTTTTTTTCAAAATTTTTTATTATCATTATTTTTTAAATATGAATAACCGCAGTTACGGAGTAGTCTGATGGACTGTTGGATTCTGAAGGTGCGGGTACCCCACAGCAATGATTGGAAGTGTTCCTAGACGCGGTTTCAATTAACTGTACCCACGGCTATAGCTGTAATGTGCAAAAAGTCCACTCTTTATGTACTCTTTTTTACTCTTTGTTTTGTAATTAATAGTTTACACTAGGTTTATGAAAAGAAATACACTCATTATTATAGCCACGGCTACAAGACTTGGGGTGTTATTAGATTGTTCTTTAACCGCGGCTATAGGCATTTAAAACAAATGGAGAGTATTTTTTAAGGTGTATTGAGTGTGGGATTTGTAAACAGTTATTGTTACATTTTAAAAACTTGTTATACATTAATAATACATATAAGTGTACAAATTTGAAAAGGGGAAAAAATATGCAAACACATGATATATCTTCTTCTTTAGACCAATTATCTGGATTTTTACTGTCCATGATTTGTGGTACATTTTGAATGTCCTATTTCATTGATTGTACTTCTTTTTTCAATATTAATTAATAGTTGTTTAAATTCTGTTAATGAATCCATGATTAGTTTTGTTGGTATTTTTTTAGGTGCTTGTTGCTTGATTCTTCTTGATACTTGAATTACTTCTTCATCTGTTTTAAAATATTTTAAAGATTTTTAAACAATTGAAGATATAATCCACTTTAAATATATTTGTGTTGGTTGTTTTCACATTTGATGGTAGTTAGATACATTATATCTGTTTGGTGACTGATATTAGTCCCTTATAATGTTATTTTTAGTCTCATTATACATAAACATAAAGAATGGACTTACAAAATCCTGAATGTATTGTATTTTCTTCTGATTAATTTTCTGCAGCATCTTGTTTTTAATGTCTTCCTATGTAGGATAATTGTCCTCCAGCTATTGCATGTAGTTTTCCATATTAGTGGGGTAGAAAGAGATACTGCTTGTCACTTCAGATGTTAGAATTAGCAATGGAGGAAGAGTACATGAGGAGAGAAGGTGGAATATGTATAGGTACTTTCGGATTGGTTGTTGATTGACTGTGTGGTGGGCGGCTACCAATAGGATTTCAAGTACCTCAGATGCAGTTGAATCGTTGAACCTATCAGAGAATGTATTTTTTTGAGTGATGTTTATATATGTCAATGAAGCTGTAGTTTATGTTGTATTAATGTATTAAGAGTGTTTTATACATAGTACCTTTGTATTGCTTGAGAGTGAGGTGTAGTTGTAGGAGATTGTGGTATTGTTACGGTATATTTATTGTTTGATTGGATATTTGAAACATGCAGTCAATTTTAGAAGGAGAGGATTTTCATTGTTCGAAAACTCTGGAGAGTTTGAGAATTTTGAGAATGGGGTTAATAGTGATGTTGATGACATAGGTGATGTGTTCTCGAAGAATTGGCTTATCAAGTATTTTTGGTTCTATAATATTATTTTAGATGGAGTGTTTGAAATGAGAGGGAGTTCAGGGTTTTTTTCTCTTTGGAAAAGAAAATTAATTAACCATCTAAAAAAAGAGCATAGAGAAATGTTCCAAGGGTTTTGTTTTGTAATATAGGTGAAGAGTATTTCTCTGATTGAAAATATATTTTTTGGTTATATAATAAAGTATATGACTAAGAGTCAACCAGAGAACTTTTTAAGTATATTGGAAAACTAAAATACATTTGAAGCCTTTTTAAAAAAATAGCAGCAGTTATGACTGCAGCCAATAAAACATTGTGCCCTGTCAGGCAGACTATGGCTGTGGGAAGCGGTAAGCTAATGAGATGTGTATTTTTGGTGGGTCTAGCCACGTCTAGGACTATCACTGCAGGTATAGCGATTACAATTTCTGTGTATTGATCATGTTGTTGCATTGACTTTACACTACATAATTTGACGTGTTTCTGATTCTATGACCTTTATGTTGTTTAAATCGTTACACCTTGTCAATATTTCTTTTTGAATGTGTAAAAATGTTATGGGTAGGCGTGACTACTGGCATCCACTGGATCCACGTCTATTAATGCCCCAATCATATGTTGCACCCACGGTTATATATGTCTGTATTTTGGTGCAGTGATCATATTATATTATTGATGGTTCAGCACAGATTTGTACATGTGTTTCTGTGTGGATGTTCTTGCCTGAAGGCTAGCGTGAATTGATTTTGAAGCCCTTTGTAATATGTATTTTTCAGCACATTTGAAAAATAAAAGAGTAACACCGTCTATAGTTGGGATCTAGTCATGTAAACAGGGTTATAGCCGCGGTTATGTAATTTGGCAAATTAGGGAAGAAAAATGTTTTTACATAGTGTGTAAATGTTGTATACAGTATTCTTTGGAAGGATTGTGTTGGGGTTTATTGATTGATATGTTTTGTAATAAAAATGTGTTGACCATTTTACTTGTTTGCTTTCTACAGTTCTCTTTTTGTGCTGTTGATTCATGAAAGCTGTGAAAGTGACTGTTTGGTGAAGTTTTCACTTTCTGGTTCCAGAGCTCAGAGTGTGCACATGTTCTGTGTTTGGCTATTTTATATATTTTATGTACATTTTGAATTGTTGTATTTCTAAGATAAGTGAAGTATGTTTTGATGTCTGATTTAGTCAAGTTTATGAGGATTGTTTGGCAAGTAGGGTTTTCCATATTTTACTTCAGTCTTTTTAGGTGAGTGATGAAGCTGTAAGCCATGTTATGCTTATGTGTGACAACAAATATAGTTCCTAATAAAGGTTGTTTCACATTGACATTGGAAGATGTGATATGAATGTGGGTGTATAAGAAACCCTACTGTTAACCAAGGAGTATAACTACCCTTGACCAATATTGTGGCTTTGTGTGTGCTATGTACGTGGATTTTAAGCTCTTTTTCTGTATCTGTATATTGTTGAATTTGTACTGTTTTTAAATTGTGGCAGTGTTTGAATGTGGCTTTGAAATGTAGTAGTTTTATGAGGCAGTGCACCTGGTGAATGCAAACTTGCTAGTCTTTTAGAAATAATAATCAACAACTATATTCAGCAGTTTTACAATGGTGTACTTTGGAAGGGCAGGATTCTATTTGGGTGTCATGCTATATAATGCAATATGTTGTTATGCAATGCATTTACATAGGTGGATGTAAAATGAATGGGGGTGCATAGTGGGATGGGGGAAACAGTATTATTGATGAGGTTTGGTAAGATAGCTTTCTGGGGCTTGCCAGGGCACTTGTATATTCAAACACTAGTGGAGTGGGGATCGGCAGTGAAGGGAGGATATACTGCTGATATCTTTTGTTGGGTAGCAGTGATTCATTTGTAGGTGAAATGTAGGATAGTGGGTTAGGTTGTTGGACCTATGATGCCTGAATAGGTGAAAACAGGTGAGGTGCTTGACTTCACATTTAGTGACTAGCTGTAGAGTTAATGATGTCTGTATGGAGTTGGTGTTCAGTTCCTTAAAGAAAGGCTTGGAAGGTGTGAAAACTGAAGCTGGGTGGAGCAAGAAAGTGGTAATGCATTATCTTACAGCTCTTTTCTGTTATTACCATTCTCATAAAATGAGTACACACTAGAGCTGCATGAATGGTTGGTTGGTATATCAAAGCAAAGATGTGTTAGAGATTATCTTGCACCACCTTTATGAATGTGAATGAGGAAATTATGCAAATTTATATCATATTGTTTTAAGTGAACATTTCTTCTCTTTAGAAGTTGTTTGGGAATTGTAGTCCAAAGTTATGGTTAGAGTATGTGAGGTGTTATTGGAGAAATGTAAAGTGTATGGAGGAAACAGTGTTATTGATTAGGGTAGATTTGTGGGGCTGCCCAGGGCACTGGCCATGAAAACCCTAGCCAGAGTGGGGTTGAGCAGTGAAGGGAGGATATACATGCTGATATGTATTCAGAAAACTTCAGTTCAATTCTCACATTAACATCCTTGCAACTGACATTTTTTCCTGGAATATATAATTCAAGGAAAAAACATCAGATGGAGGGATGTTAATGAGTAATACATTGTAAAAAACAACTTGAAATTCAAGGAAAAAATGTTAGTTGCAGGGACATTAAGGTGAGTAATACATTGCAAAAAACAACTTGAAATCCAAGGAAAAAACTTTAGTTGCAGGGACGTTAAGGTGAGAACTTAACACAAACCCCCCCCTGAAATTCAGTTAAATGCACCTTAACTTTGCGCCTCCTGCTACACAGCCTATGGCCACAATGATGACATCACTGATGACATTACTGATGACATCACTAATTACATGTTGCATGAGAACGCTGATGAGATCACAAATAGTATCACTGTTGACATCACTGGGGACAACTCTAATTACATTGTATATAACAGATTACATCAATAATCGCATTAGATATAACATCATTAATAGGTTAGCTCAAAAAATGTTTATTTTCTTAATAACAATTTAGGCTGTGGACTTGGCCATGAAGAAGGGTGTAGCCACTGGCCGTCACCAAACACCATAGCAAGTGGCCATTTAGTGTTGTGAAATATCAATATGCATGGTTAAAACCCTTCACGGTTTTAAAATATACAATAGGCAAGGTTGAAAGCTGTAGTCAGTGGCCATTACTAGAGGCCATAACTAGTGCTCATTAATATGTTAGAATATAAAGTTGGCACAGCTAAAGGTTATAACCACTGGCTCGTATTGTGTTGATTTCCATGGCAAGTGTCTGGTTAGTATTTATAATATACAGTCGGCATGGCCGAAGACCATAGTTAGTGGTTGGTTAGTGTTGTATAATACACAATAGGCATGTCTGAAAGGTCATACCTTATGGCATGTTAGTATTTTAAAATGTACAGTGGGCCTGAGCAAAAGATGTACAAACTGCTTATGCCCAAGGGCCATGGCTAGTGGCCCATTTATATGTTAGAATATATATTGCGGACAGCCAAAAGCTGTAGTCACTGGCTAATATTGTACTAACGCCCATGGCTAGAGTCTGCTTTGTGTATATAATATACAGTGGACACGGCTGGAGGCTGTAGCCACTGGTGAAGAACAAAGTCTATAGTTTGTGGTCTGTTAATGTTTTAAAACAGAGTGCACATGGGTGAATGTTGTGGCCAATGTCCATGACTGAAGGCCATGATTAGTGCCAATTAATGTATTAAAAATATATTTAGCCATGCACAATGATCTTGGCTGAAGGCCATGTTTAGTGCTGGATAGAGGTGTAATGTAATTAGTGATGTCATCAGTGATGTCATCATTGTGCTCATAGGCTGTGCAACAGGGAGTGTGGCGTTTATGTGGGTTTAGCTGAATTTTAGGGGTTTTGTTGCAATAAGTTCTCACCTTAGTGTGCCTGCAACTAAAGTTTTTTCCTTGAATTTCAAGTTTTTTTGACAATGTAAACCTCAACATAACTTCCCTGCAACTAAAGTTTTTTCCTTACATTTCAAGGGATTTGTTATTCCATACATCTGTTCTGAACATGGCCAGTGGCCACGGCCCATGGCCCTGTCCATTGTATATTTTAGAACACTACCAGACCACCAGCATTGGGATTTGGCCATGGCCAAACACAACGAGACCACTAGCCAGGAACATGACAACCTGAGTAAAATCATAATAGCCAAATACTTTACCAAGCTTGACAACCTCAGAGAACTCAAGGGTTGCTTCCGGCCTTTAAAAAAATGTTAGGCTGTCCACCAACATGTGTCCTTTTGTTAGACAGAAACCTGTGCAGTTCCCTCTGGGACCACTGCAAAAGATTTAAGGCTACAGGTGTTTGGCAGTAAACCCACTTGGTAGCAGTCTGTACCACCCAGATTTACCTGGTAGCTGTGGCTGAGCAGTCAGACTTCCCTCAAGAAGAGTTAGGCAGTATACAGAGCATACATAATAGGTACAGAGGCACAGTAGTTCAAGCAAACACTGACCAGAGCTAGGTGTAAAAGTATATAATTATTTATTTAAAAGAAACACTCATAAATTACACTAGCACAGAAAAGGTAAGTAAGTCAAAACACAGTCACTATTACTTATATGTACATCCTTAGTTATTTGTTGGACAAGTCTAGGTTAACACCACTTATTTCCAAACAGAGGTGAGCGCTTAACGTTAGATGGCACTCCAACAAATTAGTTAAAAAGGGAGGGAAAAGGCAGAAATAATGAAAACAGCAAGGTAAAACACTTTTCAGAGGCTCACAGTAAGTTTAGCAAGGCAGTCTATTGAGGAGCAAGGAAGTTCGGTTGCCAGGCCCACTCTAGGGAAAGCCAGGCGAAAAGATGCCCAAGATCACACAATGTCACAAGTCTTTACAGGTGAGTCGAAAAGGGTTTTCTCAGTTAAGAAAAGTTTAGTTAGGGTGTCCCAGGCTTACCCAGGGTCGAGAGCCGAGGGTTAAATCTACCCCGTACAATCGGTGGCAAGGGAAGCCGGGCGGAACACGGTACCTTTAAAATGGAAAGGATCCTCCAGCGGTGGCAGTTGTTCCTGGTAGTGGGTGCAAGTCGCGGCGTTGTCCAGAGGAGGAGACGATCTCGTGGTGGAGGAAAGCTGGAGGTCGTTGCACTACCAGGGAAGAAACCAGCCGTGGAGTTTTTCCGGTTAAAAGGATGTTACCCCTCTTTCGCGGTTGAGGTAAAAAGTGGTATCCCGGTTGCCGGGGTGCTTGGCATAGGCAAGGCGGCCACGAGATGCTTCAAGGCGGTGAAAAGGAGGCAGAAACTGGTTGTCCCCACCAGTCAAGGGAAGAAGACTCTCCGGCGGGAGATCTTCTCTGTCGTCGGAAAAAGAGGTGAGACGGTTCCGCAGGGCTCCACCGGTGGTGTCGTCTTGGCAGGTCGGCTCGGCTTCTCCCTCTTCGGCTTCTTAGGTCCTGTGGCGACTTCTGAAGAACCAGTCCCAAAAACCCTGCTTTTATGCAGCAAACCCCCATTCATACAGCCTAGCTGTCACTCAAACATGCTAAGTGGTGAGCGGGGTGGCTCACCACCTGGGCCAATCACACCAGAGTGCGACATGAGTTGGCAAGGCAACTCAGTCCAGGGTGCCTAAACCCCCTCCCACACCCACTGTGGTACCCAGACAGAATGGCACCACTTTGGAGGGCTTCTGTGCAGAAGCCCGCCAAAAGTGGAACAAAGGCTCGACTCGGGTTCAGGGTTACTGAAATGAACCTAGACGCCATTTTGGCGGCGAGTTCTGGCAAAAAATCCCAACCGGTGAATTTATATTAAATAAATAAGCCGGCGGTATCTTTAACATTGCACCAAAAAGTGGTGCATTAAAATCAATGGGAAATCCCATTGGGAAATATTCCGGTGGAATATTTCCGTGGTATCCACTGCCAAAAGCCAGAAACTCGGCGAGGGGGGACGGGACAGTACCCCCTCGACAACGGACCCAGGGGCAATCTAATTGCCCCTACCAGTACTTCCACAGTATGATGGTTTGTACTGGTTAAGTTCCTAAATTAAGACTAGTAAAGTCAATGGTGACTTTACAGACCCAGGGAGACAGTAGTCAGTCCCAGGGTGTGGAGTCTATGTTTGGGGGTCTCTATGACACCCCTGTGTTACTGCACTGAGGGTGCTATGTAACACACAAGTCACAGAAACACTCTCAAGTCATGTCCAAGAGTGAGGGTAAACGAGTCTCACTCTTGGCAGGAGAAAAAAATAAACCCCAAAAATCCAGCAAAGCTGCTGGGGGACTCACTAGGTTAGGAAATTCAGCCTAAACAGAGAATTCTCCCTAACACTCGCCCCCCCCAGACTAAGGGACAGGAGGATTTAATCCACTCCTGGATGAACCTCATACCTCTAGTCGATGACATACATCCTAGAGAGTCCATCAGCATTTTGATGGTGACACCCTGACCTGTGCTCAATGGTGAAATCAAACCCCTGGAGGCAGATTGACCATCTCAATAGTTTTGGATTTTCCCCTTTCATTTGCATTAACCATCTCAAGGGTTGGTGGTCAGTCTGAATGACAAAAGTAGAACCATACAAGTATGGCCTAAACTTCTTCAGTGCCCACACAATAGCAAAGCATTCTCTTTCTATTGTTGCCCACCTTGTTTCAGGATCCTTCAGTTTTCTACTGATGAAGCAAATGGGGTGTTCCCTACCCTTCCCATCCAGTTGGCTAAGAACTGCCCCTATACCTACATTGGAAGCATCAGTTTGTACAATGAAGGTTTGGTTGTAGTCAGGAGCTCGGAGTACTGGAGCTTGGCAAAGAGCTTTCTTCAGGCTTTCAAAGGCCTGATTGCATTCCTCATTCCATTTGACCTTTTTTGGGAATTTTGGAGAGGATATCACATTCAGAGGAGAAGCTATGGTCCCATAGTTATCAATGAAATTCCTGTAGTACCCAGTGAGGCCTAAGAAGGCTCTCACCTGGGTCTGAGTAGTAGGTGTTGTCCAATTTTGCACAGCTTCAATCTTGCTGAGCAAAGGCCTTATCTCACCACCTCCTACCTCATGTCCAAGGTAGACCACTTTACTCTGTCCAATTTGGCATTTGCTTGCCTTTATGGTCAGATTGGCCTGCTCAAGAGCCTGCAAAACATGTCCTAAGTGGTTCACATGGTCCTCCCAGGAGTGGCTGAAGACTGCAATGTCATCCAAGTATGCCATGCAGAAGTCCTCCATCCCAGCTAGAACTTGGTTCACCATCCTTTGGAATGTTGCAGGTGCATTTTTAGTCCAAAAGGCATAACCTTGAATTGGTATAGGCCAACTGGGGTAAAAAATGCAGTTTTCTCCTTGGCATGGTCTGTCAGGGCTATTTGCCAATAGCCTGACGTAAGGTCCAGTGTGCTGAGGTACTTGGCTGCACCAAGTTTATCCACCAACTCATCTGTCCTTGGCAAAGGGTGGGCATCAGTCTTGGTGACCGCATTAAGAGCTCTATAGTCCACACAGAATCTCAACTCCTTGGATCCTGCTTTTGGTACTAACACCACTGGGCTAGACCATGGACTAGTAGAGGGCTCTATTACCCCGAGATCAAGCATCTTCTTGACCTCACCTTTGATGTGGGTTCTGACATGTTCTGACATCCTATATCCTCTGCTTTTGACTGGCAGACAGTCACCAGTGAGTATATCATGCTGTCCCCAAGGGGTCAAGCCTGGTGAAAGTGAGAACAGGGGGGCAAACTGATTTAACATAGTTTTGCACTCCTCCTGTTGCTCAGGGGTCAGATCTGAAGAGAGATTAACTCCTTCAACCTTTTCGTCCAAAGGTAAGCCTCTCAGGAGGTCAGGTAGAGCTTCACTCTCCTCCTCCTCTTCAGATGAAGCTAGGAGCAAGGTCCCTACTTCTGGTCTAGAGACATAGGCTTTGAGGCGGTTGGTGTGGAAGACTCTGGGAGCTTCCCTGGGTTTGCCCAGATCCACCAGATAGTTGACCTCTCCAAGTTTTCCCACAACCTTGAAGGGTCCCATCCATTTGATTTGTAAGGCCCTCTGCCTTGTTGGAAGCATAACTAGAACTAGCTGGTCTTGAGTAAACTCAACCATGTTAGCCTTCTGATCATGCCAATGTTTGATCAGAGCTTGTCCAGCTTTCAAGTTGTCACTTGCTTCTGCCATCATTTGTGACATTCTCCTTTGGAGACCTATCACATAGTCAGTCACTCTGACTGGCTTGGGGGAAGGAGCACTCTCCAACCCCTCCTTAATCAGGGCCAAGGGGCCTCTGACTGGATGGCCATAGAGAAGTTCAAAGGGAGAGTAACCTACTCCCTCCAGAGGGACTTCCCTATAAGCAAAGAGAAGGCATGGCAGTAGAAGGTCCCACTTCTTTTTAAGGGGTTCTTCTAAAGCACCTATCATGCTCTTCATGGTCCTGTTAAACCTTTCTACCAACCCGTTTGTCTGAGGGTGGTATGCGGTTGAGAACTTGTAGGTGACTCCGCAGGTTTTCCACATGGCTTTCATGTAGTGGGACATAAAATTTGACCCCCTGTCAGAGATCACCTCCTTAGGAAACCCAACCCTGGTAAAAATACCAAGGAGGGCCTTAGCTACAGCCGGAGCTGTAACAGTCCTCATAGGAATTGCCTCAGGGTACCTAGTAGCATGGTCTACTACAACAAGGATAAACCTGTTGCCTGAGGAGGTTGGGGGATCAAGGGGACCAACAATGTCAATCCCTACCCTCTCAAATGGGACTCCCACAACTGGGAGAGGCACTAAAGGTGCCACATTCTTGGAACCAACCTTACCAGAAGTCTGGCAGGTGTGGCAGCTCCTGCAATATCTATCTACTTCAGCCCCCATCTTTGGCCAATAAAAGTAGAGAGAGAGCCTTTCCTTGGTCTTCTTGAAACTCAAGTGACCAGCCAAAGGAATCTCGTGGGCTAGTTGCAAGAACTGTTGTCTGTTCTCTTGGGGCACTACCAGGCGTTGGTAGGCTCCAGGTTCAGATTCAGTTGGTTCACTGTAGAAGAGGCCATCTTCCCAGTGTAACCTATACTTCCCAGGCTCTTGCCCATCAGCCTGAGAAGCTGCCTGTTGGCGAAGGCCCTCCAGAGTTGGACATTCTCTTTGTCCCTTACGAAAAGCTGACCTGCTGGGTCCACCTTCTGCCAGTAAAGACTGCAGCTCAGGATGGTCAGCCGGGTCCAGGTCTCCAATAAGTTCTGGGCCTCCTACTAGCTCTTCTTCAGAGTCTAGTTCAACCAGACAGGGTTGTACCTCCCTCTCAGCCTCAGCTGGAGGTGGAGTTACAGGTGTAACTTTGGACAACCTCGGGGAAGTCCTTGTTGGAAGCACTGGAGTGCTTGCTGTAGGTTTTTTTCTAGGAGTCTTGGGTTGCCCCTTTGCTCCTGATCTGGTAGTTACTGCAGTAAGTTGCTCCAGTGGAAGAGGAGTGATTTCTGTCATCATCTCCTGAGAAAAACCTCGCAGGGTTTTCTCTCTTGCAGGTTTGGTGAGCTCCTGTAACCTTTTACTAGGGGGTCTGGGGGTATGTGACACAACTCCAAGAGCTTTCAGGTCATTACCCAACAGAACCCTACCTGGTACTTCACATTGTATACTGACAGGTATCATCACAGCCATATCATTACACTGGATGAGAACTTGTAACTGGGGACACATCTGCACAGGCCCTCCAGCTAACTTGGTGAGGCATTTGGGCGCCTTAGCAACATCCTCTGCCTTGAAAAATGATTCATCCACCACAGTTATGCTGGCCCCAGTGTCCCTGATGGCAGGAGTCTCCTGACCATTCACATGGACACTGTCCTTATAATACTCTTTAGTATTATCTGGGATAGAATTATAGACATCTAAATTCTGTTGTTCCTACAACCCCAGAGAGACTAAAGAAACACTGGCTGAGACTCCAGTGGGTTCATCAGCCAGTAGTAGAAAGTTTCCACTTGCCATAGGGACTTCCTCCTCTGGAGCGAAGGCTAAGGAGACAAGCTGGACCCCTGAAGGTTTACCCTTACATCTGGGATCTCCTTTCACATGGTCAGTAGCCTTACAAACATAACAGGATCCAAAGGCCCTTTGGAATGGAGGCTTGTTCTGACCTCCTTCTGGTTTGGCACCAGAAGGTATACTGCTCTGTTGTGGTTTCCCAGGTGGCTTACCCTTATGGTGTGGTTTGGGGCCCTCTTTGGAATTGGAATTATTTGAATTCTCTTTGGAGTCTTTCTTAGGCTGCCTCCCCTCATCCTTCTTCTGAGTTACCCCAGAATCCTTGTGAGTAGCCCTGTTGGCAACCCACAAGTCAGCAGCCTTAGCTAGCTTTCTAGGATCTAATTCCTGTGAATCAGCCAAGTGCTGTCTGAGCTCAGGAGAGCAGGCATCATAAATTGACTCCATCATTACAAGATTTCTCATTCCTTCATAAGTGTTGACTTTGTAACCCTTAATCCATCCCTCTAAGTTTTTCAACCCTTCACACACCCAGGTAGCCCAAGGGGTACCATCATGCTTTTTGAGGCTTCTAAACCTCTTAAGATACTGGGAAGGGGTCTTCCCAAACCTAGCTATCAAAGCTAGTTTCACACATTCATACTCTTTCCTATCCTCCTCCCCCAACTCCATTACTGTATCAGTCGCAACAGGGGGAAGCCTAGAGAACAACCAGGTGAGTAACTCATTACCTGTGATGTTCTGGAGCCCATGATTATACTCAAACATAGACAACCAATCCAACACATCCAACTTAGGCTCATACATACCAATCAATTCTTTAGGCATCCGGGGTCTTTTAGGACTGGAACTTCTAGAGGAGCCAGAGAGAGAAGCATTCTCAACAGACAATTTCTTCATTTCTAGCTCATACTTGAGCTCCATTTCTCTTAGCCTTAGTTCTTTGTCAGTTTGAGCATTAAGTCTCTTGTACTCTAATTCAAGTTTCATTTTCTCCAGTTCATAGTACTGAGGACCAAATGTGGGACCTGGCAAAGGCCCAGTAGGTACAGCTGGTAGAGCAGACAGAGGCCTAGAGGGAACATCTACAACAGTTTCATCTTCCTCTTCTGGTTCTGATCCAAGATCATCAATACTTTGTTCAATATCAATATCACTGCTGTTCTCTACATTTGCTGGAGTGTTAGGTTCCTCTGAACCATCATCCAGACTTTGGTTTTCTAACAACCTTTCTATTAGCTCCATTTTCTTTCCTTTATTCATGAGATTCTTATGCTTACAGAGAAGTCTTAGACAATCAGCAGTTTTTGTAGCAAGGGACTCTTGACTATAACTTTCCATAGTAGACAGGTTAGAATATGACTTTTTCTTTTTGTGCTTTAAGCTTTGTGGTTAGTTGCACTAAGGTATCTCAAAAGTACACTAAAGTGTATGCTCAATACAAATCCCACCGCTGTACACCAGTGTTAGACAGAAACCTGTGCAGTTCCCTCTGGGACCACTGCAAAAGATTTAAGGCTACAGGTGTTTGGCAGTAAACCCACTTGGTAGCAGTCTGTACCACCCAGATTTACCTGGTAGCTGTGGCTGAGCAGTCAGACTTCCCTCAAGAAGAGTTAGGCAGTATACAGAGCATACATAATAGGTACAGAGGCACAGTAGTTCAAGCAAACACTGACCAGAGCTAGGTGTAAAAGTATATAATTATTTATTTAAAAGACACTCTCATAAATTACACTAGCACAGAAAAGGTAAGTAAGTCAAAACACAGTCACTATTACTTATATGTACATCCCTAGTTATTTGTTGGACAAGTCTAGGTTAACACCACTTATTTCCAAACAGAGGTGAGCGCTTAACGTTAGATGGCACTCCAACAAATTAGTTAAAAAGGGAGGGAAAAGGCAGTAATAATGAAAACAGCAAGGTAAAACACTTTTCAGAGGTTCACAGTAAGTTTAGCAAGGCAGTCTATTGAGGAGCAAGGAAGTTCGGTTGCAAGGCCCATTCTAGGGAAAGCCAGGCGAAAAGATGCCCAAGATCACACAATGTCACAAGTCTTTACAGGTGAGTCAAAAAGGGTTTTCTCAGTTAAGAAAAGTTTAGTTAGGGTGTCCCAGGCTTACCCAGGGTCGAGAGCCGAGGGTTAAATCTACCCCGTACAATCGGTGGCAAGGGAAGCCGGGCGGAACACGGTACCTTTAAAATGGAAAGGATCCTCCATCGGTGGCAGTTGTTCCTGGTAGTGGGTGCAAGTCGCAGCGTTGTCCAGAGGAGGAGAAGATCTCGTCGTGGAGGAAAGCTGGAGGTCGTTGCACTACCAGGGAAGAAACCAACTGTGGAGTTTTTCCGGTTAAAAGGATGTTACCCCTCTTTCGCGGTTGAGGTAAAAAGTGGTATCTCGGTTGCCGGGGTGCTTGGCACAGGCAAGGTGGCCACGAGATGCTTCAGGGTGGCGAAAAGGAGGCAGAAACTGGTTGTCCCCACCAGTCAAGGGAAGAAGACTCTCCGGCGGGAGATCTTCTCTGTCGTCGGAAAAAGTGGTGAGACGGTTCCGCAGGGCTCCACCGGTGGTGTCGTCTTGGCAGGTCGGCTCGGCTTCTCCCTCTTCTGCTTCTTAGGTCCTGTGGCGACTTCTGAAGAACCAGTCCCAAAAACCCTGCTTTTATGCAGCAAACCCCCATTCATACAGCCTAGCTGTCACTCAAACATGCTAAGTGGTGAGCGGGGTGGCTCACCACCTGGGCCAATCACACCAGAGTGCGACATGAGTTGGCAAGGCAACTCAGTCCAGGGTGCCTAAACCCCCTCCCACACCCCCTGTGGTACCCAGACAGAATGGCACCACTTTGGAGGGCTTCTGTGCAGAAGCCCGCCAAAAGTGGAACAAAGGCTCGACTCGGGTTCAGGGTTACTGAAATGAACCTAGATGCCATTTTGGCGGCGAGTTCTGGCAAAAAATCCCAACCGCTGAATTTATATTAAATAAATAAGCCGGCGGTATCTTTAACATTGCACCAAAAAGTGGTGCATTAAAATCAATGGGAAATCCCATTGGGAAATATTCCGGTGGAATATTTCCGTGGTATCCACTGCCACCAGCCAGAAACTCGGCGAGGGGGGACGGGACAGTACCCCCTCGACAACGGACCCAGGGGCAATCTAATTGCCCCTACCAGTACTTCCACAGTATGATGGTTTGTACTGGTTAAGTTCCTAAGTTAAGACTAGTAAAGTCAATGGTGACTTTACAGACCCAGGGAGACAGTAGTCAGTCCCAGGGTGTGGAGTCTATGTTTGGGGGTCTCTATGACACCCCTGTGTTACTGCACTGAGGGTGCTGTGTAACACACATTCAAAAAACCAATGATAGCCTATGGGAAAAAAATACCCCATAGCCCATAAGCACATAGTAAGTCACAGAAACACTCTCAAGTCATGTCCAAGAGTGAGGGTAAAAGAGTCTCACTCTTGGCAGGAGAAAAAAATAAACCCCAAAAATCCAGCAAAGCTGCTGGGGGACTCACTAGGTTAGGAAATTCAGCCTAAACAGAGAATTCTCCCTAACACTTTACATGTGCCCTGCAAAGCAGCCACAACCAGAGGAACATAACTGCACCAGTGCCCAGGATTGCAAACTCTCTTGCAACATCTTCGGCAAATACTCATCACTTACTTGCCCTCTCAACATTTCCCCTCCTCACCCCCATGTCTGGCTTTTAACCATACTGTGCTTTATAAAGATAACTTGAAAAGTACAAATACCATAGTGTCACTCAAATATATAAATCCTTATAGTACTATGTTAGGAAAAATGTGTACAATTGTGACATTATTCCCGCCATTTTGACTGGGAGACTACAACTACCAGAATGCAATTCAGCAAAAGGCAAGAAATGGTCTCTGAGTGCACAACTTTCAAGGACTGACAGTAGCATGGTATAAAAAAAACTCAGATGCCCATTCGGTCGCCCATCCATGCAGTAACATGGACTGACCCTGTTTGCTTCAAAGCAGGGCTGACCCTGCTTAGATTCAAAGCAAAGAAAGTGTTGGCCCATTCCTCTAAGTGGTCTTGTAAGTTTGGCTCATTTATCTGGCAATATGGCCTGAAGAGGATGGCCTTTTCCTCGCTATTAAGCTAAGCAGAATCTGTCCTCATTACTGCAAGGATGAGAGACCTGGATGGTAATCATGGGTAGTGATTTTTCACCCCCGACGTCACCATTGCTATAAAAATATCTTTAACATTTTGTTTTACAAAAATGTAACATGCGGGTACTGAACTATGCCAGTGGTCGAAGTGCACAAAAAGAAGTAGTGGAACTATGTTCCCTACTGCCTGCACCGCTCTCCACAAACCCCATCGCCATGCACCCTCACACGCAGAATTCAAATCCCAAAAAACATTCTCCTGCTTTTTAGGGGAACACTTAGCGCAGTGCACTGAAAGTGAAAGTTTTAACTTCTTCCTATTCTTTTGTTTTAAAACAAAACCGTTCCAGAACTGTTTCTTTTTAAAATAAAAGTATAGGAACAGTAAAACTTAAATATAAGAAGTAGAGGAGCACCGCTCCTGACCGCTCCCGCCCACTTCGTCTACTGCATTACGCATACCTGCATTGTACCCACAAATATTGGCAAAATGGGCAGAAACAAAAATGCTTTCCAGTACCTCACCAAGTGTCCCCCTCATCTGTTCCAGCTCCCTCACCTCCCCTGCCCTCTCCCTTTCCCCCTACAGCACACACTGTTTCTATGTTGCTTTGAGATGTCAGCTATAGCCGAGGCTAAGGAACGCTTTGTGCTGCAAACTCAGTCCCTAGACCCCCTTCCACTCCAAAATTTCACTTGGTGCCCTCTAGCCTCCCCTCCTTCCAGCCTAACGGCATTTCCATGTTTTTTGACCTGCAAACAGCTTTTTAATCAGTTTCATTTTCCCATATCCTCGGCTATAGCTGTGAATATCTCTCACATTGAGAGAAAACCAAGATGGAAGTAATTTCATTTCTGAAAACCATGATCCTGCAATGCACCATGTGAGATAGCTCTATTGTTGTGGGGGAAGGAGGCACCCCCTTCACCGTCAAATATCTAAATAACTACTTCACAGAATAACCCCAGATCAAGCAAATAGCTCTTTTGAATGCTTTGTGCCCAAGTTGTTTCAGACCTGGTCCAAATCCGTCTAGCGGTTTGGGCTGTGCGCTTTGATAAAAATGTACCTTTTTTGTCTATGGGAAAAAGAATGTGAAGTAGGCTGCACTTTTGGAGAAAAAAAATGTCTTTGACACTTAATAACTTTTAGATTTTTTAACAAATCTTTATGAAAATGTGCAGTCTGGGGGGCCCTCAGACTTTTAATAACTTTTGAAAGTTCAGCCAAATCCGTTACTCGACTCAAAAGTTTATTAACAATAGAATTGTGAGAGGTTCCTATGTTACTCTGACTCACCTTAACTATAGGGTGGCTATCGTATGATAGTTATATCTCCCATGGTGCATTGCAGGATCGTGGTTTTCAGAAATGAAACGACTGCCATCTTGTTTTTCTCTGGTTCTTTACATGAGTAGACAGGTAGTGTTGTTCTGTATTCATTATTTAAGTTGGAGTGTAGTATAAAACTTGAAGTCAGTCTCTGTTTAACTGTCTTTTTGTAGCCACGACTAAGGTAAATGTCAATGAACTGTAGCTGCGGGTACAATAAAAAAAGTTTGTTATTATTTATTGTATTTGTGTATTTATGTCTTATGAGTAGTCTTTAAAAGGACTGTTTAGGGATACAATGAGTGTAGAACTTTAGCACATCTGGATTACTGTTTTAATGTTATGAATGAATACTGCATTTAGGTGTACTCTGTCATGCCTATAGAAATTGGCCATCTAGAACTGTATGTTGTTGTTCACAATTCATAATTGGTTATGGTCTGTCATGAATGCTGAAACTGCTTTATTAACATTTGTCTGGGATTTTACAATGTTATCATTAAAACTGGTGGTGCATCTCCATTTTCTGCCTCTGAGTGAGATTGGAAAAGATAAAAACGGTTTGAGGAAATAGTTTCATTAGTCTTCCCATGTCTTGTTTCATCGTTAAAGTAAGGGACACATCTCATACATTCCCCAAATAATTGCAAAAATGTGGAACCAACAGCCAATTGTCTCAATCAGCCACACGGTTTTGAAAGCAGCCATGATATCTGCAGAATTTGTCTGTTTTGTAAGGATATTTGGCGTGTTACAGCACAGAGTACAGCACTACTGCACAGGTTGCAATTTTTTTTATGCAGCACCACCACAAGGGTGCGGTGCATTGCTATATGTGTTACCAGATTAACAAGGAAAGACAGGCTATTCAGTCAAAAACGATTTTAACATATAAGATGCAAATCTATTTTTACAGTTAAAAGCACATGTGCACATTCAAAAATGCACACTATTTTTCACCTGAAATGCCTATGGTGCAAGAGACACATTTGAAAATTAATAACTAACATTACTCATAAATAACCTGACTAATAAAACTGAATTTAACATAACCCACTAATAAAAATGTGTCTCCCCTGCAGAAATAGGCCTACTCTGAAAGTGAACTTTTAAACGCACATTCATTTTTTTTTTCGTTTTCTCTGCTGCTCTGTCCACATAACTTCAGGAAGCAAAAGGGCTCGAAAGAACAGGAAATCAGTTGGTTACAAAGTATTACTATAAAAATGAGCCATTGTGTAGAGAGGGAGGAGATGGCATGATTGATTCTGATTGGAGCAGCATCAGAGCAAGTATCATGCTAGAGGCAGTGATTAGGGTTTTGCTGGGGGAAGTTTGAAGAGAGAGGGAGGACAGTGGAGATTTGGAGAGCTGGGAGAAGGACCTGTTTTTTCCTGGTTGGAGCATTTCTGCTGAAAAAGCTGAGAGTTCCAGGCAATGACCCCGGTTTGAGAACGAAAGGCGTTCGTTTTCACTGGGGTTAATCTTCAAGGGAGCCACATTCAGAAAGAGAACAGCTGAAGAAAACTCGGGCTGAACAGATAAGGTAATTACATAAGTGTGGGAGCTGGGTGTGTACGAGAATATTCAGTCAGTGTAGGAAAGGAGATTAATCACATGTTAATGTTGCAAATTGAGTTCTTTTCTCCGCCACTCTCTTTTCAGTGTATCACAGACAATGCTTTTACTGTGCTATTTTATTTATTTCTGTAAAGAGTGAGGTCGTGTTTAAATGCAACTTTTATAATACAGAAAAATATTTGAAAGCAGACGGGTGGTGTGTTTTATATTTACCAATACAGTGCTGATGATGTGGGGAGATTTTTAAACAGTGCAATTGTCATTTTAAGACAGATGTGTGCATGATCATATTCAGTATGGACAGTTGTGAGTGACTGTTTGTAGCATAGCTCGTTGGAGGTACATGAGCCAACGGGAAGAGGGACTCTCTGGACATAGTTCCCTACCGTATATAAGGTAGTGGAAATTACCACAAAATTACCACATATAGCTCTCTGTCGTAAATAAGTCAGTGAGATCGCCCATGGTGGCACACTAACACTAACACTGAAAATGTGGTATTCCTGAAATGTAGGTCTGAGGTCTCTCTAGTGTATACACGAAAAATCTAAGCAAAGATAAGGGATTCTGAACATTGGGGCCACAAATAAAACAAGGGAATTATGCTCACCAAAATACCACCAACCACGCATACCAACCACGCATACCAAATATGCATGTCTGGGTGCTGAAATAATGCATGTCCATTGTATTATTGTTGTACATGTCCAATCTGAATACAAGGAGTGATTGTTGCTAAGTTATTTTTCGGCGGTAATAAAATACCGTCAGGCCCCAAATCTCCACAAAATACCCTACATATTTATGGTGCATTGCAGGCCGGGAAAGTGATCATAGAGTACCTACTGGGCGTGGCAAGCGTGTCTCACACTGCCATTTGCACATTAAAGGGAACCCATTTTATAATAGCAGTGTGCCACTAAAAACAAATTTCAGAATGTCACAAAGGGAAACCACATTCTCAGATCTAGTGCAATATTTAGAGGCAAAGTTGTTTGCACATGGGAATTGGTCGTCGAATAGCACTTTAGAATGGAGTAACCACATTCAGGGTGAGGTGCAGAAAGAAAAACTAGACACTATTTTTGCAGAAGGCAGCATAATTCAGGTCTGCCTTACAAGATTATTGAATGCAGCCGATAAAAGTGCAGAGAAACACTGTTTAATACGGCTATGCGGCAAACTATGGTTTATTTTAAACAAGTCCCTGCGAATGCAAGAGAATGATACTCAGCTAATTAACAGGTTAAAGACTGAATTAGATGGGGGCAAGTAAAAATCAGGAAATGTTGAGAGCAGAATTGGATGTATGCCAAAAAGACATGCAATTAAAATGCAGAGACTTTGATACTCAGTTATCCAAAAGCAAGAAACAATTTGAAGATAGTGAGCAAGAATTGGCACACTTAAAAGCCTTAGTGGATCACATTAGACAGGATAAAGATGAGGTTGTTTCAGAGAGGCAGATTTTACAAAAAGAACATTGTGAAAAAGAAGGTGATCTCCAGAGTGCAGAACAGAAATGATTAAAATGATTCAAGAAAGAGACAAGAGAAATAAAGAGTTCAATGAATGCCAAATGCAAATGTGCGACATGCAGGAGGTGATTAATAAGATGAATGGTGAAAACAACTATTTGCAAGATGAAGCCAACAGACTCCTTAAAAAGTGTAAGGACTTAGAACAGCAAATTTGCTTTCCCAGGTCCCAGGAGAGGCGGCAGGGTACCACATTCAATGGAGTGGAGGTGAATTCTAGCTCTGCCCAAAGAGCTAGTGCTCCAGTGACTGGGCCGGTGACTGAACTTGGTTGCAGCGCCCTTGGGGGATTTGATACTCCCATTGGGGGCAGCCACCAATCTCATACACCTGAAAACAGGATTGAATCACAAAATAGTGCAATTCCATGCATTGCAACAAGTAGCCCCATAAAAATAATGAAATCCATTAAAGCCCTGATCAAACCATTTAAAAAGGGAGGTGAATGCTGCATTGAGGATCACTTAGAAGCGGTGCATGACATTTTTAAAGCACTCCAGATACCTAAGGAACAGTACAGACAATATTTTCATTTAACTTTAGATGCCCCGACGGCCAGCATCATAAGGGGATTAAATGAACAGCAGAATATGACATGGTTGGAGTTTGAAAAAGAAATTAGGCGTCATTTTTCTCCTTTTCAGTCATTGCAGGAGGCAAAGAAAGTGGCTTACACAATTACTGCTGGACCTAATACATCCCCTCGCCAATTTTTACAAGACTTAAAAAGAGCATTTTCTCGCTTTGATGTATCTTTTGGGCTACAGAAA
Organism: Ambystoma mexicanum; assembly: GCF_040938575.1. Classification (NCBI taxonomy): domain Eukaryota; kingdom Metazoa; phylum Chordata; class Amphibia; order Caudata; family Ambystomatidae; genus Ambystoma; species Ambystoma mexicanum. The sequence goes on from NC_090935.1 coordinate 818,134,917, forward strand.
GACATCATATCCCAATTGGTCCGTGAATTTGACCGTGACAAGTCCCTTGAATGGATTGTACATCAAAGCACAAAACTATATGAGGTTCTCTATTGTCAGGGTAGAGAAAGTGATAAAATGAAAGATACTAGACCTAAATCTAAAGAACCCTCAGCCACAGTAATGGAAATCAGGTCAGCCAAAATGTCCCTTGAGTCTGCTCAAAGCCAAGGTAAAAATAATGTGACACCTGAACAAAGGGGTAATCAACAAAGATCACCATTTCCTGTACCAATGTTCCAATCACATGATCCTAGTAATAGAGAGAGCTACATCAGCCCTAGGTATTTAGGGGACAGACCCCGGGTAGGATACCGGCCTGATATGGCAGGTATGAACAATAACCAGAGACAAAATCAAGATCAAAGAAATGATGGTCCCTACCAGTCATTGGGGACACAGAGCAGATTTGATCCCAACACCATGATATATGGTAATCAGGATAGGCCCCGATATGTGGATCGATTTACTGATAATGGAAATCAACCTAGGGGCCAGTACCCACAATCTGAGAGACAGGACATGAGGCAAAACGTGAACTACAATCCACGCCAGTACAATGATTCCCCACCAGGGGACTATAATCAAAGGATGGGTGCAACCCGCTCCCCTCCACAAATTAATCAAGAGTTCAGAAACCATCCCAACCGACATCAATCACCTGAGAGGTATCAGAATAGATCCAATCAGGGGGAAAACAACCAATATCGACCTAGGCCACAGAAAGAGGATCCTAGAGAGATGGAAAGGTTCCAGTGCCTTGAGGCCCAAGTGAAAATGTTAGCTGAGCAAATAGGAAAGCTCTGTACAGCACAAAAACAACCTTCCAAAGAGGGGGCTGATGGCCATAGCAATGACCGGGGGGCTTCCGAAAAGTGACTAAGTACTCATGATAACTGCAGTGCCAAAATGACAGATTGCTCTGATATAATTTTGCATAACGACTCTGAGATGCATAATGGATTAAAAATGAAAGTGCCAGTAAATGAACTTGTGACAGAAAGTGCAAATACTTCTAAAAAAGAGGTACGGTTTAACCTGGAGCTAAATAAAACAGTAAAGATTTGCACAAATGAAAAAGAAACATTAGGAATTTCAAAAGAACAAAGGGACAGATTTAAGAAAAATGACTCATGCATGGGGAATACCAGTGAACAGGGAGTAAGTGGGGATGCTATAGCTCCTTCCCTGGGCAAGCAAAACAATGACCAAACCAGACAGAAAAAGGAAATACTCACAAGGAGGGTACAAGTCAATCACCTGAAAAATTCTTTGAGCCACATATTTTTGAAGAGGCTGAAAGGGCTGGTATCACACTAAATGATCACAAATGCACAGAATTAAAAAATGACAAATTGCTGAATGATGTTGTTACACATGTTCAGTTGGAGGATTGTAATGTGGTCTCTGATGTTACCCAGATGGATGGGCGAACAGTGGCCACACTCCAAAAAACCTCTGATCATGGAGAAATGAATAAAATCTCTTGCGCAGAAATAGGTAAAAAGGAGGGAAAAATGTCTTTCCATTTACCAATGTGTTTAGCCAAAAGTGAAAAAGACCTGAGAAAGGTGAGCCCTGAAATCAGTAAGAATTCACATTTCTTATGTGTATTAGAGGAAGTTGAGGACAGATATTATGCACCCATCACTGTAGAAGAAAAATGCCACACCTTTGCTATGATTGACACTGGCGCACAGGCCACAATTATGTCCAAGGAGCTGGTAAAGAGTATCAATGAAGGGAGACCCCCACAGAGTCAGATCACAGTGAAGGAAAATCAAGGCCCAGTGCATAACTTTAATGGGGAGGAGGTGCCCATCATAGGTGTAACTGAGGTTGACATAAAAATAGGAAAGCACAGAATGAAACAAGAGGTATTGATCACATCTATTTGTGAAATTCCATTTCTGATGGGGACAGATTGTCTGAAAAGATTATCTCCTCTAATAGATGGGGTGAATGGAGTGTTGTGGTCCTTAACCAAAAAACCATTGAGGCCTAAGAAACTAAAATCACAAAACAGCAATATAAATGAATGTCACACCGTTGCCAAAACAAATGATGCTGTGGAGGTATATCTCCAGAATAGCTGCATACCTAGTGTCACTGTTATATTAATGTGTCAAGACAAAATGCAGAGCGACAATGAAAAACTACCTGTACAAATATACTTGGACCCAAGGAAAAATTGGCAGACTGCCATAGATGAGCACACATTACGTTTTTATTTAAAAGAGAAAACATACAAACAGAATATTGCTCCTAAAACAGATTCAGAAAAACACATTACCACTCTGGCAGAAATACACATGGGAGATGAGCAACCATGGGTTCATGTTGGTATAAATGACTATTTTAAAACAATAAAAGCCACTTTAGCGCTTGAACATGAAAGGAGTTTCATTAATGAGAAATTGTTGCAAAAAATAATGGAAAGGGAAGAAATCCCGAGATTTAGGATTAAAAACCAATATGTTTCTGGCTTGGACAGTCCAGACTTTGAAAACCGAATTGCAGGCAGATGCATGCTTAAAATTAGCATTGGGCAGAAAACAATTTACCATAATGTATGGATAGTGAGTGGAGCACAAAATGAATTTTACATGGGAAATGACATCATGCACAGAATGTGTATGGTGTTAGATTTCCTTAATCAAAAAATATGGTCACGCCTAGGTGGTCCGGCACCTGAATTTGAAGACAAAAGAAGGGCTTATCATTGTGCACAACTGGTTCCTTATGCAATCGAATTACAAATGAGGAAAGATACTATTATTCCTGCATTTACAAAACAGTTTGCAATAACACTGAAATGCAAAAATGGACAGCAGATGAAAGGCTCTGATGCATTTGTATGCCTGAATGAATCCATAAAACAGCAAGGCCTGGATTATGAATACATTCCATTGGTAGATATTGGTGAAGGATCTGTAAAAATAATAGGTAAATAATAAAGGTTGTCAGGATATTCATTTAGAGGAAAACTCCCCATTAGGAATGGCCATATAAAAATAACATTATACGGCAGATTTAAATAACATGGTGATTGGAAATATTCCTGAAAAGTATGTAGATGCCAAGGGTGAGTTACCAGAACACCTGGACTCTCAGCCCAAAGGAATATTTAAAATTCATTCTGTGTATCCTTATGATTCAAATGAGACAGTGAGCTGCCATCAAGAGGATTGCATAATATTTAATTTAAATGAAAATGAAACAGAAAATCAGCCCATTGAAGTGGAAGCTGATATGCCAAAATATTTAAAAGTGGCAGCTTTACAAAAAGACACAGCCACACAGTTAGAGGAAAGCGCCGAGATTCCCTTACCAGAAGATTTTCCAGAATTTTCCAAAATGGTAGAAGAACAGATCTCCTTAGCGAATGCGTGTGAAAGCAATGAAGAGAGGGACAATCTGAGGGAGATATTTATGGAGTTTAAGGATGTATTTGCAAAAGATGCTTATGATTGTGGTTTAACTGATTTACATGTGGCCACACTACCAGAAGGGTGTAGCAGAAATCCAGTGTTTGTACGCCAGTATAGACTACCGCTGGCATGTTTAGAATCATTGGCAGAGATTATTAAAAATTTGGAATCGCGGGGAATCATCAGGCCCATTCATAGCACATCCAATACACCTATTTTAGGTGTGTTAAAGCCAAATGGTCAGTGGCGGCTGTGTGCAGACTTGAGAGAGTTAAATAAAAGAGTACCAGTATCTAGATGGCCACTGCCATTCATTGATCAGGGCCTAGCTCAGGTACATGGTTCAAATGTATTTACCACATTAGATCTCACCTCTGGATATTGGTGCGTGCCATTGGCAGAGGAGATACAACATTTATTTTCCTTTACATTTGACAGGACTCAATATGCCTGGCTTAGAGCTCCGTTCGGGTACATCAATAGTGGGAGTGAATTTGGCATATTTTTGAGAAAGGCCATGCCGGATGCAGCGGAAAGAGGAACAATAGTTTATGTGGACGATGTCCTGATAAAAAATGAAAGCCTGAAAAGCCATTTTGATGAAATAAGACATGTACTTGGCCAATTGCAGAAAGCAGGCGCCAAAGTATCTTTGCAAAAAGCATAATGGTGCAAGAAAAAAGTGAACTTTCTAGGGCATGAAGTGACTGAACATGGGCTAAATCCACAAAAGAAGAAAATAGAGGCCATACAAAGATTAAAAGATCCTAAAAATGTGAAAGGAGTAAAAAGTTTATTAGGGATGACAGGCTATAACAGAAAGTTCATTGAAAATTATGCAGAAATCACTCAACCATTGACTAAACTGCTTAAACTGAATACTCCCTGGAAATGGGAAAAAGAGCAGTCTGATGCAGTGGCTAGATTAAAGGAATGTCTTGTAAAGGCACCATGTTTAGCATACCCCATAAAGGACAGGGATTTCTTTATAGAAATAGGTTTTTCTGAACATTGTATGTCAGCAGTGTTATCACAAAAACACGATTTGAATCACAAAACCATTGCATATGCAAGTAAGGCATTTTCCCAAGTTGAAATGAAATTTAATGAATGTGAAAAGGCCCTATTAACCACTGTGTGGGCGCTACAACATTTCCGCCCCATTGTTCAGGGAGAAAAGGTAATTATTGAAACAAATCATCAACCTTTGCAATTTTTAGAGAGTAAAAGAATTAGATCAGGTAATCTAGCGCAATCCAGAATCACTTCATGGACGCTGGCATTACAAGGTTTTCCCGTAGAAGTGAGATATGGACAAAATAAAAAGAACCCAATTGCTCAAGGGTTAGCTGACTTACATGACTATGCAGCTGAACAAATACCAAATGAAATGGAAGTAGAAACTAGTTTGCAGGAATTTGAACAATCACCACACAAAGCTTTTGATGAAAAAACATGCAAGGATTTGCCAACTGTATATGTGGATGGTTGTGCTTTTCACATTGAAAATGACAGTAATAAACAGTTAGTGGCAGGAATAGGAAATGTCTGGTTGAAATGTGAAGGTGTCCCCAGTATAGGGATGAGGATTGGAGATAGGAGCCATCAGGTGGCGGAATTGGCAGCCATTTATAAAGCAATTGCTACTGCAGTTGATAAAAAGTTCAGTGAAATTGTCCTGGTGACTGATTCTGACTATGCAGGGAATAGCTTTGTGGAGTATTTGCCTGGTTGGAAAGCAAGAGGCGTGGTTACATATAACAAAAAGCCACTTAAGCATGGAAAAATGATACAAGCCATAGACAAATTGGTGTCAGAGAATAAGTTAACAATATACTGGAGAAAAATTCGTGGGCATTTAAAAACACCAGGAGAGGATAAGGAGGGAAATGATAAGGCAGACCACCTGGCTAAGATTGGGGCTGTGATGGGAGAATTGCTAGCTATTGATAATTTAATGGGTGAAATACAAATTGATGCAGTCACACGTTCTAAAGCACCAAAGGAGGTAGATCAACCGGTGGTGCAGTGGAGTCATGACACGCCAGACCAAGATTTGATTGAGGCACAAAAGAATGATCAAATTTTGGGAATCTATTATAATCATTTGATAGATCCCGAACAAAATCCTTTAACAGAAAATGATTGTATGGGAAAAGAAGAGTTGAGGGTGCTATTAAAGAACAAAACACGAATTAGATTACAGGATGGACTCATGATTAGAGAGTCCATAACAGGACAAATACAGTGGGTAGTACCCCTTTCATTCAGAGGACTAATGCTACACCATGCACATGATGCCATAACTGCAGGCCATAGAGGTTCACAAAAAACATTAGAAATACTAAAAGATTATGCTTACTGGCCACATATGTCCCAAGATGTGGAATTATATACTAGAGGATGTCTAGTATGCGCCCAATTTAAACCTGCTTCACCAATGCATAGAGCACCATTGATGAAAAGAGGCCTAACTCTCCCATGGTCAGATTTGCAAATAGACTATGTAGGTCCTTTAAAAAGGTCGATCGAGCAGGGGACACCGTTATATTTTGAGTGTGGTATGTTTGATGTCGAAGTGGATTGAATGCATTCCTGCACCAGATTGTAGTGCGCAAACAGCAGCCACATTGCTGGTGAACCATGTGTTCTCAAGGTTTGGGTTGCCACAAAGAATTGAGTCAGACAGAGGAAGTCATTTCACAAGTATTCTAATGAGTAAGGTATGGCAAATACTAGGTGTGAAAAGGAAACTACATATCGCATATCGGGCGGCGTCTTCAGGTACAGTTGAAAGAAGCAATAGGTCTGTTGTGGATATTTTAAAGAAATTTGTGGCAGAAGCAGGTTCCAGCTGGGATTTACGTTTACCGTTGGTTTTGATGGCAATCAGGTCAACTCCTGCCAAAGCAACAGGTGTTAGCCCCCATGAGGTCTTGACAGGTAGGAAAATGGTGTTACCACAACACCTAATATACAGAACACAGGAGCAGACACTTGTGAGTGCATCCACAGTTCATGAATATATTGATGAACTGAGGAGGCATTTGCAACATGCATTTGCTTTTGTGCAGAGAAATCTGGAAAGAGCTGCTGACAGTGCAAAATCTTATTATGACAAAAAGACATCAGTAAAGGAATACAGTGTAGGGGATCAGGTGTACAAGTTTCATTTTGGAAAAAGTAAACAGAAAAATTCTAAATTTCTAGCAGCCTGGCAGGGGCCATTTCGAATTATAGATAAGGTCTCTCCTGTAGTTTATAAAATTTTGAAAAATGAAGGTGAAACAGCAATAGAGCAGTTTGTCCATGTAAATCAAATCAAACCATGCCATCCCAGACATGAGATCAGGCAGCTTGAGCATGTAGAAACAGATAAAGTCCCATGAACACAAAAAGAGAAAATAAATAGGTACAATCAGGAGGCAGTGACAAAGAAGTTAAAAAGTTGATTGTTATGATGGCACATAAACACTGTAATATATGTAAAAATATATAATATAAAATAAATAAATAAATAAATATATAATGGAAGCTCATGGTTGGTGTGCAGAGAGAAAATGTATTAAATATTGAATGCTGTTTTATATGTGCTTGTTTTCTTTTAACTTGTGTTTAATTTCAGAAAGAAAAAAAAAAAAAAAACGAAATATTTTTACCAAGCGTGTTTTATTTTTGGCAAAAGGGTGAAGTTAGTATGGTGCTATGTACTTAATTTGTTTATTTTCTATTTGATTTAGAAAATTAACATTATTTGGTCGGAGGTTCCAGGATCAGAGCCCACGGGAGACGATGGAGTCCTGGAGCCCACGTGGACGGATTCCGGGAAAGCCCCAAAGAGGGGTGAAGACCAAGGCTGCAAAGCGATCAGCATTGAAGATGATACCGATGATATGGTTAATGATGATATTTGGAGGGATCTTCAAGAATTCAGAAGCACAGGTTGTCATTGAACCTGGACCAGCATCTGGTATCGCGGTGGAAGAGGCACCAGGATTCATCATGAGTGATAGAAGGATGATTTTCCAAAATATATACATACCATTGAATCCTGAGATTTTGATTGAAAAACACTTGAACAATACTGGAATTAAGATTGAACAGACTAAAGAGTGGCTGAAAATAAGAAAAGAGGACACTAAGCAGTCAATAAGAGATATATTAATGCAATTGGAAAAAACATTCGTGAATTCAGCAGACATTAAGAAGAAGAGAGGAAAGAGAGGTGCGGTGATGCTTGCGATATCAATGGTAATGTCTATAGTTGGAGCAATAATAGGTACCACAATATCAACAGCCAATTCTATTTCGGTAGGAACACTGAGTACTAAAGCGCAACAACTGAGTATTGTCCTAGAAATAATACAAAAAACATTAGATGGAATTAGAGGGGGACTGGATGAACAAGTAAGATTCATAAATGAAACTGCAATCATTCTAAATGAACAAGCGGATGTAATGCAACGGGCGACTAAAATAATACTTAAGCATGACAGAACTTTAAATGAAATATTGAACATAATGAGTCCTGTTGATAGACTATTAACGAATTATATGAGAGAAGTTCAAACTGCAGTTTCACAATTGATTCAAGGACATATGCCCTTGTATTTTGTTTCGCAGGATATTATTCGTCAAATGATAGAAAGATTGACTAGGAGGGAAATTGATATAATACAGGTAAAAATTGCATTCGAAATGGGTAATGCAATGCCGTTATATGTGGACTTGGAAAGACTAGAGGTCGGATTTTTGCTATGCATCCCATATGTAGCCCCTGAACTTATTTATCAAACGAAGTGGGTACACAACGTGGGATTTTGGCAAGAGGACAAATTTATTAAGATTAAGACTCCAGAAGTGGTGGCATTTCAGTCATGGGAACCTGAAGTTTATTTAATACCAAGCCTGGAAACATGTGTAAAATTTAAAGAACAAAATTATATGTGTCCAGGTAAACCGTTTGTTCCTGATGCCACAGATGCTATTTGTGGTTTGAAATCTGACCCAAGTATATCAGAGGGATGTGAAGTGATTATTAGCAATATGGGGAGTGAAGAAATGGCACAGGCTAAGATGGTCAGAGGTAAATGGTTGATCAGCACCTGTTTAAAGAACATGACGGTAGTACATTTAAACCATGGAACATACGTGGTTAAACAGGTGAAATATAATGTTTTTTATTTACAGGTTCCAAAGGATACAATTGTGTCAATTGGGGGGTTAACATTGTTTCATGTAACAAATGATGTTTGGGAAAGCCAAGTGGAAAATATCGATTTTTTTCAAAGGGATACTTTTCCAATAGACCCGGATGTGGAATATTTATTGAATCACAAAGAAAGACATGTTATAAAAATGAATTTGAGAAAAAACAATATTACAATTAGTAATCTGGGGATAATAGAAGTGGAAAGATTTAATTGGGGGACCTGGGGGGAATGCTCAATAGTGGGTTTGGCTATCCTGGTGCTGATCATGAGTGGATGGTTGATTGTGCTATCAGTAAAAATGAAAATGTTACTGATTTTACTAGCTACGTCAGGAAGAGAAAGATATCCCAATACACATGCATTTTAAAAGAAAAAAGAAAGAACAAGTTGTTTTTAGGAATTGGCTTGGATTGTAGCCAAGTTCTAAAAACAAAAGGAGGGTATGTAAGGATATTTGGCGTGTTACAGCACAGAGTACAGCACTACTGCACAGGTAGCAATTTTTTTTATGCAGCACCACCACAAGGGTGCGGTGCATTGCTATATGTGTTACCAGATTAACAAGGAAAGACAGGCTATTCAGTCAAAAACGATTTTAACATATAAGATGCAAATCTATTTTTACAGTTAAAAGCACATGTGCACATTCAAAAATGCACACTATTTTTCACCTTAAATGCCTATGGTGCAAGAGACACATTTGAAAATTAATAACTAACATTACTCATAAATAACCTGACTAATAAAACTGAATGTAACATAACCCACTAATAAAAATGTGTCTCCCCTGCAGAAATAGGCCTACTCTGAAAGTGAACTTTTAAACGCACATTCATTTTTTTTTCCGTTTTCTCTGCTGCTCTGTCCACATAACTACAGGAAGCAAAAGGGCTCGAAAGAACAGGAAATCAGTTGGTTACAAAGTATTACTATAAAAATGAGCCATTGTGTAGAGAGGGAGGAGATGGCATGATTGATTCTGATTGGAGCAGCATCATAGCAAGTATCATGCTAGAGGCAGTGATTAGGGTTTTGCTGGGGCGAGTTTGAAGAGAGAGGGAGGACAGTGGAGATTTGGAGAGCTGGGAGAAGGACCTGTTTTTTCCTGGTTGGAGCATTTCTGCTGAAAAAGCTGAGAGTTCCAGGAAATGACCCCGGTTTGAGAACGAAAGGCGTTCGTTTTCACTGGGATTAATCTTCAAGGGAGCCACATTCAGAAAGAGAACAGCTGAAGAAAACTCGGGCTGAACAGGTAATTACATAAGTGTGGGAGCTGGGTGTGTACGAGAATATTCAGTCAGTGTAGGAAAGGAGATTCCTGTGCCTTAATCACATGTTAATGTTGCAAATTGAGTTCTTTTCTCTGCCACTCTCTTTTCAGTGTATCACAGACAATGCTGTTACTGTGCTATTTTATTTATTTCTGTAAAGAGTGAGGTCGTGTTTAAATGCAACTTTTATAATACAGAAAAATATTTGAAAGCAGACGGGTGGTGTGTTTTATATTTACCAATACAGTGCTGATGATGTGGGGAGATTTTTAAACAGTGCAATTGTCATTTTAAGACAGATGTGTGCATGATCATATTCAGTATGGACAGTTGTGAGTGACTGTTTGTAGCATAGCTCGTTGGAGGTACATGAGCCAACGGGAAGAGGGACTCTCTGGGCATAGTTCCCTACCGTATATAAGGTAGTGGAAATTACCACAAAATTACCACATATAGCTCTCTGTCGTAAATAAGTCAGTGAGATCGCCCATGGTGGCACACTAACACTAACACTGAAAATGTGGTATTCCTGAAATGTAGGTCTGAGGTCTCTCTAGTGATTACATGAAAAATCTAAGCAAAGATAAGGGATTCTGGACATTGGGGCCACAAATAAAACAAGGGAATTATGCTCACCAAAATACCACCAACCACGCATACCATCCACGCATACCAAATATGCATGTCTGGGTGCTGAAATAATGCATGTCCATTGTATTATTGTTGTACATGGCCCAATCTGAATACAAGGAGTGATTGTTGCTAAGTTATTTTTCGGCGGTAATAAAATACTGTCAGGCCCCAAATCTCCACAAAATACCCTACAGTTTCCAGGAAAATGATTCCTACTTTGTATTTCTAGCAGTTTGTATGAGTTGGTGGATGGTGCTATTGTTAGTATTTGCAGCTATCAAACAGTCGACCAGCGCGCAGCACTGCTAGTCGCGTGTAAAATCCTCCCCGTTGCACTCACAGCAATATTAGAGCAAGTGAGACATTGTGTGTTTGTGGACATGTGGTAGTCGCTACTTTTCGAAATGTTGGGTTGGGGCGGCATGTTGGTGCAGTGGAAATGCATTTTAAATTCAAGGTTTTTTGCGCATAGCCGCAGCTATTAGCAGATATCCTAGAGGGACTCCTGTATAGCCGCGTCTATAAAAATCACATGCATAGGCACACCAATACTACATCACTTTCATTTGTTGCGGCTGGAGCCTGGCGTATCTTTAAAGTCGCGTCTATAAATATAAATTTCCTGTGCAATAATCATACTTGTATGTGGATGATACAGTACAGATTTGTATTTGTGTATGTTATTTCATGTACTTGGTTGGTCACTTATTTGATTTGAATGTTTCTAGGACCAATTTAGTTTGACTTGGGGCTTGCAGAAAAATGTACGTGTACCAGCGGCTACAAGTGAGTTTTGTAGTTTTGTTCAATATTCGCGGCTACGTTTGATACCCAGCAGGGTTTGTATGTTTTTGGTGTTTGTAATTGGGTAGTGTTAAAGTTGTTAATGTGTACTTCATTGTGATAAGTTGCAGCGAACATGTGGACCATTTTATTAGTTGTATTACAATATAGTCCTCCTTTTGTTGTTTTGATTTTGGATAGGATGAAACTCGCCTTTTGTCTACTTTTCTCATTTTCACTGCAGAACTCACACTGCAGTTCATGTTACCTGTGATAAAATATGATTGGCATTAATCAGCTGTTGGGCATTGTTGTGTTGAAAGTTTGATTAGATGATATGTTCATAATGGGGCTCTGTTGTTTTCATAGTTTTTTACTGTATTTGTTAACAATGAAGTGTTGTTGCAGTATATGTAGAAATGGGTGGGAATAATCATTGAAGTTGTTCATTAGGAAAGACATTGAATTTTAGTGAGGTGCATTATATACAATCATGAAGTATGCTTGTTGTTTTCAAAATAAAATATTTATCACAGAGTAGTAGAAATGTGATTTTATCTACAATGCTTTTTTAATCATGGATGGTGTGTGTTAAAGTGATTTTTGGGGTGATATAAAAATGTGTTTGTTTTAAAAATGTATTTTCTTTTTTGCTGGTGTGGTGTGAGATGTGTTGTGCCCATAGTTAAATGTTCTGACTACTGCGGGGGCTTCAATAAAGACTTTGGGGTACTATCAGACGGGGCAATGTTCCATTGGCTTTGGGCGTCTTGCTATGCTAACTCCTATTATGTAAAACGCAGTATGTGTTAGGCAATGCTATTTTAGTACCAGAATGAGAGGTTGTAAAGTGTTGGGATCTTTTATTTGAAGTTTACATGTGCAACAGGTTTAAATAGGAAACACTGTTTTTGTTTTAATGTTTTTGTTGTTTTACTGTTATTTGCTACAGAAATACTGGCAGCTGCCTATGGCAGTTTAATGGGTACACAGTCCCGGACGGTCCTGTGATGTCCACGAACATCTTAGATTTCCGGGTGCATATATGCTTATTTTTGTATTACAGTGTTGGTGAAAAGCAGTTCTTGGATGCCTTACAACTTTGGTGCCACTCAATGAGACTGAATCAAATTCAGGAATTTCATTCTTGACCTGATTCTGAATGGTTTTCCAAAGTGTGGTGTTGTTTAGTCAAGAGGGAACAAAATTAGAGGGGGTGTCCCAAAATATTGTAAAGGCTTATACATGTGGTGCCATTTGACAAATTTGCAGACAAGTTTGCAAAACGATGTTAGATCTAGATATAAATGTTTTTGCAAAGTTTGGTGGGATCTTTTGAAGAGAGGGCAACATTAGAGGGGGGTCTCAACATTTTGGTTTATAATTTTTTGCCATTTGACAAATGTAGACAAAGGTTTTCAGAAAGATTATAGACCCAATCTTGAATGTGTATGCAAAGCCTGAATGGATTTTGTGAAGTGGGGGTTAAGTCATATGACTATTGTATGTACGTACATTTTGACAGTTTTGAAAAAGAAACATGGCCGGATTTGCAGAAAAGTCCTTTAAGGAGCATTGGCAAGGACCTGAAAGCATGATAATTTTTTGACATGTGTCAAAATGTAGGTACCAAAAATAGTGATATATCTGTGGTGACTGAGGTATAACCTGTGGCCATGGGCAGTGGCCAGATTGTCTGAGTCATGGCATAAAGTCATGACCCGGACAATCTTTATAATGGCCATGACCCAGAGGGATGACCAATGGGGTTAAAGTGGCCATGTGCACCAGGGACAGGCTATTTGGTAAGGTTTCTTGAAATTGGGATAGGTTTGAAAGGGAAAAACATGCACTTGTGGGTACAGGTTCAGTGCTGGATCGGATTGCAGCAAATATGTCTGAGGAGGGTCAGCAAGAACTGGAAAGCATGGTTTTGCAAATATGTCCTGTGTTGTTTTTTTAAAGTATAAATAGTAAATACACAACAAAGTGACTGGTGACTGAACAATGGGTATGGGTGTTAGCAAGGAGAAATGTGTACTATAATTTGCTTAGTGTGGCATGCAGCATGGCCGAAGCAATATGTTTGAATGGGAAAACAAATTTAGCTTGTGGTTACAGCCTGAATTGGTGGACTAGATTCCAACAAACTTCTGCAACGAGCATTAGCAAGGACCTGCAGGCATGTTTTTGGAAATATGTGTTGTGTTTTATTTTTCCAAAGTGTTAGAATGTAGGAAGTAAAACTAGTGATATACATTTGGTGTCTAGTAGTGGGCCTGACCCTCAGCAATAGCAAATGTGTACTCTGATTTGCTTATTGGGGAATGTGGCATGGCCGATGCCTATGCTCCATGGATTTGGAGACATACCATGTCTGCAAGCCATGAGCAGTGGCCATTGGTTACATTATTATGGTTTAGTGGACAGTGAACTAGGATGCAGGGTAGGTGCAGTGAATAATAGGGGTTGTTTGGTTCGGCTGGTGTCATGGTGGAGCCTTATGGTATAGGCAATTGAATGATGATTTCCATCCCTGGCATGAACTGCTGATGACAGACATAAGTATGCGTTGCAAAAAATATATTTCTTAAAGGAGCTTTATAGTTCTTTCATGTATGTGAAAGCGTGGGAACATTAATTATGATCAATTATGTGGTGCAAGTTTTCTGAAATAATGTGGATGATGCGTATTGGAAATTGCATGAGCACTACAATAAATGAAATGATTGGGGCTCATGTGTTATGGGTATGGAAACTGGCTGAATGTCGAGTAGTGATTGCCCCAGTGCGATGCCACCAATACTTAATGAGCCGTTGATTTTGGCAATAGTGTCTACTTTACATGTTCCAGTTTATCCGTGTGGTAATGTCTAAGTGTTCTGAAAAATAAAAATCTGCTCATTCAAAAATGGGCTACATGTTTGAAATATCTAATTCAAGAATACATTTACCATAAAAATACACATCACTCTTCACTCTTATGTATATGTAAAATGAAACTAACAATAATATTTCAATGAAGAAATATTAGTAACCAAAAACATATAGATTGTCTACTATACATTGTTTATGCAACCAACACAATTATTTTTAAAGTGTGTTTTATCTTCAATTGTTTCAAAATATTTGAAATATTTTCAAACCGGTGAAGAAGTTATTGTAGTATGACGAACAATTAATCAAAGAAGAAGCACTACAACAACTACTCACAAAATGAATCCTGGATTAATTAATACAATTAAAATGACTATTAATTAATGTTGAAAAAGAAGTCAAATCAAATAAAAAGTATATTGAAAATGTAGGAGAAATTATAGACAGTAACAATCACATTGAGTTAGAAAACATGAAGATGTGGCTTTTTTAATGTTTCGTCACAAAAAATGTCAAACATGAATTATGATAAATTATCTAGTGCAAGTGACCTACGATGATCTGGATGATGGTATTGGAAATTGGACGAGATGGTGTGGCCAATACTGGGCTGCAGTGTTTTTTTGACTTATATGTAGTTTTATATTTATACTGTAGCTGTGAACTGTGGTTGTGTATAATCACCCTCCACCTATTAAAGGTGCTGCTAGCAACAGCTAGAGTTTCCAAACATCTGCAGCATTGGCAGTCTTTATTTGAAGAGCTATTTGAAATTCCAGAGAGGTGCCTTCATTTTTGTGGCATTGTCTTTTTAGAGTTTCATTTTTGTTGTTTTATATTTTCGTCACCAGTTGGACATTTCAATATGCATAACATTGTTCATGAAAACAGCAGTCGTGGCCCTTCTAATGGTTTGTCAGAAAGCTTGGGAACATCAGTTATATTAAAGGATGTGGGGCGAGTCTCCAGGGATGATGTGCATGATGTGTATTGGAAATTGCACGAGATGGTCTTGCCCATACTGGAGGGCAGTCTTTTTTGGCTTATATGTGGTGTTATATCTTTGCTGTAGCTGTGAGCAGTGATTGTGCAGAATCAACCCCCACCCATTTAAGGTGCTGCTAGCAACAGCCAGAGTTTTCAAACACTGGTAGCACTGGAGCACTCCATTTGAACAGTCATTACAAATGCTAGAGACATTCAAAGATGATTTATTTTTTGTGTCATTGTCTTTTTAGAGTTGTCATTTTTGTTACTTATTATTTTCATCACCAGTTGGACATTTGAATATGTCTAACATTGTGCAAGAAAATACTAAGAGATGGCTCAGGTAATGTTCTGTCAGAAAGAAAGGGAACATTAATTATGATAAATTATTTGTTGTGACTCTCCGGAATGATGTGGATGATGCATATTGGAAATTGCATGAGATGGTCTGGACCGTACAGGGCTGCAGTGTTTTTTGACTTATATGTGGTATTATAACTTTACTGTATCTGTGAGTGGTGGTTGTGCATTATCAATCTCCATCCATTAAAGGTACTGCTAGCAACAGAGTTGTTTTTAAACACTGGAAGCACTGGAACACTCTATTTGAAGAGTTATTAGAAATGGTAGTGAGGTTCATAGAGGTGGCTTGATTTTTTGTGGCAATGTCTAGCTGTGTCTATGGACAGTGCGAGCGCAGAAGTCTGTAGTTGTGAATAATCACCACAACCACAAAAAAAGAAGTTTACATTTATCATTGTTTTCTGTACTTGCTAATTAAAGGAGTTTTCAGTAACTGCAAGTGCTTTTGGCACTAAACCTCTAAAATTATTTATTGTTTTTACTCACTTTTCCCCTAATACTATTTCTCTCTGTTTTGTGATCTGGAGCACTCTATTTGAAGAGTTATAAGAAATGGTAGAGAGTTTCAGAGAGGTGGCTTCATTTTTTGTGACATTGGGCCTCATTACGAGTTTGTAGGTAGCCATGCCGCTATTTGCGGCATTGCTGCCTCCAAACTCGGGTCCGGGTTCCCTGAATGGGGACTTACCGGGTCATTCAAACCTTGGAGGACGCAGTATTTCTCCATTCATGGAAGCCATCCCCATTCCCATTCAAGCCCCCATAGGGCTCAATGGGAATGGGGAGGGAGCTAATAACGGGCCCGTTAATATGGGCCCGTTATTAGCTCCCTGCTCCGTTAGCGGCTTCCGCTAAAGGACCTCGGAATGCAGCAGTAAGGGGTTAACGGCACCAGCATCCTTACCGGCGCCATTAACCCCTTACTGCCGCACACAGAATGAGGCCCATTGTCTTTTTAGAGTTGTATTTTTTTAATTATGTTATATTCTCTTCACCAGTTCGACTTTTGAATATGTCTAATATTGTGCAAAAAAACAGTAAGACGTTGCTCTTCTAATATTCACTTTTTTATGCTTTGAGGCATTGTCTTTTTCATGTTGTCATTTTTATTGTTTTACATATTCCTGCCTGGTTGGACATTTCCAACACGTCTGATTACGAGAATACCAGCAGTGTTGATGTTATCATTTGGTTTCTGAATTAATTGCCACTGAGGAAGAAAGCAACTCACATGAATAGCACTGCTCAGAGTTGGTGCTTCTTTAAAGTTAAAAAACACTGTTCTATGAACGAGGAAGAGGATGTACTTTGCACATTCTGCAACAAAGCTCTATGCCATGGGACTTCAAATGTTATGTCTCAAAGCTTGGTTATTAATCATAATAAGTGATATTTTTTTTGATATTTTTTGTATTCTTGGCTTAATTGGATAATACAATTTTTGTAAGATTTATTTTATTTGTTGCGTTTCTTCATTTTATGAACAAGACTTCATGTTCAGTCCTTGTCTGTGTGTCATAGTTCCCTTTCCAGTTATTTTATCATTCCATTGGGTATAAAGTCAGTGGCCCTGGTCTCTAGTCCGAGGCTTTGGAAAAAATTCACAACTGCAATTACTGTTTTCGTTTCGTCGATTTGCCACTCAACAGGAGGTTCCACCAGTGTGTTTCATCGAGGGTGTAAGCGCCTTTAAATAGCTGGCCCATGTGGGTTTGTCTGTTTGAAGTTGTGCCTTTGCACGACAGGAGTAGGTGTCTTACTGATTCCACAGCATCGGGGCTCCTGCAAAAGCGGCATGTGTTAGTGGTTGATATTCCATTTGTCACTAGAATCTTGTTGGTTTTGAGCAGATTTAGTCTGATTCTTAAGAAGGTAGACCTGATACCTTTGTTTGGGAATTTAGCAAGCTATTCTACTGTGATGTTGACCTTTTGTAGGTTCCGCTGGAGATGATAAGTTAGTTTGTTTTTCTCCGCGTCCTGCAGCGTTTGTATCCAATCGCAAGTTTTTAATCATGATTTTACTTTGTTTGGGTTTTCTTCGAGCTCTGTTTCAGAGCTTCCAATCTCTTTGAGCAGGTCTTGGTTTTTTCGCATCCACCCTTTCAACAGCTCATTGGTTTCTTTGTTTATTTCATCTCTGATTATTTCAAACAGTTTGAGTTTTGAAGTGAGAGTTTTGCGGAAGAGCATCAGCCCATTTAAAAGCACTGTTGCTTTTAAGGATACCAAGCTCAGTTCTCTCCTCACTGAGGCCATAGCTGTGGATGTAGGTAGGTTCAAGGTTTCACTCCAGAGGAATCCTTCTAGTCTTAGCCATATACCGTTCGGAATAGCCGGCATAGCTTCTGTACCATAGGTCATTGCTGGAGTGGCTTTTGCTTTGTAGAAGTTAATGGCAGGAAGGAGGGAGAAGTGGCCATATTTTCTGTCCATTTTTTTTAGTAGTTGTGAGGTTAAACATTTTGTTTTTGCCCAGAGTGTTTCTTGCATGGCTGTTTCTTTGGGGTTACAATTCACAGTTATTTCCAAGTAGGTGAAAGATGTTACTTTTTTCACCTTCTTCCCCTTGATAAACCAGCAACCAGTTTCCTTGTGTTTCCGGGTTTTCTCCATGATCATGACTTTGGTTTTTGTGATGTTAATTTCAAGGTTGTTTTCTCTAGGCTTCGAGGGCGTTGGAGGCCAATAGCCGTTTGGTCGAGCAGGATAATGTTGTCTGCTTAGAGTAGGCGGCTGATATTTTCCTTGCCCAACATAGAAGGGAATGCTCTTATGGTGGTTTTGTGTTCACCAATGTCTCCCATGTAGGCAATTTATAGGGCTGGTGCCTTCGGGCAGCCCTGTTTGATGCCACACGAGGTTGGTATTTCTTTAGAGAGTTGGCCTGCACCATTCAGGTGCACTCGCAGTGATGTATCAGAGTAGAGACTCTTGATTGGGTCGAGAATTGAGTCAGGACAACTTCACGAAGACAACTTATCCCATCATTTTTCCCGGTTCACTCAATCGAAGGCTTGGCTTAAATCCACAAATGCCAGGAATAATCTGGGTCCGCCCTCCAAGATCTTTGCTTTCATAATGCTCAGCACAAAGATGTTTATCTGAGTTCCTGAGTGTTTCACGAACCCTAACTGATATGGGTCCATACGCTCTGCAGAGCTCGCCCATGATTG
The DNA here is from genome assembly GCF_040938575.1 of Ambystoma mexicanum. Lineage (NCBI taxonomy): Eukaryota > Metazoa > Chordata > Amphibia > Caudata > Ambystomatidae > Ambystoma > Ambystoma mexicanum. The sequence continues at coordinate 818,153,689 of NC_090935.1, forward strand.
AAATTCTTTCAAGAGAAGAGAACCAAACAGTTTGCCTAGCACATCTAACAGTGCTTTAGGGCGATAGTTTTCCGGGTTGTCCTTCTCGTTCTTCTTGTAGAAGGGAACTACGTGTGAGGTTTTCCACAATGGGGGTATAGACTGAGTTCTTACACAGGTGTCGAATATGTCTAATATCAGTGGTGCCCATAGTTCTGGATTCATTTTTAAGATTAGGTTGGTTATACCATCAGGCCCTGGAGCTCGCGATGGTTTGAGTTTCTTGATTTTTTCTTCTATTGTAACTCGGTCATGATTAAGGTTCCATTTGGTGTCTTTTAGAGAGGTGTTCGTTCTTGTTTCACTTGCAGGTTTCTTAAATAGCTCCGAAAAGTTATCTACCCACCGAAACTCTCCAATTTTGTTTAAGAGAGCGTCCTGAGTGGCAGTCCCTGCAAGGTCGATTAGGGACCAAAAGTCTCTTGTTCTTTTTCCACATAAGGTTCTGAGCATGGTCTCCGAGTCTTCTTGATATAAGACTTGTCTGTAGTGTCTCACCCAATAGTGTGTAGTCTCCTCTTCGGCAATGGCCTTGGTTTTATCTGTCAGGCTTTTTTTTAGCAATTATTTTTTTTTTGTCTCATTGTTCTGCTTCTTTCCACCAGCATTTGGTTCCTGTTATGTAAATGCAAGTTAGGTTTCCGATTTTTCTTCCGGCATATGTGCTTAAATGGTTGGAGCAGTGGGTAGTAATCTATTATTGCTAGACTTCGTAGATCTATTGTGTCACGTTTCATTTTGTGATATTGTGATCTAATTTTCGTTATTGCCGTGCTGGTAAGTTTTAACCTCGAGCCCTGGGTCTCTAGTTCGATCTGGTGATCCATTTGTTGGCTTGTTTCTTTTGCTGGTATTGCCCAGGTTGTGATGAGTATATTGTGGTCGCTGTTAGTAGTGCGCCTGACCTCAAGATTAAGGGTGGCTGGTAAGAGGTTCCTGAAGACATATATGTGATCAATGGTCGCTTTCGTGCCTTCCAGATCCCATGTCGGGATATTTTGGTTCTCTTTAGATCTAGTACTGTGCAGGTTGTGAAGGTCTCTCGAACTCATGAGATGATTCCTTACTGTACCTCTTCTGTCTGCTTAGATGGGATTATGGCACTGTTATGGATATTTGTCTCAGTGCCCAAAGAAGCCTGAGCTAGAGTTGTCAATTTTGTTATTATATATTTTCATCACCAGTTGGACATTTGAATATGTGTAACATTGTTCATGAAAACACTAAGACGTGGCCCTTCTAAACTTTTGTCCGAAAGCTTGGGAACATCAATTACAAAAAACCTTGTGGGCCGAGTCTCCTGGGATGATGTGGATGATGTGTATTGGAAATTGCACGAGATGGTCTGGCCTATACTGAAAGGCAGTCTTTTTTGGCTTATATGTGGTCTGATAACTTTACGGTAGCTGTGAGCAGTGGTTGTGCAGAATCAACCTCCCGCATTAAAGTTGCTGCCAGCAACAGACAGGGTCTTCAAACACTGGCTGCACTGGAACATTCTATTTGAAGAGTTATTAGAAATGCTAGAGAGGTTCACAGAGGAGGCTTTTCATTAAGTGTTTACAGATGTGGTGCTCCTATCTCCAGTAGTAGCACTTGGATGAGCAAGAGGTATTCCTAGGTTCTTTTCTTTCTGATGCCATGCATCTGTCAGAGGTTTTCATCCACTTTATCCCGGGTATTAATGGTGTATTTATTCGGTTGAAGACACACCAGCATTTCAGAACTGAGAAAAGAAAAAAACGTTGTGGGATGAAGCCTGGGAATGGGAAAGTTAATTGCTGAATATCTGAATACCTGTAATTCCTATTTCTTATTTTAAGTGGCAGTTTCCCCCCCCTTTTTTCTAAAAATAAAATAAATATATATTATGTTGCTTTTTATTTTATTTCCCTTTGTTAGATGTTTCATTCTTATGTTTTTTCCTCCCCTATTCCATTGCCCTCTCTCCGTCCACCTTTTAAGTTACGAAAATAGATCAAATTTACCACAGACTGCAAAAATATATTACAATATCTATTGTAATGTATTGTATGCAGTTTCAGTAATTCAAATCTCCAAATTGTTTGTTTCCGTGGTTACACTGTTAACAGGGGCAGTAGTTTAGATGTGAATATAAGCATTCCAGTCGTTACTCATGTTAGCTGTGCACGTAAAATCCTGCAATTCATTGGCTGCGGCTGTAGCTGCATCTACAAATAATATAAAAAATATGAAACTTTGAGTATGGAACAAGAAAAACCCTTGAAATTCAAGGAAAACACTTTAGTTGCAGGGACATTCGGGTGAGAATGTAATGCAACAAAACCACTGAAATTCAGCTAAAGCCACCTTAACTTTGCATCCCCTGTTGCGCAGCCTATGTCCACAATGATGACATCACAGATCACATTACTGATGACATCACTAATTACATGTTGTATGAGAGCACCTATGACATTACAAATCACAACACTGGTGCCATCCCTGGTGACAACAATAATTACATTACAACAATAACTGGCCTTAAGCAGGGCCTTCAGGTCAGTGTGCGTGGCCAAACATATGTTAACACATGAATGGGCACTAGTCATGGCCTTGAGTTATGGACAGTAGTGACAACGATCACCCATGTGCACTGAATATTTAAAAAAACGAATAGTGTACCCACCATAGATTTTGGCCTTTACCAGTGGTACAGCTTTCAACTGTGCCCACTGTATATTATATACACTGGCCAGGCACTAGCCATGGACTTTAGCCCAATACTGGCCAGTGGCCACAATCTTGGCTGTGGCCACTATATATTCTAACATATAAATTAGCCACTGGCCATGGCCTTTGACTTCAGTAGTGCAATGTTCATTGTATATTTTTAAATAATAAAAAGCAATAAGCAATGGCCTTTGGCCGTGCCCACTGTGTATTATGCAACACTAACCAGCCACTAGCTTTGGCCTTCAGCCATGCCCACTGTATATTATATACAGTAACCAGTCACTAGCCATGGTCTTCAATACAATACTATCCAGTGGCCATGGTTTTGAGCTATGCGGACAGTATATTTTAACATAATAATGGGCACTAGCTATGGCCTTAAGCCATGGCCACTGACCACAGCTTTCAATGTTGCCCGCTGTATATTTGAAAACAGTGATGGGCTACTAGGCATGTCTTTTAACCATGCACATTCAGTATTTTTGAACAGTAACCAACCACTGACTATGGTCTTTGGTACTGGCCTGTGACCCTAGCCTTTGTCATGGCCAAGTCCACATCCTAAATTGTTATTAGGGTAATCAAACTTTTCCTGAGCTAACTTATAAATGATATGTTGAATTCAATGTTTGATGTAATCAGTTATATTCAATGTAATTAGTGTTGTCACCAGTGATGGCATCCGTGATATGATTTGTAATGTCATTAGCCTTCTCACCATAACGTTTTTTTACCTTAACTTCCCTGCAACTAAAATGTTTGCCTATTTATATAATATATATATATATATATATATATATATATATATATATATATATATATACACAAACACACACACACAGGTAAATCTTTTCTCCGAGTCTTCAGTGGGTGCCTCCAGGCATGGACGTGGCAATTCCACAAAATGATGCAACAAACATTTATTCATTTATTATATTTATATAGCGTAGCGCGCCTAACCCTCAGGCATCTGGGCGCTTGAACTTTAGAATACAGTTACATTTGAAAGACTTGGTTCGACAGTATGCTTACAAATGCAGATATAGTGTCAATAGCATGTGGTTACAAATGCAAATATGGTATAAATACAAACTTGTACAGGTGCAATAATTATATATGAGTGTTCAAAATTACATTTCGGGACTTAGACATCTTTTGACAAACATGCCATCAGTAGAATAATGCTTTCACTCAACAGCACAATTTAAGTAGCAAAATATTGCCCTGCATTCGTTTCCTTAAAGTGCAAAGTTCAATATTGTTGTGGTTAAGATTCAGAGCCTCCCTATTTTAAAAATGGAAGTAGGAGCAACAAACGCCCGAATCTTCCATAATGCCACATGTTCCGCCCCTTACTCAGAGCTGTGTCAGACAAGTTTCAATGTTAACACGAGGCTCACTGATAAAGCCCATTGATACCTGAAACTTGAAAGGCAGCCAACTTGGGATAGTGGGATCTTCAACCAAGGTCAGATAGTTAATACAAAGACAGTTGCCATCTTGTTGTGGCTCAGTGGTCTGTACCATCTAATGGAAATCTATGGAATGGCAAATGATCTTGTGTTAAATTTAGGGTACACAATGTGGGATACAAATTCAAACAAGGGCTATCCAAACTTCTGAAGGCAAAGACTATTAAACGTTTATTAATGTGGTACAAATCTAGCCTCTGAAAAGGTGCAAGTGCAATTTACTAAAATGATTATTTTACTATCTTTCAGAAAAATGTAATTTCTCGCAACAATTCAAGAGTTTATGGATTCCTAAAGGGAGAGCAACATTTCTCCATACAAAATTATGATAATGAAGCACACATGTTCATCATATCATCTGGTGTGAAATTGATAGCCAAGTGGGCATTTTAATGTCTAATAGTGTTGAATCTGTGAGTGATACAATTCATCAATTGAATGCACAAGTGAGCCTGATTAAACACTGGCTACATATTTTCTTTAGCTGTATTGTCTTTGTTTCAAACCATGCATGTAATCTCATGAAGCAATTTCAATCATTTAAAAAACATGTAATTCAGCATCCAAATGGTGTCCATTAGGTCCCAGAGTATTACAATCAACAATTAATGCTGATTCCAATTGTCAACACTTCATTATTCTGCGTCCATTCCCAATATGTTCTGGAACATGTAAAATGCCAAAGAAGGACAATACATTTGGATCACTCTTGTGTTGTTCTGTGACGTTAATAGCCAATGGGTAATTCACATCATTATTCTTTATGGCTTTGAAGTATTGTAATATTTGAATTTTCAAAGCACAGATAGTAGAGCCAATGTATGCCAATTTGTATTGACAAAGTGTTACATAAATTACATACTGTGTTAGGCAGGATTTGTGATGTTCGATGTGCCAAGTGCCTTCTTGGATGACTAAGTCACATATCTTGCATGTATTACATCTGTTGAAGCAATTAGACCTTTTAATGTTGGAAAGCCAACCTTTTTTCGCTGGTTTTCATTGCTATCATGTTTTAAGTTTGGTGCCTTCGAAAGTGTGAACTATGGATAATGGCTTATTAGTCCACAAAGATCCTTACCACTTTTAAGGATAGACCAGTGTTTAGCTACAATATTTCTAATCACTTTTGCTTGTGGATTATATTTAGTAATAAATCAAATACATTTTATTAGACTTTTCATTTTCCTTCTATTTTGGCCTCAATATGTCACTTCTATTCCTTGTTTTATCCTTCTGATATTAAGCATTGTATGATGCATGTTTTGGTTAATTGAATTCATATATATAACCTAACCTGCTACAAATCTCCCACCCCCGCACGGGCCACAACGCTTACAATTGAGAAATGCATATCTTCTCTAATTGAATCACAAATAATAGGTACTGTTATACAGTCTTACACATAAGGGGTGTATCAGCCACTTTTACTCCCTAAAAATAGGCAAATACTCCCCAAAAATTGAAATAGGGAGTAAAAATACTCCCAATAAAAAATAGGAAATGAATACATAGGGGCTTGTGCCACCGCTTTCACCCAAACAAAATCCATTGATGTGTTTCGACCAGACGTTCATGTATTACTATAGGAAGAAGTGAAAATAACTATGAAGAGGTGAAATGTATCTTTTAAGGTGCATGAATAACTTGGTGCAAATAATCACACCCAAAAAATCTGTTTTGCAGTTGAACATTTTTGCTCATTTATAAAATTATCCCATTTGGAATGTACTCCCTAAAAGAATCATTTTACTCACAACTTTCAAAAACAGTGCGTGAACTACTTCCACTTCAAAATCTTATCTGGAGCACTGCTGCTATATCTGGTTACTGATACATGGGTAAAATATTGCATATGATTCATTCCAGTGTGAAAGAAAGAAGCTAAAGTTCGAGCAAATGTCAACTTCAATCTTAAATGAAAATACTCCAAAAAGACAAGAGTAAAATGAATACCTTATCAGTCAGAAAATGGTGTCTTAACATATCTTTTGTTTTCACCACAAAACACCCAAACTGCAGGCACTCTACCAATTCTCCACAACACCCAACATGCACATGAAACACCTGCATACAACCACACACAAAACATCACACAATGACAATCAGCTAAAACCATACCAGGACACAGTGACTGTTTTTTCCAAACTGAAGCTACCAGCAGCATATCAAAGCTCTATTGCGCTTTCCCTCTCAACCATACTAACTAATCACCCCAAGCCAGTTCCTTTTCAGATCTGCCTCAGCACTTGGAGACCATACAAAATGGCAACGGCGCGTGGTACAAGTCACAACATAATAACATAACATAAGTAGAATATAGATAGTTCTAAATAATAGTGTAAGTGGGGGGGGCAGGGCTGGCAATGATTTGTTCCTATTAATCAATTCCTGTGGAATTCTATGTATATATATCATTGTATCTGCCTCACAGAGCAGTGCTGCTTCATCAAGAATAATACATCACCATTTCAAAGATTTTATTTACAGTGGAATGTGTTGAAGTAGTAGTGAGAAAGTAAGGAAAACCCCTCTCGATCGTACCATTAATGGATAGCTATCTCGGGTGAAGCTCTTAAAAGTGATCTGTTGTCTAGGTGCTTTCCACAAACTAAAGAACAAACTCTCCATGTTTGTCTGTTTTATAGGTGAGTAGAAAAAGATATTACTAGTGATGCAGGAGCAGTTCATATTTTTCTGCAGAGCAGTTGCACATGTGGTCTAAGGAAGTAATGACTGCCATGAAGTAGCATTTTAGCGGCTGTTAATAAAGATATTATAACTCTTGGAAGAATGCCTGGCTGTGTCCTTCTTGGGGTATGCTAACATTACAATTATTACTAAATTAATACGTAACTCTTAAGGTTTCCCTCTTCAAGAAAGATTAAGAATTGAGCATGATGCAGAGGCAGACATTATCTAGTTGTTTCCTTATTCAACAGAAAATAAGGAGATATGTCACAACGTTCACTTCCCTGGCTCAATCTCATGTTAACATTAAAAAGGGATAAAAAAAAGAACTCGGATTCCATGCAGGCCAGCCAACGTAAAGCCCACTTGCATTGTCGTCATAGACAAGGTTCATACAATAGTAGACCATTATAGACAAGAAGGCTCTGGAAAAACGAAATCAGAACTCCACAATTTGACTACAAACAATGATTCCATTCAAGTTGTTGAAGTCGTTATGAAAGGTACTGCAACAACAACAACAACAACAAAAAACGTGTGCAAAGCGTGAGGGAATAACCCTACCCAACAGTCTCCAGTCGGGGCACCATCTTTTTCTTATAACATTTATGTTGTCACTGTTACAACTTGAGAATTTAGCAACAAATTCAGCCTTGATATGACCACTCTTTTCAAATTATATTGAGCAATACATGTATGTGGCAGGTTACAGTGACAGTGTAGAGGATGGTGATAGAGTATAAGGTTTCTTCTAAGGGAGTACACTAATTTAAAGTTGGGGCATAACATGAATCCCAGGAAGCAAGGGAATTCAATGAGACAGACTATTTTGAAGCTACCTCAACTCAAACCTTCTTCATTTTTATCTATTTTATTTGTTTGTCATGCGCCATAGCCCGCAGGCATCAGGGTACGGTACACAGTAGACACTTACAATACAACGATGAGACAAAGGGCCAGACACTTATAGAAGAAAAACTATTCCAATTGTTCAGCACACACCACTGAGTAAATAATAGAAGAGGAGTGGGAATCGTATTGGAACAAAATTCAGATAAGGAAATTGTTTTTAGATCGCTGAGAAAAGCTCCAATAAAAGCTTAGATTAGCTTATTTGATGGGAGGTGGTTAAAGGTATCCAGCCAACCTCAAATCCTCCAACTTGCTTTACCCGGAGGTTTCATGGCAGGGATTGGCATTACAATGAACAACCCTTCGCTCTCTTTGAAGCACAGCTAAATTCAATAGGCCTTCCGGCTTGCTGTGACTTTTTGCGGTATGAAAAGGAGAAATATAAATCACATCAGCAATTGCTGAATTATGAAATGACAAGTCATCTCTTTAGTACATCCGGGAGGTGAGCTACTGAATGCTGTGATTCAGAAAAATACTTTGGATAGAATGTGAGAAATGAGCAATAGAAAAGTGTTACACTATCTTGAGGAATGAAAATCAAGAGTTTTTATGAGACAGATGCAAGATAATCCGACAGGCTGAAAAAAACAATTCATTGACAAGTCATAAAGGGCTAGGTAATGACTAAATGAAGGTATTATCAACAGGACAGGAAGGAGAATTCACAGAGTGGCAAGCATTCAGTGAAAAGAGAACATTTGTAACAAGATTCCAAAAACCTGGTCAACTTTAACAGAAGACCTCAATATGTATGCTGACATACGATTACTAGAAGTAGTGTTCAGATAATGCCATAAATAATGGGTTAAACATAGTTTGCAATACGTAAAAACATACAATACAGATGCCCATACTAGCCAGTATAGGGAGTACAAATGCACATTGTGGTCAAGACAGAAAAGTGAACCTTGGCCCCTACACTTACAAACCCCCTATACTTAAAACCCTTACAAAATTAACAGCATTTTCCAGATAAACCTTTGAAAATGTCGAGCTCCTTTAAACTTCAAACAGAAGAAACAGATATTATTGTCTGGATATATGGGGTTTGTACTATCAGTTGTTGCCCTTTGCCAATCATCATTCTTTGATGAGAACAACTGCACCAATCCAATCTCAACGACAAGATTAACTGAGACCAATGAAAGACCAACAATGACGATAAATGACATTTCCATGAATGATCCTATGACAGTTGCCTTTTCTTGTGGAATGTCTCATATGCAAATCAGATGTATTCACGACTGTGCCTCAGATAACACTAATCACTAAGGCAAGGTATGAGCTTTACATGTGCTTGAGGAACACACTACATCCAACTCTTTCGTAAAAGGAATTTACTAAGCGCGGCAGGGGTAGTCCTACCGTGTCTTTACTGGAATCAGATATCGCTATGCTGACTAGTATCGGAATCTGTACTCTATGGCAAGATGGGAGATGAGCTTAATGTGTCTTCTTTTTTCACAACCAAATATGAAAGTTTATAACTTGTTTAAATAAAGAAAACAGAGGGTTCACAGACACACTGCGCCAGGAAAGTGCAAGCATTAACTGCGGTCTGGTATTTATTCCAAAAGATCGGGACAGCCTGACACGTGTTTCGAGCTAAAACATAGCTCTTCATCCGAGGCTGATATGTTACATACATATATCCAACAGAATATTACAATGTTTCAATCATGCATGATCCAAGAATAGACAAGAATAACATTGAACCCAAACAGCACACCCACTTAGGTGGCAGTCAGAGGCAACAGGTTAAGTGAAATAAAAAACGAATGTAAAGGAAAGAACATGCATTCTGCACATATCATATCAAGATTCGATATTCATTCAACATGTAATTCATTTGGGAAAGTAAAACCACATTGAATTGGTAGAGAAAGGGATATTGAGAGAGAAAATAAACAAAACAAATAAAAAAGAACAACCATCAGTCATGAGGATTAATGTAGCAGCGAGGTCAGACACAATTCTTGTCAAATAATAAAAAGATAAGAAGATACCTTGTGGTTGAATTGGGTAATTCAGAGCCCTTGAAGGCATAAATTGCCTAAATTGGTGGCAACTAACGTGAGGAAATAAATTCAAGTGTCTGTGCACCCTCTGTTTTCTGTGATTGTTCCGTGGTAGTACATTGGCAGTGTACCCACACCTCACAAGACACCCGCTGCCTGGTGCACACTCTACATTTATTGTACAAGCGAGGTGGATAACCTGGACTTACCCTGCAAACCTTTATTGTTTAAATAAAGTCCTTATTACTGGAATCCCTGGACTGATTGGCTGACTCGAAAATGGTCTCCAAATTTCTCCCTCACAAAAATCTATGTAGCCTTTTCTGCTCGAGCTATATGGGCGCTAATAAAGTAGTATCAATACATGTTTGATACATAACCCATTTCCAACAGCGATTAATCAGCGGCTGTGAAATTGCTTGAAAGAGGCTGTGCTGTGTAGTTGATACTTTTTGCACTCGCCTTTGCATGTTTGGGACAATCTCATATGAACATGCTTTAAGGCAAGAAAATACATAATGAGGTCATTTTAAAATAAATGCAAATTTCGCGTAAGGGAAAACCAGTGCACGCACCCACCTGCTGTTGGGTTACCTGTATGTAATTCACAACTTGTGCAGGGCGCTGAGAAAATGTGGAGAGGAAACCAAGGCTAGGTTGCCTTTGCTCTTTCGTTTTATCTTTCGGTTTCCAAAAGAGTATATGCCGCCAGGAAGGGAGGCTTTGAAGGCCCCGTTAAGTGATAGATTCTTATAGAATTCCCCGGCTCATGGGCAGGTGCTAATGCAAGGCAGATTCCACAGGAATCCGTTCATTTTACTCCTGCATCAAAATTTCATGCAGGATTAAAGGGGAGTGCTCACACAGGACAGAAAAGAAAAGATGCCGTCTCTCCTCCGTGCCGGCCTCCACCTTGTGTCATAAGGACAATGGGCTGGTGCACAAAATGTAAGCATACAAATATCACGCCTTGCTTTTACGCCTCATTTTTGGTCCATCTAAAATGGCCCCTGCAGCCCGAGATTTCTTCCTTTAGTACCCCGTACAAATGGTGCAAGCAACTTCCTCTAAAGATAATTATCTTTGTGAAATAGCCAATGCCCAGATTGCTGAAATTCTGTCAAAGATACCAGACAATATAAGTTAGACACTTTCCGTAACAACACCTGCAAACTGACATTAGCATCATGTGGCCATCTATTGAATAGAGGCACTCCGTTAACATCAAAGAATGGCAATAATGTGAGACTTGCTGCCTCAATAAATAAACAAATAATCGATAAACATCTTTGAGCAGACTACACCCCAAAAGATGTTCACCTATCAGCGGACAACTATCCATGCAAAAATCACTCAAAGGTAAATGCCAATGTCGCAGGAACCCCCCCCCCCCTTCCATTCACAATGAAGTCACAGCATGCAAAATATTTACTTAAGGTGCTGACACAAGAGTAAAATGCCATTCCAGAGCAGCCAATCCAGGCCGCCCAAGCAGCTTAGTAGCGCTTAGTGATCAAAGGGACCCATGAATCACAAATTAGTCGTTCAGCGAATTATGAAAGTTCCCGGATTCTGCAGCAAATCTTCCAAGGGATTTGATCCCACTCCCTCTACAGGATCTCATGGTGACATTCTCCTGCTGGATTCTTTTGAATATTCAAATTCTTCAGAAGATGAATTTTCAAATCTATATAATTTTCCTTAAGAACTGGAAACCATGCTTGCAATGACCAAAAGAACACGCCCATTAACATTGCACCTCTCCTCAGGATGACCAAGGTTTTAGCTTGGTGGGAAAATTAAGGAAAATCACATTCTATATCTTCCCCCCATCTCCAAAGTAGCATTCACATGGGATGCTGCCTGTAGGCTTATAACATCAGCTTTAGTCATAATTGCTCAAGCTCCGTAGTCTAACCTGCTCTGAAGGAGGTGGATTAAATGTGTAGATTCCTAGGGAGCAGGTGGTCAAATGTTACCATCGACCTACACGAGTAGACAATGTACACTCTCAGTGGGTAATACATCATACACAACGGCAAACAATTGGACCCCCAAGGTGATACAGAGTTTTGGATTATTAGGAGACTGTAAACTATATGTGTCTAAAGAGGATACATTGTTTGCAACAATGTATCTGCAGTTTCATAATTGCAATTCAGACTCAATCGCACTGGAATCACTTATCCAGTACTTGCCTCAATCCGTTCCTTGGGTGCCTGGGGCAGACACTCGTATGTGTTGCTATTGGAACGCTGTTGCACCAATGGCATCTGTCCATAGTCGGGAAGTCACCAGAGGGGGGCAGGTGGGAGGACCCCCCCCACCCCATGAAAGGAAAAAGGGAGGTGGGTGACTATAGTGGCGACCAAAAATGAAATCGACGAAACAGTAGTCAGTATTCAGTTTAAGCACGTGGACACTCTAAAAGGCACTCATTCGACAACTCTGGGTGAAATTATGGCACGTTCACAAACACATCTGCACTGCATTTGCACTGCAATTAATGGGATTCTGCTCATGCAAATTGCTGTTTGCGTTTACATGAACACTCCGTGAATGCCGCCAGTAGCTTTTAACGAGGCAGAAAACTGCCCTGTAATTTAAATATCCTAGTAATGTGCAGCCCGTGGTATATTATTCTGCATGTGATGAAACAATAACCGTAAAAGTAATGATGATGGTAGCAGTACTAATACTACTACTAATAATGATACCTTGCTTGTTATATTTTGATTACTTACACGAAATGTTATTTTCAAAATGCCCTAAATAACATCTGCTTCTATAATGTGTTCAGAAGATCCACGGGAGCCAAGCAGAACCTTAGCCCCACACAACGTGTAATGTGGGTATCTAATGTGCAAGTATCACGAGGGTGAGCTGCCAACTGCGCCGCGCTGCGCAATGTGTACCCGGAAAGTTCAGAAAAATAAAACAGAAAATACGAGAATCAGTCCGAGTTTTTACATGAAAGGCGCTGCAAGGTCTACATTTAAAAATGCGAATGAGTCATGCTAAGCTGTGTAGAAAAACAAAGCCAAAAAAGCCCAAAGACTCAGGGTCAGCCGCACCTTCCCGTGATACGCACGTATCGTCATCTAGCGCTATCATTGTTCCCTATTTAAAGGGCCATAATCCGCTGCTGATTATCATCCTCCCAAACAAATTAGGAGGCACGAGCTGGCACGTTCTAATAGCGAAGGAATATGACTTTAGGAAGACCAAGGGAGCCATCTAGAGGGGAAAAGAGGTGCAACATCAGTGCCAAAGGATTCCTTCCAGTTGTTTCATTTTCCTCAAATTAGTAAATGAATTGAAAGCTTGTATAAAGCACTTTAGTTGCACTGTGGTGAAACTGACTAACAAAAGCCCATTAGAGCGCATGAAAAAGGATCAATACAGTAGTGAAATGTTGAAATATCGACCAGGAAAGGACTAACAAAGCAGTGGCCAATGTGCATTTCGTCGTTTTTACGGCAACGGTCTCCTTTTTTGTATTACACGTGGGTCATAAAACCACACACCCTAAAAATGGCAAGAGCTTGGCGGTTGCTGCTGCAATGGTCGCGCATATAGTGGGCGTTCCCTTCTTTCCAGGGCAGTATTCACTTATCAGGAGGGTTTTCTACTGGGCTCCAAGTGCGCCAAATGGGAAGTAATACTTTGCCATGAATTGTAAATGCTTGCATACATTTCTGGCTAGCGGTGTACGTTTTTTTCACTTGGCCAATGTTTGCAAACTGTTCCAGACTACAGTTATTTGGGCAGGTGGAACAAGGTTCCCCTGGTGGATGAATGCATGTTACTTTAAATGCTCTTCACCCAAATGGGAGTTTACACAGAGTGTGGGCTCGAGTCATGGAAATTCGTGCAGAAATCCTGCAAAGGCTGCACGCTGAGAAGGACACAGCGCTAGCCTGCGCACAGAAAGACAAATGCACACCCCATTAATTCATGGAATCTACACCGCAAAATAACCATATTTGCAAGTTGCGCCCGGAACTACCTGACGCGCCCACATGCAAAGCATAGATAGCCAGAACAGCTACCTTTGCATGCTCCGCCGGGCGTGAATACATGCACCATTCAAACAGGTGTGGGGTCCCCCGTAAGCAGGCCTGCAACTCGGGAACCTGCACGGTGTCCCCGGTAACTGTCTCCGGCATGCCGACAACATGTGTATGAAAAATTGTAACTCTGCAATAACTGGGGAAATCAGGTGCAAAGCACCGTAAAACGTTCCTGCAACCCGCTAAACTGTTTGCGCGCACCCCTAAATTACATCATAACCCCGACTGAGTACACGCACCCCAAAATCCGACATGCAACCCCACCTGTGGGCTGCAAATCCTACGCGCAAGTGCACTTACGCCTGCCTTCGGGTGGTGGATCGAATGAAGGACTTGTGTGGCCATTTCCCAGCTGAGACGTTGTGTGATCGAATCCATGAATGCATCTTGTGGCATGCAATTGTGAGTGTGTGATGGACTGCTTGCAGGCCGTCCCTCGGAACTACCACTTTTTCGCTGGTTCTATTCCATTTTCGGTGTTCCACCTCCTTCCCAGCCCTCTGTGCAAGACATGCCCACCCTCTGCTTGGAGTCTCACACGCAAAGCCCTTGACAGCTCACACAGATGTGCCAAGCCAGCGCAGACTCCACGCAAGTCAAGGAAAAGTACTGCGCTTGCAAGTGCCCCATTATCTGCGCTGATAATTCCATGAATCGGGCCCTGTCTGTTTCTGTTTTGCTTAATTTATGGGTTTCTCTAATAATCCGCGAGAAATGTTTTTCACTTATACTGAGTGCCTTGCTCATAGCTAGACTAAACTATACTTCCTTAATGAGTTATGCTTTCTGGCAGGCTTCTGACGGTTGAACAATTAGTAGCTTAACCACACTTTACTTTTTAACGCGAGGTTTGCTTTTACAGTGGAAGTTAAGAGAATGGGGCGCCGAGGGGGAGTTCCTGGTGCTGAAGTGGAGGTCAAAAAGGTGGAACAAATACGATGCACTGTTTGATTGCAAATTATAGTTTTATCTGCTATTTGGGCTTCAGTCATAGGGAGGCAAGAAACAAAATCACAGTGATGCAGGTTTATTTTGAATGTTCTAGTCGCTGAAACTATTGAGTGCCTCCAGGGTGTATGGAGGAGGTGTGGAGGGAGCCGCTGGTGCTGGGTAACACACAAACAGTAAGGATTATCATCCTCCACTGATAAGGAAACACCCAGAGCCAAATTAAGGCTCTGTCTCAACGCTGTATGAATAATTGCCCCATTATTTTCACTCTAAAATGCAGGGGGAACATCCCATAAATCCCCTAACCCACCTACATATATACCTTACCCCAATTTACAGTCTGCATTTTCCCGAACAAAACATTGATTTGGTGATTGTGTAGGTCCGCAAAAGTGGGCTCGACTGTCTGAACACCAGGTGAGTGTGGGTTCTTTCTCAACCTGTAACCCGTTTCATAGTGTTTGAGAACTGTTATAGATGATGCAGTAGACTTCTGGTGCAGGAAAAACAATCAGGCCTTTGCCCCAGGCCTCTTCTGGTGGAATGCCTGGCAAACATTTTCTTTGCCAGAAAGGTGTTGGACTGGCAGGCAAAAGTCCAAGCTGCTGGACCCATCACCTGATCAGATTAGAGTGAGATTTCGGACAGCCTTCTGCTTGAAACCTGACAGACCAAGGGGGCTGTTACAAGTTTGCTGGTGTCTGAAAAAAGTGGCAGTAATTCTGTGACTGACACTTTTCCCGCACCGCTGAACTACAAGTTTGCTGGTGGGCATTCAATGACTTACCTCCAGCCAACAGCTGGAGGTACCTCAGGCCCCACTAGCAAAATTCTGTCAGTTTCCCCCATTGGCGTTCTATGTGCCTCCCTGGAATGGGGAATGACCGCCGTTGCCGTCACCTGTAATATCCCAGTAATACCAGGATATCAGGTGCGTAGACCATTTCCTGGTATCCCGCCGGAATTACTGGTGGGATACCGAGAAATTACGAATGACCCACTAGGAAAGGAGAAATGAGCACCTGTGGTTTTCGTGCCTTGGCCAAAAAGGTTGATGGTTCCTAGAAACCCAAAGACTTAACTTAGAGTAATTAATGAGTGGAGACCCACGTGAGCCCCCTCTCTGAAGCTGCTATTCCTAAACCATTGTTTTACATAGGGCTAACACACTTATCTGATAGACAAACACACAGCGAGAAAGACAGAGAGAGGCATCTTGATTACGCAGCACAGTAACCTGCTCTACACATCGACTAACCGCATTAACACAGTAAATGAACACCACAATGTGCGCACTGACACCATCAGCACTCTGCACCACTTCCACTAGCATGTATTACTTAACATTAAAGAGTATATCGACCATTCTTTAAATAACATAACATATCTATTTATTTAATTGTGGTTTTAAAATGCAATACATGCAATAAGAACACTTCAGAGCAGAGGGTGAGTGGGGAAAACAACATTGATGTTGGAGAAGTGTGTACAATGGTTAAAAACACAGAAGCAAAGTGTGTCAGAAAAATTGTACATAGCAGGTGCTGAATAATCCCAGACCCAAATAACAGGATGTTGTAATGATTGTATTGGATAAATGCATAGATCATTAGGATGTGGGCCCTGAAAGACCTGCGAGTATAATCTCTGAGGATCAATCGGTAATGTAATATAAAGTTGTATTGCACAGCATCTTGCTGACATTTTAATGTTCTCTCTGTGCATAGTCCTGGACGAGGAGAAAGGGTGCTAGGAAGTTGCTAAAGGGGTAGAGGGAGAGGCTGATGTGAAACCTGAGGTGTTCAAAGCTGGACATGCCCAAATCCTGAACACCAATGCTATTTTATGGGTATCACGAAGACACATTGTGATGAATTCTATCTATGGAATGTATTTACTTTCCACTTGGCTCCCCCACCAAGGCATTCCCTTTTCATAGTCTGGGACAGGAGACAGGCTTTTTAAAATCTGAATATTCTGTTATTTAAAATAATGAAAAAAGAAAGACTACTTTCTCGCTAATTTCATTCCATCTCTCACACGTATGCACAAATATACACACACACGCAAGTGTGTGTCTATGTTTGTGTTTACGCCTCTATAGTTGAAGTGAGGTGAAGGTGCTGATTTAATGGAACAAAACCCCTGAAATTCCGCAGGTGTTGGAAGCTATGCCTCCTTAAATATGAGGCCCCGATTGTGCAGTTTGCATTTAAAAATACTATCCATTTACCCTGTTCTAAAAACAGCCCCAAGGCAAAGTTGACATTTGGGTAGAACAATTATAATTTTATACTAGATCACCAAAAGTTACACCATACATGAGAAGGAACAGTTTCCAAAATCAACGTATCTATATATGACATTCAATGAAAAAACGTTGTTAAAGGGATGTTATGGTTAAGTTGCACTCATAAAAACCTATGAAATTCAGTAAAAAATTGTTAAAAGGACGTTATGGTTACAAGTAAAATCGAAAAACCCCTGAAATTCGCCAGTTATGGTAAGCTAAGCAACCATAACTCGCGCCACCACTGTGCACTGCTAAAACTAACACCCAGGATATCAAAGATGACATCACAAATATCATTGATATTGATATGATATATGATATTGATTGATATAGCGGCGTCCCGCTGTAGGAAGGAAAATCCTTTTCCAAGACAGCCAACATGGAAAGAGAAGGCGGGGCTCCGTACACAGCCCCTCTTCCCTTGCCATGGCAGCCTGTAAAACTCTATGAACATATTACCACAAGCACTTTGTTTCCCTTTCAAACCTATCCTACCTTCGAATAACTTTACCACATAGCCAGTCCCAGATAGACATAGCCACTTTAACACCATTTTTCATTTCTAGCGGTCATGGCCAGTAGCCAGATTGTCCGCGTCATGACCTTATGCCATGACCCAGACAATCTGGCTACTGCCAACGACCACAGCCTATACCTCAGTCATCAAAGGTATATGACAATGTTTTGTACCTACATTATTACACTTGTCAAAAAATAAAACATGGACACATTTGCAAAACCATGCTTTAATGTCCTTGCCAATGCTCCTCACGAGTTTGCTCGAAATCTGCCTGTCATGATGCCTACCCCCGGAGCACCAGGACAGGCCCAGCAGCCCCGGGAGCAGGCATTGTGCCCTCGGGTAAAAGCCCAGCGGCCCCTAATAGGGGCTCTTTGGACTTTGTCGTGGCGCCTTTGGCGCCAGGCTCATGTTGGACATCAGTCCTGGTGCCATAGGCACCAGGCTCATAAAAGAGGATGTTTGGTGCACTTAGACATTCTTTAAAAGCATTGCACTACTTGTAGCAGCGCCGCGCATCACTCACCTGCCTCGTGGGCTCTTCACTATCCACCGCGACCTTCTGGGCATTCCGCCACATCTCTGCACCTGCAGGGGAGAAGAAGAGACAAAAGGTGAGCAGGAGGAACAAATGAGGAAAGCCTGATTTTCCGTCACAAGACTTACCTGGCCATACTTGACGGAACCACTCCTCATTTCGGGTCGGCGCCACTTCTTGGCCTGGTACCGCACCCCGGCCCCTAAGGGGAAAAAAGAAAGACATTACTAGAGGGATTCAAAGACATTTAAAGGGATCATTTTATCACAAACTCACCTGAGTTTATCTCCGGCAATATCCCTCAAAGCATCACTTCCACTCTGCACCTGAAAATAAGGACAGATCGCAGGTTAAGAAAAGCAAACAAAGAGAAGACTCTACTCTGGAACTTTTTAAACTGCATACTTACGGCATTTCGCCTTCCGAAACCAGTGAAGTAACTGGTCAAATACGCGCCCCTGCACCAGAAGCAGGATGGAGAGCTCATCCATTCAAACATTAAGGTGAGCCTTGATTGGGGATTTCAGAGGTGGTCAGAGAAGAGCAAAGGGGAGGTGGGAAGCAATCACAATATTGCATTGCTAGTGAGGGACTGTTTGTGATGACACCCTGTTGCGGTACCTACGCGCCCCGTTGAATTAGAAGGATTTGTCCTTGAGAGTTAAGGTGACGTTAGAGATCTTGCGTCGCACCAGGTTTAGCTACTACGGAGACTTAGAGCCCCTCCACTCCGTATGTGACAATATGTATTGGTTGTGTTGAGCTATACCTTCGTAGTGCGCCGAAAAATATTGGAATAGGCAAGTAGTTATGATCAGAGTTATAAATTCCTTTTATTTTTGTGATATTAGAGCCTTTGTGGATGACACGTGTTTCGGCAGAGCTGCCTTTTTCAAATCCAGGCTATATGGTTAGCTCGTAGGTCACTGCATAATGCATGAAGAAGCTGATGTTCACAGGGATGAAGCCCTCCTGGACAAAGAAGTCCTCCGTATATTCGATACGGAGGACTTCTTTGTCCAGGAGGGCTTCATCCCTGTGAACATCAGCTTCTTCATGCATTATGCAGTGACCTATGAGCTAACCATATAGCCTGGATTTGAAAAAGGCAGCTCTGCCGAAACACGTGTCATCCACAAAGGCTCTAATATCACAAAAATAAAAGGAATTTATAACTCTGATCATAACTACTTGCCTATTCCATTATTTTTCGGCGCACTACGAAGGTATAGCTCAACACAACCAATACAAGCAATCACAATACTCTGCAGTCAGTTAATCCCCTTTCTCCACCCACAGAAAGATTTTTCTACGGGCCAGACAAGCCAGATTTGGGGGTCCAGTTCAGTCGGTGTTTCGAATCCTGCGCATCACGCTTGAAGAGGTCACAGCAATCCAGACCAGGTCAGCGCCTCCGTGGGAGCCAGGTCAGCGTTACAGAACGCAAAGACTTCCTATAAATTCCCACCCAGGCGCTATGGAAACTTCTGAGACTGATATGTTGGCCTAATTACTGGGGGAATTACGGGCCGAAGTACATGCCGCTCGTCAAAAGACTAATGCCCTCAGGAAGGAACTAATCGTATCTAAGGAACGAACTGATGACCTGGCTAGGCAGGTATTGCAAGGTCAAGCTGGGCAAACCCCTCTACCTAGTTCGGGGGGTAATTCTGTTCCTGTGGCTTCAAGTAACTCTCTGCAAATCAATCTACCTGGAAATATGCCGCTGGCCCCACCTGAACGCTTTGCTGGGGACCCCAAACGGTTCGCCGTATTCATGAATCAATGTTGTTTGCATTTCCTATGCAGACCTGGGGCCTTCCCTAATGACCAGACCAAGGTAGCTTTTGTGTTGTCATACCTTAGCGGCTGTGCTGCCGATTGGTCAGTACCACTGGTTACTCAAGATGACCCAATCCTCCGGGATTTCCAAGGATTTCAAGCAAGCATGGAGAGATTATTTGCTCGACATTCTCAGGGACAAGCTCTGGATGATGAACTTCTATCCCTGCAACAGAGCAACCAAGACCTCCTCTCCTACATAGCAACCTTTAACAGACTAATCGTGGAAACTGGGTGGCCAGAGGATAAAAGAATCACATTATTCTATCGGGGTCTACGCGGAGAACTTAAAGATGTCTTGGCCCAAGTCGTAAATCCACCCCAAGAATGCACAGAATATATAGACTTAGTGGTCCAATTGGATCACAGGCTCCAAAACCGAAAAGCGGATCGGTCCAAGTTTGAAACCCGGGTGTTGGTCAAGACCCACGTCACTCCCAAGGGTGCCGATTTCTCCGAGCCTATGCAAATTGGAGGGGTTAGAGGACCTTTAACCCAAAAGGAACGTGAAAGGAGGCGGCAGTTAAAATTACGTCTTTATTGTGGGAACTCTGGACACTTTCTACGAGATTGCCTGGCAAAACTGCCCAAGAAGGTGGTAGGAGCCGCTGATAAAAACCATGAAGACTCTGTTTCGGGAAACGACTCCGCCCGACAAGCGTAGGGGTCCGCTTGCCGAGCTTGAAAACTAACTCTCAGACCTCGCATTTCATTGTGCCAATGGTTCTCTTAGATCCGGAACAGCCTAAGCGGTTGCATGCAATAAAGGCATACATCGATAGTGGGGCTATAGGAAACTATGTGGATCGTGAATTGGTCTCTAGGATTAACCTCCCTCTGCGTCCAAAAACCAGCAAAGGTGTCATCACCACAGTCGATGGAACTGAAATTGCCTCAGGACCGGTAACACATTCCACTACTGAGGTGACTCTTATTGGTCCGGACGGCCATCGGGAGGCAGTTGTGTTTGACGTAATCAAGGCCCCACAGTTTCAGGTTATTCTTGGAATTCCTTGGTTAGAGACACATAATCCTAGAATTGATTGGCAGGGCAAAGAGAATAACCTTCCCGGATTGTGCACAAACCTGCTACCCAGAAAATCTGAAGATTAGTCTAGCATCTGTAACCTCTGTCTCCATGCAACTACCTCCGGAATACCAAGACTTTCAGGACGTCTTCCAAAAGGTACAGGCCAACACGTTACCCCCCCACAGATCGTATGATTGCCAAATCGATCTGGTGCCCGGTGCACAGCCCCCTTGTAGCAGGATTTATGCCCTTACTGAACCTGAGAACCGGCATTTGAGACAATATTTAGATCAATACCTAGCCAATGGTTTCATTCGCCCGTCAAAGTCCTCGGCTTTGTTCTTCGTGCCCAAAAAAGAAGGCGACCTTAGAACTTGTATCGACTACCGCGCTATGAACCAGATAACGTTTAAAAACCGTTATCCTCTGCCTTTGATCCCTGAACTCCTTGACCAGGTGAAGGACGCTTGCGTATACACCAAGTTAGATCTCCGGGGGGCTTATTATCTGGTGCAAGTAAAAGAAGGCGATGAATGGAAAACGGCCTTCCGTACAAAATATGGTTTATTCGAATACCAGGTGATGCCTTTTGGGTTGTGCATCGCGCCTGCTGCCTTCCAATTCTTCATGAACGATGTCCTTCGGGAACTTATCGATGTTTGTGTTGTCGTATATATCGATGACATTCTTGTATACTCCTCTTCGGAATATGATCACAGAAAGCATGTCCGGGCCGTCCTTGAGAAATTGCGCCAGCACAAACTGTTTGCTAAGCAGGAAAAGTGTGTTTTCCATACCACCGAGGTGGAGTTTCTTGGATTCATCCTGACACCTAATGGGGTCCGAATGGACTCACGGAAAGTGGAGGCCATCCTCAAATGGCCATCTCCTAACTCGGTAAAATGGGTCCAAAGCATGCTTGGTTTTGCCAATTTTTATCGCAGATTTATTCCGTAATTTTCAAGTGTAGTACAACCCATCAATGCACTTTTGCGGAAAAATAAACGTTTCGAATGGACAAAGGAAGCCGAAAAGGCCTTTCAGGAATTGAAAGCTAAATTCACGTCTGCACCTATTTTGAAGCACCCGCGTCCCGATCTCCCATACATAGTCGAAACTGACACGTCCAGTTTAGCCATGGGAGCTGTCCTGTCTCAGAGAGACCCTGAAACCAACCAACTGCATCCTGTAGCATTTTGGTCCAAAAAGTTCTCACCCCTTGAGGTAAATTATGCAATTACCGATAAGGAATTATTAGCCATTAAGTCCGCCTTTAAGGCTTGGCGGCATTATCTTCTTGGCGCCAGGCACACCATCACCGTGATCACTGATCACCGAAATTTACAATATTTAAAGACTGCCAAGGCTCAATCATCACGTCAGCTCTGATGGGCTTTGTTCTTTGCTGAGTTTGATTTCGTAATCACTTACCGTCCCGGCTGTAAGAATGGCAAAGCAGACGCACTATCTAGAATAGGAATGGGAGAAATAGACACTAATTCAGAACCTGTGCCGATCATTCCCGAACAAAGAATTTTGGGATTAACCTCCTTACAAACCTTCGAAGACATTCAAGCACGAGTTAAACAACTCCTGGACTCTACCGCCTTGCAGGATTGGATCCAAAGGGGGTCTTACTTTTCGGTCAACGATGGCCTACCTTACTTCCAAGGACGCTTATTTCTGCCAGAAAAGGAATTACAAGAACTGGTTATTTCCCGTCATCATGATACCCTGATGGAAGGACATCCTGGCATTGCCAAAACTGAGGAAAAAATTAAACGACAATTCTGGTGGCCTTCCTGGCGAAAGGATATTAAATCTTTTGCGATGTCCTGTGGAGTTTGCGCCCAAAACAAAGGCCAAAAGACAAAACCCGCCGGTCTTCTTCAGCCTTTAGACATACCACCAGCGCCTTGGCAACCTTGTCACTAGATTTTATCACGGACCTGACCCCTTGTAATGGATACAATACTATTCTGGTTGTGGTGCATCTATTTTCTAAAATGGCTCATTTTATTCCGTTGAAAGGACTACCTTCAGCTTCTGTCCTTGCTAAGGAATTCCTCGAAAATATCGTCCGCTTGCATAGATTCCCGTCCATATTAGTCTCCGACCGGGAAAGCCAGTTTATTTCACATTTTTGGAAAAGGTGTTGTCAACTGGCACAAATCGGCGTAAGACTCTCAACCAGCCATCACCCACAGACCGATGGTCAGACGGAGAGAACGAACCAGACCCTTGAACAATACCTACGGTGTATGTTGCACCAATCGGAGGGTAATTGGAAAGAATTGTTATGGGTGGCCGAATATGCATACAATAACTCGGTGCACTCTGGAACTGGACAAAGCCCCTTTTACACCCTACATGGACATCACCCTCGTACTTCAGACCTGGACTCTCCTCTGAGCCTTGAAATGCCCGCAGTAGACCATTTGCATTCCACTATAACTCAAGCATTCAAGAATGCAACTGCCCATTTGCAACAAGCGAAAGAAAAATACAAGAAAAATGCAGATCTGCATCGGAAGGAGGCGCCTTCATACCAAATAGGAGACCAAGTATGGTTGGCTACCAAACATTTATTACTCAAGGGACCTCAAACTTTTAACCCAAGGTATTTGGGCCCTTATTCGATCAAAGCTATCATTAATCCAGTGGCAGTCAAGCTCGATCTGCCAGCTAACATGCGGATTCATCCCGTTTTTCATGTGTCACTTTTGAAACCAGTGCAACCAGGAACCAGATTAATAAAGCCACCAGAACCAATTCAGATAGATGGGGAGCCTGAATTCGAGGTGAAGAACATTTTGTATTCTAAAATTTCAAAATCAAAACTTTTCTATCTAATTGATTAGAAAGGGTACGGAACAGACCTCAGGAAAAGGTCTTGGGAACCCAGCAACCACGTACATGCACCTCGGCTGGTAAAAAAGTTCCATCGGGATTTCCCAAACAAACCGAAACCTCCAGAGGGAAGGACCTTGGGAGGGGCCTTGGGGGGGAGTGCTGTCATGATGCCTACCCCCGGAGCACCAGGACAGGCCCAGCACCCCCGGGAGCAGGCATCATGCCCTCGGGTAAAAGCCCAGCGGCCCCTAATAGGGGCTCTTTGGACTTTGTGCTGGCGCCTTTGGCGCCAGGCTCATGTTGGACATCAGTCCTGGTGCCATAGGCGCCAGGCTCATAAAAGAGGATGTTTGGTGCACTTACCTGACGCAGACCATGCTGCATGAAGCCTCAAGCCAAATGAGGCTTAGGAGGGACTATTTTCTCAAAGGGACTATTTTACTTGGGTGGGGACCGTGGAAGAATACTTACCTGGAACTTCTTCCAAGGCTATTTAAACCACGCCCGGACTTCCACACGTGCTTCGCGTTGCTCTGCATCTAGCAGCTGAACGCTCACCGTGCCTGCTCCTGCATCTTGCCTCCAGCCACGCCCGCCTCGATCTTGGGATACCTGAAAGGAAGGAAGGGAAGAGAAAAGGTGAAAACCAAGAACTTAATCTAATTTCTTACCTGTCTCCGGAATCATCACACCAGCGATCCTGAAGATAGACATTCTTTAAAAGCATCGCGCTACTTGTAGCAGCGCCGCGCATCACTCACCTGCCTCGTGGGCTCTTCACTATCCACTGCGACCTTCTGGGCATTCCGCCACATCTCTGCACCTGCAGGGGAGAAGAAGAGACAAAAGGTGAGCAGGAGGAACAAATGAGGAAAGCCTGATTTTCCGTCACAAGACTTACCTGGCAATATTTGACGGAACCACTCCTCATTTCGGGTCGGCGCCACTTCTTGGCCTGGTACCGCACCCCAGCCCCTAAGGGGAAAAAAGAAAGACATTACTAGAGGGATTCAAAGACATTTAAAGGGATCATTTTATCACAAACTCACCTGAGTTTATCTCCGGCAATATCCCTCGAAGCCTCAGTTCCACTCTGCACCTGAAAATAAGGACAGATCGGAGGTTAAGAAAAGCAAACAAAGAGAAGACTCTACTCTGGAACTTTTTAAACTGCATACTTACGGCATTTCGCCTTCCGAAACCAGTGAAGTAACTGGTCAAATACGCGCCCCTGCACCAGAAGCAGGATGGAGAGCTCATCCATTCAAACATTAAGGTGAGCCTTGATTGCGGATTTCGGAGGTGGTCAGAGAAGAGCAAAGGGGAGGTGGGAAGCAATCACAATACTCTGCAGTCAGTTAATCCCCTTTCTCCACCTACAGAAAGATTTTTCTACGGGCCAGACAAGCCAGATTTGGGGGTCCAGTTCAGTCGATGTTTCGAATCCTGCGCATCACGCTTGAAGAGGTCACAGCAATCCAGACCAGGTCAGCACCTCTGTGGGAGCCAGGTGAGCGTTACACTGCCCATGTTTTATTTTTTTTTTAAAACAAAGTTATAACCCTCTAATTTTGCCCCTCTTGAGAAAATCCCACCAAACTTTAGAAAACCATTTATATAAAATGACACCACATTTATATGCATTTACAATATTTTGGGACCCCCCTCTAATTTTGCCCCCTCTTGACAGAATCCCACGAATCTTTGCAAAACCATTCATGATTAGTTCTAGAATATAATTGGAAATTTACATGCAGTTTCATTGAGTGGCGCAAAGGTTATAAGCCATCCAAAAACTGCTTTTCCCCAACCCTGTAATGCAGAAATAGGTACAGATGTCCTAGGACATCTGAAGTGTCCACGAACACCACAGGACTGCCCCAGGACATCTGGAGTGTTTGCAGACTTTTGGGTATTAAAACCACCCATTTATTGGCTTCTTATGGCCATATCCAATCCAATCCTCATCCCTCCACATCCTCAGAGATTGTTTGTTGAGTTTGACAAGTGCAATGCTGCTTTTTTTTAAATGTTTTCACTGTGAACCCCAAAAATGTCAGCAAATCCAAGAAGGCGGGCATTTCAGGAAAACCGACGCATTTCACGTTTTCTCACCACCCAATCAGTGGCCGCATCCCGATGTCCGTGAACCACGCAAATGTCAGCAAATGTTCTGGCCAATCGCAGGCCAGTCCGCGGACAGGACAGCCAATTAGAGGCCGGTCCGTGGACCGAACAGGGAAGTGAGTCCGCGCAGGGGACACAGATATCATTAATTTTTTTGCCTTACGTATCGGTCGTTTAAAAAATAAATACTGGACAGATTTACACCAAATTAACAAAAGCACAATTTCGGGACCAAGCTGCCACTCCTGCCGCAAATTTGGTGAAAATCCACCCAGCAGTTTGGGCTGTAGGCATGAGCAAAGTTTTTTCCCATTATGTCTATGGGAAAAAAATAAATTTTGGGACCCCCCCCTATAACCTTGCCCCCCGCCTTGACCAAACCTCACCAAACTTTGCAAAACAATTCAGTGGGCCATATATTATTTTTCAAAGTTTGGTGAGGATTCGTCCAGGGGGAGCAAAGTTATAAGCCACCCAAAAAGTGCTCTTCCTATGGAAACAGCAACTTAACCATAACTACACGGCCGCTACAGCAGGCCATGTAATACAACTTATTATCAATTTAACTAATCAAAAGGAAAGACTTGACCATGTCAAATGGTACATTTTAGGGCAGGTGGCCAGTAAAGATCAACCATGTTGAAAAACAGTTTCATGCTGCGAGAACACAGCCTTAATCAGTACGATAGGAGCTAATGCACTGGATGGACAAACATTGGAAGGGAGAGCAGGCAGACTCCTGAAACGGCCCAGGAGATGCTTCACGTCTTGGACTTGCTGCTCAGTCAGATATGGGGAGATTTGGACTCCCTCGAGAGACCTGTCAATGGACTCGGTTTGTAACCAGTCTGGTAGGGGATGTGTCTCCTCCTCAGTCTCATCCTCTATGGCTAAAGCCATCACCAAGTCACACCGGCTGCGGTGGGGCTTTAGCGGTTGACTTGGAAGACCAGATGTGTCTGCTTTGGGGTCATGGTAACAATAAGATAGTTAACCTCACTAATTTTTCAGCACCACATGCAGCCCAGTCCAATAGTCATGAAAGGTGCTGGGCTTCACTGGTTCAATTATCCAGACTTTTTGGCCAGGAGTGTACTTAGTCTTAGAGGCCTTCGGTCAGCCCAGTGCTTCATGAGCTGATGGCTAGCCTTCCGATTCTGTGTGCTATGTTCCCAGTTCTTTTGCTATCCTGGACCAGAGACCAAGGACATATGAGGAGGAGTTCGGGGATTTCCCTCCCATCCTTCCCACACTAAACATAGCGGACCCCTAACAGGGTACCCAAACCGGAGCTTGAAGAGACTGAACTTCTTGCTCTGTGGTGCATCCCGGTAGGACAACAGTAGCCGTACCAGGAGAATATCCCACTTTCTCTTCAGGTGCTCTTCCAAGCCACCTACCATGCCCTTGAAGTTGGATCAATTGTAAGAAATTATCTCTTTAGGGAACCCTACACGAGAGAATACACCTATGAATGACTTTGCCATAACAGGGGCTTTGATGCTTCTCAAAGGAACAGGCTCAGGGTACCAGGTGGTGTGATCGACCGCTACCAAGTGGTAGCAGTTTCCTGAGGAGGTTTGGGGATTTAAAGGACTCACAATACACTATCCTCTTGAAGGGCCTCACAACCATTGGTAGTGGTCTTAAGGGTGCCTTTTTGGCTCTGCCGGCCTTACCGGATGCGTGACAAGTGTGGCAGGACTGGACAAACACTTCCATTTTTACACCCATCTGGGGCTAGTAAAAATGGGCAGACAGCCTGTCAGTTGTCTGGGTCATTCCTAAATGAGCTGCCAACAGAATTTTGTGAGCCAAGTCCAGTAGGAACCTCCTGTGGCATTGGAGTACCACAAACCCTTGCCTCAGAATGCTTGGGCTCACTGTACAGGAGACCGTTCTCCCAGAATACCTTGAATATCCCATGGACGGCCCCCTTTGCCTGTTTCTCTGCCTGTTCAAGTAGATCTGCCAGCATGAGGCAGTCGGGGAGTGATTGGCAAAAGTCAGCCTGGCAGACCCTTGAGGTCAGAACCAATGGGGTGCCCTTCACCCCAGGTTGTGGTTCTATGCTTGCAGTCAACCATGGCATTACTGAATCTGGTCCCACCACAGCAAACACTACAGTGGACAGTAGGCTCTCTGTGGGCTATGGATCTGAACAAGGCAGTACTTGTAGTACCAGTATTTCACCATATTCCCACCAGAAGTATGCCCTGACCAATGACCATGAGGGTGGCTACCCTTGCTTCTTCCTTGGCCCTAGATCAGGGCCTTGGTTGAGGACCCAGTATCAATCCTGCTCAGAGATACTATGGTACATCCTCTAGTGGGAATTCATCATTTAAGATACCCACACTTACCAACTCCTCATCTTCTTTTTCCTCCTCCATGAGGGTGGTGCTAACTACAGCCATATTGGATCTACTCTTGCAGTCAGGATCTCCCTTTCTGTGTCTCTAGTCTCCACACATAAGGCAGCATTGTGGGGCTGAGTGTGTGGGCACGCCAGTAATAGGGGGGTTTCACTGCTCCTTTCTGTGGGAGCAGAAGGTGTAGATCACAGGGATTGTTTGGAGCCCTTTCTTAGCAGGAGGGTGAGAACCTGTGTCCTTACTCTCCTTTGGTTTGTTATTATGTATCCTCTTGTATCTGGCTTGGATGTTGCAGCGAGGGCCTTTTTCTGGATGTAAGTACTTACATACCCATCAGACGTTTTTACAAACTCCCTAAGGTCTGTGATAGTCTTGTCAAGTAAATGCTGGTTTAACTCTTTCTCACATTGTGTAAGAATATTCTTACATGCAGTCAAATTAAACATGTCTTCAAATGTGGCCACTTTGATGCATGTAACCCATCCACTCAGATACTTCAGAGATTGATGTGCAAATGCCTCAACAATTTGACTCCCCTTTTTGTTGAGCTTTCTAAAGCACTTGAGGTATAGTTTTGGGGTTTTGCAG
This sequence comes from Ambystoma mexicanum, assembly GCF_040938575.1. Lineage (NCBI taxonomy): Eukaryota > Metazoa > Chordata > Amphibia > Caudata > Ambystomatidae > Ambystoma > Ambystoma mexicanum. Next base: position 818,182,711 of record NC_090935.1, read on the forward strand.
AGGACAGCGGCCTTCATCTTGGGATAGATTGATCTCGCCTCAGGAGCCAACTGAATGTTTACATCAGTTTCAACGATCGGTAGACAGCTGGCTGAAACCCGTGAATATTCTCCCCCACCCCCAGAGGTGGAAAGATAATTGCAGCATTTAGACCCAGTTGACAATATGTCTACCCTTCCCATGAGGTTGGATTAAGTCCTTTGAGAGGTGGCCCCTAGGTTTACCTTGGCAACCACCATCACTCAACTTCTGCTCAGCAAGAGCAGCCTCATCCCTCAGCTTCTACTCCTCAAAGGCCAACTCTCTGTGCTTTATAAGGAACTCTGTTTTACTTAGGTTCCTCCCAGTGTGATTCCATGGTACCTGTTGGAGGCCTTGGATTTGACCGAAGCTTGGGATCTGACTGAGGCCTGATACTAGTGGAACCTCTGGAAAAATACTCAGCCCTCTCTGTGGGCAGAATGTTGAGAAGCCTCATTGCTGTCACTTTCATCATCCACTTCCATGCCCTCCAGAGAGTGGGGGATTAGTGTTCATACTTGCCTCCTGGCCGTTGTTCATCCTTTTAGCTTCCTGAAAACGTTGGATGCTTTTTACCAGCTCAGTTTTTTCTAATCACACTGCCGCTTAGGAGTCCCTTTGCTTGGTATAACTCATGCAGCTCACCTTACAAGGGAGATGCATAGATCATGTCAAGTTCCATGGTAGTAATTAAAAAATACCTGCAGTGAATCTAACTTTAACTGCACACTTTTATTTTAGCTGACCAACCTGTAGGCACAGTTGTCTCAAATCCCAACCGCTGCCAACGTTGTGACAAATTGACTTCTGCTCTGCGAGAGTACATGTGTGAGTAGAGGCTAAAGCACATACTCAGGCCGCATACATCTACAAATCAAGAGCCAGCACAATCATTAAGGTAACACAGGCACAGTCAGGAGACATACCTTTTGTGGTAACGTGGGCAGAGGGAAGGCTATACTCTTAAGAGGGGTGTGAATGTGATGCAGTAGTGACCCAAACAGCAAAGTATCACAGCTCAAAATAAAGGCAATGGCCAATCAAGGTTCTATGAACATATATGTATACTTTAATTAAACACACCATCTGCAAGAAAACTAAATAGAAAGGCTGTAGAAAAACCCATCCCTGTAGAAGGAACAGAGATTATGCAAGAAAAGAGAGAATTCATCACCCTGGGCAAGAATACAGGGTGATAAGCAGATTCAACATCCACAATGTTCTCTTAAAAAGGAGATGTTGTGAGGAAAAGGTGTGCAAGTGTTCTAACCAGTCTCTAGAGCACAACATGGACAGAGGGGGCAGTCTTTTGTCAACAGTACCTTTTTGGAAGTGAGACTATGGCGAACAAGGCTATACGGTGCTGTTCATGCAGTTCAAGGCTGACAGCTGCAGTCTCTTTGTTCTAAATAGGGAGCAGTGATGAGCAGGTGTAGAATGGGAGCTTCTTGAGGTTCAAAGGTGATGCTTTAAGATTGTGATGGGCACCAGGTCAGTTCGATGGTTAGTTCCAACAGGCTGGAGACTGGATGTGCTCATATGTGTGATCTGCTCAATTACGTGTTCGAGGATTGGATAGGCCACCCGGGTTAGTTTGATGGTTGAATAGGCAGCGAAGACGCTGTCAATTGGATGCACAGGGTCAGTTTAAGTGGTTAGATGCAGCATCCAATGATCAGTGCTCGAGAAAACACTAGGGTCAGTCTGACTGGCGAGGACAAAAGGCAGCGAAGTAGCTGGCAGGGCAAGAAGGGCTTCCAAAGTAGCAGATGCAGCAAAGAAAGGAAGCTCTCCAGGATCATGTTGGCTCAAGATGCAGTGAAGCCAGTTGGATGACAGTCCAATCAGGTTGATGCGATGTAAGACAGGGCTCTTGACTGTCTTGGCTCTCAGAATGCTGTGAGTCCCACTCAGGAGTCTGCGGGACAAATTCAGTCCTTGTTCTCAGCTCCCAGAAAAGCAGGCTGGTCCTTTCATTGTTTCTCTTTTATTTAGTTTAAAAAGATACAGCGTATACAAATAATATTCACATGAAGACATATAAACAAAACAAAAAATCATAAGTACAATAGATTGTGAAAAAATCATAACAATTCCTTGGAAAGTTACTCCAGAAATATACATAATGCAAAGATCAAGGATACATTGATTCCCCACAACAATCTTGACCATAACACATTTTTTGAGACATCAGTATTAAAACTTTGTAATTGATTTTTAAAATACATAAATCTCAGCAGATTTAAATATGGACAATCAATAACCAGGGGACGTAGGGTTTCACAAGAATCAATGTCTGTGCAAAATCATCAAGTAGGAGAAATGCTCTGTGCAGAATCCAATTTTCAATATTTAGTACGTTCCCGAATCGGGAGCTGATTGAGTCTAAATCTCATATACAAAGCCCATGCTTTGTTACATGGAAAGCGAATGAGATATAGTGGAATTGAGTCCTGTCTGTGTGGAAAATTAGTATATTCCGTGAAGGAGGAATAAGCACTATTTAAATCAATGGTATTGGCCCCATCTTGTTTAAATCATTTCCATTTCACTCCCCCTGGTCGATTTACGAGCTCCTCCTCTGAGGTCACTATGACCACAAGTAAGTTCTGCATTTGGTTTTTAAAGCCATCAATTTTGATACAACAGTAGCCCCCTCAAGCATAAGACCAAGGGCAAATTTACAATGAACCATCAGGTGGTGTAAACACTTCAAATAGTTTGTCAATAGACGCCACCCATATCTTCCTTGTAGAGATTGTAGACACAGTTCATGATGAATGATTGCATTAGGGATAGCGAGAGAAAGGCCATGTGTTGCTTTCCAGAGCTTTCCCTGGATAACATTGAGCCTCTTTTCTATATCAATCAAACACATGTCCAATCCATACAGCAAGACAGGAACAATTTTCATTGTGTAGAATCTGAGAACTGGCATGATGGTAAATTTGCAAATTAGCTTAGTCCACAAGTTATTCCAAAGAACACAGTCAAAAGGGTTGGTCATGTCCAAAAAGGTCATATAGATAGTTCCATTGCCATTAGGTTTGACATCAGACAGGAGATGGGACAAGACCATTGCATTCACAGCAGTACCAATACTCTTCCTGAAACCTATTTGACATCTCAAGAAGAGAGTATTTTTAGATATGAAATGGTTACGATCTCTCAGTAACAAAATTGCCTACACCTTACTTGTAGCATTGGTAAGAGCAAGCGACCTGTAGTAAGAGGTTGTAAAGGACCACCTTTTATGTAGATTGGTATAATAATGGATTGAGTCCATGTCAGAGGAAGAATATGAGTCTCACAAATTGCCGCAAATGTTGGTTTCAAAATTTCTGACCACATAAGAGGGGCACCTTTTACTACAAAAGGAGGAATGCCATCAGGTCCAGCAGCGCGGGAAGGATTTAGTCTACTGATATCCCAAACAATATCATACACCTCCCAACGACACTTCCGTATGATCCGTGATGTCAGAGTGACCTATAGGTAGTCGATATTTGTTGGCATAAAAATTCACCCATACATTTTCAGTAATAGTAGAATAATCAGAGGCACTCTCATTTCCTTTACATTGATCGATCACGGACCAGAACTTCCCACATTCATTCCCAACCAATGTATAAAGCTTTGTTTGATTATCCCTAATATACAGATACATTTAAAAGTGACTTAACAAAGTTCTCTTGAACTTGGCACATTTTCTTCTTATGTACCAGTTATTCATTAACTTGTAGACCTAAAATCCTAAATTCAGCAAGTTTGCTATGTATAGACTTCTTTGAATTATATACTCTCATATCAAAAGTGTGAGCTTTACTCTTACTGAACCGACCCAGGGATCTGGTGCTTATCATTTTTAGGCAAGCCCTATCAGAGGGATTCCCAACACACACATCTGACAAAAGGCCAAAATCCAAGGCTTCCTCTGAGAGTAACTTATTGAATTCATACCCCCATCCATTATTCCATTTGATCGAAAGACCCCCTCTATCAGGAATAAGTTAAAAGAGTACTGGTACCATTTCTTAGGCTTGAAGAACCATACCTATTGCAAAGAAAATAATTAAATGATCGCTCAGACCTGGATCATGAAGTACAACCGTACTCCTAGTCAACCTAAGGTCCTCAGTTGTAAAGATGTAATCAATTCTTGAAGAGACAGTACCTCCCTGCCATGTATATCGAATAAGTCCATGTGAATCATAAACCTCGCGGTCATCTCCTTCTCTCCTCAAATCTCTGATGTCTCTAAGAAGTCACACTACCAGCTGCACCTCCTCAGATATATTCTTCCTTTCCTCTCATTCCCCCAGAGGATCGCTGTCTCTAGAGCTCTGGTTCTCTCTAGGCTGGACTACTGCAACAGACTCTTTCTAAATCTGCCTGCCTGTACTCTCTGCCCTCTGCAACCCATCCAAAACAGGACTGCAAGACTTGTCCTTGGCATCAAGCCCAGGGATCATATCTCCCCAGGACTGAGATCTTTGCACTGGCTCCCTGTGGCTGGGAGGATTAAGTTCAAAACCCTCTGCATTGTCCATAAGGCCTTCTGGGGCATGGAGCCTCAATACCTTCAACTCTTTCTTCCTAAATATCTTCCTTCTCGAGCTCTTTGCTCATCCACCTCCAACTCTCTCAGGGTCAGCCTCTTCTCGAAGCAACAAGTTGGTGGTAGATCTCTTTCTTCTGCTGGGGCCTACCTCTGCAACAGCCTCCTGCCTCTCTGAAACATGAGGAGAACCATCTCCCGTTCTGGAAGAACTTCAAGACCTTCCTCTTTGCTTCTGCTTCCTCTCCACTGCTCCCTTGCTGATCTCCTGTTTGAAAATAGAATTGGACTGGTTTACCTGGCTACCCATTGGTCTTGGGCCCAGGTCCCCTCCCCGCTAGTTGCACACCTGCACTGCCCCCCTGGCAACCCTTGCAATCGGGGGCTGTTTCTGTATCCCTACAGCCCCCTACCATCACTTGACGGCTGCCCTTACACTTGCACTTGCCACCAGCTGGCCGCACCTTTTATTTATCGCCTTTAGTTTATTTATTTATGTATCTTTATTTATTTTTTACGGTTATCTTATGTACTGCACTGCCCCATCGCCCCTCCTCCTGCACTTCTCCCCTTCCCCCCTCGCCTGCTTTTGCGCAATCTTAATGTCACCTTGCCTAGTAAGATTGCTGTCTCTGTCTTCCCTCTGTTTCCCCTCCCTTGCCTTGTTGCGCCTTGAAACCCCTGTGTATAAGCACGTTATAAATGCCAAATCATATCATAACATCCAGTCTTGAAAATTCCCAACTAGTCAGAAAATTGCCCCAGGTCATACCTCTAACAAGATTGATTTGTGACACCTTAGGAATAGATCCACTTAAATAAAATACAGCCACTGCCATACAATCCACATTAAAATCTCCCCCCAACACAATTGAGCGCCCGGGCCCCTTGAAATCCAGTCCCGAAAGAGTTTGGCTAAGTTCAGTTGGAAGTCCTCAATTTTAACCTTAGCCGGGTTCCAATAAAGATTTACCATCAAAAGATGAGTACTTACCCCACTAACTGAAAGGCTTACCGCCAACATCCCTTCTAAGGAATTAATCATAGACAGAGCAATATTCAAATACGCATCAATAACGATAATCAAACCTACACTGGGACAACCTCCAAAAAGACAGGTTGCAGGACATTTAAATGTACGAAAACCCTCAATTGCAAAATGGAAGGTACACATGGTTTCGTGAATCATTAACACACACAATCCTATGCTTGCCGTAGACTCATTCGCAAAACGGTTATTATTGGCTCGCCCACACACATCCCAGGACATTAGTTTTAAGCTCGAACGCTAAGGTTGTTGAAGCCCTTGAGTAAGCCCTGCAAGTGACTTTAGGGGTGACTCAATCCAACTCCAATCCGGTCCATTTTGCATAAATTTAGAAAACGAGGCCCTAGTAGATTGACCCTCAGTGGACATCTTATTATCCGTTAATAGCACAGCTGCTCCTCTTTTGACCTCTTGCACTTCTGGAACAAAAGAAATGTGGCCTCCTCAGTGGTTCAATAGTCACCAAGTCATAAACAAGGGACTGTATATTAATCATCTGGTCACAGACCATATTCGCCACCAAGGTTGAATGGAAATAACACACCATCCTGTGGTTGTTTATAAGTGGTAGTGATATCTAATCAATATCATCCGAAGTCACAGAACGAATTAATGGAATTTCCCTAAATGTTAGTAATAATTCTGATCTGTTAATTCGTACATTTTCTGAAGTCAGGCATCCCATCATTTTCTAACTAAACCCTTGATTAGTCAGCACTTTAGGCCCTGATCCCACAACCAATGCTTGAGTCTCAAACCCATGTACCTCCAAGGGTTTAACACATCCCAAAATAGGTTGCCGAGCTACATCAATAGGTTCTTGGTTGGGGGACGGAGGCAAATTGATACCATCTATAACATTTGGCTCCGCACTACTTACTAAATAAATGGCATCTTCCTCATGGACCTTTTTTCTTTACCTGGTAGTAACAATGTTGAGATTTTAGGCAGCAAATTCTTAGGGTGGCGTAGCACCGAAACCTCTGAACTTGACGGTCCCAAAGTTGTAATTACTTTACAATTAGTAGTCACATTAGAGCCCCCTATCCCACCTTCCAATACTTCCCACCTCCCATACCGATATCTTGTATGTTTGTACTAGCTACAGATGACACAGTGGACCCTAAACTCCTAGATTTAGACAAGACAGGATTATTCTTTTTGATCCTTGCATAGTCACTGTCATTCGGTCCCTGTTCACACCCGTTCCTGCCATTCATTACCACCTCTACTTCGTCTTCTACACCCTGTGAGTTAAGGTCAATCATTTTCTCCTCGTTAGGCAAACCTCAAAGCCATTTAAGCAAAGAGTGTTTACCATTTAATTTAGGAGCAGGTATGTTTTTAGTTTTCCTATTCTTAATCTGATAGCCCTTTTTTCCTTTAGTAGTATGCTTCTTCAGATTATGGCCATCAATCTCATTGTTCATCTCCGGTACACTTTGAGATTTCTGTTGTGGAAATAAAGTGGCCGATAGGCTTAAACGGTCAATGTAGCCTGTTATGGGAGCAGAACTATTCAGGGTTTGGCTAATACTTATCAGTAACTGTTTGGAATGCTCCCCTTGGCAATCCTGTACACATAAATCTTGAATAGTTAGAATACTATCAAAATTGGGCCCGACCACAGGTTCTTGATGACTCTCATGAAGTTCTAAAATATCCATTAATGGATCACATTTACAAGCCCTATGGGTCACATGATCTGAGTTTACTGTACATAGTTTGTCCATCATTGTATTCACATTATCCTGCATCACATTTAGTTTATTAGCATTTCCCACAACAACCTCTTTTCTATTGCTGAACAGTCGGATCATTGATTCCATTACCAAATGTAGAGCAGAAATGGAGGCAGGACCCAATGATTCAACTTTGGGAAACATTTCAGAAGGCCTCCTTAAGTGTATATTTTTAGGTATACAAAATGTATTGTCTGGGAATTTAAGACACCCTTACCCCCTAACCATATGCCAGAAGCCACAGAATTAATTAAGTTACTTGGCACTGTTTTAGTTATGTTTGAGACATCCACCGCATTACATAATCTAATAAAGGACTGGTCCAAGATAACAGAACCATCCAAGGTACAAGGCCCAACTGTACATTCAACCCCCTCCTCTGTAGAATTAACACCATTCAGATCTGACGAGTCATTATGCAATGTAAATTGATCCTCTAGTGGAGAGGATAGGCCATGAATATTAGATTCATCCGACTAGGCGCCAATACAACATCCTCATCACAATTGCCACTATCTGTCACTTCGGATATCTGTGCTCCAACAAGAGGTAAATTGCCCATCTGAAGATCATGGCCAGCCCTATTTTTAAGACCAAACACCTTCACAGGGATTTTATCAATACCCATTTCCTTTTCACTGGCAACTCGTAGAGTAGCATCAGGGTCCACTGCCTGCACTTTTATTCAAAGCTCTGCCAGCATAATCACACCCAATGTAAAGATCACAGTGATAGGGTTAACAGCCCAGTGATGCTGGAACACAATAGCACATCTGGCAGGAAAGACCAAGTGCCGTCAGACACACCCTACCAAATTCGGCCTACGCCACAGAAACACACTTTTTAAATACGTTAGCTGGAGATCAAAGGCTAGCAGCCCACAAGTCTCTCCAGTTGCATTCAAATGTGTCAAAAATGTGCGCAGGAAACGTTAGTAACGAACATTCAATGGAGATCAAGGGTAAAGAATATTAACCCACAGACTCTCCAAAGAGTTATTCAAAAGAGTGCACAAATCAGTTCCTTTCCGAAGGAGATCAAATGGCAAAAGCCTGCGGGCTCTCCTGACACGTGTAGTCGGTATTGTTGACTTATTAATAGATTGACAAAGGAGATTAAAGTCACAGTTTCTCCAAAACGTAGATCAATTGAGGAGGAGAAAGTACTATCCCACAATCAGTTCCTTTACATGAAGTAACAGAGATGGATCAACTCCCTTGAGAGAGCAAACTAAAGTCATCCTTCCTGAATGCAGTATATCAAGTGATTCAATTCAGAGGACCCGCCTCTTAATCCTTAGCAAAATACATTTTCTATTTAAATGTAGGCAACGCAGTACGCACACAGTTCTTGACTGTGGCAATGGGAAGTCGGCAGCCACTGCCGTCTTACCCCCTCACACTCTGCAGAACTCCTAAATAGTTGCTCACAAACGGTAGTAGATGGTGATCATTTGCTGCTCCCCTCCGCCCACTACCAAACACATCAAACACTTCCGCCCTCTTTGCTCCACTTCGCAGAGCAGGTGTGTTTAAAAAAATGGATTCATTAAAATGACAGCAGCAGATAATAGGCACAGCAGTGCAGATATCCGTCTTCCTTCACAGCATGACAGAAAGTTTAGCAAGCACACCAAACACTTCTACCCACTTCGCTCTGCTTCGTGGAGTAGGTGGTAGGTGTGTTTAAAATGATTGATTCCTTAAAGTGACAGCAGCAGATAATAAGCACAGCAGTGCAGATGTCCGTCTTTCTTCACAGCATGACCGCAAGTGTAAGAAACACACCAAACACTTCCACCCACTATGCTCTGCTTTGCTGAGTAGGTGTTTTTAAAATTATGGATTCCTTAAAGTGACAGCGGCAGATAATAGGCACAGCAGTGCAGATGTCTGTTTTTCTTCAAAGCAGGACAGCACGTTTAACAAACACACCAATCACTTCTGTCCACTTTGCAGGCTGGCAGGCTGGTTCAAACTGTCAAGGGTCCTTCACCAAGATGATGTCCTAGGCAGCAGTGTCACTGGCAACGATGCAGTCTTGCTCTAGAAGCAGGTCCCCCCAATGTGCCCTGGGAATGGATAGGGAACAGAGCTCTCCTCTGCCTTAGACACTCAGTCTTCACCTCAGCGGTGGATGGCTCATGAAAGTCAACTCTCCCAATAGAGGTCCAACAAAACTCTTCTTAGGTGTTTGTTCCAAAGTGAATTTGAGAATAATAAGAATACTCCTTCTTTTAAAGGCAAAAGCCCTCAGGTGATTGGACGAAACGCTGACATGCTTCAAGGGTCCAATTATTGGTGTTGGAAAAAGTGGACATTGCCTCCAGACATCACACCCAATGTGCCTTGTGCTACAGGAAGTGGGGGGAACAGAAGAAAACATAGAGGAAGAGAAAAAACAATGGGGTAACCTTCCTACAGCTGTAATGAGCTCACACTAATGCTGCCCTCTCACCTTCTTAATAGAAACAAAGGCCTTTATGTATGCAATACTCTGGTGTGAGGCTGCTCCTATTTTGAATGGTTGTGCTCCTTTGATTCCTTTTCCCAGGACAGCACGTGTGGATTAGATGTCTCTCTGGGGAGGGGTGTTAGCGGCCCTCAAAAAGGAACAAAGTGAGGCAATCCCCAAGACTACAGTATTGCTAGCAGTAGCAATGACAACCTGTCTTGGAGAATACATATAATCCTTTCATAGCTGAGCTGGGCTCACAGGGCTGACACTGATATTATATCAAACTTCTGTGTCTATAATAATTATGAGAAATACCATCCACTATATGAATACTCAGATATGTCTTATATTTAAAGATATTTCTGCCACAAGGACTGTAAACTCATACTGAAATGGTTTTGGTACGGGACTATATAGGGGCTAATTAAAAGTGTGGCGGTGCAGGAAAAAATTGGCGGTAACGGATTACTGCCACTTTTCCCACACACCATACTATAAGTAGAGCCCTGGAGTGGGGGCTTTACCTCCAGCATCATGCTGGAGGTCAATCCCCCACTCCAGGGCTTCATGCTGGAGGTAAATCCTCCCACTTACCGCCTAAAAATCTTCTAAATCGGTGGAAATACCACCACAGTAATTCTGCCAAAAAAGCCCCATAGAGTCCTATGGACTCTGGAAAAATTGTGATTAACTCTGTCACTGCCGCTTGTAATCTGGGGTTAATTCCACCAGACCTAGTGGTCATAGCGGATTTACAGTTTGGTGGCATCTGGGCAGATTTACCGTCCATGATACCACAAAACTCGTAATGAAGCCCTATATGTATTAAATGCCATCCATGCACTTCAGATACCTGTCTGTCACTGCAGCTGTCAGATGGGCACCTGACAAACTCTGAACCTGCGCTATACCACTGGAGAGCAGGCACTGCAGATCAGGCTACTGATGCAACAGGGCATGGTGTACACTATGCTTTGGGCTTGGTACTTATGGAAGGGTTATCTGATGAGAAGATTTCCCTTTCATAGAATTACCCACATCATTTTATTAACTGGAAACATTTAAAAAAAAGCCTGTACCTCTAAACTCTTACTAGATGGCAATCCTCCACATTAATGGTGAACTGTGATGAAGGAGAGGGAGGTGAGGGTAATGGTGTACTGGGAGTAGGAAAAGAGAGATGGGGTAATGGAGTACCTGGACACAGAACAGGGAGGTGTGGGTGATCTAATGGCTGTCTAAAGGTCACTGGGAGGAGGGAAAGGGAGATATGGCAATGGTAGGAATAGTTTTGGGGTACTGGGATTAGAAGGAGGAAGGTGGAGGGATGTGCAATTGATTACTGCTGGGGTACTGTGACAAGGAAGAAGTAGGTGGGAGTAATGCAACAGATTATTGATGGGGTATTGGGAGGAGGACAAAGATGGCATGGTACTCAAGAGATGTCCATTGCTGATGTGCCGAGAAATTGAGATCTCCAAATACCCAATGCACCTGTAGAGGAGGTCCCAAATAAAGCCTGCACTCCAGTCGCCCATTTTGAAGTATCAGGGACGTTCACACCAAAATATGTGACGTATGATGAGCAGATAAACCAGCAGAGAGCTGCAATAGGGCTCTGCCCAGTACCTATCAGAAGAACAATACCTGTTGAAGTACCAATAACCAGACAACCATGGACAGTAAGGTATCCATTGAGAAAACGCTACCAGCAGATGAGACAAAATGAAGATTGCTTAAGTATTGTCCTGGAAGAAACCAAAAGATCCTTATTGGAAGACGAATGGTGACGTCACGAGGGCCTGGACTAACGCACCCATAGAAGAAATGACGACCAAAGGATGACGGGAAAAGACAAATGCCATGAATAAGGATATTGTGAACCTAGAAGAAGAAAGCAATGTTAAAATACAAGGAAACTTTAACTGTAAGCATGATAAATAATATCCAATCAGCTAAGACCTGTACATATGTTGTGTAACCACAAGGAAGCTAAGAAAACAGTGTGGCTTGCTATACTAAGTAGAAGAATAGAGCACAAGCGCCATTGTACACAATCTACCTCAAAACGAAGTACATCATATAAGTGTGAGTCCACTTTGCACTAAAAGCAGAACCAACCCAGGTTACTATAGGCCAAACGCAAGAAGATTCATATTCTAACAACACGAGGAAAGATGGCTGAATCGAAACTCGTCAGAGGCAGCTTGTTCCAGGGAAGCCAAGGTTATACCAATGGAAGCTATGAACAAGAGCTACTTTTAATTGAAGGTAAGAACAGAATATCCTGCCTCTGAAGGATCGAGATAAGAAGGCGAAGGCAGGTGGTGGGTGAAACGAAAATCAAATACACAATTGAGAGAAACGAGGCAAATTCATGGTGTGGTTGCACGTGACCATCCAAGCGTGAAGGAGCAGGGGTTCACACCTACGCTTGGCATCCACCCAGACAGAGATATCGGAACTTTGAAGATGCAGTTTCGAGGCCAACCACAGAGAACTAATTGACACATAGCCCATAAAGTGATGATTGATTGAAGGAAGGCAGGGTGAATTGGGGGACACCCTGCACCTGGCTGACCATTCTGCATGCTGCTAAGCAAAGTGGGAATGTATGCACAGGGTTGATGCCAACCCAATCACAATGGACCAAATAATCTAGGGTCCTATAGTTAGTAGAACCAATGGGATGTTGTACTTTTAGTGGCGTCTACAGTAGTCATTTTTGAAGGAAGGGCTTAGTTGCCCACCTGATAGTGTTTACCCACTCCCCTCACTCAGTTACCATATACAGATATAGCACCTATATTAAAGTTACCTTTTCCTAACCAATAGAATTGCATGTTAACTTTTGAGTGTTACACGTCAGATTATGATGCATTTTAAGTATAAAAGTTATGATTTGCATGAAGTTAGTTGGACTTGAAGCGAGATGGATTACCGCATCACTGCTGATTGCCATGACTCTCCGTGTTTTGTACTTGACATTAAACTGACTCCCTTTGCCAAACCATTGAGTTGTCCTGATTGATTGATGTTGGAGTAATAAATCTGCACCCCCATCTATCTCAAGGTGCAGCTAGCTCACTTAAAGTACTTCGGAGCAAACCCTGACTCTATGGGCCAGCCGGGGCTCTCCCCAGTACACTTGGTAGCAGAGGATGGTTTATCGACTATCGATTATTGATTAAAATAAGATGCCCATTGACCATCAACATAAAGTAACTCTGGGTCTTCGGCAATATCACGAGTCCTTTGCCATTCGGCTGAGTAGACCATGAAGCTCCCCCCGTAGACAGTGGTAGATTAAGAAAGAGCCTGCAGTCAGGGCCTGAAGGGTCCCGTGTTCCCCACACTTCCCTTCCCATTCCTACGGGCAGCTGTGCGGGCAAAAAGCGAAGAAGGTGGTAACAAAGGTGGTGATCCCGAGGGTCGAGAGAAGAACAATGTGAACAGTGAGTGAAACAAAAAATAGAATGTTTTGGCAAATAGTGCATGCCTTAGAACAAGTAAAGGGAAAAGGTAACAGAGATGGAGGGAAAAACAAAAATAGTCAGAAGTAGAAAAGACTCTATATGTATATAAGGGGATAATGACTCAAGAATAATTAAATAAATAAAGGGTTACCGGGGAGGACACCTTAGAAGAGAGAGGATACAGGGACAGACACCCGAGAAGTGAGAGGATTCGCTTTATTCCTACGTTTTAATATAGCGGCTAGAAGAAACGTGTACCCAGAGTCCAACATAATGGGGAGCGATTAGACTAGCACAACGTTTAAAGACATTGTGAAAGGTGTACGTTTACACTCCATGAAGGGGTAATGATTAGAGGCAGAATATTTGTGTCCAGCTGGTGTCCGTCTAGTCTGTCAAGCGTCTGTCTTACATGTTTCTTTGTTGTGACGTCACACATGTGTATTGAATTTTTTTTAAGACAACTGATTTAAAATTTCATGCGATTTGATGGCTCAGACAAAATCGCACATGAATTGCTGTTTTTTTAGCAAATCGGAAGATATACAATTTTGTGGAGATTTTGGATTGCAGTTTGCGGTATTTGGTGCTCGCTCATATTGTTAGAAGCTGTTTAAATCACACAAAAACATTGACAAGTGTTATATAAAAGGAAATGGAACATATTTAAGCATGGAAGACATAACTCCATTGGCACACTTATGCAAGCAGTTGCCAAAGTACGCACCCAAGCTAAAGAAATATAGTACAGAGTGGGTTAAAGGTACCACCCACAAGATGTTTATGCCATGGCCACAAAATGCGTCTTTATCTAAAGCCGGGTTACAGCATATGAAGACATATTTGCATGGCACATATACAGGCAAGAAGTTAGAGAAACGCCTTGCTATTCTCGAATTGTGAAAAATGTATGAACAAGTAAAGGAGGAAGAGCCGCCAACAGATTGGATACTTAATGTATGCACAGAGGGGGGTGAGATGCCTAGCGCACCACCTGCCCCACCCGAAACAAGAGTTGAAGAAGAGTTGAAGAAAGTAAGGACGAGGGATTGTACCCACTAAGAGAACTTAAAGCAGCCACAGGGTACAGCAAGCCCGCATATAAGTCACCTACACATAGTAGTGACGAAAATCAAGGGAAAAATAAAGACAAAAATATGATCTCTATAGTCCCAAAAGACAAGGGAAGACACGGAAGAGATCAGGCACAGACAAATACATCTCTCAACAAAAAGAGATGGAAGGGAAGCGAAGACAGAACTGATGAGATAGCATTCGCAAAAGACGAATGGATGGGAGGACAAATTTTACTAACTCGATGGGAAAGGCATTGATGACGCAAAACAAAAGGAGCGATTAGATGAGACACAGAGAAAGGGGAAAGAGAAGGAGTCAAGAGATGAAAGGATAAGAAGGAAAGACAGACAAAGGCGAGTACAGCTATATCGCGAAGAGCAAGAAAGACAGCTCGATCGCAACCCAAAAGCAGCCAATGATCAAGACAGACAGAAACAGCAAATGTTAGAGGAAGAGCAAAGAATACGTGAGAAAAGAATAAGAAGATGAAGAGATGAGGAAATTCGAAGGGCAGGCAACCGTAGAAATGAAAAGAGAAAGGAAGAAGATAGGGTCAGAGAAGAGGCGAGAAAGCGCAAAGAATTTGATGACGATATAGAACGGAAGCAAAGACAGAGAGCATGCGATCTTGAATATCTGGAGAAGGAGGTTAAAAAACCCGCTCCAGTTGTAGACTGGGAAGACATCAAAGAATTCTTTCCTGCGTATAATTTGGTACCGTGCACGTCTAGGGCAAATATGGAAGATGACTTCGACACCAGAAGCATCAGGGAAATAATCAATAGAATATATGATGAAATGTGGCTAGAACAAATACCCCAAGGAGAGGGGGAAGACGAGCTCTTGGAAAGCAGTCAGCTGTATGACACTGAGGATATCACCCGAAGTAGTGGGAATAAGGAACTATCCCTGGGTAGATTAGAAATCAGTAAAAACAATGAAGACACAAGAAGTTGCGTGAATTGGGGACAAACAATGTCCAACTCCGAAACGGAGGACTGCAAGGAAAATGAGGGGGAGAGACGGAGAGAAAAACGACTCCCAAGGGAAAGGGAAATAAGATGGTCAGACGCTAATGAGTCCGCACCAAGAGCATCAGAATCAGCCACGCAGTCAGACCAGCATGGAGAAGTATCTCACGGTCAGAGGGGGGTGTCTTCACCTCCCTATGTCGACAGACTAAGGGCATTGCCAGGTAGACGGCGATGCAGGAATATTACATCTGCAATAGGCAGGAGAACAATGAGAGAGGAGAGAGAGTGCTCCGCATTCCAATTTCCGCTACTAGAGAAAGGGGGAGTAAGACCGCAATATATTCCATGGCCACACATGGATCAAGAAAACTTGAAAAACAAGCTTCCAATGTTGACATCGGGAGCCGGAAAGTGGATATACAAGTTAGAAAAAATGACAGGAGGAAATACATTACCCATAGGGGACATTAAGGGTCTCCTAATCGCCATACTTGGTGAGAGAGCAGACGATGTATGGGCACGAGCAGGCTACCTTGGCATAACCACAATTAATGCCACGCATGATGGAGCGCCATTTAACAATTGTAGAGCCTCAGTATGGAAAGCGCTATGAGTACTTTACCCAGATACTTCTGATATGGGAGCTATAATGACTCGAAAAATGAAGGAGTCTAAAGATCCATTAATTTATATACAGAATTTCCAAGACGCATGGGTGCTCGAGACTCATGAATCGTGGACGAAATCTATACCTGTGTTTTACCATATACTGTGCCAAAGGCTGCCAGAACCGGAGCAGAAACAACTCAAGAAATTGGTAGGAGTTGAGGATAAACCTTTGGCTGAAATACAGTTAACTATCGCACATTATTGTAGACTGCTGCAGGAAAAGAATCGCAAAAAGGAAGCAACTCGAAAGGGTGAGGAAGCGAAATTGGTGCAGAAGAAATTATCAAAGTATGCTCTTGAAGGAGCCATGATAACGAGCGCAGCTGAATTAAGCATGCAGCAGGTGGCTAGTCCACAACAGTATAACCAGGGTAACATAGGGTTTTACACACGGGGAAGAGCATTTAGGGGAAGAAGATGGCAGAGCAATCAGGGCAGTTTCCAAAATAATCAAAGAGGCTTTCAAAACATGCAAACTGGAAACCTGGATATGTCAAATGGGCAAATAATCTGACCACCACCGGTATGTTGGCTGTGTGGAATGACAGGGCATTTGACGTGCACATGCAGAAATCAAGGCATGATACAGAACGGCCAAGGAATGGGAGCAGGCATGGCAAATCCACCTGCAGGTTTACAACAGGGCATTGCACAGGATCACACGGTGCAACAACAAGCGCCAGGAGTGCAACAATCAGTGCAACCTCAGAGCATAGGCAATTTTCCACAAGGACAAACCCAACAGGCACCGTTGCATGTGTCACAGGAAATGAACACAGGGCAGACTCCAAACCCTGGAAGGGGAAGTAACAATGGGAATGGGGGAAATCCACAAGCGCACAGTGGGCCAAATTTATACATGAACTAGGATAGCTCACTAGGAACCCAGATGTGTTCTATCCTATCAGTGACACCAGACCCTCACAGGGAACCTAGGGTGGATGTCGTTATAGGGGGTAAAGAATATTCCTTCCTAGTGGACACGTGTGTAACTCGCTCGTGCATTCGCGGAGGCAAATTTTGCTTGTCCAGCGAGGCCATAGATACAGGAGCTACTAGTAGAGTTCCCTTAACAGACGCACTCCCAGTCTCCATAAGTGAGTGTGAAATGAATGTGCCCCTACTATATTCACTTCAGACACCAGTAAACATTTTGGGTCAGACTTGATGACAAAGTTGAACATGACAATCTTGTTTACGGAGGAGGGCATAGTATGTTCCACTCCAGGAATGCACTACTCAAATGTATGTGAAATGATTAGAGCATACTCAGGACACATAGCCATGAGGCCTATACCATTAGAGCCAGAAATATTTGCATATGGCATGCGTGTGCTCATGGCAGGATTGCAAGGCCTTGGAGCAAAATCATGAGAACCCCTGATGAGTTCCTATTTAGACCAAGAATACCGATGCACGAGGAGGAAGGACAAGTATTTCCCTTGATGATACAAACAGCCGCAGTGCGAGGAAAAGTGGCATTGGTTGATGGTTACGATGACGAGGGAAGACAATGGTGCGCAGTAATCGCCATCGAAGAAGGATATCGAGTGACTGACGTCACCGATGACAATCTGTTTGAAGAACAAATAGATATAGGAGAGACAATGGTAGAAGTGAGTCTCACCTTTTTGGTAAAGATGATCAAGAGAGAGGTACCTCAGAGAATGATGCTGGCATTAAACTGTCCTGAATATTTTGATGATGACATGGCCCAGGTGCCTGTCCCAGTATGGACTACAGGACCCTATGACGTAGGCCTCTTGAAGGGGGTGGGAGAAGTGAAAATTAAACTAAAACCAGGAGCAATTCTACCCAAGGCACGACAATATCCCATGTCCAGAGAGGCAGATGAAGGGATTTTTAAGACAATTTCTGCCATGATGGACCAGGGCATCTTAGTGATGTCAGAGTCACCATCTAATATGTCAGTGTATCCTGTGAAAAAAAGTAAAGGGGGGTTTTGGAGGCTAGTGAAAGACCTTAGGCCAATAAACGATATTGTTGAGGCCGAGTTCCCTCTAGTCCCTAACCCGTCTACAATCCTATGTAATATACCCATTGAGGCAAAATATTTCACGGTGAGTGACCTGAAAAATGCATTTTTCTCATTCCCATTGCACCGCGACTCACAAGATCTGACGTCATTCAAGTTCAGACAAATGCCTCTGAAAAGCACGAGGCTGCCACAGGGGTACTATGAGTCTCCGTCTATTTTCAACAGAGTCCTGCGGATGGATTTAAGCAATATTGCACTAGAAATTGTCGTTTTACAATATGTGGATGACATCTTAATTTGCAGCACCACAGAAGAGCAATGCAGGCACGATTCTGTTCAGCTGTTGACTATACTGGCTGAGAAAGGATATAAAGTTGATAAGGAGAAGTTACAATATTGTCAACAAGAAGGGCTGTACATAGGCCAGCTGATCTCACATGAAGGAACGAAGGTGACCCCAGAAAGTGCTGAAGCTATACTGAACATGGCTAAGCCACACACAATAAAGCAGATGCAGAGGTTTTTAGACCTATGCAACTATGTCAGGGCATGGGTTTTCGACTACAGCTCTTACACTAAGCCTTTACTTCAGGCCCTAAAAAAGGCCCAAGTGACGAAAGAAAAGATTGAATGGTCTGAAACAATGGAGAAAGGGTTTGCTGTACAGCTGCAGTTCTCGGGATTCCCAATTATGCAGAGGAATTTTACCTGTTTTTGCACACAGATGGCAGCGTTATGACAGCAGTACTCACACAGAGAACCACATTGGGGTACAAGCCCCTGGCATATTACAGTGGGAATTTTGACCCAGTAATGAGAGGTCATTTTCCCTGCGAACAAAGTTTAGCTGCAACCATTGTGATGGGATGTTCCATGACGTTGTACGTCGAGCACTCATTATTTGCCATTATGCAGAAACCAAAGGGCACATTGACATCTCAGAGAGCTTCTGCTTACGAAGTGATCATATCAAACCGATCGATTAAAATAGTCCGATGTAAGTTAGTAAACCCAGCCATGTTCATAGCAGAGCCAGTAACTGAGGGAGAGCCGATGCATGACTGCGCAAATTATGAAGAATTCTATGATGAAATCCCCAGGGTAAAAGTAAATGCCTTGGCAGGAGGAGAGATCAACTTTATTTGCGGGACATCAAAGATCGATCAAGGGGACAGACAAAGATACACAGGCGTTGCTGTAATAAAGCACACAGCAAATGGAGAATTTGAAGTGCTTCTTAGTGCACGAATACCATCTCATTATTCAGCACAGGCTGCAGAATTAATGGTGTTGATACTTGCCATTGAGAATCACGCAGATCAGGAAGTAACAGTATACAGTAACTCTGCCTATGTGACGCCAACAGTACACGCAGGTTTAGCGCACTGGAAAAGAAGGGGCTACCTCTGAGCAGATGGCACGCCATTGCAGCACGCAGCCTTATTGGACAGGCTGATTAAGGCACTACAGCTCCCAGTGGGCATAGCAGTCGTGAAATGCACCGCCCACACCAAGGGGACAGATTTTATCTCACGTGGAAATCACGCAGCAGATACGGGAGCCAAGCGTATGGCATCCAAAAGTGAGACGGTTATGGCAGTGGAAGCTATCCATACCAATGGACTAATGATGTTTACACAAACCGCACCTGAGAGTTACAGCAATTTGGGGCAAACACAGTTAATGGAACTCCAAGGGGAGGCACCACAGGAACCCTCTGACAGCCTGTGGTGACAAGACAACACTGGTAAACCAGTAATGCCTGTAGCCCTATTAAAAATAGTGCTGGAGCAACTATATTACCTAGCCCATATGACAAAAGAGAATCTAGCAGCAACGCTTGCGGAAGACTGGTTTATACCGAATTTAGCAGAGCATGTTGCTTTTTTATGGTGAACTGCATGATCTGCCAGCAATTCACTGCTGGGCACACATTAAAAGTAATGAGAGGAGTCATCCCAAGGCCAAATGGGCCTTTTCAGCATTTGCATGTCGATTATGTCGATATGATTCAAGTATGTAACGGGTACAGATACTTAATTGTTGTGGTGTGTCCATTCTCTAGATGGATAGAGGCAAGTCCATGTACACACCCAGACTCGACCTGTGTGGCCATATTTTTAGTGAGAGAGGTGTTCCCCAGGTGGGGGGTGTGAGAAGTTAAGAGATCAGGTAATGGCCCTCACTTTGTTAATTCAATATTTGAGCAGATTAATTTGCTGGTTGGTATAAAGCACAAGTTCTCGTCGGCGTATCATCCAGAAGGTAATGGGATCTGTGAGAAGCTCAATGGCTTGTTAAAGGAAAGGATAGTCAAGGTGAAGCTTACTCTAAAGAAGGGATGGCTGCACTGCCTTCCACTGGCACTGTATGCACTTTGGAACCAACCAGGGTCCGACCATCATCTTACGCCACACAAGATAGCCACAGGAAGAAGAATGAGAACTCCCCGGACACCCCGAGATAGAGCTAGATGTGATGCCCAGTCAACAGGAGAGATTTTAGGGTCTGAAATGCAAAACTATCTGAACTGCATGACATCTTGCCTTACTGTAATTTCAGACCAGCTGCAGCGACGACAAAAAGAGTGCCGCGCAGCACAGAACACAGAAGGAGACAGTGCATCAGACTCAGTTCAAGGTCTACGTCTTCCACTCGTCTTCCCTGGACATACCGTCTTGTGAAAAACCATACAAGGAAAAGGTGGGACGAGCCAAGATCCAGCGGTCCTTTTATCATAGAGGACTGCACTCCGTTCGCTGTGAAGCTACAGGGCAGGAGAGCGTGGATTTTTCTCGGTGATATCATACCCTACATCGGAGAAGGCCCCCTGCCTGCACCCCAATGAGTGGAATCGACTAGCAATGGGGAAGAACCACAGCACGTGCAGACGAGATCCATGACGAGGAAGAAGGACGCATGACAAGCAAGACAAAGACAAGGAACCTTTTTGCAAGTTGTGGCTTAAATTCGACACTTCCTCCAAGCAAAAAAGAGGATAAGGACATAAAAACGGACACTCTGTGCATTCTAGTTGCAGGGTGAAGAAGGAAATTGTGGATATAAGCCAAACATTGTCTGTTAATTCGAACTTTGGACTGAGGCACACTTAAGCCTCAATGAGACAAGAATGTGCCAAATTTTGACCGAGGACACTTACATTGGAAGCAAATACAATATCCCGACTCATTCCACACCGAGACCCTATTCAGAATCACTTATGGTGTCCCACAGTAGAGATATCACAAAAAACGTGGTGACCTATTTTCACCTAGTGCTAAGATCATACCCATCGTTGGTAGGAAGACTCACCAGTATCACAGACTTTCGCCAAGATCCTGAAAACAAAAAAATAATAAGACAACTGCTTACTGTCATTGCCGAACAATTTATCCTACTCCCTGAGTTCAGTAAGGATAGATGAGCTCATCAACACACTGTTCTTTCGCATCATTGAAGACTGTCCAACTATTGTCGGGAGAACAACAGAAACACTAACATCTCTTCGAGATCCAGCAAATACAGAACATTTAAATCATCTTTTAAATACAATTATGATCCTAGTCGAACTCCATGCGACCGGACAATGCAGACATTGTTTACATCAAGGAAAATACATATGATCCTGAACCTCACCTAAGACAGGACAGATGTCCCTGTCACCAGAAGACAGCAGGTTGGTATACCACGTCTTCTTTCACCTTATTGAGGACTTCCCAGAGCTAGTGGGAAGACCAATCGATATTGACATACTCACATTTCTTGGAGATCCAGAATGTATACCCAGCTAAGCATGCTCCTACATGGTATTGTAGAACAAATTAAACTCTCCAATCTCCATTGAAGCCTCCTGAGGAGACAGTAAAACCTTCCGCCTTGGGACAGATCGAGGGAGCAGAGTCAAAAACTTCATTTGTTATATTTGTTGTCATTTTTTCCCTATTTCTTCATACTGATCAGTGTCCAATATGTCCTCAGGACTGAAGCAGATTCGAGGGGTGGACTGGGAGCTTACCTACTTTGAACATGCACAGTAAAGGGACTCACTGAAGCATTACTTAATTTGATTTTTCCCATAGTCTAGCAAAAGAACTGTATCCTAAAATAAGAGACAATTGTCACTTGCAAGAAGGGGGGGGGGCACTTTTGGAGCACCAGACACTCATAAACACAGAACTCGAAAGACGATACTGGGTAAGGAAATACTTACATTGACATTTGGTGAATCATCGAGATGGGGGTCCAGAGCAGCAACCTGGTCCTCCCACAAGAAGAGAGGCATCCATGCTTCTCTGGAAGAAAATGCTGCGACCTAACCTAACATATAAAACTATAGTGTACCTATGTATCACATTCATCATTATTCTATTGTCATTAAAAATCAGGACTGCATTCTTTATTGGTGCACAAAGCGTTCCAATTTGAGTGCACCCACCTAATGATGAATGCATGAAACCCACACAAGCACCCAGAGCTTAAATAGTCATTCCAGTTCCTAGAAGATCTGATGGTGGAGTGAATGAACTTGAAATGGATGCAATTAGCAATGATACGCACACACTTGTGGTAACGAATGAAAAGAAAAGCCGGAGACAGCGTTGGCAAGAGGTGAATGGAGTAAAATCACTGACAACCTGACAACTACACGCATGCAAACACTGAATGTACATGAAACAGGCCTAGTGTCAATGACTGCAGAACCACAAACCAAAGCAGCAGAAAGGAAGAGACTGCCTGCCATAAAAAAGCCAACAGAAGCATTCATATCAGAAACTCTTGAGAAAACAAAAGCCAACACTGAGAAACTCTGCACGGACACAAATGTTAGTAGACTTACTATTCCTCCAGAGCAAGGAAACTACATTAGGAACTGAAAAACAAAACCGCAGAGACTGCATTACCAAGGATATACAGTCCAACACAAGGAACAAGTATCAGTTCCACGGTACAGCCATATACCGGACCGGTGCCAGGCTGGTGGGTATGGGCACTTGCATCCAGCAGGGAAATGATGTATGAAGAAAAGGAAAGAGCTGCCAGACTCTTATCCACTCAAGTGGTGCAGATGAAGAAGCCTGCACCATGGACCAGGATACCTGAGAACCCTCCAGCAAGAAAGAGCCACACAGATGCATTCAGAGATGTAGTAATAGCAAACTACATGAAAACCTTAAGAATGAAGAGAAGCATGCATGAAGACGACAATGAACTGAATGATTACCTGGATAGCACAGCACACCTAGGTAACAACATTTGGTACCAGCACATGAAGGAAGTTGGAAGACAAAATTCTGAAGGGGATGCTTCCTTTGCGCACTCCTACTGTGGGGAAGTCCAAGATCTTCGTGGATGTAGAAATTGATGTCCCAACAGCGCACTGTCTCTCACACATAGCAATGTGCAATACCAGAGGCCAGTTCATGGGAAGTGATGCCTCGTTGATATGGGCAACTGAACTAGCTTACCCCGATGAAGATGATTATGTCCAAGACATTAAGACAAGAAACAGAGCTCATACTAGGAATCATGTGATCAGGTACAAGAAGCCTGGAGTTAAAGGAACAGGAATAAGATGGGAAGTGAACCCAAGACTAAATGTCCAAGGGAAAACTCCAGCAGAGGCTCAAATTTGGAAAAACAGAGGTCAATTTGGGGAACAGATTTGGGGAACAGTGCTTTCACCAGACGGATGGGAGAAGGGAATAGTGATCTGCAGAGCATGGATGGTCCTCTGAACCTGCAAGGAAGCAGTTCAAAACTCACAAAGACTGTGTAAACCACTATGGCCTAAACTTACAAAACTGCTAACATGAGTCGAAGACAGAGGGGGACTCATGCAGATAGTGCCACTAGAAAGCCCAAAATTGTGCTTTAGGAACAATGGTACAAGAAAAATGGGGGAGAATCAGAATTGCAGATGCATTTTTGAGGATCCAGGAAAGATACATGGGGCAGCAGTGATCATGGATCATTATTGGGCATGTGGATCCAAAGCATACATCAGACTACCGAAAAACTGGGGAGGCATATGCACAATAGTGAACGTCCACGTTCCAGCATTAGTGATCCCGAATAGTGACCTGAACATTGATAGAGTCCCGAAAGCAGATGCTCACCTGAGGAAGAAGAGATCTGTGGAACTAATAACCCGAATGAAGAGAGAGAATTATTTCTCTGCTAAATCAGAAGAATCATTTCATGCAATCCCATGTGAACACAGGCTGTTCAGCCTCACCTCATCAGTGTTCACAACGATTTCCATGCCAGGGACACAAGTTGGAGTAAATACTAAATGGTTTCAGATAACCCGATGGAAGTTGCTGCAGACCATCAACAGGACCATAAAAGGATTCAAAGCAATCAAGGAAGAGTTAAGAGCCATCCAACTGATGACTCTCCAGAACAGATGTGTACTTGACATGATCACAGCTATGGATGGAGGAGTTTGTGCAAAAATAGGAGAATCACGTTGCACATTTATACCTTCTCACGACAAGGAAAATTGAACTTTAACAGAAGCTATAGGTATGCTGACAAACCTTCAGAACCAGATGATAAATGAAAACGATGAAGTGGATGATGACAGCTGGTTTGGATCACTGTTTTCATGGGTTCTACAATGGATGGCGGATGCATTCAAGTTCTTGGGAGCCCTGCTAGTGATGATATTACTATGATTTTGCGTTATCAAGATAATAATCTCGCAATGCCAGAAGACTGTGAAGAAAGCCATAGGGATGAAGATCATGATAGATGTGAAGCCAGGATGGAAACCCAAAGACCTGACTGATGAACAAATAAGAGACTTTGTGAGGGCCTGCAGGCACGCACCAGAAGGTACAAAGTTTCTTTATCCCAGGAAAAGCTGCAATTATGTGGGAAGATGGATTTACTGCAGCCCAAATGGACAATGTCAGCTAACGACATGGAATAAAGAAGAACATGTAAGGGCAGGAGGAAATCTAAGGGGAGTAATAAAGATATGGACTCCAAAAAGACACTTCTTCAAACCATCATGTACAGACCCAGAAGATGAAGAAGGAATGAACCCAGACGATGAAGTGAAGATGAATACAGATGAACCAAGTGAGATGAATCCAAAGGAGGAAGTGTAAGTGGTCGATGAATCTCCCAGAGGGGGGAGTGTAGAGGAGGTCCCAAATAAAGCCTGCACTCCAGTCGCCCATTTTGAAGTACCAGGAACATTCACACCAAAATATGTGACCTATGATGAACAGATAAACCAGCAGAGAGCCGTAGTAGGGCTCTGCCCAGTACCTATCAGAAGAACAATACCTGTTGACGTATCAATAACCAAGCAACCATGGACAGTAAGGTTTCCATTGAGAAAACCCTACCAGCAGATGAGGCGAAATGAAGATTGCTTAAGTACTGTCCAGAAAGAAAACAATAAATCCTTAATGGAAGATGAATGGTGACGTCACGAGGGCCTGGACTAACGCACCCATAGAAGAAATGACAACCAAAGGATGACGTGAAAAGACAAACACCATGAATAAGGATATCGTGAATCTAGAAGAAGAAAGCAGTGTTAAAATACAAGGAAACTTAAACTGTAAGCAGGATGAAAAATATTCAATCAGCTAACGCCGGTACATATGCTTGTAACTGCAAGGAAGCTAAGAAAACAGTGCGGCTTGCTATGCTAAGTAGAAGAACAGAGTGACACGCGCCATTGTACACAATCTACCTCAAAACGAAGCACATTATATAAGTTCGAGTCCACTTTGCACTAAAAGCAGAACCAACCCAGGTTACTATAGGCCAAATGCAAGAAGATTCATATTCTAACAACACAAGGAAAGAAAGCTGAATCGAAACCTGGCAGAGGCAGCTTGTGCCGGGGAAGCCAAGGTAATACCAATGGAAGCTATGAAGAGTAGGTACTTTTAATTGAAGCTAAGAACAGAATATCCTGCCTCTGAAGGATCGAGATAAGAAGGCCAAGGCAGGTGGCGGGTGAAATGAAAATCAAATACACAAATTGAGAGAAACAAGGCAAATTCACGGTGTGGTAGCACGTGACCATCGAAGCGAGAAGGAGCAGAGGTTCACACCTATGCTTGGCATCCGCCCAGACAGAGATATCGGAACTTTCACGAGACAAGAAGATGCAGTTTCAAGGCCAACCACAGAGAACTAATTGACACATAGCCCATAAAGTGATGATTGAAGGAAGGCAGGGTGAATTGGTGGACACCCTGCACCTAGCTGACCGTTCTGCATGCTGCTAAGCAAAGTGGAAATGTATGCATGGGGTTGATGCCAACCCAATAACAATGGACCAAATAATCTAGGGTCCTATAGTTAGTAGAACCAATGGAACATTGTACTTTTAGCAACGTCTACAGTAATCATTTTTGAAGGAAGGGCTTAGTTGCCCACCTGATAGTGTTTACCCAATCCCCTCACTCTGTTACCATATACAGATATAGCACCCATATTAAAGTTACCTTTTCCTAACCAATAGAATTGCATGTTAACTTTTGAGTGTTACACATCAGATTATGATGCATTTTAAGTATAAAAGTTATGTTTTGTATGAAGTTAGTTGGACTTGAAGTGAGACGGACTATCGCATCACTGCTGATTGTCATGACTCCACGTTTTTTGTACTTGTCATTAAACAGACTCCCTTTGCCAAACCATTGAGTTGTCCTTATTGATTGGTGTTGGAGTAGTAAATCTGCACCCCCATTCATCTCAAGGTGCAGCTATCTCGTCTTAAAGTACTTCAGAGCAAACCCCGACTCCATGGGCCGGCCGGGGGTCTCCCCAGTACACACCCAGGCCCCCTGCATGTCATTCAAAATGCAGCCAGACTCATCCTCTACATACTCAAAGATTCACACATCAGCCCTGTTCTTGCCCTGCTCCCCAAGCTCCCCATACCACAGAGAATTGCCTTCAAAGTATTCTGCATTGTATTCACCTCAAAAATCCAGCTTACCTTCATGACAAACTCAAACCCATCACTCACACAAACAACAGACAATCCAGCCAACACCTTCTACACATTCCACTCTGCAAACTCACATGCACAAAAAACAAGCATTTACCCACTGGGCATCCAAGGCATGGAATACCATACCTGTTCACATGTGCATTGCATCCTCCATCACCCTTTCTAGAAAAAGCCGAAAAACATACCCGTTTCCACACACATAACCATACCCTGGTCTGCTATCACTTGTCTATCCTAATCATCCTATCCTTTCCTGAAAACAGTTTGTAACTTCTTTTTCAACTCCCACCTTTAGAAACTTTAAACTAGTAAGGTGCTAGGAGACCCTCAATGCTGGGTGTGTTCAAGGAATCTGCTTATTTGAAGTCACAATTGTTGACAGATCATGCACTCATCATTCTATTAGCAGGATGGACTTTCAGTTCAACTTAAACAAATATTACCACGAAAATCCTGACTTTGACTACTTTTTGTCCTTTACATATAGTTCTTCTTCAAGTAAACACAGATGTACTGTTAACCGGTCTGGTAGCACAGCGAGTAGAACGCTTGTTTCAACATCTGTGCAGTGCCTGCTGACGCAGGTTCGAATCCCAGCAGGGCCAAAATCAGCCTTTCATCCTTCCAAGGTTGATAAATGAACACCCCACTCTGTGGGTAATAATAAGCAGTGCTCAGATGCCTTAGCGTTTGTAGCACTATATTTATTTAATATTTATAAAGCGAACATCAACCCGGGGGCATCGTGGCACTGTTACAGACAGTTGAACTTAGTTGCAATTTACATACAAATTTACATGTTATGATACATTTTTACATGGTACAGATATGGTTTCTGGATTGAGGGGCAGTGTTAGGTGAACATGCTGGTCTTGAGAGATTTGCGGAATGCTGTGAGTGAGGTCTCTGCTCTGAGTGTGTTCAGGAGTGAGTCCAAAGTTTGGGGGCATGTGTGGGAAACCAATACCTCCTGCTTTTGCTTTGTGGATGTGAGGGATGCACAGTTTGTTGGAGTGGTTGATTCTTTTGGGGCGAGATGATGTGTCTCTGAAGATGGTTTCTGAGAGATATGTTGGGGCAGAGAGGTTAAGGCATTTGTGCGTTAGTGTGAGTGTCTTGAATGTGATCCTTTCTCTAATGGGAAGCCAGTGGGCGTCTATTCTGGCCTGTGAGATGTGGTCTCTTTTTGGGATTCTGAGGGCTGCTCTGAAAGCGTTATTTTGGACAGTTTGGAGGCGGTTGAGGTTATTGATGGCGGTACCTGCTAGGAGAATGTTGCAGTAATCTAGTCTGGCCCATAAATGTTAAATTAATATTATTATTATCCACTTTATTTCCTATTTCACAGTGACAGATAATGGGGATTGTTTTCCAGAAAGTTGAGCTCTTCATAAACATAATGCAAAGTACTGAGTTCCCCAAATGCACAGTCCTAACAATTAGGTGACATAAAGTAAACTTACAAAAGAAATACAATATATTTAAACTAGCTCAGAAATGGTTTCTGTTCGATATCAAGAAGCAGTTGTTAATCTCTAACTATAAAGTATAAACTCAAGGTATTCTTTCTTGGAAAGATATCTTCCCCTAATTTGGTATTTATAAATGACATATCAACAAATGTCATTCAACAATGTTATATTTATCTATGTAAGAAGGTACAATCAATGTATTCATAACATATTTATATACATATTAAAATACATAGAAAATTACACATCCCTTACACAAAGTCTACCGTAAAAACTTATCATCTTGAGGGTAAAGAGATTGAGAAAACATGAACATTATTGGATAATATATTCTAACTAATTCGTAGTAGAGTTCATATTCCTATGCCACTCCTGTAGCCTTGAATAGGTCTATAAATCCACCCTAAAAACAAAAAGGAGATGCTGATATGTTTTGTTTTAGCCCATAATTATTTATTTATTTATTGATTAGATATACATATAGCCAATTGGCTTTGTAATACACATTAACAAAACAACATAAATACACACAATCTAAAAACATATTACATTTTCACATGTGCTATACAATACAGTTTAAAATTGCCACAATTTTCAAATAAAATACCACCATAAAATATATCAAGTTACTATCATTGCCTCGCATAAAATTCATCCATTGCTCAGAGATCTCAGTCATCACTGTGTCATTGTTATAAGATTTAAAACATGTAGTTCGCAGATCATTTAGACTTTCGCAGCACATGATTAGATGATGAAGGGACTCAACTACATTTACTCCACATAGGCGACAATACTTCAACATATGTGTGGAACCAATGTTCGCACAATTTGTTTCTAGTGCATCAGTCACATTATATGTCATCATTAGGTAGGTGCGAATTATGCCAGCATTAGGATAAGCAAGAATATAAGAGGGAGACAACACTCTACTCATATATTCACCAGGAAACCTGCCACTATGCTTTTTAGATGCTAAGTTTACAATATTTTGTTCATGGCAATAGTCCTGCACCTTGACCTTAAGTCTCATTTTTAAAGATAGTAGAGAAAGAGTACCTGGATCAGACCCATTAGTCCATGTACAGTGTAGTCTTTGAATGATACCAATGGTACCAATCAACACATTACCTTCTAGCCTAAGATATGCTTTTACAAATGGCACAAAGATAGTTTCAGTGCGGAGTGTTGCAGCTTTCTCATAGGATAGAACACATTGGCAGATATATGCATACAAATAACTTTTGATGTTGAATTCCAAATACAGATATTCCACACTCACTCTCGGAGGGAGACGTAGTAATTTTCTTAAGAGAATAGACTCAAAGACCACACTACGTTTGACAAACTTATGCCCCCAAATTTCCACAGCATAGAGCAGCATTGATCTTATTTTTGCAAGGTAAATGTTGAGAACTGCAATGACCGAATAACAGCAATTGCGACCAATAAAAACACTTAAAGCGTTTGCAGCCACAGTACATCTGCTCTTGATAGATGACCACTGTTCCTCCCAATTCAACTTTTCATCAATAACAACTCCCAGATATTTATATGATTTGACCCGTTCCACTTTTTTGCTTTTCAAGCTCCATGAGTATTTCTTCGGTCTGCATTTATTAGAGAAGACCATTATCTTGCTCTTATCAATGTTAATGGTTAAACCATTCTCAGCAGAGTAGATAGCCAAAGAGTCAAGCATATGCTGAAGGCCCGCCGGGGTATAATCTAACAATAGCAGGTCGTCAGCATAGGCAAGCCATCCAATAGTTACTCCATTAACTCTCACGGGGTTAGCTTCTGGGATAGAGAATGCATTCATCATATCTGATAGATACAGATTAAAAAGGATGGCAGCAATCATACAGCCTTGCTTAACACCGCAGCTAGTGGCCATAAATTTCGAAAGCTTACCAGCTGCATTGAGTCTGATGCGTACTGATGTATCAGAGTGTAACAGCATTAACATCTTTAACAGACCTTGGGGAATCCCCCATGTACTTAGTTTTTTCCAGAGTCGGTTTCGAAGTATGGTGTCAAATGCCGCAGAAAAATCAATATATGCGCAATAAACATTTAGATTGCGTTTTTTCCAGGCATGTTCTATCGAAGATATAAACATCATCAAGTTATGTACAGTACTAGATTTGTCACGGAAACCTATTTGGTTGGGAGGTAAGATATTATTTTCACTAACCCAATCATTAAGTTCCTTGAGCAATACTTTGGTAAATATCGTAGAGGACACATCTAACATTGCCAACATTCGAAAGTTAGCCGGGCTATCCCATGGCCCTTTTTTATGAACAGTAAGGATGTGGCTTGTCTTCCACGATAAGGGTATTTCACCTAGCGTCCCTATTTGTTTGAACAAGAGTACAAGAGCAGCACCCCACAGTTCAGGCTGCTTTTTTATGACCAGATTACAGACCCCATCTGGCCCTGCAGCCCGTGAGTTCTTAAGGTTTTCAATGATCTTAATGATATCAAGTTCGGAGGATTTACAGACCCAAGTAACTTCGGGAGAAAGAGTAAGCGTTGTACCTAGTTCAACTTTGCCCAGTGTGCCGTTGATATAGTGGGCCCACGTGTCTTCAGGGATACAATTTATTGTTAAATCGCGTTTTTTATGTTTGCTAAGGAGATGCCAAATCCCTTGTTGATTGTTGGACAAGGCAGCCAGAGCAATTTTTTTCCATATTTTGGTTTCACATTCTCGTTTATGGATTTTTAGCCACACTTTATAATTCTTTTTGAGTTGTTTAATTAGACATGCTACCTCACGTTCTGAAGACAGGGAGTCATTGTTTCTGAGAACAATGCGAATTTCATTACGCACATTCTTTTTAGCCAAATTGATCTTTTTGTCATTCCCAGGCCTTCGTGGGATAGCGATATTAGAACGTTCCCCAGTTGATTTGTATGTACGACGTTCACCCACTTGTTTCTGAATATTTTGCATAAGATCAGTGAAACTATGCAAAGTTTGATTACCGGCATTCATACCGGACACCCCCTCCTTAATGAACTCCGGTAATAGGGTGGATACCAGTTGAGAGACATGTTCAATATTACGACTATGCCAGACAATCCTATTATGTCCTTCATTAATACTGAGCACCCCATTATCATCATAGTCATGATGGACTATACCTTTGTCTGTGACAGCAAATAACAGAGACAGGGGTAGATGATCACTCTCATCTCTCTCAACTACACCCATATCTATGACAAAATGGAACCCAATTTGATTGGTGAAAATGTAGTCAAGGGTAGCTGCAGATCTACCCTCAACCCTAGTGAAGTTCATAGGCACATCGCTAGGTTAGCCCATAATCAAAAGACTGTTATTACCCATTTTTTGCAGGGCCTTCATCGGGATAAGCTACACATTTGTATTGTATCAAAGCAATCAATCCCTGTTGTTCCTAATTTGCATCTCTGTAACATAAGAAAGAGGGTAACCATATTTGTTATGAAAACTTAGAATACTCATAGCACAGAATTAAATGAGTTTCTTTTTTTTTTTTTATTGAAACATTTACTCAGTTTAAAAAACATGAGTTTCTGTTATTTGGAAAAATCCCTTTTTATACTGAGAAAAACACAAGCATAGCACACAAAGTATTTTAGTGTCACTGTACTAATTATCAAAAATGACCATAAGTGCTTTGAATAAAATGTAATTCGACAATTGAGCACCATCATCAAAGTCATCTTCCTAGCAGTGCTCCTTCTGCCGTCATTGTAATAGCTTTTAGGTAGTCAAAGTCCTCTCTAAAACACAAACACATCACATTTTGATGAATTAGTCATAATGCATCCATCACACATTGAGTATGATTTTCATATAATTGGCATGGCACAAATTGTGCAAATTGTGCATTGAGATGTACTCACCCTGAACCATCTTCTTGCTGCAAGGAATTGTCATCTGACAAGAGCATATTGTATCAAATATAAAATGATCACATGATTCCATCTGAGAAAGGGTGGTCTTGTAACCAGATGCCCCTTTCCTCTTAGCTTCATATCAAAAGCATAGTTATACCTGTGGC
The DNA here is from genome assembly GCF_040938575.1 of Ambystoma mexicanum. Classification (NCBI taxonomy): domain Eukaryota; kingdom Metazoa; phylum Chordata; class Amphibia; order Caudata; family Ambystomatidae; genus Ambystoma; species Ambystoma mexicanum. The sequence continues at coordinate 818,215,248 of NC_090935.1, forward strand.
CTGTTGCATCAGTCTCCTGACCTGCACCTGCTGCTCTGCAATGGAACAGAACAGGTTCAAAGGTCACAGGTGCACTTTTGACAGCTGTGGTGACTGCCAAGTCACTGCAGTGCGAAGGCTGCATTTAAAATGCACACCTCTGTTACAAATTATGATTAACTATCTATCTGCTGGCAATGTAATCATTAAACATAAGCCATCACTAAATTTTCGGGTATAGTGGCTGGTAGGTTACATAATTATAAGAAGCCAAATCTGATTTGAAATATACACATTTCAACACTGACAGGTCAGCTGTGAAAGAGTTGTGTGTATTCTAGTCAGACAGCCTGTCTCTGCTCAGTCAGCAGAAAAACGAATGGCTGAAAGACTATGGTTTTCCGGAATCCCGCTGGTAATTCCAGCAAGATACCAGAAAACAGACCTACCGTAACTGGTGCCTGATATCTCAGTAATTCCGGGATATTCCATGTGCCGGCAATGGCGGTCATTCCCCATTCGGACTCCATGGGGGCAATTGTCGGTATTTCCAGCATCGGTAATACCAGTGCCAGAAATAACAGCTGTTTGTTGCTGGTGGGGGCCTGATTTACCTCCGGCTTTTGGCTGTGCCGGAAAAGTGGCATTCATGGACTTACTGCCACTTTTCCCACCAGTTCTCCCACCCTGCAAAATGTATAATGACCCCCATGCCTCTCTTTTGATCCTTTCTGAGGTCAGGTAACACCTATCTCCAACAGGACAGCCCCCAGCATGTGCTTTCCTGCATAACAGGAATCATAGGACACACCCAAAATAGAAGGACAAGACAAAAACCAGGGTGTTGGATATCAAAGGGCCTTTGATGCTATCACTCTGAGAAGTGTGCAGGGTTAGTGTACCCATAGGGAGCCTGGTATAGTTGGTGAATTATTCCAACACCTAGCTTTTCTCTGAACATCTCCTTCATTCCTGTCTCCCACACTTCCTTTAGCATGAAGCACTTTTGGTGTGAAGCAACCAGGCAAACACTACTTGTCAGAAAGACAGGAATTGGATCCATTAAGACAGGCTTGCTTTCATCCAATTCCATGGAGTTTTATGCCTTATAAAAAACGTTGTCCCATACCCCTTTGTTGATTCATTTTGGATCTTCAAGAATAATTCATGTGCACCACTTTTGAGAGAGCAGTCCTCACCAAATCCCTCTGCCAGTGAGGTGAAGACTGAGAGTTACATGGCAGTGGCAAGTCATGCTCCCTACACATCCCCTGGAAACAGTAGAGTGAACTGCTGCTGGAGCAGTACCTTTTTCTCTGTCAGGTACACCTGTACCCACAATCTCATTGGAGCTGTTGGACCTATGCACCTCTAACAGTGAGGCACCCACAACCTGAACACCCATAGGTTGTTTACTGTGAGACGCATAGAGAGGGGAATCAGGCTTGCAATGAGAAGGCCATAGTCAGTATGTGTATCTTAACAGATGAAGACACACTGGGTCTGGGAGTGGCTGAAAGTTCCCTAACTCTGAGGGGGCCACAGTCCAGAGGCTGGAATATTTCTGAACCATGTCTCCAGAAATGGGGAAAAGTCTCTTGCTTTACGAGACTCTGCTACTATAATTATAATTATAATTGCTCTTTTATACAACATTTAATACAAGAGATTGGTTACTAAGCGCAGGATCAGGATTCAAACCTGTGTTGCGCTTTGTTGTCTTGCTTCCAAGACAAATGTGTTGCCCCTGAGCTATCCCCCCTCACCTAGTAACTACTGTCACATATGTCAGACAATCGATGAAGGAAGGGCAGTAGACACCAAGCCCAAGCCAGCAAGTAAGAGGCTTTGATGGTCGCACATGCTGTCGCTTGGCAAAGGCAGAGCTTAGTTGGAGGGGTGAAAACTCCCTGCACAATGTTTCAGTCAAGCACTCCATTCCAGTTGAGCGTCTGTTGGATAATGACGTCCCTGACATAGACATAGTCACAGCAGTTACTAGAGATACATCTCTAAGAGCAGCAAAGCAAGAAGCACTTGCATCTGCAAACCTAAGTCTTTCTCAGCTGGAAAGTGCGAGAGACCATTATCAATGGCAACATCTTGTTCACACCTGACGTTCTCTGAGGCGCATACTCTTGCAAAAGAGCACACAAAAGCCACGGAAGTGGCTATGGAGTTAGAACCAGATTCAGTGATTCCAAGGTTGCCTACTGGCATAGAAAAGTAACCTGAAATGGTGGAAAGGGGCGTTTCACATCTGAAGGGCATGCCAGAATTGAAAGAATTGTCTTCAGCTAAAGTCCTGGTCAGTTTGATGTTTGCTAGGAACAGAGGGTATAGCATGCTCTATCTGTGGAAGCAAACAGGAGCGCAAAGATAGGGATGAGGCCCTGGGTAAATCCAACAAGGAGAACAGGCACTTAGCGGAATCCCCAGCTTATTCCAAGACAGTGATCTGAGGAAGGGCAGAGGTCTTGAGCCACTCAAAAAAGGTGAACAGTTGCTGAGCGAAGCCCTGGCCTATTCCAACACAGGGAGCTTGGGTAAGGTGCATGTCCTGACCAGTTCAAAGTCAAGGAGCCTAAGACCTCTGAGAAAGGATACATACAGAACTTGGTTGTGCAGCCAGGCCTCAGTAGTTTCCTACCGGACTTGGCTCCTGACACATTTACTGGTCGCTTATATATAACTGGAATATCTGCCAACTTGTCAGATCATTTTTAATATCCGTAGGTGGATTTAAAAATTGAAGAAACTGTGCACTCTGTACAGTCTTTCTGACAAGGTACTGACAAGGCAGGAAAGGCACAGCAGACCCCCTTGAATCCACTACCAGTGGTTGGGCAGTTTTCTGAGAGGAAAGGTAACTTTTATCTGGTAGGATGCCTCGAAGAAGGCATGGCTGACAGTGCCCTCCAATATATCTCTGTGACTATGCAGATAGCATAGAAATATCAGCAGGCCTCTGCCTGCCAAACAGCTTTTCTGCACCAGAATATTCGTTTGCACAGGGCCTCTGTTCTAGAACTACCAGACTTAAGGCAGGGAATAAAAAACAAGACAGGAACCTGTACATCAGGAGTAGACTCTGCATAGCTGAGCTCAGAAGTTGATCAGCCCATGGTGTACCTTCACAGGTGGCTGATGGAGGAATAGAAAACCCGGCCACAGCTGAAAAGAATCCAGAGCTTATGCATTGAGCCATATATCTACCAAGATTCAAAATGAAAATAATGCCTAAGTCTGGATCTTAACATTCTAGTGCAGATTGCATCAGTATATTTTCTCACCTTGTGGATGAGATTAGCCTTTAGAAGGGTGATTCGAACCTCTTTGACTGGGGGCGTGTGGGAAATCTACATCTGACAAAGGAGTAGAAGCCCTGTCTATGTTTTATTTTTGGTACATATAAAATTATGTGGGTGAGTCCATCTCAGAAAGGTTGGTCTGCTAACCAGAACCCCCCTTCCTCAGAGTCTCATACAAAAAGCATTACACCTGTGCCCTGCAGCATCAATCTACAGATCTACAGCATCTACTATTCATGGTTCATTCCATTGGACTTTAAGGACATTTTCTAACTATAATTCCACACATGTAACTTATGCTACCGAGTGCCAGGGTGATTTCTTATACATTGGCATGAATACCAAAAAGGTGTCAGTTAGGATTTGTGAGCAATGCAGTATAATCAGGAATGGTGTCCTTACAGCACCACCAGTACAACATGTCTGGGAGAAAAACCACAGCGTTGATAACTTCAAATGGATAGTCATCGATCAGCTGAGATCTTTTCCATGACAACCCGCCTATTTAACACACATGGATTTACCAGTTTAGGCCTCATGAGTTGGCCTCAATGAAGGCTTACAGTGGTCAGAACTCATGGCATAAACAAATTGTTTATCATGATTGCTATTTTGCATTGGGTTAGCTTCAGAAGCACAGTCTCTCACCTTTGGATGCTGGCTCCATTGCCCACCCGCTTGAGGATGCATTAGACCTGTGGGTCACCAGGACCAGAGGTGCAATGCTAAAATAGATCAACATACTTTCTGCCATCAATCTGACTAGGATTCCCGGAAACTGCTTTAGAATATGTTGAGCATGTGCCACTTGAACCGTATACATTTGTAAATATCTATTATGAGTGGCTGGCTTTACGGATATGCTCTTGGGGATTCCTTTTTACCACCTTTGGAATTCCAAGATGGCGGCTGTGCATATCCACAACACCAACTATGGCAGCGTTTTACGCTCTGTCTCCTGCTCCATGCTGTGTTTGAGAGTTAAAGGATCAACAACATTACGTCACACTGCACGTTCATGGCACATAAATGACCTATCATGGAAGTTAAATGCTCTACACAAACCTGGGACGAGCACAGGTAGACGCAGGTCCAGCGGATTTAAAGATATCTATGCACACGTTAGCAGTAAGCATTCCAATGGTATGGGGATACTAAACCTAGTTGGTGGATGAGACAACTTTTGAAATTTTACATCTGACAGGAGTTGTTTCCTTATGTGTTTTCAGCAAACCAGACTAGCTTATAAACAGACCGGCTACCTGGGTTTGCAGTGACTAGCTCAACTGGGTTACTATAAAATTGTCCCTGTCGAAAATTCGGAGGAATGCTTGTAAGTGCAAGCGGGCACACAGTTAAGTTCTGCAGCATGTCTTTTTAGCTTTTTTCATTGATAGAGATGTCTTATGCGTTCGCAAGACCCTGTCTTTAAATGGAACTATCTCTCTGTGGTGGATGAGTTTACCATGTACAATGGGGACAGTCAGCAGCAGCGGGTAAGGACTAGACGCGACATTGGCGCCACCATGGTAGTTCATGTGCACAATGTGGTAATTTGAACTTGGTGGCACAGGGTGTCGTTGTTGGACAGTGGCCCACGGTGGAGGTGGGTTTTGAGGAGTCCAGGGTTTTCAAATAGGAGTAGCAAATTAGGTTTACAGTACATTCTGGACAGTACATACTGGACAGGATTAGACACTGTCAACGACACTGCTATGCACACATTGGTTTCATTGCACTTTGTTTATATTATAAGCAGAATTTATGTTTAGGAGTGTCTGATGTGAGGTGTATGTGTGGTTAGGGAATGTTAGCATGAGTTTGTTTTTACATATGAAAATCTTTTCCCATGAAACATTCGGAACGTGCAAATGCTAAGGAATTAGAGCAGGGAGGCGGGGGAAGGAAGTGCAGGAGGGGAAGGAGAAGTTGAAAAACAACATAAAAGTGTTCCTACTATGCCGTGAGGTGCTTTGGATTGTGCAACTGCTGTGACATGTAGTAGGGGGAGAGGAGGAAGGAGGGAACTGTAAGAGGAGGGGAGAGGTACAATGCAAACAAGTTGATAAGTGCTGAAACAAATAGGTAGGATGCAGTGTGGGAAAACCATACATGCAGTTATGGCAAGCAGGTTTAAATGACTGCAGACTCGAAGAGCTGTGCCTCATGGCTTGAGGGGCTACATCAGGCAAGCAGGGCAAGCAGTTATGAATAGTCCGGTATGAGTTAATACAGACGGGTAAAGCCACTCCTCGTGGAGCGAGGAACTACATCAGGTGTCCAGAGAAAGAATGGGAGAACAGGCATGTGGAGCACAGATTCATAGCATAAAAGAATCTAGCAGCAGAAATAATTCCGTGCAAAATGCAAACAGTGGATGCGGATAGGACCATTGCGAAATACAGCAAGGTATCAATATCCATGAGTAGATGCATATAGGTCACAAGCAAAACACAGCGAGGTATCAATGTCCATCAGTTGATGCAGGTAGGTCACAAGCAACACAAAGCACAGTATCAATGTCCATCAGTGGATGCAGGCATGTAAAAAGGCAACCCAATGCATAGGGCTGGGAGTGACAACACAAAGCTAACAGAGGGCAAGAAAGTAAGGAACGCAGCAAGGAAAGGAATGCCCAACCAGTGGTAGAAGCTAGAGGAAAAAACAAGGGAATTTGCAGTAGAAGGCAGGGCTGAGAATGACAATACATCATACAGGTGATTGGTTACACAGGAAAATCAGAATGGCTAGGGGGTGCAAGTTAGAAGGATTAAGAAAAGGTGGGTTGCAGAAAAAGGTTAGACGACAGCAGAGGGGAGAGAAGGATTTAAACAAAAGGGTTGCAGGGTGAGGCAGAGCCAATTCAGCAGATGAAGGGGTAAAGGACAGGGCATAATGCAGGGCTGTGATATGACAGTAAATAAAAAATAGGTGGAGGGCTGGGGAGAGACCAATTCAAGATAGAGGCAAGGAAAGAATAGGAAGGAGAGATAATAGGGAATCCCTGTAAGATGGTGCATGGGCTACTCCTGGAAGAAACAGAAACAGGCAGAGAAACAACAGAAGGAGATACATGCTGGTAGGCCAAACCGGCAGCATGGGAGAAGGTGAACAGACATCTCGAGCCACACAGTCAGCCAAGAGATGGTGAGCAGCGGGCAGGCGAGTAAGGCACAGCAATTGGAGGGGAGGACGGCTGGGTGGTGCCCCAGCAAGCCACATGAGCCTCACCCTGCACGGAGGAAAGCCGAGTCAGCTGCATAGGAAAAAGTAGGGGGACAGAGGGACACATGACAAGAAGAAAGAAGGGGGAAGTGGCGATGTGCCACAAGGAGTATGAGACGTAAGAGGGAAGAAGAGAGTGGAAGAGGGAATGCAGAGCAAGTGATAAAATAAAAGGTAGTAGGGTGACACACCTGCCCGGATGAGCTGCAATTAAATTGGGAGGGACTGGCAAAGGAACAACGATCTTGATGTGGATGCCCTTTGTGGTAGGGCCCATCCATGCCCACACAAACTCATCCATGACTTTTCACATCCTTTGCCATGGTGCTTCGCATGCCACCCCGGCCTTTGATGATAAGGCAGCTGGCAGCCAATTCAGACAAAATGAGGAAGGCACAGCGCTGGAAAGTGCCCTCACTTTGGTTGGATGGCAAAGTCATAACAAACTATCATCCTAGTGACAGTTTGATATTTAAACATAATCCATGCCTGAGTGTTTGGGTGTGGGGGATGGTAAGTCAGAAGATTCTAAGAAGCCACATGTGATTTGAATCATACTCATTTCAACACTGTGAGCCCACGTCAGTTATACATGGTGTATGTGTATTCTAGTCAGACAGCCTGCCTCTGATCAGCCAACAGGACAAGAGACTGAATGACTATGCCTCTATTTTGATCCTTTGTGAGGTCAGGTAACACATCTCTCCAACAGGACAGTCCTCAGCAAGAGCTGTCCTGAGTAACAAGAATGAAAGGGCACATCCTAAACAAAACAACAAGCCTCACACCAGTGTGTTGCATACCAAAGGGACTTTGATGCTATGTGCCTTAGAAGGGGCTTTGGTTAGAGAAGCCAAAGGGACCTCAACATAGTTGGGGAAGGATTTCACCATCTTGCTTTTCCCTGCACCTCTTCTTCCATCCTTGCTTCACCACTATATTTAGTACAAATAACGTTGGGTAGGATGTAACCAAGCAAAGACCAGGAAACAATCTTGCTTTCATCTTATCCCATGGGGCTTTTGCCTATAAAAGGGGGTGTCTCCTACCCCTTCATTAATACATTTTGGAACTTCAAGCAGAATTCATGTTGTACTGGATTTGAGAGAGCTGTCTTCATCAAGGCCCTCTGACAGTGAGGTGAAGATTGAGTGTTACAAGGCAGAGGCAACCTCTGTTTCCAACCCACCCCCTGGGAACAGTGGGGATGAAATGCTGCTGGATCAATACCTGTCAGCTACACCGGTACCCAGGACCTCACATGAGTTGAAGGACCTCTGCATGTGTTAACCAGCCTCCCCTAGGTTGAGAGACTTAGAACAAGGACCTATCTTGTCTGTGAGACCCTGGATTGGGACTCACAGCATCCTTAGAGACTGTGGGATGTTTTTACCCATGCATCCAAGCCCTACCACAAAACTGTGCATTACTGGCATTGAAAACATCATGATGGCCAGAACTCCCCAGAAAGTGCACAGGGAAAACATGAAGAATAGGCTGCCACCCATTTTTGCCTATGTGTGTGAGCACAGGAGGGCACTGCCTAAAACCACCATTGGGCTACACACACAGTAGCCTGAAACCATTGGGAATGGCAATGCTGATTGCCAAAAGCAACCCAGAACTGTTGGGAATTAATTTTCTTGATGTCAAAAATTTGCTAAAATCATGGGCACGAAACCACCAAACAAAAATTCAACCCTGGTTGAGTGTTCTACCTTATTCTACTGTAAGGATTCCCATCAAAACAATGTTAAGCAAGGATCATATACTATCAAGCAAAATCCTCCTGTCAAATTCAAGACAACTCCTAAAAATAAATGGGTGCAGTACCAGCTTTGGACACAAGCCGGCGCTAGCGGTCTAAACTCTGACAGTAGAACTGTATCTCAGAAATGCAAGAGGATCCTGAGCTAACTGGGACTTCAAAGGTTTGTTCCCAGGAGGCAGGCTGATTCAATTAACAGTTCAAAGGGCCTCTGTCCATGTGAAGCATTCACACCAGCCCTTACCAGCAACAGCCCAGGAGATCACATGGACATGCTAACCAAATGCAGAGTGGCCCCCTGGCCTGCTGACCTCAGCCGACACATTAGACTCGTTCCATTGAATAGGATATGCTGATTTGGGTGTTGACTGTAAACAGAGCTCTGCCTGGTAGGAGAGACATGTGATCCCTGACTCTCCCAGTTCCTAGGGGCGGGCCCGACTGGAGTGTGAATTCATATTGCAGCAAATGTATGTTTGATTAAATTGCTTATAAAATCTTGTATTAAGCTCACAGAAATGTGCAATTTGGGGGTCCACAAAATTGAAAAGGCCCTCACGATTTGAGACCAAACTCCAATTTGTGCGGTGTCCTAGGACCGAACCCCGCTAATTATTAATACTGCAGACACTGTGCTTATGCTAGAGACCTAGTAAATTACTGGAATATGTGTAGAAGGGGGTGTACATTTGTGTAATATTGGGTAAAGATTTAACATTGGTAAACCAACTAAAAATGAAAATAAGTTGCCATTTTTGAATGCAAGCCCCCAGGAAGATCAGATTTGGGCCAGAATGTACCTTAAGTCATCTGCAATCTGTACATGTAATGCCAACCACTTGTGCATTTGGGAAATATGTTTAGTTATGAGAATGATTTTCTAAAGCAAAAGCAAAGGGGCGTTTCTTCAATAGATTGTAAATGGCAGCATCACCCTGACTCACAACTCAGTTCCCCCAATCAAGGGAGAGAGGAGAACTGGGCCAATGATAAGTTGGGAGGGGCAGGCTCAGTTATACTACGCACACACCCACTTACATAAAAAGAGCCACTGGAAGCCAGACAGGGACATTCACTTTCCACTTTCTTGCGGGACGCTTTGCCGGGAGACTCCACACTTCAAATCCATCAATCTCCAGAGACCAGAACTTAACTCCAGAACTTGTAGCACAGAGGCCTGAATCCACTAGCTGAATCCTTTTTCAGCAGGCCTCCCAATCATTTGCAAACTATTCAACAGCCGGGCGTGCTGTTTGAATTCTTTGACAAGAACTTTTGCCAGAACCGGCAGCAGACCCAGAAGGCAGAATTATCCAGAGAGATTAGAGATCCAGAGAGACCAGACCCAGACCAGATCGCTGAGAGCTGACCCAAATCGCTGTGCGCAGAACCAGTACCCAGTGGTGAGAGAACCGCAGCCAACGCTGACCCGATCCGTGACGAAGTCGCATTCCGGTCCAAAATATAGTGTGAGTACTCAGCCAGAACTGTACAAAGCCAATCTCTTAGTTTAAAATATTCTAATTCAAACTATTTTAACCTATCTAGAACTGCACCATAGCATTGTGTGTCCTTCTGTGACTTTAAAGCTGCAAAACTGTCATCTGTCATTCTGAAACTTTAAAATTTCATTTCTGAAAATCTACCTCCACAAAATCGTCCGTTTCTCTTGAACCGTTTGTGATAGAAGCGAGATTTAACTTTTATTTTAAAGCTGCGATTCTACGCTTTCCACCAAGTTCTAAATCGACTTGCTACTCCTTAGACTTCCTTCGTAATTGCGCTCGACGCACACAACTAAATTGCCGCGATTTGACATTTTGCTTCATTCCAGCCACGTGTAAAAACATTTGTCTGTTGCTTCCATCACGGAATTCTGTTTTAAACTTGATAACCATCCCTGAATCATTGATAAGACTGGCCTGAACTGATTTAAAGTATCTATCACTCACCCTGAACCTCTTATAGGGAATTAAAAGCAATTTGAGTATATTTTTCACTTCCTTGCCACCACATTTAAAAGGATTTTGCCTGTGTTTAAAATCATACCTGTTTTCCTCTGAGCTCGCTGGGGGGAACTGGAACTTTCTCTTGCATTTGTGTGTATTCCTGAGAATTGTGTGTGTTACTTCCATCTCCTTACATTGCATCGGGGGGGAGTGAATTGTCAAAGAAAAAGTGATCACATTATCTTTTGCTGAAATCACATCAAGTTTATTTCTGTACTGCCTTTTATTCATCTTTGCATTTCCTTGTACCATATAAAGCATTCTCAGCTACCTTATCCTCTATACTACTCCTAAGTAATTAAACCAGTGTGCTAGTATCACATCATCCATTGCTGATTACTGCTCATATTATTAATTTATTATAAAAGTGCGATATATATATATATTGTTTAATTCTCAAATAAACCTTTTAAATTTGCAAAACAAACTTACTTCTTGGCTCAGTGGGGTCAGGGGGATTCTAAGAGAGGGGTGTTATATAAGGGTTGTCATCCAGAGTACATGAACTGGACATAAAAATATATAAATAAGGGCTTCCCTTGAGCAATCCCAGACAAGGCACTGACTTAGTGGGACTGCTTGATTGGAGTCTTTAACAAGACAGAGCAGCCACAATCCCTGTTTTTCATCAATTCAAACTGACAAAGCTGTGTCCAGTGCATTTGATCCAATGGGCTCCACCAGTGCAGCCTTTGGCACTCATTTGAACTTCAATCCACCTGCATCTTCATCACTCAACCAAACTCAAAAGGCATAGAAACCCTGGCACCCTTTTACTCGCTTCCTTCGAATGTCACGTTGAACATCAACAAGTCACCATTAGAAACGGACTCAATGCCTGCACCCTATCTGGATCATCACAACCCACTGCATCGGAACCTAATTCGGACCGATCGCACAATGATACCAACCCGTGTTCACAGCCGTTGAATCACTAATAACTGAATAAGCTGCTGTTTGAAGGCCCCAATCCCCTAGTCTATTTTATAGATCCCTGAAGAGCTGGTTAAACCCCCTTTGCACTATGTTTCTCAAATAAACTATCCTTTTTAAACACTGTGGTGATTTATTGCATTTCTCCTCCCTGCTAAGTATCCAGAGTGCTTTGATCATGCATTTTGCATTTCTATGTCTTTCTTTACAGTGGTGGATATGTATTTGTGTTTTCAAGTACAGTTTTTTGTTGACTATCGGTGTATTTAAATAAAGCTTGTATATTTTTTAAGAATCTTGATTGGACAATCCTTTATTTTGGACTGTTGTGCTATTGCTGTTTGGGTTATTACTGTCTCACATTCACAACATCTTGAGACACACTTGGCTGATGCTTGCACAAAAGGTGAAGGAGGTATATCTCCGACCTGTTCCTGTTTCACCTTTATAATTGGGATCACTCTAATATTGTAGAAGGGTGAGGCCTGAGTAGACGGTTTAGCCACTACTCATTCTTGTACTCCTGTGTGGTCATTTTGTCATAATTGTTTCTAGACTTTTTTTCCAAAAATGAAACTAAAAAGTCTGACCTCCAGGCCACCTCAGTTTCCAACACCCTGAAGGCCGTAAACCTTTGGTATCAAATTAGTGACCACACCCACACTAAAGGGCTGTACGCTGGACTTGATTGTAGACCTAACATAAGGACAAACATAAAGCGAAAACACACATGTATTAATCACTGAACACATAGACATAATAAAAGGTTGATGTGTTCACAAAAAGGACCTAATTTCTTAGTCAGTATTGAGGCCAAATTGGGTTGCACACATTTGGCATATGAGTTTGGACTCAGTTTGTCTGAGTTTCCGCTCTTTCCAAATCTTTTTTGTTTTCCATTTGATGTACATTGTGCCGATGTGTGGTGTGAGAAACCTGAAGGTGTCTCACTTGCTAGTCCCCAAGCATCTGTCATCGAGGTGGCCAAGACACGGCCATCGCTATTGGATCGAGTTCCTGGGGGTGGAATAGTGGGGGAGGATCACCTGGATGGGGGGTCTTTAGGGAGTCGAAGTGGGATGCTGATGGGTGAGACGTGGCACCCCCTTCCTTATAACACCGTCTCCCCATCCTACTCTGTAGGATATTTAGAAACTCTACCCCCCCCATTCCTACATGAACACTTTCTTGCACCGCGAAAGACAAAGCACTAACACCAGAGCTGTATACCTGACATGTCTCAACACAAGGGGCAGGCAGAGTCAGGCAATTGCAGATAACTACACATACCTGACCTCCCTTTCCCTTCCCCACAGGGATAAAAGGCAGATCATGAGAGCACACTTTGAGCAAGGCCGAACACACGAGGAAGCAGACATTCTGGGACTGCAGTTCAAACGGAGGAGAAAGGCAGTGGAAACCGAAAGGACGACAAGGAGTGTATTGCCCTTGCCCTTTTCGACACAGAGCTACAAAGCCTTTAATAAAAGAATAGTAAGACCAGGAATTGCAGCTGGCGATTGGTGTGACAGATATATATATCGGTACACAGGGCCATCCTGCACTGATAGCCAGGGTGGGGAAAAGAGCTTGCCACTGTGGTACCATCCTTGACTCCAGCAGAAGAAAAGCCAATGAGCTCAGCACAGCCGGTGAGTCGGAGGAAACTGTGAGTGGACCGGACTGTGTTAAGCTCAAAGTTTCAGTGGCAACATTTGCGTAAAAGAAAAGAAGATAATAGACAAAGGTCTTTTGTGAACAACCGAGGTATTAGGATTAGAGTTGGCCAGCGCCGCGTGGGCGCTCATTTGAAAGACTCTAACGAATACCCCGCTCCTGAACAAGGATATGTGGAAGTGGGTAGTCAAAGTGGTCATACAAGGTTCCAACTAAACCCCTTGTACTGTCGAAAAGCTTTGACACGTTGAGAAAATCAAGTGACTGTATTATTCTGGGGAACGCCATGAAAATTGTGATAGCGTGAAACCTGCACTTACCAAAGAATCACAGAGTGACCCAGCGAGACGTAACCGATCTTCGGAAGTCTCTGAATTGGCAAATGCCTTGGGAGTCAGGTGAAGGAAGGTCTGAGCCCGAACGAGGGGGACCTAAGTAAAATGGAGAAGGTAACCCGGAGGATTGCTTACAAAGACATTAAGGTTTGTAGGGATATATTCATGAATGACATATTTGTGCAAACAACAGCACATGTGTACCGATTCAAATGGAAGCAAAAGTGGGGTTTCATTGGTTAGTAGGTAAATACAGTTAGTTTAAAATGGCTGCTAGGGGCAGTTTTTAGCAACAGGCCAACAAGAATACATTTTTGGAAAAGCATTATTTTTAAAAGGATTTAGTAAAAAGTTTTTCTTTTTAGCAACAAGCCAGCAAGCATTAATTTTTGGAAAAACATTTAGCCAAGCTAGCAAAATGGGTTTAGTTTCAGAAGCATTACACAATGTGCTGTCATTTTAAAATGCAGAAAATGTGCATATGTACAGATGGGGTGATTTATCTGTGTGGAACTGCATTGGAAATATATAATTAACTAATCCTATACTAATGTGTCCCACTAATCCTTTAGCTGTTCCTCTAACATATAATGCAGTTAATTAAACACAGTGAGATTCATTCCATTTTAGTGTTTTTCCATGGAGAGGAGAAATATTGGAGAAATATGCACCAGCAGGAACTAGATGAAGCAATTTTACACTGAAGCCTTCATTGTTCTAACAGGCAAGGAGTTAGCGCAGGACATCCTTGTAGTTTGATTGGTAGGGATCGAGAGGTGGAAAAGCTAATATCAGAAAGGACTGACCTAAGAGTGACAGACAGGGAGAGTTTTTTTAATCAACTGGCCTGGGGAAAGTAGGCAGAGCTGCTTGGGATCTGAATGTGAACAGTCCTTCCAGGGATTCGGATGCTGCCGGTGTCTCCTTGGATGGTGGCTCGGCGAATGCAGCTTTGAAAACAGCTGGCAGCCCATAAAACAAAAAGGCTGCTGCCATTGAAACCGGAGGAGTTCCGAACTCTGTGTCTCTGAGCTGTGAGGTTGTGCTGATAAGGTCCTGGCAGCAAGAAATTCAGACTCTGCATATCTGGGTGATTTAGTTTTCAAGTGAGGGGTTTGGAAAATATGAATGAGAAATGATGTATTTTTGCCAGACAGTATAGTGAGTCAGGGTTAAAAATAAAACATGTAAGATTTCTCTCTGCATAGTTGCATTTGCGATGTGTTTGTTTTTTTTGTTTTTTATTATCTTTTGTAGGCTCGATGCTGTGACCAATCTGGTAAGAGCAAATGATTGTAACATCACATAATGTAACCTTGTTATTATGATTGTGTAATACATTGTGTACTGAAAGTAGATTGGATTTTCCTTTGTGTTTCATTTCATGTGTCTGTTGGTCATTTTTCAAGGGAAAGGGAAATCATAAGGGTTTGATGTTTATGCCAGAGCGGTAAATCATTTGCCATTTTATTGCCAAGGAAGAGCATATATATATATATCTATCTGCAAGATAGGAAGGTGTGTGTATGTGTTTTGAATGTGCTTTTCTCTTCATGCGGAAGAGAAGGCGGTGCGCCAGAGCACATAGGTTACTGAACGAGTTACATACAATAAGTGGCATTCTGAATAAACTCACTGGGTTCTCTAAAGGTGATAGGTCCACGGAGTACCTGCAGTTAACCAAAAGTGGGTCACAATTGTAATGAGGGAAAGTTTGTTCTATGATGGGGCGATAGTATAAATGGTATGCTCACCACTATACCACAAAAATAAGGTAAATATAGAAATACCACCAAATATAAGATACCACTAAATTGCCGCCAATATAAGCTAACACTATATTATCATCAAAATAGGGTAATGCTGAACTATCTCTAATGGTAAGGCCAATTTACCGTCAGTCTACCACCAAATTACTACAGTAAGAAAATAACACCAAATCCAGAATTTGCCCCAAAAGACAAAACCTCCTACAAAAATGGTGTGTTGGCCTTGTGGGAACAGACTGTAGAGCAAGAACTGGGCATGGCAAGTGTGTCCCACACCACCATACGTGCATTAAAGGAAACTCATTTTGTGAGATCAGTGTGACACTGAAAGTGGAATCTCAGGATGTCTCAAATTGATGCCACATTCCCAGAATTGGCGAAATACCTATAGGCAAAATTATATGCACATGGAACATGTTCATCAAATGATGACATCTATGGGGAAGTTCAGAAAGAGCCACTGGACAGCATTTTTGAAGAGGGCAGCATAATTCAGGCCTGTCTTCTGAGATTATTTAATGCTGCTGACAAACATTCAGAGAAAGACTGTTTGATATGGCTCTGTGCAAAAACATGCTTCATTTTAAATAGGTCTCTGCAAATGCAAGAAAATGATGCTAAGCTAATTAGCAGACTAAAAGTCGAATTAGATGGAGCTAGTGAACAAGAAAAAAGTTAAAAGCAGAACTGGAGGTATGTCAAAAAGACATGCAATCAAAATGCAATGAATTTGACACCAGATTGTGTCAAAGAAGAAAACAGTTTGAGGACAGTGAACAAGAATTAAAACACCTGAAAGGGTTGGTAAGCCCTATTAGACAAGACAAAGAGGAGGCTATTTTCGAGATGCAAGCTTTACAAAGTGAAAATCTAGAGAAAGAAGGTGAGCTAACATGTTTCAAGAAAGGGACAAGCGGGACAAAGAGTTTAATGAATGCCAAATACAGATGAGCGATATGCAGAATGTGATTAATAAAATGGGCGATGAAAACACTTACCTGTGTAAGGAGGTAGACCGGCCGCTTAAAAGGTCCAAAGATTTGGAACAGCAGATATGCGATTTCAGGTCTCAGAACAAGTGACAGGGCACCACATTCAATGGGATTGAGGATAACTCCATTTCTACATGGGGAGATAGTGTACCAGTGGCAGTGGCTGTGGTCACAGCACCTTTGGGGGGTTTGTCTCACCCATTGGGGGTTGCCACCAATCCCATATGCCTGAGACTAGGGTTGAACCACAATGTAATGCAACTCAAAGCATAGCACAGAGTAGCCCTATCGAGATAATGAAGTCAATTAAGGCCCTAATTAAACAGTAAAAAAAGGAGGGGAGTGCTGTATAGAAGACAACCTAGAAGCAGTACAAAATATATTTAAAGCCGTAAAAATACCTAAGGAACAATACAGACAATACTTTCACGTAACTCTGGATGCTTCCACAGCGAGCATCATCAGAGGATTGAATGAACAGGAAAACATGTCATGGGCAGATTTTGAAAAAGAGGTTAGGCACCATTTTTCTCCATTTCAGTCATTGCAAGATGCAAAAAAGCTGCCTATACAATGACGGCTAGGCCAAATATGTTGCCTCGCCAATTTCTCCAAGAACTAAAAAGAGACTTCTCTCATTTTGATGTATCTTTTAATCCCAATTCCAATGAGTTTAAAACTGCCTATTTCTATGGATTGCAGAAAAATATTATATCAAAGTTAATTCGTGAGTTTGATCGTGAGAAGTCCCTTGAATGGATTGTACACCAAAGTACTAAACTATATGAGGTGCTCTATTGCCAGAGTGGAGAGGGGAATAAAATAAAAAAAACAAGATCAAAACCTAAGGAATCCTCAGCAACAGTAATGGAGATCAGATCTGCTAAAATGTCACTTGAATCGGCTCAAACTTCAGGCAAAAATAATATGACACCCGAACAGAGCGGTACTCCACAGAGGCTGCCACCCCAGGCACCAGTGTTTCAGTCACATGATCCGAGTAATAGAGAGAGTTACATTAGTCCTAGGTATCTAGGAGACAGACCCCGGATACGATACCGGCCCGATATGTCAGGTATAAACAACAATTAGAGACAAAATCAAGATCAAAGAAGTAATAGTCCCTACCAGACATTGGTGACACAGAGCAGATTTGACCCCAACACCATGGTATATGGTAACCAGGACAGACCATGGTATGTGGATCGATTTATTGAAAATGGGAATCAGCATAGGGAACAGTACCCACAAAATGAGAGACAGAACATGAGGCAGAATATGAACTAATCACCACCACCAGGGGATCACAACCAAAGAATGGGCACACCCTGTTCCCCGCCTCACATGAATCAAGAGTTCAGAAACAATTCAAATAGAAACCAATCCCCTGAGAGATATAAGAACAGATTTAATCAGGGGGAGAACAACCAATTTCCGACATAGGCCACAAAGAGAAAATTCTAGAGAAATGGACAGGTATCAATTTCTTGAGGCCCAGGTAAAGATGTTGGCTGAACAAATAGGGAATCTATGTACAGTTAAAAAACAGTCATCAAATGAGGGGGCAGAAGGTCATAGAAGTGACCTGGTGGCTTCTGATAACAAGTGATTAAATATTCATGACACCTGCAATGATAAAAAGACATATTTCCATGAGCCAGTCTTGCGTAACGGTCCTGAGCTGCTTGATGATTTAAACATGAAAAAGCCTGCAAAAGAACATGAGGCAGGCATTGCAACCATATCTAAAAATCAAACTCTGAAAGTCTGTACAAATGAAAAAGGAAAAGGAGAAAACATGAAGTTCCGAAGGAGCAAAGAGATAGATTCAAGAAAGACAACTTATGCATTGATAAAATAACTAATGGGGGAGTAGATGTGAATGTTAGAACACCATCCCTAGACAATCAAGATGCCGATAGAATGCAGACAGGAAAAATAAGTACTAAAAAGGAGGGTACGTTTCAGTCACCTGAAGAATTTTTTGAACCACATATTTTTGAGGAAATCAAAAAGGCTGATATCATGCCAAATACCAATAAATGTCCAGAATTAGAAAACGACAACCTATCATGTGATGTTTTTAAGCATGTTCAGTTGGAGAATTGCAGTGTGAATGCTGATGATCCCCGGACAGAGGGGCGAACAGTGGCCACACTCCAAATGACCTCTGAACATGGAGAGATGGGCAAGGTTTCTCAAAAGGAAATGGAAAAAAAGGAGGGAAAAATGTCTTTTCATTTACAGATGTGCTTAGCCAAAAGTGAGAAGGGCCTGAGAAAAGTGAGTCCTGAAATCAGTAAAAATGTGCACTTTTGTGTGGATTAGAGGAAGCTGAGGACAGATATTATGCTCCGATTACTGTGGAAGAGAGGTGCAATACATTTGCAATGATTGACACAGGTGCACAGGCCACAATTATGTCCAAAGAATTGGTAAAAAGTATCAATGAAGGGAGATCCCCACAGAATCAGATCAAAGTGAGGGCCCAGTACATAACTTTAACGGTGAGGAGGTACCTATTGAAGGTGTCAGTGAAGTTGACATGAAGATAGGAAAACACAGAATGAGACAGGAAGTATTGATCACATCTATCTGTGAAATTCCATTCTTGATGGGAACAGATTGTCTGAAAAGATTCTCACCTCTCATTGATGGGGTAAATGGGGTTCTGTGGTCTTTAACCAAAAACCCATTAAGGCCTAGGAAAATAAAGTTTCAAAACAGCACTGTAAACGAATACCATACTGTTGCTAAATCAAATGATGCAGTGGAAGTGTATCTCCAGAATAGTTGTGTGCCTAGTGTCACTGTTATTTTAATGTGGCAGGATAAAATGCAAAGTGAAAAAGAAAAACAATCCATGCAGATTTGTTTGAATCCTAGGAAAAAATGGCAGTCTGAAATAGATGGCTCACATTGCGCTTCTGTTTAAAAGAAGAGAAGTGCAAACAAAACACCATCCCTAAAGCAGACACAGAAAAACATATCACGACCCTTGCTGAAATACATATGGAAGATGAGCAGCCATGGGTTCATATTGGTGTAAATTGCCATTCTAAAGTGATAAAAGCCACTTTGGCGCTTGAACAGGAAAGGAGTTTTATTAATGAGAAATTACTTCAGAGAATTATGGAAAGGGAGGAGATCCGAAGTTTAGAATTAAAAATCAGTACATCTCTGGATTGGATAATCCAGATTTTGAAAATCAAATTGCTGGAAGGTGCATGCTAAAGATTGGTGTTGGACAAAAAACCATGTACCACAATGTGTGGATAGTGAGTGGAACACAACATGATTTTTAACTGTGCAATGATATAATGCACAGGATGTGTATGGTGTTAGATTTCCTTTACCAAAAAGTATGGTCTCGCAAGGCGGGTCTGCGCCCAAATTTGAAGACAAAAGAAAGGCTTATCATTGTGCACAATTGGTGCCATATGCAATTGAACTACAGGTGAAGATGGATATTACTATTCCTGCATTCACAAAGCAGGTTGCTATAACACTAAAGCGAAAAAATGGGCAGCAAATGAAGGATTCTGAGGCATTTGTGTGCTTGAATGAGTCCATGAAATAGCAAGGACTGGACTATGAATATACCCCATTGGTAGATATTGGGGAGGGGTCAGTCAAAATCATGAAGGATAATAAATGGTGTCAAGATATTTATTTAGAAGAGAATTCCGTGCTAGGGATGGCAATACAAAAATCACATTATACTGCAGATTTCAACAATATGGTGATTGGGAATATCCCTGAGAGATATGTAGATGCACAGGTTGTGTTGCCAGAGTACCTGGATTCTCAACCCAAAGGGATGTTCAAAATTCAGTCTGTGTACCCTTATGACACCAAGAGAATTGCATATTATTTGACTTAAGTGAAAATGAAACAGGAGATCAGCATATTCAAATGGAGGCTGATATGCCAAAATATTTGAAAGTGGCAACTCTGCAGAGAGATACAGCCGCACAGATGGAAGAAAGCACAGAGGTTCCTCCATTGGAGGATTTCCCAGAATTTTCAAAAATGGTAGAGGAGCAAATTCTGTTAGCAGATGCCTGTGATAGCAAAGAAGATAAGAATGAATTGAGAAAAATATTTATGGAATTTAAGGAAGTTTTTGGTAAAGACACATATGAGTCTGGGGGAATTATCAGGCCCATTCATAGTACCTCCAACACTACCATTTTGGGTGTATTAAAGCCAAATGGTCAATGGCGTCTGTGTGCAGACCTGAGGGAATAAAATAACAGAGTGCCAGTGTCTAGATGGCTGCTGCCATTCATTGATCAAGGCCTTGCTCAGGTACATGTGTCAACGGTGTTTACCATGTTAGATCTTACATCTGGGTACTGGTGTGTGCCATTGGCAGAAGAAATTCAGAATTTGTTTGCATTTTCATTTGATTAAACGCAATAAGCTTGGTCCAGAACACCATTTGGGTATGTCAATAGTGTGAGCGAATTTGGCATATTCTTGAGAAAAGCTATGCCAGATGTGGCAGAAAGAGGGACCATAGTTTATGTAGATGATGTACTGATAAAAAATGAAAGTCTGAGAAGTCATTTTGATGAAATTAGACATGTACTTGGCAAATTGCAGAAAGCCCAATGGTGCAAGAAAAAAGTGATTTTTTTAGGCCATTTTTAGGTCCACAGAAGAAAAAGGTAGAGGCAATACAGAAATTGAAAAATCCTAAAAACTTGAAAGTTTTAAAAAGTCTATTAGGAATGACAGGATATAACAGGAAATGTATTGAAAATGATGCTGAAATCACTCAACCATTGACTAAACTATTGAAGCTGAATGCACCCTCGAAATGGGAAAAGGAACAGTTTGAGGCAGTTGCTAAATTGAAGGAATGTCTCATAAAGGCACCATGCTTGGCTTATCCCATAAAGAATAAAGATTTCTTTGTAGAAATAGGATTCACTGAGCAGTGTGTGTCAGCAGTGTTATCTCAAAAACATGATTTGAACCATAAAACTATTTCCTGTGCAAGTAAGGCATTTTCTCAGGTTGAAACTAAATTTAGTGAATGTGAAAAGGCTCTTCTGACCACTGTATGTGCATTGCAACATTTTCATCCCATTATTCAAGGGGAAAAGGTGGTCATTGAGACAAATCATCAACCGTTCAGTTTTTACAAAGTAAAAGGATTAAATCAGGCAACCTAGCGCAATCCAGAATTACTTCATGGGCATTGGCATTGCATGGTTTCCCTGTAGAAGTGAGACATAGCCAGAATAAAAAGAACCCACTTGCTAAAGGGTTAGCAGATTTACATGACTGTGCAGCTGAGTGTGTTTCAAATGAGATAGAGGTGGAGTCCAGTTTGCAGAGGTTTGAACAATTACCACACAAAGCTTTTGATGAAAATATGTGTAAAGACTTGCTAGTTGTGTATGTCGATGGGTGTGCTTTTCAAATTGAAAATGACAGCAATAAACAGTTGGTGTCAGGGATAGGAAATGTCTGGTTGAGATGTGAGGACATTCCTAGTGTAGGAATGAGAATTTGGACCAGGAATAGCCAGATAGCGGAGTTAGCGGCCAGTTATAAAGCAATTACTACTGCAGTTGATAACACATTCAGTGAAATTGTCCTGGTGACTAAATAGTTTTGTAGAATATTTGCCTGGCTGGAAAGCAAGAGGCATGCTCACATATAACAAAAAGCCCCTTAAACATGCGAAAATGATTCAAGCTATAGACAAATTAGTGTCAGAGAATGATTTAACAATACACTGGAGGAAAATTCATGGACATTTGAAAACACCAGCAGAGGATAAGGAGGGAAATGATAGAGCAGATCAATTAGCCAAGATTGGGGCTGTTATGGAGAATTGTTGCCAATTGAACTCCTAGTTGGTGAAATACACGTAGATGCAGTTACATGCTCCAAAGCTCTAAAAGATGTTGAACAACCTGTAGTGCAATGGAGTTATGATACGCCAGATCAGATCAGATCACAAAAAGAAGACCCAGTATTGGGGGTTTATTATAATCATTTGATAGAACCCGAACAAAATCCCTTAAATGAAAATGATTGTACAGGAAAAGAAGAGTTGAGAGTGTTATTAAAGAGCAAAAAACAAATTAAACTACAGGATGGTCTGATGATCAGGGAATCCATAACAGGGCATATACAGTGGGTGGTACCTCTTTCATTCAGATGGCTAATGTTACACCATGCGCATGATGCGATAACTGCAGGACACAGAGGTTCACAAAAAACTTTAGAAATACTAAAGGATTATGCTTACTGGCCACACATGTCCCAAGATGTGGAATTATATACCAGGGGGTGTCTTGTATGTGCAAATTTAAACCTGCTTCACCAATGCATAGTGCTCCATTAATGAAAAGAGGTTTAACCCTTCCATGGTCGGATTTACAAATCGACTGTGTATGACCTGTAAAGAAATCAGGTAGGGGAAACCAGTATTTATTGACGGTGGTATGTTTAATGTTGAAATGGCTGGAATGCATTCCTGCGCCAGATTGTAGTGCACAAACAGCAGCTACTTTGCTGGTAAATCACATATTTTCAAGATTTGGGTTACCACAACGAATAGAGTCAGACAGAGGAAGTCATTTCACGCGCAATTTGATGTGCAAGGTGCGGTAGATATTGGGGCTAAAAAAGAAATTGCATATCGCATATCAGCCCGCCTCTTCGGGGAACATAGAGAGAAGCAATAGATCTGTCGTGGAGATACTAAAGAAGTTTGTGGCAGAGGCAGGTTCTAGTTGGGATCCACGCTTACTTTTAGTGTTAATGGCCATTAGGCTGACTCCTACTAAAGCAACAGGTATCAGTCCACATGAGGTGTTGACAGGAAGGAAAATGGAACTGCCACAACATTTATTGTGCAGGACACATGAGCAAACACTTGTGAGTGCATCTACAGTTCACGAGTATGTGGAATAATTGAGGAAGCATTTACAACATGCATTTGCGTTTGTACAGTGAAATTTGGAAAGGGCTGCTGAAATCTGTGAGAGACTATAAGATAGGTGATCAGGTATACAAATTCCATTTTGGTAAAAACAAGCATAAAAATTCAAATATCCTTGCAGCATGGGAAGGACCATTTGAGATTGTAGGTAAGATATCCCCCGTAGTGTATGAAATATTAAAGACAGAGGGTGAAATGGTGACAGAGCAGTTTGTCCATGTTAACCAAATTACGCCCTGTCATCCAACGCATGAAATCAGGAGACTTGGATGGAGACGGGTTAAGTGTACTGGTTGCATTAAGAAAAAAGTTGTCTTAAAGCGTGGAGAGCACAGTATGTTTAATGTTAGCAAATGCATTGAAGGGTGGTTTTATAACGCATGTAACCTAATGACAAGGTGGTGTATGTTTCACTCAATGAGAAACCAGAAGTAAATATAAATGAAAATGTCCCATTTAAAAAAAAGAAAGTGTGGTACTATGCATTCATGGAAGGTGCTGAATCATGATGTATAATAATGTGAGATGTAAATATTGTTGTTTTTCTCTAATGTGTGTTTAATTGCAGGTATCCAAAAGTGATAAGTCATGATGGCTTAAAAGATTTATTTTTATTTTTGGCTGAGTGGTGAAAGGGATGGAAATGTATTTTGTGCTATGTACTTAATCTGTTCTTTTCTATTCAATTTCAATGTAAATAACTAATTGTCCTGACAGGGACCGGAGAGCGCTGAACCGGAGACCGCTGGACTGGACACCGCAGGACCAAGGACCCAGGAAAGCCTCTGGACCGAAGAATGGAGGTGAAGACAAAGTATAAAGACGAAAAGGCAATGATAATCAAGTTTGAGGAATGGATATTTGCTGCAATACTTATGGCAGGTGTGGTAGGAATTGAAGGCGCATGCGCACAAGTGATTGTTGAACCTGGACCGGTATCTGGAATTGCAGTGGAGGAGGCACCTGGATTTATTCTGGGAAATAGAAGATTAATTTATCAATATATGTATATCACCATAAACCCTGACAGTTTAGTTGAAAAATGTATTAATACAACTGTGATTGCATCTGATCAAACCAAAGAATGGTTGGAGCTAAGGAAGGAGAATGCTAGGCAAGTGATCAAAGACATTACCATGCAGCTGGAGAACACATTTGTAAATTCACCTGATATAAAGAAAAGAAGGGGAAAAGGGGAGCGGTATTACTTGTGGCATCCGTGGTAATGACTATTATGGGGCTGTAGTGGGTATTACAATGTCTACAGCCAACGCAATCTCAGTGGGGACGTTAAGTGCTAAAGCACAGCAGTTGACCCACAACCTGGACATAATCCAAAGGACCTTAGATGGAATTAGAGGCGGACTGGATGAGCAGATAACATTTATAAATGAGACTGCTGTTATGTTAAATGAACAGACTGAAATTATGCAGCACAGCACAAATGTTGTGGTCAAACATGACCGGGTCTTAAGTGACATTATAAACATAATTAATCCTCTTGATAGGCTGTTGATGAAATATATGGGAGAGGCGCAAACTGCAATTTCGCAACGAATTTTGGGGCATATACCATTGTATTTTGTATTCTGAATAAACTCACTGGGTTCCCTAAAGGTGATTGGTCCATGGAGTACCTGCAGTCAGCCAAAAGTGGGTCACAAATGTAATGAGGGAAAGTTTGTTCTATGATGGGGTGATAGTATCAAAGATATGCTCACCACTATACCACAAAAATAAGGTAATTCTAGAAATACCACCAAAAATAAGATACCACTAAATTACCGCCAATATAAGCAAACACTATATTATCACCAAAGTAGGGTAATACTGAACTATCTCTAATGGTAAGGCCCATATACTGCCAGTCTACGGCCAAATTACTATGGTAAGAAATACCGCCAAATCCAGAATTTGCACCAAAAGACAAAACCTCCTACAGATTCCTGAAGATTACAAGATAATAATGCTGTGAATTGAAAAGCTAAGTGAACTGCATTGTGGTGACAAACATGATCCCGACTGAGGGATGTCCACAGTGAGCTGTTGGTCTGAGCCCGATTGAGGGAGGCTGACGTAAAGGGGATCGGAGCCCGGCTGCGGGGGATCCTCGGGGTGAAAATGAATCGCCCGACGTGAAGATTAATAGAAGGACATTTTGTTTGTTGTTTGTGATACATCAGGCAATCTGAAACAAGAGACTTTGCATAAATGAAAGTTGGGCACAGAAGGCCCTGATATTGGGAAAAGGAACTGTAACCTCGGGCCGGAGTAGCCCAGAAGTGTGCTGTGCTCAAGAGTGCCGCCTTGTCCTGTGCTTCAAACATGGTGAAGGGAGACCCCGGCCACAAAATCCTGACCTATCATTTTAAGAGCACTTCTTTCTTTCTTTGTGAACAATATGCCACACTATTTTTAAGCATAGCAGTAAGGATTGGCAATAGGTTCTTCTTATTATAGGCCCTTTGTATTTGACTAGACTCCACTAGGACTGTATTATTATTATTTGATGGTCGTAGCTTGCTCCCATCTTAGATTTAGGTTTCGATCCGGTGTTTATCCCACCCATTTTTAGTTTAATAAATACCCTTGAACTGTGACCACTTGTGTCTGTCTTGCTTTGATACCATGCCTTCCCCACAGTGGCTAGCAGGAATTTCATGTCTGGACTTCCAGTTGTCATGAGTTGTTCTTGGATATGTATTCTTAATTCTTGTATTGAGCTACCAATGTATATTTTGTGGCATACGCATTGGTTAGCATAAACTACAAATTTAGATCTACAATTAATATCATCTGTGATGTTGATTCTTATTCCTTGTAATTCAATGAATTTTTGAGTGTTGGTATGTTCATATTTGCACATAG
Organism: Ambystoma mexicanum; assembly: GCF_040938575.1. Lineage (NCBI taxonomy): Eukaryota > Metazoa > Chordata > Amphibia > Caudata > Ambystomatidae > Ambystoma > Ambystoma mexicanum. Next base: position 818,241,081 of record NC_090935.1, read on the forward strand.
TGCAATTGCACACTTCGAGAACCCCGATAATGAAGGTTGCAGCCGACTTATGGTCGGTCTTGTCTCCACACTGGGCAGGAATGAAGATCTCAGTAGAAGGTCATCACCTCAATGTCGGTGCCTTGTAAAAGTTATCTTCGGTGTCACATCCAAATGTCTTTTAAGGTCTATGTCTAGTAGTAATATGTGACCAAGTATTCTTAGTATTTTCTCGATCGCCAAGTGAACCTTCTAAGAAGGATTTTGTAAATGAAAAGTCATAGAACTGACTCATGTAGGGCGTAAAGGCCATTCAGTGGCTGTAACTGAGTATGTCATCTTTATTTGACTAGTCTACATACTTGTTGCATCCACAGAAAAGTCTTTAAATGTGTTGGTGGAACAATGAGATTATTTTCTGTGGGTGAAACCCAGTGCATCATCTCAGCACTAGACTGAAGACAAACCAAGTAACCAATGTACATGACAAAAACCTATGTGCCATGGTGTTTCAGATTGTGCAGAACAGCATGAAAGAATTACTTAGAGGCAATGAATGGAGGAGATTGCATTCACTGTCTGTAAATGAGTATGTCATCTTTTTGTGGCGAGACAAAATACTTCCTGCTTGTGAAGTTGTGAATAAAAAGCCTTTAAATTGTGATTGCAAAATAAGGATCTTAGCAACCATTTTGAAAATGAAAGGTCTGAGATATATTTTTAAGCAAGATATGTCTTTCAATGGCTAAATCTAAGTGTGTCAGTTATATTTTTGTCGCTCGACCAACATTTTTTTGTTTGCTCGAAAAGGGTTAGTATTCTTTAGAGTCAGGACGAAATTAATATAATTGCATTAAATGAATGTGTTGCCCTTTTTTGTCAAGTGATCATACTTGCTGCTTGAGTAGAAAAGTATTAGAACTCTTTAAGAGACAGCAGGAGATTATATTCAATGGCTTTAACTTTGTTTGCCATTTCTTTCTGGTGGGAAGAGAATCCCTGTCACAACCTTATATGGACATGCCATTGCTTGTCAGATGGAAGGGAATAGAACCTCACCATAGTTTGGAGACAGCATGAAGTAGGCAATCACATTTTACCATCTCTAACCGAATGTGCCTTTTTCCTGCCAGTACAAATATGTGATGCTTGTGAACTTGTAAAAACACCTCTAAGAATTATTTTTGTGATCGAAAGGTAATTGGAATATTTCCGACAATGAAATGGCTCAGCAATATTTGTAGGTGTTAGGTTCATTCAGTGTCTGTAGCTTAATGTGTTGTATGTTTGTGGCCAGTCCACATACATGTTGCTCACTTTATCATTCAAATGCTTTGAAGCCAGGAGGATTTTTAATTATAAACATTTTCAGTGCCAATATGTATGGAGCACCTAATATTACAAGGTAGATGGGTAGCCCTGCAGCTAGATGGTGTTTCATATTAACACCTGCAGATGTTGTCGACACCAGGGAGGCTAGAATTGTTTGTGGAAAATTGAAGACTTCAATGTCACATTCAGGAGCACCTGCTGCACACGCTATCATAGTACATGATTAGATATTGTAGTCACGTTAGGAGGAGGTTCAGTCAACAGTCTCTGGGGCAAGATTGGAGGGGTGCAAAATGCTTTTACTAAGGACCCAAAATGTACAACAAACAATGTGGAGGAGCATGAGGAATAATGATGGCGAGGAGTTATATAATGATTACAACCCATCCAAGTGCAGGCACCTGCAACACATGGTTCTGTAAACCGCTGATTCTGAGGAGGACAATTCCACTGTAATAGGGATGGAAAGGAATGGCAAATCTACCAATCCACCTGCATGCAGTGCCTTTTAAACACAATCAGCAAAATATGGAAGTAAAAGACATCACTTTTTATTTTTAGACCAACAATGCCATCACCAGAGCCATAATTCGTACCATCACATTCACAACCAGGTGGTAACAATAAGTCACACCTTATGCCACTATGGAATCTTTTCAACCATAATAAAAAAGGACCACAACATCTCACCACCTACACCTCATGCAAGTAAAATGTTTGCCAGTGGAAGCAAAGGACCACATTTGGTACCACATCTTTCCACTCCCAAACAATTTGGCATCATGTACAGGAGACAGATGACCACACAAGATGTCAATTTCAGCCCACCCTTCAGCAGTCAATCACCATTCCACCGGGAAACTATATAGTCCCCCAACAAAAGCATTGCTGATGTTTCAGTATTGTTGCCAATACTGAGCTCCAGCTCTGTTTCCTGAAGATACACTACCCCTAAGTGCCAAGTCAGTGTAATGGAGCAGATTGAGCTTGGGCAAAAAAGCACAGGCCAAATAGAAGAGTGTTTGTGTTCACTGCAACCCTTGCAGAAATATTGTATATATGCAGCACACTGTATTGTTTTGTTGAAAACCACGGCTTCCATCAGTTCCAGAATAAAGTTGATTACCATTCAAAAGTGCCCAGACAATGTTACTTTTCACACACAGTTGTTCAACAAGGTATTTATAATACTATGTTTATTTATACATATAGCCAAATATGACTTAGTACAAAATCCACAAAATAGAACCTTTTATACAAAAGATGATTTTTTAATATCTTCAATAAATAATCACAATATTTTACACCATGAAACATAATATTAAGATCACCTCCACTCATAAAATGATCCCATAACACCTGGCTAGAGAGACTAATAGCATAATTCCTGTACTTGATTAATAATTACCATCTAATAGACTTTAGAATCTCACAATCTGTAAAAAGATGCCTTATAGTTTCTAGTGCAATGTGACTGCAGAGTCTACATGCCCGTTCATTACATGGGATGCATAACTGTGCATCCATAAATTCATAGGAAGAAATGCAGTTAAATTGAATAAGCACATTTTGGCTCACAATGCTAGAATCAGGATAGGCACCAACATATTTAGGTTTCTTGATCCGTTGCATCACATCATTCAAATATTCTTCATCATTCTTTTTGGTTGCTAAGGTGACCAATAGTTGCTCTCTGTCTGCTTGTTTTAAACCTAGTAAGAACAAATTGTGTGATAGCCGATCCCAAGATGTTAGTACAGAACATAGAAACCCTGTATGGCCATTCCACATTGCTATTGGACATAGGCATTTCTCTGTACAAGAAATGGATGACAATCAGGTGAAGAGATGCATTTTCATCTATCTCTACCATTTTCCTATAGCGTAGCATTCATTGTATGCTGATCATAGATTCAACACTGACCAGCACTCTAGTAATATATATCCTCTAGCCATTGACTTCGGGAGCCTCAGCACGTTTTTCAGGACTTTTACTTCATGTGTCTTCAGATCATGTAAAAATGTATTTCCCATACCTCCACCCCATATAGCATAAGGGATCTTAATTTTGTCTGATAAATCGTTAACATGGTTTCAATAGAGCAACCGCCATTTTTCCCTACAAACCTGACGTGTAACACCCATTTGTTGTACAACCTTATCCCGTATGTACTCCCATTGAGCCTGCCAGCTTAGCCGATCATCAATAATGACCCTCAGGTATTTATACTAAGTAACAACCTCAATAGTATCCTCATGGATAGTCCAGTGATTCTTGCTTATTTTATTTTTACAGAGCTTAAAATCCATAATGTTGGTCTTACCAACATTATTTTTAAGCCATATTTACCTTAAGCATTCAACTTATGTTGTAGCCCCTGAAGGGTATAATCCTGGATAACAATATCAGCATAGTCAACCGAGGATATGCTGATCCCACCATAATTGAGAGCATATACACCTGAAATAGCCAAAGCATGTTGTAGGCCCATTATATATAAGTTAAAAGGTGCGGGCGCTAAGATGAAACTCAGTTTGACACCTTGGCTAGTCGGATGCCATTTTGTTGCACAGCCCACACAATCTAATTTAACTCTTATTCTTGTATTTGTGTATAATTTGATGATCATCGACAGAAGACCTTCAGGAATTCCCAATCCATTTAATTTATACCATAGTCGGTCCCTTTGTATAGTGTCAAATGGTGCAGTAAAGTCAATGAAGGCCACATATACCATCAATTGCCGCCAGACCCAAGAATACTCATCCAGGGATGTTAATGCAATAATAAAAGGGAAGGTATTTATGAAGTGGGGCAAGCAATGGATCAGCCTGAGGGCTACTTCAACATGGTGACCTTGTCTGAATGGACTAGTCGTATATCAATTACCCCTATGTCATTATTGGAGGTATGTGCTATTATGTCAGATTATGTATGTTCTCTTGTCTGTCTCCCTGGTTTATTATAACATAATAACCTTTAATCACCTAGTCTTACTCAGCCCAACAAAGCTTTTTTTTTCAAACATTTTTTTATTTTCCTTTTAAAGACATACAATGAACATTTTGCTGTTGCATATCCAACGTAAACTCTCTTACTGAACGTACATGTTATACAGCTTATCTTTCCCTCCCTCCCTCTCCTCTCCTTCCCCAACGTAACAAACAACGTGTGCACTTTCCTGAATTGTTGCTCTACATTTTATTTACATCGCTGGCAGTCTTCACAGCTTATTGCTGCTTATGTACGGCTCAATGCGTCTGTTTGGTACATGGGATATTGTTCTTGTTTTCTACACCATTGGATGTGAATACTGCTTGTATTAGTTTTTTCCATTCTTGCAAATTCTTGCAAATGCGTCATGCTGTCTGTTTGGGCCGTATTGATCGCCCTCTGCCACACTTCGGTTTCAGCCATCGCCCATCTATACAAGTCTGCCCACCAAAGCTTCACCCTCAAGTTCTTCTGGGATGTCCAACTCATGGCTATTTTGGTTTCCCCTAATATGTATGCAACATCTTTACATTTCCCAATATGTTTTGCAGTTTTCTTCCTGGTGAATCTTCCTAGCAGGCATGCTGTTGAGTATTGCACATTCAGTGTGATGTCCATTTGGGATAGTTTGTCTGCAATCGCTTCCCAGTATTGTTGGACTATCGGGCATGCCTAGAACAAATGCAGCATGCCCGCTTCTGTCGTCTTGCATTTAGGGCATCGCTTTGTTTCTACATTGCGAAATGTTGACATGTTGCTAGGTGTGAGGTAAGCTCTGTGTGTGATAAATAATTGTATCTGTTGCAGCCTAGCATTGCTGGATACTTATTTGTGGTATTGCAGAATGCTTTTCCAGCTACATTCTGTAATTGTTCCCCAATGTCAGCTTCCCATTTTTCCTGCACCTCTGGTACCCCATCCTTCCTGCTAGTGATAAGGGCTCCCAATTTCTCTGTAATTTCAGCCTCGTTTGTTGGGCGTCCGCCTCCAGTGCAACCAGTGGAATGTGTGCAGAGAACGGGGAACAAACCTTATTGTAAAGGCACACTACCCAGGGAAGCCTCTGCCCTCTATTACTGTTTACTGTTAATGTAATCCCTGGTCCAATTTACTTTTTGTAGCTCAAATAAATACAAATACAAAATGTATAAAAATGAAATACAAGCAGACAGAGCTTTTACTGAATGGTGTTCTCATACTCCGGACGACCTGCGCAGACAAGAGTGGTCTTGATCTATCAGTAAGCCTAAAGGATTTGCAGGTACAGGCTCCTTTGGAGTGGACATCAGTGAGAAGGAGGCCGTGGTGAAGTTGCTAAAACCACAACAATAACAGCTGGTCTTTTTTGCTGCTGAAAAGGGGTCAGATACCCTGGCTGCTCTACACATTGACAAGAGCATGCATGTTCCTTGCTGTGTGCATGTTCTTAACCTCATGGCAACATATTAAGGCAACATATTAAATCAGCAGTTGCTATATCACGAAGGTCATGATTGTCTAGCCCAGATGATCAGCTCATGCTTCATTCGGGCCTATCGTGCAAGAAATTGCTGTCGTGCCACAAGTTGGAATAGGACCACCTGAAGACTGCAGTTGCTAAACATTCAAATGATATTTTGTATATGTTAAAATGTATCAGTGAGCATTGCAATGTCATATCTGATTATTGTAACAGTCTCATATGATCTTTGGATGGGCATTCTTTACATCAAGAATGTGGCCACTGCTGACTGATATCTGCCATTTGAAGAGGCCATTCAATGTGCGTCACTCAGTAATGTACTGCCACTGGTATACCTGTTAGACCTCAACCTGTCTATCATAATAAGGTCTCATGATGTGGCTGTCCAGGTGGAAAAATTGCATGTGGGCTGGGTGGTGTTCTTAATCTTGCATACAGATCCCTACTTATCCAAATGCATGCAAACTCTTAGAACTAGATACACTTCAGAAATGATGTTGCAGAAAGACCAGTGTCCTAAAGAAAATGAAACAATCCCAGTGCTCAAATCATCACTACCAGAGCTGTCAAAAATAGTGTATTCTTCATCATCATGGAGTACATTGTACTTGTCACCTACACCCATTCTGTGAACACTACAGGTAGTGAATGGCTGATACTGAGAGATTATGAAATTCACTCCCCTCTGAAATGGGGTTTCCCAATGTGGAGGGCTGTAAAGGAATATATATCAGACCTTCAGATGCTTAGAGCATGGATGCATAGAGTTGCTTATGCACAAATAGCTGAACATCTGAAATCTCATCCTATTTTGAATGAACATCAATCAGGCTTCAGAAGTGGTTTCGCTGCAGAAACATCCCTACTCAAACTTAAATCCAACTTGCTTAAGAGACTAGATAATGGCTCACTAGCCCTGTTAGTCTCACTAGATCCATTGGCTGTGTTTGATTTGGTTGATCATTCTATCTTGAAGCATAGACTCGAAGACATCGCCAATTTCGCCCCCCTCGCTGTCTCCTGGATTCTCTCTTTTCTGGAAAACAGAGTTAGCAGAATCTGCTCTGACATACCAGAAGGCTCACCAATTCCTGTACAATCTGGGGTACCTCAGGGTGCTAGTACGTCTCCTTGTATCTACAATCTATGCATGACACCGTTTTTCTCTGAATTGGAAGCAGAGGGCATAATGTTTTGTAACTACGCAGACGACACCCAATGTGTCGTCCCACTCACTGGTATCCACATGCAGGATGAACAAGAACTCAACAGAATCTTCACTATCATTGAGAACTGGATGCTCAAAAACAACTTGGCTCTTAACAAAAGCAAATCAGAGTTTATGATAGTGGAGAGTTCTGCTGCCCTAAAAAAACTGGACAATAACTATGGCCTGTTCAGACTTGGATCAATTTCAGTTGCCCCTGTTTCTAAACTTAAAATCTTAGGAGTCACGCTTGATCAATCCTTTACCATTAAATCCCATGTTTCAAGCATCACAGCCGCTTCTGTATACTACATAAAATGTCTACATCACATCAAACCACGTATCTTTCATGCCAGCGGTGAGATCATAGCGAGAGCCATTATTGGCGCCAAGATGGACTACTGTGGCAGTCTACTCACAGGTATCAATAAACACGATCTGCACACGCTCCAAATGATACAAAATAGAGCGGTTAGAGTAGTCCTGAGTCTTACTAGAATAGACCATGTTATGAGGGCCAGGCAATCCCTTCACTGGCTTCCAAATGAAGCTTGTGTTGCTTTTAGACTTCTCACCATTACTTTCAAGTGCAGAACAGCACTTGAACCAACCCCACGCCACCCAAGCCATCTGCTTACTACGCTATGCCTAGACGGCCTAATATCTCCCCCCTGCCATGCATCTTATGATGGTGACCTGCAAGGCACACTGTTGTCTCTCCCGCTAATTGTGTTGCATTATGCCGGATTGCATCTTGCCTCTCTTGATCCTTTGTGAATCACATTACGCTGTGCCCAGCTTGCCTGTAATATTGCCGCTGTGCCTGACTGCATATTGCCTCTCCTGATCCTTTGTGAATCACGTTACGTTGTGCCCAGCTTGCCTGTAATATTGCCGCTTTGCCTGACTGCATCTTGCCTCTCTTGATCCTTTGTGAATCACGTCACGTTGTGCCCAGCTTGCCTGTAATATTGCAGCTGTGCCTGACTGCATCTTGCCTCTCTTGGTCCTTTGTAAATCGCGTTATGCTATGCCCAGCTTGCCTGTATTAGTGCCGCTGTTCCTGAGTGCATCTTACCTCCTTGATCCTTTGTGAATGGTGAATTGTGCTGCGTTGTGCCCAGTCTGCGGGCATCATAACCCCATTCATTCCACTGTGAATTGTGTTGTGCCCTGCCCACCCCGCTACACCCCCCCACTAGCCTGTCCAATTCACAGACCTGTCACTCTCTAGTCCCAAGAAATCACACCATAACGATCTGCATTACACTCGGCTAAGCCACCTTGCACTGTGCTTGGCTGTGCCTAGCCTGCCTCACCATCCACTAGACTGCACCAACCACCTATATCCACCTCTATGAGGGCCTTCCTCCAGTCCATTAGAATTTCTCCTCTAGCCGGCTCTAAACATTGCAAGACCCACATTAGTTTGGCTCCCTGCAGGTCTACTCTAACGTAGACACCAGACCTGTCTTCATGGCACCATTCCATAGAGTCACCCTCACTATGGCTTCAATCCTCCCGCTATTCCAATCCATCTCATCCACCAACTTCCTCCCGCCATTCCAAGTCAAAAACAGCTTGATTCCCACAATCAACTCTCACCAATGGGATACCTCCGCAAATCTACTAAGTCCCTTGGAATGGATCCATCGCTTCACCACACCCCCACACCCCCACACCCCTGGTGACATGCCCATGAACATCAGGAACTCAAGACTAGGACCTCGCTTCACCAATCACATGTCATCCTGTAGACTGCCAGCCTGAACTCCTAAACCCACCTCTATATCCAGAACATGCACACCTACCACTCTGCCTTCTGGATCTACAGAGATACTCATTCTGCCCACCCCAACTACCAACATTAGAGCACCTTCATCCACTGCTTCACCAAGATTGCACAATCCATGCTCCCAACATTGCAGACTTCATCTCGAAACAGCCTCAATTTCCTTGCTGTCACAGAAACCTGGCTCCATCAGGCAGCAGGACCTGCACTCTCCCTAGCCCTCCCAGAGGGATACACGATTATCAGAGCTGACAGTGGAGGAGGTCTCGCCATTATAGCAAGAACCCACTTGGGCCTTAGAGATACTACACTCGCCAGCCTACCATCTGCAGAACTCCTATCAGCTAAAATCCCATTAACAGCCACCCAAACCATCCTCCTTCACCTCGTCTACCAACCACCAGGCCCCATCTCCTCCTTTGAGGAAGACATCATAGGCCTCTTAACCTCGAATACAAAACCAGGCTCCCAGATCATACTTCTGGGAGACCTTAACCTTGGGTTCCAGGACCTCAATGACGCCAATGGTCTAGCTCTCGAAAACTATTTATCCCAACTCAACTTTAAACATAGAATCTCGGAGCCTGGCAAGGGTTGCACCCTAGATTGGCTGTCTGACCTGCCTGCCTGACCTGAATTGCTCCATCAAAATTCTTCAGAATGAACCCATCGCCTGAAAGACCACCACTACATATCCTTTGCCATTCAGGGATCTCTGTGTCCTAGCATTGCCCCCCCCGGCCTTATCCAGGAACACCTGTAACATAACACTACCCAACCTACGCCCTCTAATCAACAACACCTTGGATGATACTAATTATAAAAACCTAGATCCCACCAACCTGGTCAACCTCTATAACACCACCCTGGTGTCTGCTTTGAACAGTATTGCTCCACTCAAACTAAAAAAAGCCAAAGCACTGCCCACCTCAATAATTGGTTCACACCAGAAGAAAAAACCCTGAGGAACATAAAAAGAATAGCCGAATCTGCCTGGCGTAAAGCACCCACCACTCACCATAAGGCACTGTTCTCCACAGCAGTGGCCACCTATAAATCTGCCATCCTCATCACCAAAAAATAAATTTATAACAACAGAATCCTTAACGCCAAATCAAGGACCAAGAAGCTATTTAGCATTTTAAGGGTTCTGGAATCCCCAGCTCAGCCTACATCTGACTGCACAAAGGATGCCACCTGGTGCACCAAAATACAACAAGCCCTAGCGGACAAAATACCTTCTCTCCAAACCAAAATAGAAGCCAAAAAAGAATAGCCTTGTGAATAACTCACCCGATAAACTCTCTCCCAAGCCTCAACTTCCTCAGTGCCCGCCATTTACATTCTCCCGGTCACGCCCTGGGAAGTGGAAGTCATCATCAAAGGTCTCAAGCCTTCAAGGTGCCAAGGAGACACATGCCCAGCTTCTATCATCAAGGATTGCGCTAAAGAAAGATCCGCATTTATCGCCACAATGATAAACTCCTCCTTTGAGACCAGTCTCGTCCCTAACAACCTCAAGGAGGCCTGGGTCATGCCTCTCCTAAAAAAACCTAATCTAGACCCGAACACACCAACAAACTATAGCCCAATCACAACCGTCCCCTTCCTCTTAAAAATTCTGGACAGATATGCCTACCTGCAAATCCAGAAACAACTGGAGGACAACAATCTACTTAGTCTCCGACAATCTGGTTTTTGGCCTAGGCATGGCACTGAGACTGCCCTCCTGGACCTGAAAATACAGATGGACGAGGGGAGAGACAAAGGCAAACTGGCCATGCTCCTTTTGTTAGAGCTCTCGGCTGCATTTGATCTGGTTGATCACCAGATCCTCACAGAACATTTAACCTCTGCAGCAGCCTTCTCCACTAACGCATCCACTTGGATTAAATCATTTTTATCCAACCACACCACCAGAGTCTTCTCACCCTCTGCCTCTGCAGCTCCGATCCCCATCCACTGCGGGGTACCCCAAGGATCCTGTATATCCCCAACGCTATACAACATATTCATGAAGCTCCTCTTCGACCGTCTTGACAACATAGGTGTCATCTATACGAACTACGCAGATGACACCCAGGTTCTCATCACGCTTTCAGGACGCTACACTGATGACTCTTAACTAATTAACGACATCTACTTGGAAGTACAGGCATGGATGGCTGTTCATAGCCTCTGCCTCAATGATGAAAAAACAGAGCTCCTGATTGTCGGTACCCAGGTTCGCCTCAACAAGCTTGACCCGCAGTATATGTCCTTCAATATTGATGGGATTTCAATCAAAGTCGCAAAGGAGGTAAAAACTCTAGGTGTCTACCTCGATTCGACCTTATCACTAAAAAAACAAGTGAGCTCCATCGCATCATCAACAGCCTACACAAGCAAGCTAATCAATGCCTGTAAGTCATAACTATCCCCCACTAGCTGCATGATGCTAGCAAGAGCTCTAGCGCTCTCTAAACTAGACTATTGCAACACGCTCTTTTTAGGAACCTCTGAACAGAACGTCAACAAACTACAAGTCCTACAAAACAACTCCTTAAGAGCTGCACTAAACATCCCCAGATCCAGCCATATCTCTAGCCAAAGACAAAAATCTAACTGGCTTCCAGTGCATGACATGATCTCGCTTTGCACGCTGGCAATCACCCACAAGTGCATCTCCAACGCCGCACCAAAATATCTCTCAGACAAGTTCTCTCTATACCAAGCTTCCCGATCCACCAGATTGTCCCAAACTCACCTCCTCTCAGTTCCCAAGTTCAACCTTAAAATGGCAGGTGGAGCCAGTTTCTCCATACAAGCCGCCAACCACTTGAACTCCCTACCTCCCACCATTAGAACCATCCTTCAAGCCTTCAAAACCAGCGTTAAACTCTGGCTTACTGACAAGTTCAATAACTGATGCCTCTTGCTCCCAGTGTTTCTGAATCGCAACTGCATTGCCCTAATAATACCCCAACAATCATATCCTAACTGTAATTGTTGTGAAGGCCAGACCTCTCTGTATCCCAGGTCGACACCTTCTGACAATTTCTCATGTATGCCTTTTTATGTATGTATCTTATTGTGTAACGTGTTAAAGCTTTCCAGCGCCCAGTTACCTCAGGGTTAGGTGCGCAATACAAATAGTAAACAAAATAGACACCATGCCTGTTTACCTGCAGGATTTTATCATTGACAAATCGAGCGTTAGAGGTCTTAGGTCCAGTGGACAAAATCTGCTCTTACAGCCAAGATGTAGAACTGCCAAAGAATGGAGCTTTCTTTTCTTGTGCTCCAAAACTTTGGATCAATTTACCAAAAGAGCTAAGACTACTGTCCACTTTACCTGCTTTCAATAAGACACTGGAAACCGATCCCTTTGAATAATTGCGTCATCCACCTGGTTACTAATTCTCAAATGTTAAATGTTTGTCCTACTGTCAGCACCTTTATGCCTGAGGGTCCACAGTGCGCTGTACAAATGTTGCAAATGTAAATGTAAAATATATACTTGATGTATTGCAAATGAGAAACAATCCTTTCTGGCAGTCAAATTGAGAGATTTACCACAGAATCCCTAATATACCCCTTTAACATTGCACAGTTTGGGTGAGTCTTGGGTGCTGCTGGTGTTATTGTGTCTGGCTGCAGGTGAAGCCCATCAGTGGCCCATGTTTAAAAATCAACATTCAGTTAATTAACTAGTATTACATCGATGAAGAGTATGGCAGACTATGGCAAGATACCTCGCAAGAGCTAATACACCAGCTCTGATGATGAAGAAGTGGTGTCTACTTTAAGTCACATACTGAAAAGTGGAGCAGGATTGTTTGGTGGGGCTTGTGGTCATGATATTCATAACTCCAATGACTGACTGCTGTTCCAGGTAAGATGCGACTGTGATATTATGAAATGGTGCCATTAATGTTGGCGTTCCTATTGTGCTGTTCCTGCTAATTAAAAATCACGCTAGTGGAGGGCAACCATAGAACTAGGCCTGGAGATGCCAAAAAGACATTTTTTTGGGGTTGTCTCTGCTGGCTGATATGCACAAAGAAGCAATTGTTTATGGTTCACCACAATACCTCACAGCCACCTAATTGAGAATTTTAGAAAATCGCCATGCTGCTTGTAAGCTTCTGCAAGAGAAATATTAGGTTCTCCAAACAACCTGAGAGCCTACCCTCTTCCTGGGAACTGCCTACATACGCATTTGTTGGGTTCTCTCCAGCAGGTAACACCACCTAGATGAGAGTGTGTTCAGTTTCTCCTCGCTACATGTTCCAACTGGCTGCATAATAATTATTTGGGTTCTAACTGCACTGCACAAGAGAGACTGAGACATTATATTTTTTCGGATGGCCTTCCTGAAGATGGTGTGTGAAGCGTAGAACATGATCTGATGAAAGAGAATGGTGTAACAGGGAAACTGGAAAACACACTTACAGTAATATGTCAGCAAGTATATAAACAGTTGGTGTCAGAGAGAGGGAATTCAATGGGTCAGGACTGTACTGGAAAAATGTGGGTGCCCATTTCAACTTTAAGAAATTGAGTTGGGAGGCCTACTTGAAAGAATATAAGTCTATCATGTTTTTGATATCAAGGGGTAGGGATGTCCAGTCTCAGGCCAGGCACAGTTGGGAGAAGGAAAAAGAGGATGTACAGTGTGGAAGAGACATAGGGAAATTTGAGGAGGTAATACATCATAGGGTGGATGGAGGAGAGTGGCAAGAGATAGGTGCAGCCAGGTCTGGGGCTGGGGGGTTATTCGTGTACAAATATGGAATGTTTGCCAGTTTTCCCCTTGCTCAATTTAGTGATGGATGTTGGAGTGAAGCCCATAGAACTGATCCTCCAAAGAATCTTGGACTGTAGTGTCATTTAGCTCCTGACAATGCAGGCTATATATGCCTGCATGCCAGAACAGATGATCATGCCTGCTGCTCCTCTATACATGCACAGCTGACCTTTTCCGCCACAGGGGGCAACACGGCAACATAGTGTAACAGCATTAAATGAGTGAAATTTAATTCAGAGGAAATGTAACAACCCACATCGAAATAATATGTGAGATTATTTTAGTTTATGTCCTTTTTGTGGACATATATTACCACAGTCCAATGAAACCATACACCACAATCTCGCTTCCAACATCTGGGATAAAGCAACGACATGTACTGTAAAAAGATTTCCTTTCATTTGAAATATATCACAATATAATCTACAAAACCAAGAAAATGTATCTGCTATATTGAAGAGATCATACATTAATCACAGTACTATATAGTCTGCCTGGTTCCATTCTTCCATAAACAATAAACAATGCAATTCCTTTCACAAAATGTATTCACAGCGCTATTATATTAATAATCAGAATTGTGTTGCTGAATAGGACCAAATAGGACTAGGATAACCTTATATAGAGACACATAGATGACGTCAGAGCATTATTATTATTTTCAAGATATTCCACTTGTGAAAGGATGCACAATGACATGTTTAGGAAATGGAAAAAGTAAAGGCGATTTTTTTCTGCTGCTTTGGATTTCAATAGCCTTGATAAGGACATTTAAAATGGACAATTTATTTCCCATGAAGGAATGAAACCGAGAATCTAATCCACTCACAGGTTACCACTGGAATTCTGTTTCCAAATTGACTATCTCCTTTTTAGCCCTTACTGGATGATCTTCATTTCTACACTGTATGTTTCCCAAAATTATCTTTTTCCCTCTAATTGCTTATAAAGAGCACGCACGACTCAATCCCTTATGAATCATTCATGAAGACATTTCTTTTATTGGTTTTCTTTGTATTTTGCATGCTAGCATTGTATGATTCTTCCCCAAAAAAACGACACCCCTAATATCTGATTGTCTAGGCTTAAGAGAATGATTTGGGTGGAAGGAGTATTCTCAGGTTTGCACTTTCCCTTTACTGGACAGGAGATCACATGTTCCATTTATCAAATTAAGGGCTGTACTCATTTTAGACTCTTCGGATTTGTGCAAGTCCTTGATCGATATGTGGAAGAGAACACCTTGACATGTGGACACTAGTATTCACTTCTCTAAGGTCAACACACAGTTTTTACTGTCCATGTGGCTGAAGTATTTCACAAGACACCATGGAGCTCATTTTGCTCCTAATGGTAATTTGATGGCGGGGAGCCGTTACATTAGCACTGCAAAATAAACAGCTCCCCACTGCCAAATTCCCGTCATTTGCACGGCAGAGTGCCACTGTGCAGGGTACAAGACTGTGTACACACAAGTATGACACCTTTTACACTGCTCTTTTGCACCCCCCTGTACAATTAAACGCTGCTTGACATGCTCCCATCCCAGGAAGCATTTATTTTGACTTGTGAACACTGCTTGCCATGCAGAGTTTAATTGTAATTGCACACACTGGGCCTCATTACGAGTTTGGAGGTAGCCATGGTGCTATTAGCGCCATGGCTGCCTCCGAACTCGTGTCCGGGTTCCTTGAATGAGGAATTACCGGGTCATTCCAACCATGGAGGACCCGGTAATTCCTCATTCAAAAAACCCATCCCTGTTCCCATTCGAGCCCCCATAGGGCTCCCATAGCCCCTCTAGGGAATGGTCTGACCAGACGTTCTGAGGGGGTCCCACAAGAGAACCTTGTAATAGGGCAGAATGGGTTTACTGGCACCAGGACCATTACCGGCACCGTTAAACCCATTCTGCCCACCTCGTAATGAGGCCCAATGTCTGCTATGCCAGCATTACAGGCACCATGTACAATGGATCCCTATGGTGTCTGCAAGCAGGTCGACCACCATAGGGATATAGCGACCACCAGCATTTGTGCAGCCATGAAAATCCTTGCCAGCGCCAATGCTGCAGCATTTATATGGCAGAGAGGAAGAAAAGTGGTGGAAATACAAGTTGTGTTCTGCCCCTCCTCTCCTCCATGTAAATGATTGAAAATGTGGCATGCCCTGAATGGAAGGCGTTGAATCCTTACTCAAGGCTTTTACACCTTCCGTTCACATTACTCCACATTGGAACATGAGCGCCTATGTTTTTTATAATCTCTGTGAGTGATTCCATGGTTGCAACAGGTAATTGGTACTGCCTACTAAATCTACTAAATATTGGAATCATTTTTTTATTTTTATTTTCTTTTGTTTGTTTTAGTTGTTAAAATACAACTTTTTAAATTTAGATATGAGTATTAAAATCGATTAAAACATCAATTAATATAAAATTCATATGCGAAATACTATTCTTTAAGAAACGTTTTTTACATAATTACAAGAAAAAACAGTTCATCCCTGAAATAGAACACACACATTGCTCATAATTACTACCAGAAATACACCGAATTACTAAATCAAAGATGATTGAAAAGATTGTAAGAATTACAATAATCCATATATCACATTTTTAAGTCCAGATTTACGATGCTTCATCTGGTTGGTTTTCCAGTGCAGTGTTTTCTGAGCGTAATTACAGATTCACATAGGAGCACCAGGGACGTGCCTAAAAGCAAACAGTTACTTATGACCAAAGTAAACAAGGGCCTAATTTCCAAAACAATGTTTTCAATGGAAAGTTACAAAATCTCTTAGCGCCAGCAGAGGACAAAGCCAAAACAAACAGTTTCTCATTTCCAAAGTAGGCATAAAAGTTACCATGTCCTTTTCCGGCAATCAGTTTACAAAATCACACACCAGTATAGTAACCCAACGGATGTAGAGATAGTCCAGATCTCATACATATTAGTGAAAATGTGGAATGTTTTGATCTCAACACAATTAGACCACATACTTCTGATAGGAAGCGAATCAGTGCCAACTTTAATGCCACCAAATTCCTGTGGGGCATATTCCACCAGAGGGTATACAGGGTAACTCTCTCAACATTCGAAACAAATTTACCGAAGCTGCTCATTCGTTTCTCTCTGAGTGAATCACACTCCAGTAAAATATATTTGAGACTTTTCTTTTCTTTAAGACTGACTACAGGGCCCTTTGAGAGCTGACTATAGGGCCCTTATTTCTGGGTGACTTCAGGGAGTTGAAAGGCTGACTCGTTCATTCCAGGCATAAAGGGAGTGGACGTGATAAGAATTCTCCTGTCCTATCCCATCCAAGCTGAGTCAGGGAATATCGCCAACAGATTTAGGTAATTACACAGTAATTGAGGATCGTGTAGTATACGTGAGAAATGATTACAGGTTGTGTGATAGAAATATGTTTGTTTTTTAAAGTAATTCACAATCTATATTTTACGTGGATTCCCATTTATGAAGTGAGCCTTTGTTAAGAGCACAGACCCCTAACTGACAAGGATTGGGAGAGAAACATTCAAGGTTTCTTCAGCAGACTGTGCGCTGGCCAGCCAGCAACAAATGTGTAACTGAAGATTATTATTAGAAAATATATTTAATGTGTGCAAGCTCTCTAATGATATGCATTTCATCCATGTTCAAGTATAAGCCATTGTAAAGGAGTACAGCATAATGCAACAGTTTGGTATTTTTTTTAATTTTAACATTTTATAAAGCCATAAAATAGAAAATCAAATTAGATTAGCACTCTTATTATGTGTCTTAATTATTGTTAAGACATAGACTGAGGTCCAACAGGTGGAAAAGCCTGTTTTACTGCATGCAGTAATTCACATTAGCATATGTGGTAAAACATAAGATACATTGTTTTTCTTGGGAGTTGAGTTTTCAAAAGGATGTGTGAATACAACTATTTGGTGCTGTGAAATAATCAATACATTTTGAAGCGCAGCCAAAAGGGCATAATGTGGTATTGTGCATAAGATACCAAAGGCGGGCATGAGCAAATTATTCAGAGTGTACTAAGTCCAGTACTTGTTTACTGTTAGTGACCCTGGTAAAATATTTATTAGGCAGTGTTCTGAAATTAGTCTCACCACTATAAAATTACCCCAATAAGTTTACCACAAGATATTACCAAGAACTAAGAAAAATACCACCATACCAAAATAACACAAAATACCACGAGATACTAAATATAGCCCAAAGAGATCTCTAACACATCCCGTGATGGCATTTCAACATTACAAACAGTCCCTTACATTAAATCTGTTGCTTTACAAGAAGCCAATGAAGATAATTGTGGTCAATAGAAATGGGGAGGAGGTGTCTGGACAGCTGAAAAATAAGATGGATGCCAGCATTTCAAATATGTTGCATTCTCTCAATATAATATTTAAAAATGCCTAAGTATAGGAATTTACAATAATCAAATTTTGAGTTTATCCAAAGGCCGACTACAACTGGAAAATAAAAATGTATTGAAATAAGGAAGTGTCCTGCATAAAAGCCTATATTTTTAAAAGGAGGACTTTACATGTTGATTGGTTTGAATGTCTAGTATTAGATCTTGTTGCCAATTAATACCTTCTTTTTTAACTTTCACCACAAAGCTCATTTAGGTGCCGAAAACCTTAGGAGCTAGACATGAACTGTCTAGGTTTTTGAATTTTAGATTCAGGGCAAATCAGAATAATCTCTGTCTGATTTAGATTTAACTGTAGCACATTGCCCCACATCAATTATTACACATCATTAAGACACGTGGCCAGATTATCTGAGTTTAAGAAGTGTCATTCATTTACTTTGATGTAGATGTGCGTGTCATCCCCATATGTGTGATATTCTACATTATGTTTGATTAAAATGTCATCCAGCGGCCTCACATAAATATTTAATAGGAGAGGAGACAGCTCAGAGCCCTGCAGAGCACCACACTTGGAGTTATTTTTTGGCCTGAAAAAAAACAACCATGCTTCACATGTCATGTTATGTTATGTTATGTTATGTTACTTTGCATTTATATAGCGCCTTATGTACCACTGGTATGGTTTGAAGGCGCTGGTAGGTTGAACGCCCTTGGGAACCGAAGTTCAAGTCAGTAGAGAGAGTAGACAGAGTCAAAGGGGCGTGTGAGCACCGGATATGTGTGCAGCTGGTGTGGCATTCATGTAATAGCTGCTTCTTAGCGGTAGGTGTGGTGGTTGAGAGATAAAAGGTATGTGTTCGTTCTGGCAGGATTTATCCAGACCGATTGTGGCTGCGTTAAGCCTGAGGAGAACGCCTGGCTAGGGGGTGTATAACCAGCAGTGTTTAGTTAGAGTGATGGGGAGTATGAGGCAGATGTTGGTATGAGAACAGCTATACCGAATGGTGTCATAGTATCTCTGTGTTCTAGTTGAATGGTGGTGTAAAGAAGAGAGTAAGCGTGGTGATGTGATATGATGGGTTACATGCTCTTTCAAACGTTCCATAAACTCCAAACCATTCCATGTAAATTGCGCAATTCTATGCATTCCAATCCGTTCCATGCATTTCGGTCCGCTCTATGCACTCCAGTCCGCTCCATGCACTCCAGTCCACTCCATGCACTCCAGTCCGCTCCACGCACTCCAGTCCGCTCCATGCCCTCCAATCCACTCCACGCCCTCCAATCCATTCCACGCACTCGAATCCGTTCCATGTATTCAAATCTGTTCCATGTATTCTGATCCATTCCGTGTATTCTAAGTTGTTTTATGCACTCCATCCACGTAATTCACTTGTACCATCCATATACTTCCCGTACCTTTCACATATTACACCAGTACCTTCCACATACTTCATCCGTTCTATCCACATATTTCACCCGTTCCATCCACATACGTCATCCGTTCCATCCACATACGTCACCCGTTCTATTCGCATACATCACTCGTTCTATCCACATACGTCACATACGTCACCCATTCCATCCACATACTTCACCCGTTCTATCCGCTCTACGCACTCAACGGCTCTATGCACTGATCCACTCTACGCACTCATTCACTCTAGGCACTCATCCACTCTAGGCACTCATCCGCTCTAGGTACTCATCCGCTCTAGGCACTCAGCCACCCTAGGCACTCATCCGCTCTACATGCTCTGCGCACGCATCCGCTCTATTCACTCATCCGCTCTACGCACTCATCCACTCTACACACTCATACGCTCTACATACTCATCCGCTCTACGCACTCGTCTGCTCGACGCATTCATCCACCCTCCGCACTCGTCCGCTCAAGGCACTCATCCGCTCTAGGCACTTGTCCGCTCAAGGCACTCGTCCGCTTCATGCCTTCGCAAGTTCTACGCATTCACCCGCTCTACTCACTCACCCGCTCTACACACTCACCCGCTCTACACACTCACCCGCTCTATGCACTCACCCGCTCTACACACTCACCCACTCTTATGCACCACTCCACTCTTACGCACCCCTCTGCTCTTACGCACACGTCTGCTCCATACACTCGTCAGCTCTAACCACTAGTCTGTTCTATGCATTCATCCACTCTACACACTCCTCCGTTCTTACACACTCCTCTGCCCTGGGCACTCTTCCACTCTGCGCACTCATCCACTCTGCGCACTCATCCGCTCTTCGCACTCTTCGGCTCTGCGCACTCTTTCGCTCTGCGCACCCATCACGCTCTGCGCAGCCATCATGCTCCACGCACTCATCCGCTCCCCGCACTCATCCGCTCCCCGCAGTCATCCACTCTATGCACTTGTTCTTTGCACGCACCCATCTGCTATATGCATTAATTTGCTGTGCAAAGTCATTCACTCATACGCACTCATCTGCTCGATACACTCACCCGCTCTATACACTCATCCGCTCTATACACTCGTCCGCTCTACACACTCATCCGCTCTACACTCATCCGCTCTGCACATTCATCTGTTCTATACATTCCTGCATTCTACACACTCCTCCGCACTTACGCACTCATCATCTCTACACACTCGTACGCTCTACACACTCATCTGCTCTATACCCCATCCGCTCTACACACTCATCCGCTCAACATACTCATCCGTTCTATACACTCATCCGATATACACACTTATCTGCTCAACGCATTCATCCGCTCAGCGCACTCATCCGTTCCACGCGCTTCATCCATTCTAATGATTTCATCCGCTCGATTCACTTCGATCATTCATCATGCATTATCGATTCAGGCCATGTCACTTCTCATACGCAATGGATCCGTTCCGTGCTCTCTATCTGTTTCATGCACTACACCCGTCTCATGTACTTGAATCGTCTATTCTGTACTTTTCATTCATGCCATGCACTCATACAGTCGGTGTCATCTGTCTGTGTACTCATCAGTCTCTTGTATTCATCTTTCCATCCTCTTCTCTTTATTAATTTCACCCATTTTGCTCATTTTGTCCATTGCACTCATTACATCCATTTCATTAATTTAAACCTCATTACTGTTTTCGTACGATTTATTCTTTTTATCCAGTTCACTGCTTTGATCTACTTTACTTGTTCTATTCTGTTTGTCCTTTTAGTTTACATTAGTGATTATTAGCTGTCGATTTCTCGCATCGATCTTGATGTTGTATTGTTATTTGTCTTGTTTTTATTCGAGATCTAGTAGTTTGTTGGGTTGGTGTCATTGAGATGCTGTTATTCAGTTTGAGTTTGTTTGCATACGGGGTTGGTTTTAGGGGAAGAGCCAGGTTGTCAGTAGTTTGCGGAAAGACATTAGATCTTCAGTTAGGCAGATGTGGGGTGGGAGTGCGTTCCACAGCATGGGGGCCAAGGCTGAGAATGATGATCCGCCTAACCTGAGTTTGTTTTAGGTATGACTAGCAAGCCGGCTGAGCTTGATCTTAGAGTACGTGGAAGGTGATAGGGTTTTAGCTTGTCTTGAAGATATTGAGGTCCTGTTTTATGCAATGCTCGATGAGAAATGCATAAGGTTTTGAAAGTCACCCTTCGGGCCACTGGAGGCCAGTGCAGAGTTTTAAGGGCTGGGGAGATGTGGTCTCTCGGGCCGAGCGCTAGTAGCAATTTGGCTGCAGCGTTTTGTGCTCTTTAAAGTTTATTCAGTTGGTAAGCGTGGACTCCGAGGTAGAGGGGGTTAGCGTAGTCCAATCTTGATATAACAATTGATTGGACCGCAGAGTGTGTGTTGGGAAAGGAGAGATATGGAAAGATGCGCCTAAGAGTTTTGAGGTGGTAGTGGCAGGACTTTGAGATGTGTTGAATACTGTCTGATACAAATACGTGAACTCTGAATATGTATGGTATGATTCTCATATCAAAAGCAGCAGGCAATTCCAACATTACCAGTAATGTCAGAACGACCACATCTGCTTGTTCTTCAATGTTATCCCAAACTAGAAGTAATACATTTCCGTTCTCTATCCTCAACAGAATACAGCCAGGTTAAGATTGAGAAGTCAGTTAGATTTGACAAACCTTTGTCATTGTGCTAACACTGTGTGTTCTATCACCTTTGATATCCATGATAGGCCGCACACTGGTCTATAATTATTAAAAATCAAAAGATCTACATTTTAGTTGTGGATTATTTTAGTTGTGAAGGACCAACACCTTGATCTAAGGAGTTGTTGATAATTATTGTAATTACTTCTTACATTGATTCTGCAAATAGTTTTGCTGATAATGCACGTAAAGAGTCCTCAGGTTTTTTCGTATTCAGAAACTGGACACATTCGAATAACCTTAGTAGTAAAGATGTACCGTCTTTGTAAGGCTTTATTTTGATTTGCTCAACTACTCTGGATGAATTCATTGATAACCTATGTAACATATTGGCCCTCATTACAACTCAGGCGGTAAGGGGTTTACGGCGCCGTAAACAGCGCCGACCCTCACCGCCTGAGTGCGAGGTCCCTTAGCGCCATGGCGGACTTAACACCTGCTTTTAGCAGGTGTTAAAATCCATGGCGCTAAGGGACCATGGAGTTAATTACGCCACCGTAATTTACGGTGGCGTAATTAACGCCTTCCCCACTCCCATTATGCCCTATGGGGCAAAAATGGGAATGGGGAAGGGTAAATGGGGATTGGGGACTTACCGCCCCGCCAAGGTTGGAATGGGGCGGTAAGTCCGCCAACCACCATGGCGTAAACGCAGTTTACGCCATGGTGGTAAAGTCACGGCCCAGGCGGTAACTTACCGCCTGGGTCGTAATGAGGGCCATTGTCTTTAATCTGGGAACCTTAGAGATACAAAAAATCATTTTAGTCACCACAGTACTTCACAGAGGATGTATGTGAACATTTTGAAAAAAAATAACGAGTCTCAAAAGTCTGAGAATTTTTTGGTTGAATTCCGGAATTGTCTTTTGCCTTTTTTAAATCAATGTTGCGGAGGGACCCACGCACCACGCCCTGCTTCCCCTGACCTTTTTTTTATACCCTTACCCCACTCCACATCTATTTATTAAAAAAAGGTACAAAAATTCAACCAAAAAAACTCAGTCTTTTGGGACTTGTTATTTTCGACGCTAAGTTCTGAAAGAAGATCGCTGAACATGTTAAAGTCATCAAGAATCAAATTGTTTTTATGATCCAGCACATCCAAATTTAACCAGTTTTCCAAAATATAAAGGAAAGCTTTACATAAACCTATTGGGCAATAGCATAATAATGCTTTTAAGGTCCTTTGGTCATTAATAAAACATCTTTAAAAAGAAATTCCCTTGAATCTGACCATTCTATACTCAAAAAAACACTTATTTTATACTTATTTTTATTGATCAGCGCAGTCCCTCTTCCTCCTCCTTGGGATCTATTCACGTAGGATATAGAATACTCAGCGAGGATAAAGGTATGAAACAAAGCTTTCCCCCTCTCTCAGGTTTCAGTAATGAACAAGGAAATCGAATTCAAACTCTAAACAAAGATCAAAAACTTCAGCTGCATAAGCAATGGTAGACCTGGCATTAATTAAGGTGCATTTAAGGAAGGAGTGTATATTCGAAGACCCAACATCTAAAACCATATCTTTTTGGGTCACTGTCTTTCCCTCCTCGATTTTTTGGCGTATTTCCAGGTGCCAGGTGTGTAGGGACTGCACCCAGCTGTTATGTAAAGATAAATGTTATTCCTTCCCCTATTTCATAGCAATGAAAGGAATTAATATAAGTTAACAATTATGATGCATCAAAGTTTATGCTTCAGATCAGCCAGCCTACCAATGGCAATTCCGCCTTGATCAACGAGGTATCCTGGCAGTAAGGTTGAACACTGCTTAGCAGGCTTCGCTTTAGTGCATAGCAGTGACTCCAAGCCTGTCAAGCCTTTCGAGTGAATCTCAAAGTGTAAGAAACGCTGTGATCTGAAGGCCTGATCGGAAGTGTTGTCAAGAGGAATACCAAAAGGAATATAAAAACATAATATATAAAGTACTGAAAATTAAAAAAAAAGATTAAGTGCACATTTATTAAAACACAGAAGCAATCCAAACTATTAGGAACATGTACCTAAGAGTCTAAATACCCCACTCCCTTCTCGTATGAATAAAAACAACTGACATGTGGGATGTGTAAGGATATTTGGCGTGTTGCAGCACAGAGTACAGCACTACTGCACAGGTAGCAATTTTTTTTTGATGCAGCACCACCACATGGGTGTGGTGCATTGCTATATGTGTTGCCAGAGTAACATGGACATATAAGTAAAGACAGGCTATTCAGTCAAAAACGATTTTTACATATAAGATGCAAATCTATTTTTACAGTTAAAAGCACACATGTGCACATTCAAAAATGCACACTATTTTTCACCTGAAATGCCTATGTTGCAAGAGACACATTTGAAAATTAATAACTAACCTTATTAATAGCTAACCTGACTAATAAAACTTCATTTAACATAACCCACTAATAAAAATGTGTCTCCACTGCAGAATTAGGCCTACTCTGAAAGTGAACTTTTAAACGCACATTCATTTTTTTTTTCTCTGCTGCCCTGTCCACATAACTACAGGAAGCAAAGAGCTCGAAGGAACAGGAAATCAGTTTGTTACAATTTTTACTGTAGAAATGAGCCATTGTGTAGTGAGGGAGGAGATGACATGATTGATTCTGATTGGAGCAGCGTCATAGCAAGTGTCATGCTAGAGGCTGTGATTAGAGTTTTGCTGGGGAAGCTTGAGGAGAGGGGGAGAACGATCGAGATCTTGCAGAGCTGGGAGAAGGACCTGTTTCCTGGCTGAAGCATTCCTGCTGCAAAAGCTGAGAATTCCAGGCAATAACCCCGGTTTGAGAACAACAGACGCTTGTTTTCACTGGGGTTAATCTTCAAGGGAGCCAAATTCAGAAAGAGAATAGCCGGAGAAAACTCACGCTGAACAGATAAGGTAATTACAGAAGTGTGGGAGCTGTGTGAAAGTGTGCGAAACTGTTCAGTCAGTGTATTCGAGGGAGTCCCAGTCCCTTATCAGCATATTTACAGGGTAATTCATAGAATTTCGCAGAAAAGTGTCGCAAGCGGCTGGCGCAGAGTGTCCGCGTGCGATTGACTGCGCCAGGCACGTGCGCTAAAACCGATTTCCGCGCACAGCGTATTCATGGATTTCAGGCTCCCAAACCAGCCGTGGCGCAGAGTATCGCAGCGACCCTGCAGCAGCGCCAGTAACGCCCCCAAGAACGCCCTTGCGCAAGGAAAAGCCATCAAAATCGCTAAATCATCGCAAAGGGCAGCGCTAACCCTGGACCAGTCCACAGGGCTGCCAAACAAGGAACGCAAAGCGGGTAACGTGCATATCAGGGGTACGCGTGAAGTTTTACACGCGATTAGCCAGGGCACGTGTATCACAGGGGTACGCAGGAATTATCACACGTGATTTGGCTGGGTACGT
Source organism: Ambystoma mexicanum (assembly GCF_040938575.1). Classification (NCBI taxonomy): domain Eukaryota; kingdom Metazoa; phylum Chordata; class Amphibia; order Caudata; family Ambystomatidae; genus Ambystoma; species Ambystoma mexicanum. The sequence continues at coordinate 818,266,539 of NC_090935.1, forward strand.
ATATTACAGGGGTGCGCGGGAATTATCACACGCGATTTGGCTGGGTACGTGTATTCCAGGGGTGCGCGGGAATTATCACACGCGATTTGGCTGGGTACGTGTATTCCAGGGGTGCGCGGGAATTATCACACGCGATTTGGCTGGGTAGGTGTATTACAGGGGTACACGGGAAGTTCTACACGCGATTCGGCTGGGTACGTGTATTACAGGGGTGCGCGGGAATTCTCACATGCGATTTGGCTAGGTACGTGTATTACAGGGGTGCGTGGGAATTATCACACGCGATTTGGCTTGGTACGTGTATTACAGGGGTGCGTGGGAAGTTGTACACGCGATTGGCCAGGGTACGTGTATTACAGGGGTATGTGGGAATTATCACACGCGATTTGGCTGGGTACGTGTATTACAGGGGTACACGGGAAGTTCTACACGCGATTCGGCTGGGTACGTGTATTACAGGGGTGCGCGGGAATTCTCACATGCGATTTGGCCAGGTACGTGTATTACAGGGGTGTGCGGGAATTATCACACGCAATTAGGCTGGGTGGGTCCTCACAGGTGTTCCCTGTACACCCTCCACAGCCCCTGCAGGCAGCCCACAAAACAGGGGACTACCCTGCACACCTGCTCATGTCCCCCTGCACCCCCACCCCCCAGCCACCAGGGTCACCCTCCACCAGGCCCCCACTCATGTCACCCACCACCCCCACCCCCCAGCCACCAGGGTCACCCTCCACCAGGCCCCCACTCATGTCTCCCACCCCCCCCACCCCCCAGCAGTGCAGGGGCAGCCTCCACCAGGCCCCCACTCATGTCACCCACCACCCCCACCCCCCAGCCACCAGGGTCACCCTCCACCAGGCCCCCACTCATGTCACCCACCACCCCCACCCCCCAGCCACCAGGGGCAGCCTCCACCAGGCCCCCACTCATGTCTCCCACCACCCCCACCCCCCCGCCACCAGGGGCACCCTCCACCAGGCCCCCACTCATGTCTCCCACCACCCCCACCCCCCAGCCACCAGGGTCACCCTCCACCAGGCCCCCGCTCAGGTCACCCACCACCCCCACCCCCCAGCCACCAGGGTCACCCTCCACCAGGCCCCCACTCATGTCTCCCACCACCCCCACCCCCCAGCCACCAGGGTCACCCTCCACCAGGCCCCCACTCATGTCTCCCACCACCCCCACCCCCCAGCAGTGCAGGGGCAGCCTCCACCAGGCCCCCACTCATGTCTCCCACCACCCCCACCCCCCAGCCACCAGGGTCACCCTCCACCAGGCCCCCACTCATGTCTCCCACCACCCCCACCCCCCAGCCACCAGGGTCACCCTCCACCAGGCCCCCACTCATGTCTCCCACCACCCCCACACCCCAGCAGTGCAGGGTCACCCTCCACCAGGCCCCCACTCATGTCTCCCACCACCCCCCCCCCCAGCCACCAGGGGCACCCTCCACCAGGCCCCCACTCATGTCTCCCACCACCCCCACACCCCAGCAGTGCAGGGTCACCCTCCACCAGGCCCCCACTCATGTCTCCCACCACCCCCACCCCCCCGCCACCAGGGGCACCCTCCACCAGGCCCCCACTCATGTCTCCCACCACCCCCACACCCCAGCAGTGCAGGGTCACCCTCCACCAGGCCCCCACTCATGTCTCCCACCACCCCCACCCCCCAGCAGTGCAGGGGCAGCCTCCACCAGGCCCCCACTCATGTCTCCCACCACCCCCACCCCCCAGCCACCAGGGTCACCCTCCACCAGGCCCCCACTCATGTCTCCCACCACCCCCACCCCCCAGCCACCAGGGTCACCCTCCACCAGGCCCCCACTCATGTCTCCCACCACCCCCACCCCCCAGCCACCAGGGTCACCCTCCACCAGGCCCCCACTCATGTCTCCCACCACCCCCACCCCCCAGCAGTGCAGGGGCAGCCTCCACCAGGCCCCCACTCATGTCACCCACCACCCCCACCCCCCAGCCACCAGGGTCACCCTCCACCAGGCCCCCACTCATGTCACCCACCACCCCCACCCCCCAGCAGTGCAGGGGCAGCCTCCACCAGGCCCCCACTCATGTCTCCCACCACCCCCCCCCCAGCCACCAGGGGCACCCTCCACCAGGCCCCCACTCATGTCTCCCACCACCCCCACACCCCAGCAGTGCAGGGTCACCCTCCACCAGGCCCCCACTCATGTCTCCCACCACCCCCACCCCCCCGCCACCAGGGGCACCCTCCACCAGGCCCCCACTCATGTCTCCCACCACCCCCACACCCCAGCAGTGCAGGGTCACCCTCCACCAGGCCCCCACTCATGTCTCCCACCACCCCCACCCCCCAGCAGTGCAGGGGCAGCCTCCACCAGGCCCCCACTCATGTCTCCCACCACCCCCACCCCCCAGCCACCAGGGTCACCCTCCACCAGGCCCCCACTCATGTCTCCCACCACCCCCACCCCCCAGCCACCAGGGTCACCCTCCACCAGGCCCCCACTCATGTCTCCCACCACCCCCACCCCCCAGCCACCAGGGTCACCCTCCACCAGGCCCCCACTCATGTCTCCCACCACCCCCACCCCCCAGCAGTGCAGGGGCAGCCTCCACCAGGCCCCCACTCATGTCACCCACCACCCCCACCCCCCAGCCACCAGGGTCACCCTCCACCAGGCCCCCACTCATGTCACCCACCACCCCCACCCCCCAGCAGTGCAGGGGCAGCCTCCACCAGGCCCCCACTCATGTCTCCCACCACCCCCACCCCCCAGCCACCAGGGTCACCCTCCACCAGGCCCCCGCTCAGGTCACCCACCACCCCCACCCCCCAGCCACCAGGGTCACCCTCCACCAGGCCCCCACTCATGTCTCCCACCACCCCCACCCCCCAGCCACCAGGGGCACCCTCCACCAGGCCCCCACTCATGTCTCCCACCACCCCCACCCCCCAGCCACCAGGGTCACCCTCCACCAGGCCCCCACTCATGTCTCCCACCACCCCCACCCCCCAGCAGTGCAGGGTCACCCTCCACCAGGCCCCCACTCATGTCTCCCACCACCCCCACCCCCCAGCCACCAGGGTCACCCTCCACCAGGCCCCCACTCATGTCTCCCACCACCCCCACACCCCAGCAGTGCAGGGTCACCCTCCACCATGCCCCCACTCATGTCTCCCACCACCCCCACCCCCCAGCAGTGCAGGGGCAGCCTCCACCAGGCCCCCACTCATGTCTCCCACCACCCCCACACCCCAGCAGTGCAGGGTCACCCTCCACCATGCCCCCACTCATGTCTCCCACCACCCCCACCCCCCAGCAGTGCAGGGGCAGCCTCCACCAGGCCCCCACTCATGTCTCCCACCACCCCCACACCCCAGCAGTGCAGGGTCACCCTCCACCAGGCCCCCACTCATGTCTCCCACCACCCCCACACCCCAGCAGTGCAGGGTCACCCTCCACCAGGCCCCCACTCATGTCTCCCACCACCCCCACACCCCAGCAGTGCAGGGTCACCCTCCACCAGGCCCCCACTCATGTCTCCCACCACCCCCACCCCCCTGCCACCATGTGCAGCCCCCACCAGGTCCTCACAATGTGCGTAATGGTCAGCCTCCACAGCCAAAAAGCCCTACCAAGTAACCCATTCACCCACATGGAAATGGAAATCACATGTTACACCCCCAATGTTCATGAAGCAAATGAACCCATGTCCGTCACACACATATTTTCCAATTGAATGGGAAAACACACAACATGACATGCATGAAACCAATGAGATGAAACCACACAGTGAACAATGTTAAAAAAAATGTATTAGAAAAAAATACGAATGCTAAAGAAAGAAAACTAACTACAATGTAAATGTGAAAAAAGAAGCTGCATGTCCGCATAAAAACACAAAACTAGAAAATCTAATCCAAAAAATTTTGTCCAAAGTCAAATGTCAAAACTCTCCGTGCAACAAAGAACTATGTACAAAAATAACAAGGGTCCATCATCACAACAGAACTAAGGAAACCTCCTAAAAAACCTACCTAAATATCAACTATATACAAAAAGTGGAGCAGTGTCCGTCGACTCCAAATCATAAGAAAAACCAAAGGAAACCTAAAACTAAAGAACTATATACAAAGGCGGCGGGCAAGTCCAGCGGCTCACTCTGTGGTGTTCCGGGCCAGGGCATCATCGAACTCCTGTTCGATGTCCCGGAGGCGGTCCAGTTCCATGGCCCCGAGGGTCCGCAGGGACGACGCCGTGTCCTCCTCCAACCCCCTGCGGATAGCCTCGAGGCACTCGGCCCGCCTCAGGGCCCTCCGCATGGAGTTCTCCGCCCTGACCATTGTGAGCCGCGCCTCTTCCGCCCGCCGCCGCTCCGCACCTATGGCGTGGCCCAACCGCTGCCACACGGAAGACACTCTCTGTCCTGGGTCCTCCTGCCCTCCGGCCGATGCCTGCCCCTCCGATGTCGAAGGCCCCGAGCCTTCATGGCTCCCACCATCTTGCTGCTGCTGCTGCTCTGCCTCTGCCCGTGCACTGCCTCCTGCTGCCTGCACATCCTCCGCCGGCTGGGGTGCACCTGTTGATGTGGCCACCCCTGCTGGACGTCCGACTCCCGACTGTGGCAGGGATGCCTCCTCCACCAGCCTGGCCGCACTGTCAGAGGCAGCTCCACAGGGCACCCAGGTGACTGATGGGTGGGAAGATGGCACAGAGGACGACTGGCGCGTAGGGGGTCCAGTTGAGGAGGGGGTCGGAACAAGCCCCATCAGACGGAGGAATCCGGTCTGGGTGACCTGTCCCAGCAGGCTGACGTGGTCAACGAGCCATTCGAGATGACGTGCAGTCTCTCCATGAAAAGACTGCAGGTCACCTCGCATGGCCCGTTGACGCAACGCCACACCAGCCAGGACAGGCTCAACCCGGACCTGGATAGCCACGTCCGCAGGCAGAGGAAGGCCAGTTGACGTCAGCTCATCCCCTGCCTGAAAACGGGTCTGGACGTAGGCATCCCTGCTGGTGCAAGATGATGCAGGGACAGGATCGGGGACAGGATTGCACACAGGCACCTCCGCGGCCGCCTGTGCTGCCTCCTGTCCCTGGTCCTGGACTGCACCACTAGCACCAGTGGGATCCCCACCTCCAGACCCCGTCTCTGGTGCTTGCGCGGCCCCCTCCTCCACCAAACCCCCCACCAACCTGGATGACTCTGTGCCATCTTCCCCTGTTGGGCCCTGTGGGGTCCCAGCTGCCCCTTCTGCTGCCGAGGAGTCCAACTGCAACCTCCGCCTCTTGGACCTCCCCCCGGCAGCTGCGGCCTGGGACGCGGCACCGGACTCCTCACTCCCCGACGAGATGACAACACGGGAGGGGAGCCGGGCCTTGCGTCTCCGGCTGGCGGTCGGATCCCCGCCGCTGTGCTCCACAGCACCTTCTCCGCCCTCTTCATCAGTTGACGCTGCAGACAGGGAGAAACAAAACACAGGCATCAGGGCACTGTACAATGGACACATACACGCATGACAGTTGCACATGAGTGGCATTGGCAAACCTCAGACATGTCATCACAATCCCCAACACACATGTCATTGCAACTGGCACACATGAGCCATACCACAGCCATATCGCAACTGCCACCACCATCCCTACACATACAACAGCATCAGCAGCCAAAGGGGAGCCATACATCACATGCAACACAGGAAGTGCACCACACATGTACACACACCACCACACTTGCATGCATGTCTACACCTCTGCCAAGTGTCGCACTGTTCAGACGGGCATCCATGTCACATCTGCCAATCATGCTTCCACATACCGCTGTCACATGCATCCATGTAGCATCACTGTTGCACCTTTGACAAATACACACACATGCACATGTACACAGTGCTCATACATGCAGCCGAAAACAACATACATGCCTGACATCACGGACATGTCTACTTACATACACATTCATCCAAACATGTGTGCACGCACAACTGCATTTGCCATGCAAGCCCACACACACAAGCACCATCCATGTCTCACACATTACAGCCCTCGCATGTGTCAGCCCCACGGCCCTGTACACCCCCACCCATACTCCACCCCATACAAACAGATGTGCAACCGGCACAATGGGGAATGATCACCACACGCCCTGCTCACAACCAGGATGCATGTACACTCACCGCTCGACTCCAGACGGCTCTGCTTCTCTAGGACCTGGACGTGGAGCGCTGGGGATATGCGTTCCAGGACCCCCATCTGTTCTTCCGACAAGTGGCCCCGGCGCCCCTTGGCATCCGCTGCCTTCAAGAGGCGCCGGGCCTTGTTCAGGGTCCTGGACCTGAAGTCCTCCCAGCGCTTCCTGACATGTTGTAAGTCCCGGACTGCCACCCCCTCCGCGTTGATGGCAGTCACGATGTCAGTCCAGATCCGAGTCCGTCCTTCCTTGTCGGCGCGGAAACTTCCAAAGAGGGCATCATACTGCCCCAGGACTTGCTCCACCAGGACACCAACTTCGGTGGCACTGAAGCTGGTGCCCCTCTGCCTCTCTGGCCGGGGGTTGTCAGTGGTCACAGATGGTGTTAGCCCCGACATGACAACCCCAGAGGCAGGAGTGGGTGGGCAACTGGGTCCTGGGGCTGGGCTGTGGAGCGATGGAATTCCAGTCGGGAGTCTTCTGTTCCAGCAGGGGTGGTCACAGCAACAGCACCCCTGGCTGATGTGCAGGCAGCAAATGGCAGTGCACGTGGGCAGCAGGCAGTCAGGCAGCAGCAGATAGCAGGTGGGAGCGTGCTCGGGGCTCTGGGGGGCAGTAATTCGGCCTTCTGGGCAGGAGCGTGGTCTCCCGTGTGCTCACGCGTGGCCAGCTTGGTACGGAGTGAATTGGCACGTGAAAATCCTGCACGTCAGCGTGAAAACCGAGGAAAGGCCCTTAGCGCGTAAGCGCGTCAGCACGCATACGCGATTCCATTGGACCAAAGGCCCTCAGCGCGTAGGCGCGTCTGTGACGTGACCCGCACGGGTGTTTCCCACACAGCACGTGATGACAGAGCACACGTGGAAAGACTGCACGTCAGAGTCTCATCGCGTGTAATTGGACAAAAGTGCGTGTACACGCGATTGGCCTATGTACGTGTATATGAGGTGTGCGCGGACACTTACACACGCAAGTACGTCAGCGCACCTGTATCCCGGTGTACGGCCATTTCCACCAATCACACGCAATGAGACTCTGACGTGCAGTCTTTCCACGTGTGCTCTGTCATCACGTGCTGTGTGGGAAACACCCGTGCGGGTCACGTCACAGACGCGCTTACGCGCTGAGGGCCTTTGGTCCAATGGAATCGCGTATGCGTGCTGACGTACTTACGCGCTAAGGGCCTTTCCTCGGTTTTCACGCTGACGTGCAGGATTTTCACGTGCCAATTCACTCCGTACCAAGCTGGCCACGCGTGAGCACACGGGAGACCACGCTCCTGCCCAGAAGGCCGAATTACTGCCCCCCAGAGCCCCGAGCACGCTCCCACCTGCTATCTGCTGCTGCCTGACTGCCTGCTGCCCACGTGCACTGCCATTTGCTGCCTGCACATCAGCCAGGGGTGCTGTTGCTGTGACCACCCCTGCTGGAACAGAAGACTCCCGACTGGAATTCCATCGCTCCACAGCCCAGCCCCAGGACCCAGTTGCCCACCCACTCCTGCCTCTGGGGTTGTCATGTCGGGGCTAACACCATCTGTGACCACTGACAACCCCCGGCCAGAGAGGCAGAGGGGCACCAGCTTCAGTGCCACCGAAGTTGGTGTCCTGGTGGAGCAAGTCCTGGGGCAGTATGATGCCCTCTTTGGAAGTTCCCGCGCCGACAAGGAAGGACGGACTCGGATCTGGACAGACATCGTGACTGCCATCAACGCGGAGGGGGTGGCAGTCCGGGACTTACAACATGTCAGGAAGCGCTGGGAGGACTTCAGGTCCAGGACCCTGAACAAGGCCCGGCGCCTCTTGAAGGCAGCGGATGCCAAGGGGCGCCGGGGCCACTTGTCGGAAGAACAGATGGGGGTCCTGGAACGCATATCCCCAGCGCTCCACGTCCAGGTCCTAGAGAAGCAGAGCCGTCTGGAGTCGAGCGGTGAGTGTACATGCATCCTGGTTGTGAGCAGGGCGTGTGGTGATCATTCCCCATTGTGCCGGTTGCACATCTGTTTGTATGGGGTGGAGTATGGGTGGGGGTGTACAGGGCCGTGGGGCTGACACATGCGAGGGCTGTAATGTGTGAGACATGGATGGTGCTTGTGTGTGTGGGCTTGCATGGCAAATGCAGTTGTGCGTGCACACATGTTTGGATGAATGTGTATGTAAGTAGACATGTCCGTGATGTCAGGCATGTATGTTGTTTTCGGCTGCATGTATGAGCACTGTGTACATGTGCATGTGTGTGTATTTGTCAAAGGTGCAACAGTGATGCTACATGGATGCATGTGACAGCGGTATGTGGAAGCATGATTGGCAGATGTGACATGGATGCCCGTCTGAACAGTGCGACACTTGGCAGAGGTGTAGACATGCATGCAAGTGTGGTGGTGTGTGTACATGTGTGGTGCACTTCCTGTGTTGCATGTGATGTATGGCTCCCCTTTGGCTGCTGATGCTGTTGTATGTGTAGGGATGGTGGTGGCAGTTGCGATATGGCTGTGGTATGGCTCATGTGTGCCAGTTGCAATGACATGTGTGTTGGGGATTGTGATGACATGTCTGAGGTTTGCCAATGCCACTCATGTGCAACTGTCATGCGTGTATGTGTCCATTGTACAGTGCCCTGATGCCTGTGTTTTGTTTCTCCCTGTCTGCAGCGTCAACTGATGAAGAGGGCGGAGAAGGTGCTGTGGAGCACAGCGGCGGGGATCCGACCGCCAGCCGGAGACGCAAGGCCCGGCTCCCCTCCCGTGTTGTCATCTCGTCGGGGAGTGAGGAGTCCGGTGCCGCGTCCCAGGCCGCAGCTGCCGGGGGGAGGTCCAAGAGGCGGAGGTTGCAGTTGGACTCCTCGGCAGCAGAAGGGGCAGCTGGGACCCCACAGGGCCCAACAGGGGAAGATGGCACAGAGTCATCCAGGTTGGTGGGGGGTTTGGTGGAGGAGGGGGCCGCGCAAGCACCAGAGACGGGGTCTGGAGGTGGGGATCCCACTGGTGCTAGTGGTGCAGTGCAGGACCAGGGACAGGAGGCAGCACAGGCGGCCGCGGAGGTGCCTGTGTGCAATCCTGTCCCCGATCCTGTCCCTGCATCATCTTGCACCAGCAGGGATGCCTACGTCCAGACCCGTTTTCAGGCAGGGGATGAGCTGACGTCAACTGGCCTTCCTCTGCCTGCGGACGTGGCCATCCAGGACCGGGTTGAGCCTGTCCTGGCTGGTGTGGCGTTGCGTCAACGGGCCATGCGAGGTGACCTGCAGTCTTTTCATGGAGAGACTGCACGTCATCTCGAATGGCTCGTTGACCACGTCAGCCTGCTGGGACAGGTCACCCAGGCCGGATTCCGCTGTCTGATGGGGCTTGCTCCGACCCCCTCCTCAACTGGACCCCCTACGCGCCAGTCGTCCTCTGTGCCATCTTCCCACCCATCAGTCACCTGGGTGCCCTGTGGAGCTGCCTCTGACAGTGCGGCCAGGCTGGTGGAGGAGGCATCCCTGCCACAGTCGGGAGTCGGACGTCCAGCAGGGGTGGCCACATCAACAGGTGCACCCCAGCCGGCGGAGGATGTGCAGGCAGCAGGAGGCAGTGCACGGGCAGAGGCAGAGCAGCAGCAGCAGCAAGATGGTGGGAGCCATGAAGGCTCGGGGCCTTCGACATCGGAGGGGCAGGCATCGGCCGGAGGGCAGGAGGACCCAGGACAGAGAGTGTCTTCCGTGTGGCAGCGGTTGGGCCACGCCATAGGTGCGGAGCGGCGGCGGGCGGAAGAGGCGCGGCTCACAATGGTCAGGGCGGAGAACTCCATGCGGAGGGCCCTGAGGCGGGCCGAGTGCCTCGAGGCAATCCGCAGGGGGTTGGAGGAGGACACGGCGTCGTCCCTGCGGACCCTCGGGGCCATGGAACTGGACCGCCTCCGGGACATCGAACAGGAGTTCGATGATGCCCTGGCCCGGAACACCACAGAGTGAGCTGCTGGACTTGCCCGCCGCCTTTGTATATAGTTCTTTATTTTTAGGTTTCCTTTCGTTCTTATTATTATTTGGAGTCGACGGACACTGCTCCACCTTTTGTATATAGTTGATATTTAGGTAGGTTTTTTAGGAGGTTTCCTTAGTTCAGTTGTGTTGATGGACCCTTGTTATTTTTGTACTTAGTTCTTTGTTGCATGGAGAGTTTTTACATTTCACTTTGGACATGATTTTTTGGATTTGATTTTCTAGTTTTGTGTTTTTATGCGGACATGCAGCTTATTTTTTCAACATTTACATTGTAGTTAGTTTTCTTTCTTTGGCATTTGTATTTTTTTCAATACATTTTTTTTTCCATTGTTCACTGTGTGGTTTTCATCTCATTGGTTTCATGCATGTCATGTTGTGTGTTTTCCCATTCAATTTGAAAATATGTGTGTGACGGACATGGGTTCATTTGCTTCATGTACATTGGGGGTGTAACATGTGATTTCCATTTCCATGTGGGTGAATGGGTTACTTGGTAGGTCTTTTTGGCTGTGGAGGCTGACCATTACGCACATGATTGGGGATTGTGAGGACCTGGTGGGGGCTGCACATGGTGGCAGGGGGGTGGGGGTGGTGGGTGACATGAGTGGGGGCCTGGTGGAGGCTGCCCCTGCACTGCTGGGGGGTGGGGGTGGTGGGAGACATGAGTGGGGGCCTGGTGGAGGGTGCCCCTGGTGGCTGGGGGGTGGGGGTGGTGGGTGACATGAGTGGGGCCTGGTGGAGGCTGCCCCTGCACTGCTGGGGGGTGGGGGTGGTGGGAGACATGAGTGGGGGACTTGGAGAGGGTGCCCCTGGTGGCGGGGGGGTGGGGGTGATAGGGGGACATGAGTGGGGGCCTGGTGGAGGCTGCCCCTGCACGGCTGGGGGGTGGGGGTGGTGGGAGACATGAGTTGGACATGGGTGGGGGCCTGCTGGCAGGTGCCCCACAGTGCTGGGGGGTGGGGGTGGTGGGAGACATGAGTGGGGCCCTGGTGGAGGGTGACCCTGGTGCTGGGGGTGGGGGTGGTGGGAGACATGAGTTGGACATGGGTGGGGGCCTACTGGCAGGTGCCCCACAGTGCTGGGGGGTGGGGGTGATAGGGGACATGAGTGGGGGCCTGGTGGAGGCTTGCCCCTGCACGGCTGGGGGGTGGGGGTGGTGGGAGACATGAGTTGGACATGGGTGGGGGCCTGCTGGCAGGTGCCCCACAGTGCTGGGGTGTGGGGGTGGTGGGAGACATGAGTGGGGCCCTGGTGGAGGGTGACCCTGGTGGCTGGGGGGTGGGGGTGGTGGGAGACATGAGTTGGACATGGGTGGGGGCCTACTGGCAGGTGCCCCACAGTGCTGGGGGTGGGGGTGGTGGGGTGACATGAGTTGGACATGGGTGGGGGCCTGCTGGCAGGTGCCCCACAGTGCTGGCGGGTGGGGGTGGTGGGAGACATGAGTTGGACATGGGTGGGGGACTGCTGGCATGTGCCCCACAGTGCTGGGGGGTGGGGGTGCAAGGGGACATGTGTTGGTGTTCATTAGTTCAAGGGAGACATGTGCCTTTTGCTGGGGGGCATGCCCATGTTGGGTGGGCTGCCTGCGGGACATGACCAGGGATGCAGGGTAGTCCCCTGTGGTGTGTGCTGCCTGCAGGGGCCGTGGAGGGTGTACAGGGTACACCTGGGAGGACCCACACTGTCAAATCACATGTGGGACTCCCCGGCACCCCTGAAATACACGTACCGTGCAGAAATCGCGTGTAAAACTTCCCGCGCACCCCTGAAATACACGCGCCCAGGCTATTCGCGTGTGGAACTTCCCGCGCACCCCTGAAATACACGCGCCCAGGCTATTCGCGTGTGGAACTACCCGCGCACCCCTGAAATACACGCGCCCAGGCTATTCGCGTGTGGAACTTCCCGCGCACCCCTCAAATTCACGCGCCCAGGCTATTCGCGTGTGAAACTTCACGCGAACCCCTGAAATACACGTAGCACGCTCCCCCAGGCCCGATCGCGTGAGGAACTTCCCGCGAACCCCTCAAATTCACGCGCCCAGGCTATTCGCGTGTGAAACTTCACGCGAACCCCTGAAATACACGTAGCACGCTCCCCCAGGCCCGATCGCGTGAGGAACTTCCCGCGAACCCCTGTAATACACGTAGCCCGCTCCCCCAGGCCCGATCGCGTGAGGAACTTCCCGCGCACCCCTCAAATTCACGCGCCCAGGCTATTCGCGTGTGGAACTACCCGCGCACCCTGAAATACACGCGCCCAGGCTATTCGCGTGTGGAACTTCCCGCGCACCCCTCAAATTCACGCGCCCAGGCTATTCGCGTGTGGAACTTCCCGCGAACCCCTGAAATACACGCGCCCAGGCTATTCGCGTGTGGAACTTCCCGCGCACCCTGAAATACACGCGCCCAGGCTATTCGTGTGTGGAACTTCCCGCGCACCCCTGAAATACACGCGCCCAGGCTATTCGCGTGTGGAACTTCCCGCGAACCCCTGTAATACACGCGCCCAGGCTATTCGCGTGTGGAACTTCCCGCGAACCCCTGTAATACACGTAGCCCGCTCCCCCAGGCCCGATCGCGTGAGGAACTTCCCGCGCACCCCTCAAATTCACGCGCCCAGGCTATTCGCGTGTGAAACTTCACGCGAACCCCTGAAATACACGTAGCACGCTCCCCCAGGCCCGATCGCGTGAGGAACTTCCCGCGAACCCCTGTAATACACGTAGCCCGCTCCCCCAGGCCCGATCGCGTGTGGAACTTCCCGCGCACCCCTCAAATTCACGCGCCCAGGCTATTCGTGTGTGGAACTTCCTGCGCACCCCTGAAATACACGCGCCCAGGCTATTCGCGTGTGGAACTTCCCGCGAACCCCTGAAATACACGCGCCCAGGCTATTCGCGTGTGGAACTTCCCGCGAACCCCTGTAATACACGTAGCCCGCTCCCCCAGGCCCGATCGCGTGTGGAACTTCCCGCGCACCCCTCAAATTCACGCGCCCAGGCTATTCGCGTGTGAAACTTCACGCGAACCCCTGTAATACACGTAGCCCGCTCCCCCAGGCCCGATCGCGTGTGGAACTTCACGCGAACCCCTGTAATACACGTAGCCCGCTCCCCCAGGCTCGATCGCGTGAGGAACTTCACGCGAACCCCTGTAATACACGTAGACCGCTCCCCCAGGCCCGATCGCGTGAGGAACTTCACGCGAACCCCTGTAATACACGTAGCCCGCTCCCCCATGCCCGATCGCGTGAATGACTTCACGCGAACCCCTGTGATGCACGTACCCTGCAAATCGCGTGTGACACTTCCCGCGCACCCCGGTATACATGCACACGTATTTTTTGTCAGCGGGTGTCCGTGTTTGTGGGTACCCCTTTGCACGTCATTTTTCCTGGAGGCCCACAGTATGGGACATTCATCATGGCAGTATATAGGTGCTATTTGTTGGCGCACCTTTTGGCGCACATTTCTTACAGCCGCAGAGACGCTACCGCCTCCTTTCTTGTGGCGGTCGTGTTTGTGCCTGTGCGCTGGTTTGAGCGTGTGCTTTTTTCCCCTATTCTATTCCATGAATACGTGTTGTAGGCGAGCGTGTGGGCGTTCCGCGCACTTGTGCCCTGTACTTCCCCCGTGACGCCCACGTTTTGGCAAGTTGTTCCCCATTCCGAGTGTTACGCCCGTGTTCCGCCTACTTTTATTGCGTGCGCCGCGCTATGTGCGAATTTCGCTGTGGCCTGTGCGATTTTCGCTGTGACCTGGCGCACGCTGTTAGATGGCCTGTGCGCCAACGTGCGCCAACGTGCGCCGCGCACTTTTTTATCGCACATCCGCTGGTTTTCTCGCGCACGGCCTTCCATGAATCGACGTGCGCTGCTTTTCGTGCGATTTTCGCACTTGCACTGCGATTTTCGCTATTCCACTGCGATTCGCACGTTTTTGCCCACTTGCGCCGCGCTAATTATTCCATGAATCGGCCTCATAATGTTACCAATTGACAGGGTAATTCATAGAATTTCGCAGAAAAGTGTCGCAAGCGGCTGGCGCAGAGTGTCCGCGTGCGATTGACTGCGCCAGGCACGTGCGCTAAAACCGATTTCCGCGCACAGCGTATTCATGGATTTCAGGCTCCCAAACCAGCCGTGGCGCAGAGTATCGCAGCGACCCTGCAGCAGCGCCAGTAACGCCCCCAAGAACGCCCTCGCGCAAGGAAAAGCCATCAAAATCGCTAAATCATCGCAAAGGGCAGCGCTAACCCTGGACCAGTCCACAGGGCTGCCAAACAAGGAACGCAAAGCGGGTAACGTGCATATCAGGGGTACGCGTGAAGTTTTACACGCGATTAGCCAGGGCACGTGTATCACAGGGGTACGCAGGAATTATCACACGCGATTTGGCTGGGTACGTATATTACAGGGGTGCGCGGGAATTATCACACGCGATTTGGCTGGGTACGTGTATTCCAGGGGTGCGCGGGAATTATCACACGCGATTTGGCTGGGTACGTGTATTCCAGGGGTGCGCGGGAATTATCACACGCGATTTGGCTGGGTAGGTGTATTACAGGGGTACACGGGAAGTTCTACACGCGATTCGGCTGGGTACGTGTATTACAGGGGTGCGCGGGAATTCTCACATGCGATTTGGCCAGGTACGTGTATTACAGGGGTGCGTGGGAATTATCACACGCGATTTGGCTTGGTACGTGTATTACAGGGGTGCGTGGGAAGTTGTACACGCGATTGGCCAGGGTACGTGTATTACAGGGGTATGTGGGAATTATCACACGCGATTTGGCTGGGTACGTGTATTACAGGGGTACACGGGAAGTTCTACACGCGATTCGGCTGGGTACGTGTATTACAGGGGTGCGCGGGAATTCTCACATGCGATTTGGCCAGGTACGTGTATTACAGGGGTGTGCAGGAATTATCACACGCAATTAGGCTGGGTGGGTCCTCACAGGTGTTCCCTGTACACCCTCCACAGCCCCTGCAGGCAGCCCACAAAACAGGGGACTACCCTGCACACCTGCTCATGTCCCCCTGCACCCCCACCCCCCAGCCACCAGGGTCACCCTCCACCAGGCCCCCACTCATGTCACCCACCACCCCCACCCCCCAGCCACCAGGGTCACCCTCCACCAGGCCCCCACTCATGTCTCCCACCCCCCCCACCCCCCATCAGTGCAGGGGCAGCCTCCACCAGGCCCCCACTCATGTCACCCACCACCCCCACCCCCCAGCCACCAGGGTCACCCTCCACCAGGCCCCCACTCATGTCACCCACCACCCCCACCCCCCAGCCACCAGGGGCAGCCTCCACCAGGCCCCCACTCATGTCTCCCACCACCCCCACCCCCCCGCCACCAGGGGCACCCTCCACCAGGCCCCCACTCATGTCTCCCACCACCCCCACCCCCCAGCCACCAGGGCACCCTCCACCAGGCCCCCGCTCAGGTCACCCACCACCCCCACCCCCCAGCCACCAGGGTCACCCTCCACCAGGCCCCCACTCATGTCTCCCACCACCCCCACCCCCCAGCCACCAGGGTCACCCTCCACCAGGCCCCCACTCATGTCTCCCACCACCCCCACCCCCCAGCAGTGCAGGGGCAGCCTCCACCAGGCCCCCACTCATGTCTCCCACCACCCCCACCCCCCAGCCACCAGGGTCACCCTCCACCAGGCCCCCACTCATGTCTCCCACCACCCCCACCCCCCAGCCACCAGGGTCACCCTCCACCAGGCCCCCACTCATGTCTCCCACCACCCCCACACCCCAGCAGTGCAGGGTCACCCTCCACCAGGCCCCCACTCATGTCTCCCACCACCCCCCCCCCAGCCACCAGGGGCACCCTCCACCAGGCCCCCACTCATGTCTCCCACCACCCCCACACCCCAGCAGTGCAGGGTCACCCTCCACCAGGCCCCCACTCATGTCTCCCACCACCCCCATCCCCCCGCCACCAGGGGCACCCTCCACCAGGCCCCCACTCATGTCTCCCACCACCCCCACACCCCAGCAGTGCAGGGTCACCCTCCACCAGGCCCCCACTCATGTCTCCCACCACCCCCACCCCCCAGCAGTGCAGGGGCAGCCTCCACCAGGCCCCCACTCATGTCTCCCACCACCCCCACCCCCCAGCCACCAGGGTCACCCTCCACCAGGCCCCCACTCATGTCTCCCACCACCCCCACCCCCCAGCCACCAGGGTCACCCTCCACCAGGCCCCCACTCATGTCTCCCACCACCCCCACCCCCCAGCCACCAGGGTCACCCTCCACCAGGCCCCCACTCATGTCTCCCACCACCCCCACCCCCCAGCAGTGCAGGGGCAGCCTCCACCAGGCCCCCACTCATGTCACCCACCACCCCCACCCCCCAGCCACCAGGGTCACCCTCCACCAGGCCCCCACTCATGTCACCCACCACCCCCACCCCCCAGCAGTGCAGGGGCAGCCTCCACCAGGCCCCCACTCATGTCTCCCACCACCCCCCCCCCAGCCACCAGGGGCACCCTCCACCAGGCCCCCACTCATGTCTCCCACCACCCCCACACCCCAGCAGTGCAGGGTCACCCTCCACCAGGCCCCCACTCATGTCTCCCACCACCCCCACCCCCCCGCCACCAGGGGCACCCTCCACCAGGCCCCCACTCATGTCTCCCACCACCCCCACACCCCAGCAGTGCAGGGTCACCCTCCACCAGGCCCCCACTCATGTCTCCCACCACCCCCACCCCCCAGCCACCAGGGTCACCCTCCACCAGGCCCCCACTCATGTCTCCCACCACCCCCACCCCCCAGCCACCAGGGTCACCCTCCACCAGGCCCCCACTCATGTCTCCCACCACCCCCACCCCCCAGCCACCAGGGTCACCCTCCACCAGGCCCCCACTCATGTCTCCCACCACCCCCACCCCCCAGCAGTGCAGGGGCAGCCTCCACCAGGCCCCCACTCATGTCACCCACCACCCCCACCCCCCAGCCACCAGGGTCACCCTCCACCAGGCCCCCACTCATGTCACCCACCACCCCCACCCCCCAGCAGTGCAGGGGCAGCCTCCACCAGGCCCCCACTCATGTCTCCCACCACCCCCACCCCCCAGCCACCAGGGTCACCCTCCACCAGGCCCCCGCTCAGGTCACCCACCACCCCCACCCCCCAGCCACCAGGGTCACCCTCCACCAGGCCCCCACTCATGTCTCCCACCACCTCCACCCCCCAGCCACCAGGGGCACCCTCCACCAGGCCCCCACTCATGTCTCCCACCACCCCCACCCCCCAGCCACCAGGGTCACCCTCCACCAGGCCCCCACTCATGTCTCCCACCACCCCCACCCCCCAGCCACCAGGGTCACCCTCCACCAGGCCCCCACTCATGTCTCCCACCACCCCCACCCCCCAGCAGTGCAGGGTCACCCTCCACCAGGCCCCCACTCATGTCTCCCACCACCCCCACCCCCCAGCCACCAGGGTCACCCTCCACCAGGCCCCCACTCATGTCTCCCACCACCCCCACACCCCAGCAGTGCAGGGTCACCCTCCACCATGCCCCCACTCATGTCTCCCACCACCCCCACCCCCCAGCAGTGCAGGGGCAGCCTCCACCAGGCCCCCACTCATGTCTCCCACCACCCCCACACCCCAGCAGTGCAGGGTCACCCTCCACCATGCCCCCACTCATGTCTCCCACCACCCCCACCCCCCAGCAGTGCAGGGGCAGCCTCCACCAGGCCCCCACTCATGTCTCCCACCACCCCCACACCCCAGCAGTGCAGGGTCACCCTCCACCAGGCCCCCACTCATGTCTCCCACCACCCCCACACCCCAGCAGTGCAGGGTCACCCTCCACCAGGCCCCCACTCATGTCTCCCACCACCCCCACACCCCAGCAGTGCAGGGTCACCCTCCACCAGGCCCCCACTCATGTCTCCCACCACCCCCACCCCCCTGCCACCATGTGCAGCCCCCACCAGGTCCTCACAATGTGCGTAATGGTCAGCCTCCACAGCCAAAAAGCCCTACCAAGTAACCCATTCACCCACATGGAAATGGAAATCACATGTTACACCCCCAATGTTCATGAAGCAAATGAACCCATGTCCGTCACACACATATTTTCCAATTGAATGGGAAAACACACAACATGACATGCATGAAACCAATGAGATGAAACCACACAGTGAACAATGTTAAAAAAAATGTATTAGAAAAAAATACGAATGCTAAAGAAAGAAAACTAACTACAATGTAAATGTGAAAAAAGAAGCTGCATGTCCGCATAAAAACACAAAACTAGAAAATCTAATCCAAAAAATTTTGTCCAAAGTCAAATGTCAAAACTCTCCGTGCAACAAAGAACTATGTACAAAAATAACAAGGGTCCATCATCACAACAGAACTAAGGAAACCTCCTAAAAAACCTACCTAAATATCAACTATATACAAAAAGTGGAGCAGTGTCCGTCGACTCCAAATCATAAGAAAAACCAAAGGAAACCTAAAACTAAAGAACTATATACAAAGGCGGCGGGCAAGTCCAGCGGCTCACTCTGTGGTGTTCCGGGCCAGGGCATCATCGAACTCCTGTTCGATGTCCCGGAGGCGGTCCAGTTCCATGGCCCCGAGGGTCCGCAGGGACGACGCCGTGTCCTCCTCCAACCCCCTGCGGATAGCCTCGAGGCACTCGGCCCGCCTCAGGGCCCTCCGCATGGAGTTCTCCGCCCTGACCATTGTGAGCCGCGCCTCTTCCGCCCGCCGCCGCTCCGCACCTATGGCGTGGCCCAACCGCTGCCACACGGAAGACACTCTCTGTCCTGGGTCCTCCTGCCCTCCGGCCGATGCCTGCCCCTCCGATGTCGAAGGCCCCGAGCCTTCATGGCTCCCACCATCTTGCTGCTGCTGCTGCTCTGCCTCTGCCCGTGCACTGCCTCCTGCTGCCTGCACATCCTCCGCCGGCTGGGGTGCACCTGTTGATGTGGCCACCCCTGCTGGACGTCCGACTCCCGACTGTGGCAGGGATGCCTCCTCCACCAGCCTGGCCGCACTGTCAGAGGCAGCTCCACAGGGCACCCAGGTGACTGATGGGTGGGAAGATGGCACAGAGGACGACTGGCGCGTAGGGGGTCCAGTTGAGGAGGGGGTCGGAACAAGCCCCATCAGACGGAGGAATCCGGTCTGGGTGACCTGTCCCAGCAGGCTGACGTGGTCAACGAGCCATTCGAGATGACGTGCAGTCTCTCCATGAAAAGACTGCAGGTCACCTCGCATGGCCCGTTGACGCAACGCCACACCAGCCAGGACAGGCTCAACCCGGACCTGGATAGCCACGTCCGCAGGCAGAGGAAGGCCAGTTGACGTCAGCTCATCCCCTGCCTGAAAACGGGTCTGGACGTAGGCATCCCTGCTGGTGCAAGATGATGCAGGGACAGGATCGGGGACAGGATTGCACACAGGCACCTCCGCGGCCGCCTGTGCTGCCTCCTGTCCCTGGTCCTGGACTGCACCACTAGCACCAGTGGGATCCCCACCTCCAGACCCCGTCTCTGGTGCTTGCACGGCCTCCTCCTCCACCAGACCCCCCACCAACCTGGATGACTCTGTGCCATCTTCCCCTGTTGGGCCCTGTGGGGTCCCAGCTGCCCCTTCTGCTGCCGAGGAGTCCAACTGCAACCTCCGCCTCTTGGACCTCCCCCCGGCAGCTGCGGCCTGGGACGCGGCACCGGACTCCTCACTCCCCGACGAGATGACAACACGGGAGGGGAGCCGGGCCTTGCGTCTCCGGCTGGCGGTCGGATCCCCGCCGCTGTGCTCCACAGCACCTTCTCCGCCCTCTTCATCAGTTGACGCTGCAGACAGGGAGAAACAAAACACAGGCATCAGGGCACTGTACAATGGACACATACACGCATGACAGTTGCACATGAGTGGCATTGGCAAACCTCAGACATGTCATCACAATCCCCAACACACATGTCATTGCAACTGGCACACATGAGCCATACCACAGCCATATCGCAACTGCCACCACCATCCCTACACATACAACAGCATCAGCAGCCAAAGGGGAGCCATACATCACATGCAACACAGGAAGTGCACCACACATGTACACACACCACCACACTTGCATGCATGTCTACACCTCTGCCAAGTGTCGCACTGTTCAGACGGGCATCCATGTCACATCTGCCAATCATGCTTCCACATACCGCTGTCACATGCATCCATGTAGCATCACTGTTGCACCTTTGACAAATACACACACATGCACATGTACACAGTGCTCATACATGCAGCCGAAAACAACATACATGCCTGACATCACGGACATGTCTACTTACATACACATTCATCCAAACATGTGTGCACGCACAACTGCATTTGCCATGCAAGCCCACACACACAAGCACCATCCATGTCTCACACATTACAGCCCTCGCATGTGTCAGCCCCACGGCCCTGTACACCCCCACCCATACTCCACCCCATACAAACAGATGTGCAACCGGCACAATGGGGAATGATCACCACACGCCCTGCTCACAACCAGGATGCATGTACACTCACCGCTCGACTCCAGACGGCTCTGCTTCTCTAGGACCTGGACGTGGAGCGCTGGGGATATGCGTTCCAGGACCCCCATCTGTTCTTCCGACAAGTGGCCCCGGCGCCCCTTGGCATCCGCTGCCTTCAAGAGGCGCCGGGCCTTGTTCAGGGTCCTGGACCTGAAGTCCTCCCAGCGCTTCCTGACATGTTGTAAGTCCCGGACTGCCACCCCCTCCGCGTTGATGGCAGTCACGATGTCAGTCCAGATCCGAGTCCGTCCTTCCTTGTCGGCGCGGGAACTTCCAAAGAGGGCATCATACTGCCCCAGGACTTGCTCCACCAGGACACCAACTTCGGTGGCACTGAAGCTGGTGCCCCTCTGCCTCTCTGGCCGGGGGTTGTCAGTGGTCACAGATGGTGTTAGCCCCGACATGACAACCCCAGGGGCAGGAGTGGGTGGGCAACTGGGTCCTGGGGCTGGGCTGTGGAGCGATGGAATTCCAGTCGGGAGTCTTCTGTTCCAGCAGGGGTGGTCACAGCAACAGCACCCCTGGCTGATGTGCAGGCAGCAAATGGCAGTGCACGTGGGCAGCAGGCAGTCAGGCAGCAGCAGATAGCAGGTGGGAGCGTGCTCGGGGCTCTGGGGGGCAGTAATTCGGCCTTCTGGGCAGGAGCGTGGTCTCCCGTGTGCTCACGCGTGGCCAGCTTGGTACGGAGTGAATTGGCACGTGAAAATCCTGCACGTCAGCGTGAAAACCGAGGAAAGGCCCTTAGCGCGTAAGCGCGTCAGCACGCATACGCGATTCCATTGGACCAAAGGCCCTCAGCGCGTAGGCGCGTCTGTGACGTGACCCGCACGGGTGTTTCCCACACAGCACGTGATGACAGAGCACACGTGGAAAGACTGCACGTCAGAGTCTCATCGCGTGTAATTGGACAAAAGTGCGTGTACACGCGATTGGCCTATGTACGTGTATATGAGGTGTGCGCGGACACTTACACACGCAAGTACGTCAGCGCACCTGTATCCCGGTGTACGGCCATTTCCACCAATCACACGCAATGAGACTCTGACGTGCAGTCTTTCCACGTGTGCTCTGTCATCACGTGCTGTGTGGGAAACACCCGTGCGGGTCACGTCACAGACGCGCTTACGCGCTGAGGGCCTTTGGTCCAATGGAATCGCGTATGCGTGCTGACGTACTTACGCGCTAAGGGCCTTTCCTCGGTTTTCACGCTGACGTGCAGGATTTTCACGTGCCAATTCACTCCGTACCAAGCTGGCCACGCGTGAGCACACGGGAGACCACGCTCCTGCCCAGAAGGCCGAATTACTGCCCCCCAGAGCCCCGAGCACGCTCCCACCTGCTATCTGCTGCTGCCTGACTGCCTGCTGCCCACGTGCACTGCCATTTGCTGCCTGCACATCAGCCAGGGGTGCTGTTGCTGTGACCACCCCTGCTGGAACAGAAGACTCCCGACTGGAATTCCATCGCTCCACAGCCCAGCCCCAGGACCCAGTTGCCCACCCACTCCTGCCTCTGGGGTTGTCATGTCGGGGCTAACACCATCTGTGACCACTGACAACCCCCGGCCAGAGAGGCAGAGGGGCACCAGCTTCAGTGCCACCGAAGTTGGTGTCCTGGTGGAGCAAGTCCTGGGGCAGTATGATGCCCTCTTTGGAAGTTCCCGCGCCGACAAGGAAGGACGGACTCGGATCTGGACAGACATCGTGACTGCCATCAACGCGGAGGGGGTGGCAGTCCGGGACTTACAACATGTCAGGAAGCGCTGGGAGGACTTCAGGTCCAGGACCCTGAACAAGGCCCGGCGCCTCTTGAAGGCAGCGGATGCCAAGGGGCGCCGGGGCCACTTGTCGGAAGAACAGATGGGGGTCCTGGAACGCATATCCCCAGCGCTCCACGTCCAGGTCCTAGAGAAGCAGAGCCGTCTGGAGTCGAGCGGTGAGTGTACATGCATCCTGGTTGTGAGCAGGGCGTGTGGTGATCATTCCCCATTGTGCCGGTTGCACATCTGTTTGTATGGGGTGGAGTATGGGTGGGGGTGTACAGGGCCGTGGGGCTGACACATGCGAGGGCTGTAATGTGTGAGACATGGATGGTGCTTGTGTGTGTGGGCTTGCATGGCAAATGCAGTTGTGCGTGCACACATGTTTGGATGAATGTGTATGTAAGTAGACATGTCCGTGATGTCAGGCATGTATGTTGTTTTCGGCTGCATGTATGAGCACTGTGTACATGTGCATGTGTGTGTATTTGTCAAAGGTGCAACAGTGATGCTACATGGATGCATGTGACAGCGGTATGTGGAAGCATGATTGGCAGATGTGACATGGATGCCCGTCTGAACAGTGCGACACTTGGCAGAGGTGTAGACATGCATGCAAGTGTGGTGGTGTGTGTACATGTGTGGTGCACTTCCTGTGTTGCATGTGATGTATGGCTCCCCTTTGGCTGCTGATGCTGTTGTATGTGTAGGGATGGTGGTGGCAGTTGCGATATGGCTGTGGTATGGCTCATGTGTGCCAGTTGCAATGACATGTGTGTTGGGGATTGTGATGACATGTCTGAGGTTTGCCAATGCCACTCATGTGCAACTGTCATGCGTGTATGTGTCCATTGTACAGTGCCCTGATGCCTGTGTTTTGTTTCTCCCTGTCTGCAGCGTCAACTGATGAAGAGGGCGGAGAAGGTGCTGTGGAGCACAGCGGCGGGGATCCGACCGCCAGCCGGAGACGCAAGGCCCGGCTCCCCTCCCGTGTTGTCATCTCGTCGGGGAGTGAGGAGTCCGGTGCCGCGTCCCAGGCCGCAGCTGCCGGGGGGAGGTCCAAGAGGCGGAGGTTGCAGTTGGACTCCTCGGCAGCAGAAGGGGCAGCTGGGACCCCACAGGGCCCAACAGGGGAAGATGGCACAGAGTCATCCAGGTTGGTGGGGGGTTTGGTGGAGGAGGGGGCCGCGCAAGCACCAGAGACGGGGTCTGGAGGTGGGGATCCCACTGGTGCTAGTGGTGCAGTGCAGGACCAGGGACAGGAGGCAGCACAGGCGGCCGCGGAGGTGCCTGTGTGCAATCCTGTCCCCGATCCTGTCCCTGCATCATCTTGCACCAGCAGGGATGCCTACGTCCAGACCCGTTTTCAGGCAGGGGATGAGCTGACGTCAACTGGCCTTCCTCTGCCTGCGGACGTGGCCATCCAGGACCGGGTTGAGCCTGTCCTGGCTGGTGTGGCGTTGCGTCAACGGGCCATGCGAGGTGACCTGCAGTCTTTTCATGGAGAGACTGCACGTCATCTCGAATGGCTCGTTGACCACGTCAGCCTGCTGGGACAGGTCACCCAGGCCGGATTCCGCTGTCTGATGGGGCTTGCTCCGACCCCCTCCTCAACTGGACCCCCTACGCGCCAGTCGTCCTCTGTGCCATCTTCCCACCCATCAGTCACCTGGGTGCCCTGTGGAGCTGCCTCTGACAGTGCGGCCAGGCTGGTGGAGGAGGCATCCCTGCCACAGTCGGGAGTCGGACGTCCAGCAGGGGTGGCCACATCAACAGGTGCACCCCAGCCGGCGGAGGATGTGCAGGCAGCAGGAGGCAGTGCACGGGCAGAGGCAGAGCAGCAGCAGCAGCAAGATGGTGGGAGCCATGAAGGCTCGGGGCCTTCGACATCGGAGGGGCAGGCATCGGCCGGAGGGCAGGAGGACCCAGGACAGAGAGTGTCTTCCGTGTGGCAGCGGTTGGGCCACGCCATAGGTGCGGAGCGGCGGCGGGCGGAAGAGGCGCGGCTCACAATGGTCAGGGCGGAGAACTCCATGCGGAGGGCCCTGAGGCGGGCCGAGTGCCTCGAGGCAATCCGCAGGGGGTTGGAGGAGGACACGGCGTCGTCCCTGCGGACCCTCGGGGCCATGGAACTGGACCGCCTCCGGGACATCGAACAGGAGTTCGATGATGCCCTGGCCCGGAACACCACAGAGTGAGCTGCTGGACTTGCCCGCCGCCTTTGTATATAGTTCTTTATTTTTAGGTTTCCTTTCGTTCTTATTATTATTTGGAGTCGACGGACACTGCTCCACCTTTTGTATATAGTTGATATTTAGGTAGGTTTTTTAGGAGGTTTCCTTAGTTCAGTTGTGTTGATGGACCCTTGTTATTTTTGTACTTAGTTCTTTGTTGCATGGAGAGTTTTTACATTTCACTTTGGACATGATTTTTTGGATTTGATTTTCTAGTTTTGTGTTTTTATGCGGACATGCAGCTTATTTTTTCACATTTACATTGTAGTTAGTTTTCTTTCTTTGGCATTTGTATTTTTTTCAATACATTTTTTTTTTCCATTGTTCACTGTGTGGTTTCATCTCATTGGTTTCATGCATGTCATGTTGTGTGTTTTCCCATTCAATTTGAAAATATGTGTGTGACGGACATGGGTTCATTTGCTTCATGTACATTGGGGGTGTAACATGTGATTTCCATTTCCATGTGGGTGAATGGGTTACTTGGTAGGTCTTTTTGGCTGTGGAGGCTGACCATTACGCACATGATTGGGGATTGTGAGGACCTGGTGGGGGCTGCACATGGTGGCAGGGGGGTGGGGGTGGTGGGTGACATGAGTGGGGGCCTGGTGGAGGCTGCCCCTGCACTGCTGGGGGGTGGGGGTGGTGGGAGACATGAGTGGGGGCCTGGTGGAGGGTGCCCCTGGTGGCTGGGGGGTGGGGGTGGTGGGTGACATGAGTGGGGGCCTGGTGGAGGCTGCCCCTGCACTGCTGGGGGGTGGGGGTGGTGGGAGACATGAGTGGGGGACTGGTGGAGGGTGCCCCTGGTGGCGGGGGGGTGGGGGTGATAGGGGACATGAGTGGGGGCCTGGTGGAGGCTGCCCCTGCACGGCTGGGGGGTGGGGGTGGTGGGAGACATGAGTTGGACATGGGTGGGGGCCTGCTGGCAGGTGCCCCACAGTGCTGGGGGGTGGGGGTGGTGGGAGACATGAGTGGGGCCCTGGTGGAGGGTGACCCTGGTGGCTGGGGGGTGGGGGTGGTGGGAGACATGAGTTGGACATGGGTGGGGGCCTACTGGCAGGTGCCCCACAGTGCTGGGGGGTGGGGGTGATAGGGGACATGAGTGGGGGCCTGGTGGAGGCTGCCCCTGCACGGCTGGGGGGTGGGGGTGGTGGGAGACATGAGTTGGACATGGGTGGGGGCCTGCTGGCAGGTGCCCCACAGTGCTGGGGGGTGGGGGTGGTGGGAGACATGAGTGGGGCCCTGGTGGAGGGTGACCCTGGTGGCTGGGGGGTGGGGGTGGTGGGAGACATGAGTTGGACATGGGTGGGGGCCTACTGGCAGGTGCCCCACAGTGCTGGGGGGTGGGGGTGGTGGGTGACATGAGTTGGACATGGGTGGGGGCCTGCTGGCAGGTGCCCCACAGTGCTGGCGGGTGGGGGTGGTGGGAGACATGAGTTGGACATGGGTGGGGGACTGCTGGCATGTGCCCCACAGTGCTGGGGGGTGGGGGTGCAAGGGGACATGTGTTGGTGTTCATTAGTTCAAGGAGACATGTGCCTTTGCTGGGGGGCATGCCCATGTTGGGTGGGCTGCCTGCGGGACATGACCAGGGATGCAGGGTAGTCCCCTGTGGTGTGTGCTGCCTGCAGGGGCCGTGGAGGGTGTACAGGGTACACCTGGGAGGACCCACACTGTCAAATCACATGTGGGACTCCCCGGCACCCCTGAAATACACGTACCGTGCAGAAATCGCGTGTAAAACTTCCCGCGCACCCCTGAAATACACGCGCCCAGGCTATTCGCGTGTGGAACTTCCCGCGCACCCCTGAAATACACGCGCCCAGGCTATTCGCGTGTGGAACTACCCGCGCACCCCTGAAATACACGCGCCCAGGCTATTCGCGTGTGGAACTTCCCGCGCACCCCTCAAATTCACGCGCCCAGGCTATTCACGTGTGAAACTTCACGCGAACCCCTGAAATACACGTAGCACGCTCCCCCAGGCCCGATCACGTGAGGAACTTCCCGCGAACCCCTCAAATTCACGCGCCCAGGCTATTCGCGTGTGAAACTTCACGCGAACCCCTGAAATACACGTAGCACGCTCCCCCAGGCCCGATCGCGTGAGGAACTTCCCGCGAACCCCTGTAATACACGTAGCCCGCTCCCCCAGGCCCGATCGCGTGAGGAACTTCCCGCGCACCCCTCAAATTCACGCGCCCAGGCTATTCGCGTGTGGAACTACCCGCGCACCCCTGAAATACACGCGCCCAGGCTATTCGCGTGTGGAACTTCCCGCGCACCCCTGAAATTCACGCGCCCAGGCTATTCGCGTGTGGAACTTCCCGCGAACCCCTGAAATACACGCGCCCAGGCTATTCGCGTGTGGAACTTCCCGCGCACCCCTGAAATACACGCGCCCAGGCTATTCGTGTGTGGAACTTCCCGCGCACCCCTGAAATACACGCACCCAGGCTATTCGCGTGTGGAACTTCCCGCGAACCCCTGTAATACACGCGCCCAGGCTATTCGCGTGTGGAACTTCCCGCGAACCCCTGTAATACACGTAGCCCGCTCCCCCAGGCCCGATCGCGTGAGGAACTTCCCGCGCACCCCTCAAATTCACGCGCCCAGGCTATTCGCGTGTGAAACTTCACGCGAACCCCTGAAATACACGTAGCACGCTCCCCCAGGCCCGATCGCGTGAGGAACTTCCCGCGAACCCCTGTAATACACGTAGCCCGCTCCCCCAGGCCCGATCGCGTGTGGAACTTCCCGCGCACCCCTCAAATTCACGCGCCCAGGCTATTCGTGTGTGGAACTTCCCGCGCACCCCTGAAATACACGCGCCCAGGCTATTCGCGTGTGGAACTTCCCGCGAACCCCTGAAATACACGCGCCCAGGCTATTCGCGTGTGGAACTTCCCGCGAACCCCTGTAATACACGTAGCCCGCTCCCCCAGGCCCGATCGCGTGTGGAACTTCCCGCGCACCCCTCAAATTCACGCGCCCAGGCTATTCGCGTGTGAAACTTCACGCGAACCCCTGTAATACACGTAGCCCGCTCCCCCAGGCCCGATCGCGTGTGGAACTTCACGCGAACCCCTGTAATACACGTAGCCCGCTCCCCCAGGCTCGATCGCGTGAGGAACTTCACGCGAACCCCTGTAATACACGTAGACCGCTCCCCCAGGCCCGATCGCGTGAGGAACTTCACGCGAACCCCTGTAATACACGTAGCCCGCTCCCCCAGGCCCGATCGCGTGAATGACTTCACGCGAACCCCTGTGATGCACGTACCCTGCAAATCGCGTGTGACACTTCCCGCGCACCCCGGTATACATGCACACGTATTTTTTGTCAGCGGGTGTCCGTGTTTGTGGGTACCCCTTTGCACGTCATTTTTCCTGGAGGCCCACAGTATGGGACATTCATCATGGCAGTATATAGGTGCTATTTGTTGGCGCACCTTTTGGCGCACATTTCTTACAGCCGCAGAGACGCTACCGCCTCCTTTCTTGTGGCGGTCGTGTTTGTGCCTGTGCGCTGGTTTGAGCGTGCGCTTTTTTCCCCTATTCTATTCCATGAATACGTGTTGTAGGCGAGCGTGTGGGCGTTCCGCGCACTTGTGCCCTGTACTTCCCCCGTGACGCCCACGTTTTGGCAAGTTGTTCCCCATTCCGAGTGTTACGCCCGTGTTCCGCCTACTTTTATTGCGTGCGCCGCGCTATGTGCGAATTTCGCTGTGGCCTGTGCGATTTTCGCTGTGACCTGGCGCACGCTGTTAGATGGCCTGTGCGCCAACGTGCGCCAACGTGCGCCGCGCACTTTTTTATCGCACATCCGCTGGTTTTCTCGCGCACGGCCTTCCATGAATCGACGTGCGCTGCTTTTCGTGCGATTTTCGCACTTGCACTGCGATTTTCGCTATTCCACTGTGATTCGCACGTTTTTGCCCACTTGCGCCGCGCTAATTATTCCATGAATCGGCCTCTGAATATATTCTCGCAGTTCTCTGTTCATTTTATCACAAATAATGTTGTACCATTTCATTCATTTCTGTAAAAAAGGGTTAAACTGTGTTTAAAGGAAATTTCTATAATACAAAAATATCTGAAAACAGATAGCTAGTGTGTATTATTTCTCTCTTTCATTTTGCATGGGAAAAGGTTTAAACGTGGGTAGATTTTTAAACAGTGCAATTGTCATTTTAAAACAGATGTGTGCATGTTTATATTCAGTATGGACAGTTGTGAGTGACTGTTTGTAGCATAGCTTGTTGGAGGTACATGAGCCAACGGGAAGAGAGACTCTCTGGACATAGTTCCATACCGTATATAAGGTAGTGGAAATTACCACAAAAATACCACAATAGCCCATGGTGGCACACAACACTAACACTGAAAATGTGGTATCCCTAAAATGTAGGCCTGAGGTCTCTCTAGTGATCAAGAACAATCTAGATAAAAAACAAGGGATGTTGGATATTGGGGCCACAAATAAACCAACCACTATACCAACCAACCACTCCAATTATCGCGCATATTATCTAAATAGGTCTGAATTCTGAAATAATGCAATGTATTATTGTTATGTGTGATCCAATATGAATACAGAGAGTGATTATTGCTAAAGGTATTTTGGCGGTAAGAAAATACTGCAAAGCCCCAAATATCCACAAAATACCCAACATATTTATGGTGCGTTGCAGGCCGGGAAAGTGATCATAGAGTACCTACTGAGCGTGGCAAGCGTGTCTCACACTGCCATTTGCACATTAAAGGGAACCCATTTTATAATAGCAGTGTGCCACTAAAATCGAATTTCAGAATGTCACAAAGGGAAATCACATTTTCAGACCTAGTGCAATATTTAGAGGCAAAGTTGTTTGCACATGGGACGTGGTCGTCGAACAGCACCTTAGACTGGCGTGACTGCATTCAGGGTGAGGTGCAGAAAGAAAAACTAGACAATATTTTTGCAGAAGGCAGCATAATTCAGGTCTGCCTTACAAGATTATTGAATGCAGCCGATAAAAGTGCAGAGAAAGACTGTTTAATACGGCTATGCGGCAAAATATGGTTTATTTTGAATAAGTCCTTGCGAATGCAGGAGAATGATACCCCAGCTAATTAACAGGTTAAAGACTGAATTAGATGGGGCAAGTAAAAATCAGGAAATGTTAAGAGCAGAATTGGATGTATGCCAAAAAGACAAGCAATTAAAATGCAGAGACTTCGATGCTCAGTAATCCAAAAGCAAGAAACTATTTGAGGATAGTGAGCAAGAATTGGTACACTTAAAAGCCTTAGTGGACCACATTAGACAGGATAAAGATGAGGTTGTTTCAGAAATGCAGATTTTACAAAAAGAACATTGTGAAAAAGAATGTGATCTCCAGAGTGCAGAACAAGAAATGATTAAAATGATTCAAGAAAGAGACAAGAGAAATAAAGAGTTCAATGAATGCCAAATGCAAATGTGCGACATGCAGGAGGTGATTATTAAGATGAGTGATGAAAACAACTATTTGCAAAATGAAGCAAACAGACTCCTTAAAAAGTGTAAGGACTTAGAACAGCAAATGTGCATTCCCAGGTCCCAGGAGAGGCGGCATGGTACCACAGTCAATGGAGTGGAGGTGAATTCTAGCTCTGCCCAAAGAGCGAGTGCTCCAGTGACTGGGCCGGTGACTGAACTTGGTTGCAGCGCCCTTGGGGGATTTGATACTCCCATTGGGGGCAGCCACCAATCTCATACGCCTGAAAAAAGGATTGAATCACAAAATAGTGCAATTCCATGCATTGCAACAAGTAGCCCCATAAAAATAATGAAATCCATTAAAGCCCTGATCAAACCATTTAAAAAGGGAGGTGAATGCTGCATTGATGATCACTTAGAAGTGGTGCATGACAATTTTAAAACATTCCAGATACCTAAGTAACAGTACAGATAATATTTTCATTTAACTTTAGATGCCCCGACGGCCAGCATCATAAGGGGATTAAATGAACAGCAGAATATGACCTGGTTGGAGTTTGAAAAAGAAATTAGGCGTCATTTTTCTCCTTTTCAGTCATTGCAGGAGGCAAAGAAAGTCGCTTACACAATTACTGCTGGACCTAATACATCCCCTTTGCCAATTTTTAAAAGACTTAAAAAGAGCATTTTCTCGCTTTGATGTATCTTTTGACCCAAATTCCAATGAGTTTAAAACTGCATACTTCTATGGGCTACAGAAAGACATCATATCCCAATTGGTCCGTGAATTTGACCGTGACAAGTCCCTTGAATGGATTGTACATCAAAGCACAAAACTATATGAGGTACTCTATTGTCAGGGTAGAGAAAGTGATAAAATGAAAGATACTAGACCTAAATCTAAAGAACCCTCAGCCACAGTAATGGAAAACAGGTCAGCCAAAATGTCCCTTGAGTCTGCTCAAAGCCAAGGTAAAAATAATGTGACACCTGAACAAAGGGGTAATCAACAAAGATCGCCATTTCCTGTACCAATGTTCCAATCACATGATCCTAGTAATAGAGAGAGCTACATCAGCCCTAGGTATTTAGGGGACAGACCCCGGGTAGGATATCGGCCTGATATGGCAGGTATGAACAATAACCAGAGACAAAATCAAGATCAAAGAAATGATGGTCCCTACCAGTCATTGGGGACACAGAGCAGAATTGATCCCAACACCATGGGAGACAGGACATGAGGCAAAACGTGAACTACAATCCAGGTCAGTACAATGATTCCCCACCAGGGGACTATAATCAAAGGATGGTTGCAACCCGCTCCCCTCCACAAATGAATCAAGAGTTCAGAAACCATCCCAACCGACATCAATCACCTGAGAGGTATCAGAATAGATCCAATCAGGGGGAAAACAACCAATATCGACCTAGGCCACAGAAAGAGGATCCTAGAGAGATGGAAAGGTTCCAGTGCCTTGAGGCCCAAGTGAAAATGTTAGCTGAGCAAATAGGAAAGCTCTATACAGCGCAAAAACAACCTTCCAAAGAGGGGGCTGATGGCCATAGCAATGACCGGGGGGCTTCCGAAAAGTGACTAAGTACTCATGATAACTGCAGTGCCAAAATGACAGACTGCTCTGATATAATTTTGCATAACGACTCTGAGATGCCTAATGGATTAAAAATGAAAGTGCCAGTAAATGAACTTGTGACAGAAAGTGCAAATACTTCTAAAAAAGAGGTACGGTTTAACCTAGAGCTAAATAAAACAGTAAAGATTTGCACAAATGAAAAAGAAACATTAGGAATTCCAAAAGAACAAAGGGACAGATTTAAGAAAAATGACTCATGCATGGGGAATACCAGTGAACAGGGAGTAAGTGGGGATGCTATAGCTCCTTCCCTGGGCAAGCAAAACAATGACCAAACACAGACAGAAAAAGGAAATACTCAAAAGGAGGGTACAAGTCAATCACCTGAAGAATTCTTTGAACCACATATTTTTGAAGAGGCTGAAAGGGCTGGTATCACACTAAATGATCACAAATGCACAGAATTAAAAAATGACAAATTGCTGAATGATGTTGTTACACATGTTCAGTTGGAAGGTTGTAATGTGGTCTCTGATGTTACCCAGATGGATGGGCGAACAGTGGCCACACTCCAAAAAACCTCTGATCATGGAGAAATGAATAAAGTCTCTCGCGCAGAAATGGGTAAAAAGGAGGGAAAAATGTCTTTCCATTTACCAATGTGCTTAGCCAAAAGTGAAAAAGACCTGAGAAAGGTGAGCCCTGAAATCAGTAAGAATTCACACTTCTTATGTGTATTAGAGGAAGTTGAGGACAGATATTATGCACCCATCACTGTAGAAGAAAAATGCCACACCTTTGCTATGATTGACACTGGCGCACAGGCCACAATTATGTCCAAGGAACTGGTAAAGAGTATCAATGAAGGGAGACCCCCACAGAGTCAGATCACAGTGAAGGAAAATCAAGGTCCAGTGCATAACTTTAATGGGGAGGAGGTGCCCATCATAGGTGTAAATGAGGTTGACATAAAAATAGGAAAGCACAGAATGAAACAAGAGGTATTGATCACATCTATTTGTGAAATTCCATTTCTGATGGGGACAGATTGCCTGAAAAGATTGTCTCCTCTCATAGATGGGGTGAATGGAGTGCTGTGGTCCTTAACCAAAAAACCATTGAGGCCTAAGAAACTAAAATCACAAAACAGCAATATAAATGAATGTCACACCGTTGCCAAAACAAATGATGCTGTGGAGGTATATCTCCAGAATAGCTGCATACCTAGTGTCACTGTTATATTAATGTGTCAAGACAAAATGCAGAGCGAAAATGAAAAACTACCTGTACAAATATACTTGGATCCAAGGAAAAATTGGCAGACTGCCATAGATGAGCACACATTACGTTTTTATTTAAAAGAGAAAACATGCAAACAGAATATTGCTCCTAAAACAGATTCAGAAAAACACATTACCACTCTGGCAGAAATACACATGGAAGATGAGCAACCATGGGTTCATGTTGGTATAAATGACTATTTTAAAACAATAAAAGCCACTTTAGCGTTTGGACATGAAAGGAGTTTCATTAATGAGAAATTGTTGCAAAAAATAATGGAGAGGGAAGAAATCCCGAAATTTAGGATTAAAAACCAATATGTTTCTGGGTTGGACAGTCCAGACTTTGAAAACCGAATTGCAGGCAGGTGCATGCTTAAAATTAGCATTGGGCAGAAAACAATTTACCATAATGTATGGATAGTGAGTGGAGCACAAAATGAATTTTACATGGGCAATGACATCATGCACAGAATGTGTATGGTGTTAGATTTCCTTAATCAAAAAATATGGTCACGCCTAGGTGGTCCGTCACCTGAATTTGAAGACAAAAGAAGGGCTTATCATTGTGCACAACTGGTTCCTTATGCAATCGAATTACAAATGAGGAAAGATACTATTATTCCTGCATTTACAAAGCAGTTTGAAATAACACTGAAATGCAAAAATGGACAGCAGATGAAAGGCTCTGATGCATTTGTATGCCTGAATGAATCCATACAACAGCAAGGCCTGTATTATGAATACATTCCATTGGTAGACATTGGTGAAGGATCTGTAAAAATTATGGTAAATAATAAAGGTTGTCAGGATATTCATTTAGAGGAAAACTCCCCATTAGGAATGGCCATACAAAAATCACATTATACGGCAGATTTAAATAACATGGTGATTGGAAATATCCCTGAAAAGTATGTAGATGCCAAGGGTGAGTTGCCAGAACACCTGGATTCTAAGCCCAAAGGAATATTTAAAATTCATTCTGTGTATCCTTATGATTCAAATGAGACAGTGTGCTGCCATCAAGAGGATTGCATAATATTTAATTTAAATGAAAATGAAACAGAAAATCAGCCCATTGAAGTGGAAGCTGATATGCCAAAATATTTAAAAGTGGCAGCTTTACAAAAAGACACAGCCACACAGTTAGAGGAAAGCGCCGAGATTCCCTTACCAGAAGATTTTCCAGAATTTTCCAAAATGGTAGAAGAGCAGATCTCCTTAGCGGATGCGTGTGAAAGCAATGAGGATAGGGACAATCTGAGGGAGATATTTATGGAGTTTAAGGATGTATTTGCAAAAGATGCTTATGATTGTGGTTTAACTGATTTACATGTGGCCACACTACCAGAAGGGTGTAGCAGAAATCCAGTGTTTGTACGCCAGTATAGACTACAGCTGGCATGTTTAGAATCATTGGCAGAGATTATTAAAAATTTGGAATCGCGGGGAATAATCAGGCCCATTCATAGCACATCCAAAACACCTATTTTAGGTGTGTTAAAGCCAACTGGTCAATGGCGGCTATGTGCAGACTTGAGAGAGTTAAATAAAAGAGTACCAGTATCTAGATGGACACTGCCATTCATTGATCAGGGCCTAGCTCAGGTACATGGTTCAAATGTATTTACCACATTAGATCTCACCTCTCTATATTGGTGCGTGCCATTGGCAGAGGAGATACAACATTTATTTTCCTTTACATTTGACAGGACTCAATACGCCTGGCTTAGAGCTCCGTTCGGGTACATCAATAGTGGGAGTGAATTTGGCATATTTTTGAGAAAGGCCATGCCGGATGCAGCGGAAAGAGGAACAATAGTTTACGTGGACGATGTCCTGATAAAAAATGAAAGCCTGAAAAGCCATTTTGATGAAATAAGACATGTGCTTGGCCAATTGCAGAAAGCAGGTGCCAAAGTATCTTTGCAAAAAGCACAATGGTGCAAGAAAAAAGTGAACTTTCTAGGGCATGAAGTGACTGAACATGGGCTAAATCCACAAAAGAAGAAAATAGAGGCCATATAAAGATTAAAAGATCCTAAAAATGTGAAAGGAGTACAAAGTTTATTAGGGATGACAGGCTATAACAGAAAGTTCATTGAAAATTATGCAGAAATCACTCAACCATTGACTAAACTGCTTAAACTGAATACTCCCTGGAAATGGGAAAAAGAGCAGTCTGATGCAGTGGCTAAATTAAAGGAATGTCTTGTAAAGGCACCATGTTTAGCATACCCCATAAAGGACAGGGATTTCTTTATAGAAATAGGTTTTTCTGAACATTGTATGTCAGCAGAATTATCACAAAAACACGATTTGAATCACAAAACCATTGTCTATGCAAGTAAGGCATTTTCCCAAGTTGAAATGAAATTTAATGAATGTGAAAAGGCCCTATTAACCACTGTGTGGGCGCTACAACATTTCCGCCCCATTGTTCAGGGAGAAAAGGTGATTATTGAAACAAATCATCAACCTTTGCAATTTTTAGAGAATAAAAGAATTAGATCAGGTAATCTAGCGCAGTCCAGAATCACTTCATGGACGCTGGCATTACAAGGTTTTCCCGTAGAAGTGAGATATGGACAAAATAAAAAGAACCCAATTGCTCAAGGCTTAGCTGACTTACATGACTGCGCAGCTGAACAAATACCAAATGATATGGAAGTGGAAACTAGTTTGCAGGAATTTGAACAATCACCACACAAAGCTTTTGATGAAAAAACATGCAAGGATTTGCCAACTGTATATGTGGATGGTTGTGCTTTTCACATTGAAAATGACAGTAATAAACAATTAGTGGCAGGAATAGGAAATGTCTGGTTGAAATGTGAAGGCGTCCCCAGTATAGGGATGAGGATTGGAGATAGGAGCAGTCAGGTGGTGGAATTGGCAGCCATTTATAAAGCAATTGCTACTGCAGTTGATAAAAAGTTCAGTGCAATTGTCCTGGTGACTGATTCTGACTATGCACTGAATAGCTTTGTGGAGTATTTGCCTGGTTGGAAAGCAAGAGGCATGGTTACATACAACAAAAAGCCACTTAAACATGGAAAAATGATACAAGCCATAGACAAATTGGTGTCAGAGAATAATTTAACAATATACTGGAGAAAAATTTGTGGGCATTTAAGAACACCAGAAGAGGATAAGGAGGGAAATGATAAGGCAGACCACCTGGCTAAGATTGGGGCTGTGATGGGAGAATTGCTACCTATTGATTATTTAATGGGTGAAATACAAATTGATGCAGTGACACGTTCTAAAGCACCAAAAGAGGTAGATCAACCGGTGGTGAAGTGGAGTCATGACACGCCAGACCAAGATTTGATTGAGGCACAAAAGAATGATCGAATTTTGGGAATGTATTATAATCATTTGATAGATCCTGAACAAAATTCTTTAACAGAAAATGATTGTATTGGAAAAGAAGAGTTGAGGGTGCTATTAAAGAACAAAACACCAATTAGATTACAGGATGGACTCATGATTAGAGAGTCCATAACAGGACAAATACAGTGGGTAGTACCCCTTTCATTCAGAGGGCTAATGCTACACCATGCACATGATGCCATAACTGCAGGCCATAGAGGTTCACAAAAAACATTAGAAATACTAAAAGATTATGCTTACTGGCCACATATGTCCCAAGATGTGGAATTATATACTGGAGGATGTCTAGTATGCGCCCAATTTAAACCTGCTTCACCAATGCATAGAGCACCATTGATGAAAAGAGGCCTTACTCTCCCATGGTCAGATTTGCAAATAGACTATGTAGGTCCTTTAAAAAGGTCGAGCAGGGGAAACCGTTATATTTTAAGTGTGGTATGTTTGATGTCGAAGTGGATTGAATGCATTCCTGCACCAGATTGTAGTGCGTAAACAGCAGCCATATTGCTGGTGAACCATGTGTTCTCAAGGTTTGGGTTGCCACAAAGAATTGAGTCAGACAGAGGAAGTCATTTCACAAGTACTCTCATGAGTAAGGTATGGCAAATACTAGGTGTGAAAAGGAAACTACATATCGCATATTGGGCAGCGTCTTCAGGTACAGTTGAAAGGAGCAATAGGTCTGTTGTGGATATTTTAAAGAAATTTGTGGCAGAAGCAGGTTCCAGCTGGGATTTACGTTTACCGTTGGTTTTGATGGCAATCAGATCAACTCCTGCCAAAGCAACAGGTGTTAGCCCCATGAGGTCTTGACAGGTAGGAAAATGGTGTTACCACAACACCTACTATACAGAACACATGAGCAGACACTTGTGAGTGCATCCACAGTTCATGAATATATTGATGAACTGAGGAGGCATTTGCAACATGCATTTGCTTTTGTGCAGAGAAATCTGGAAAGAGCTGCTGACAGTGCAAAGTCTTATTATGACAAAAAGACATCAGTAAAGGAATACAGTGTAGGGGATCAGGTGTACAAGTTTCATTTTGGAAAAAGTAAACAGAAAAATTCTAAATTTCTAGCAGCCTGGCAGGGGCCATTTCGAATTATAGATAAGGTCTCTCCTGTAGTTTATAAAATTTTGAAAAATGAAGGTGAAACGCAATAGAGCAGTTCGCCCATGTAAATCAAATCAAACCATGCCATCCCAGACATGAGATCAGGCAGCTTGAGCATGTAGAAACAGATAAAGTCCCTTGAACACAAAAAGAGAAAAAAAATGGGTACAATCAGGAGGCAGAGACAGAGAAGTTAAAAAGTTGATTGTTATAATGGCACATAAACACTGTAATATATGTAAAAATATATAATATAAAATAAGTAAATAAATAAATAAATATATATAATGGAAGCTCATGGTTGATGTGCAGAGAGAAAATGTATTAAATATTGAATGCTTTTTTATATATGCTTGTTTTCTTTTTAACTTGTGTTTAATTTCAGAAAAAAAAAAGAAAAAAAAAACGAAATGTTTTTACCAAGCATGTTTTATTTTTGGCAAAAGGGTGAAGTTAGTATTGTGCTATGTACTTAATTTGTTTCTTTTCTATTTGATTTATAAAATTAACATTATTTGGTCGAGGTTCCGGGATCAGAGCCCACGGGAGACGATGGAGTCCTGGAGCCCACGTGGACGGATTCCGGGAAAGCCCCAAAGAGGGGTGAAGACCAAGGCTGCCAAGCGATCAGCATTGAAGATGATACCGATGATATGGTTAATGATGATGATATTTGGAGGGATCTTCAAGAATTCAGAAGCACAGGTTGTCATTGAACCTGGACCAGCATCTGGTATCGCGGTGGAAGAGGCACCAGGATTCATCATGACTGATTGAAGGATGATTTTCCAAAATATATACATACCATTGAATCCTGAGATTTTGATTGAAAAACATTTGAACAATACCGGAATTAAGGTTGAACAGACTAAAGAGTGGCTGGAAATAAGAAAAGAGGACACTAAGCAGTCAATAAGAGATATATTAATGCAGTTGGAAAAAACATTCGTCTATTCAGCAGACATTAAGAAGAGGAGAGGAAAGAGAGGTGCAGTGATGCTCGCGATATCAGTGGTAATGTCTATAGTTGGAGCCATAATAGGTACCACAATATCAACAGCCAATTCTATTTCGGTAGGAACACTGAGTATTAAAGCGCAACAACTGAGTATTGACCTAGAAATAATACAAAAAACATTAGATGGAATTAGAGGGGGACTGGATGAACAAGTAAGATTCATAAATGAAACTGCAATCTTCTAAATGAACAAGCGGATGTAATGCAACGGGCGACTAAAATAATACTTAAGCATGACAGAACTTTAAATGAAATATTGAACATAATGAGTCCTGTTGATAGACTATTAACGAATTATATGAGAGAAGTTCAAACTGCAGTTTCACAATTGATTCAAGGACATATCCCCTTGTATTTTGTTTTGCAGGATATTATTCGTCAAATGATAGAAAGATTGACCAGGAGGGAAATTGATATAATACAGGTAAAAATTGCATTCGAAATGGGTAATGCAATGCCGTTATATGTGGACTTGGAAAGACTAGAGATCGGATTTTTGCTATGCATCCCATATGTAGCCCCTGAACGTATTTATCAAACGAAGTGGGTACACAACGTGGGATTTTGGCAAGAGGACAAATTTATTAAGATTAAGACTCCAGAAGTGGTGGCATTTCAGTCATGGGAACCTGAAGTTTATTTAATACCAAACCTGGAAACATGTGTCAAATTTAAAGAACAAAATTATATGTGTCCAAGTAAACCGTTTGTTCCTGATGCCACAGATGCTATTTGTGGTTTGAAATCTGACCCAAGTATATCAGAAGGATGTGAAGTGATTATTAGCAATATGGGGAGTGAAGAACTGGCACAGGCTAAGATGGTCAGAGGTAAATGGTTGGTCAGCACCTGTTTAAAGAACATGACGGTAGTACATTTAAACCATGGAACATACGTGGTTAAACAGGTGAAATATAATGTTTTTTATTTACAGGTTCCAAAGGATACAATTGTGTCAATTGGGGGTTAACATTGTTTCATGTAACAAATGATGTTTGGGAAAGCCAAGTGGAAAATATCGATTTTTTTCAAAGGGATACTTTTCCAATAGATCCGGATGTGGAATATTTATTGAATCACAAAGAAAGACATGTTATAAAAATGAATTCGAGAAAAAACAATATTACAATTAGTAATCTGGGGATAATAGAAGTGGAAAGATTTCATTGGGGAACCTGGGGGGAACGCTCAATAGTGGGTTTGGCTGTCCTGGTGCTAATCATGGGTGGATGGTTGATTGTGCTATCAGTAAAAATGAAAATGTTACTGATTTTAGTAGCTACGTCAGGAAGAGAAAGATATCCCAATACACATGCATGTTAAAAGAAAAAAAAAGAACAAGTTTTTTTTTAGGAATTGGCTTGGATCGTAGCCAAGTTCTAAAAACAAAAGGAGGGTATGTAAGGATATTTGGCGTGTTACAGCACAGAGTACAGCACTACTGCACAGGTAGCAATTTTTTTTGATGCAGCACCACCACATGGGTGTGGTGCATTGCTATATGTGTTGCCAGAGTAACATGGACATATAAGTAAAGACAGGCTATTCAGTCAAAAACGATTTTTACATATAAGATGCAAATCTATTTTTACAGTTAAAAGCACACATTTGCACATTCAAAAATGCACACTATTTTTCACCTTAAATGCCTATGTTGCAAGAGACACATTTGAACATTAATAACTAACCTTATTAATAGCTAACCTGACTAATAAAACTTCATTTAACATAACCCACTAATAAAAATGTGTCTCCACTGCAGAATTAGGCCTACTCTGAAAGTGAACTTTTAAACGCACATTCATTTTTTTTCTCTGCTGCCCTGTCCACATAACTACAGGAAGCAAATAGCTCGAAGGAACAGGAAATCAGTTTGTTACAATTTTTACTGTAGAAATGAGCCATTGTGTAGTGAGGGAGGAGATGACATGATTGATTCTGATTGGAGCAGCGTCATAGCAAGTATCATGCTAGAGGCTGTGATTAGAGTTTTGCTGGGGAAGCTTGAGGAGAGGGGGAGAACGATTGAGATCTTGCAGAGCTGGGAGAAGGACCTGTTTCCTGGCTGAAGCATTCCTGCTGCAAAAGCTGAGAATTCCAGGCAATAACCCCGGTTTGAGAACGGCAGACGCTTGTTTTCACTGGGGTTAATCTTCAAGGGAGCCAAATTCAGAAAGAGAATAGCCGGAGAAAACTCATGCTGAACAGATAAGGTAATTACAGAAGTGTGGGAGCTGTGTGAAAGTGTGCGAAACTGTTCAGTCAGTGTATTCGAGGGAGTCCCAGTCCCTTATCAGCATATTTAATGTTACCAATTGAATATATTCTCGCAGTTCTCTGTTCATTTTATCACAAATAATGTTGTACCATTTCATTTATTTCTGTAAAAAAGTGTTAAACTGTGTTTAAAGGAAATTTCTATAATACAAAAATATCTGAAAACAGATAGCTAGTGTGTATTATTTCTCTCTTTCATTTTGCATGGGAAAAGGTTTAAACGTGGGTAGATTTTTAAACAGTGCAATTGTCATTTTAAAACAGATGTGTGCATGTTTATATTCAGTATGGACAGTTGTGAGTGACTGTTTGTAGCATAGCTTGTTGGAGGTACATGAGCCAACGGGAAGAGAGACTCTCTGGACATAGTTCCATACCGTATATAAGGTAGTGGAAATTAGCACAAAAATACCACAATGATATGATATGATATGATATGATATGATATCATAGCCCATGGTGGCACACAACACTAACACTGAAAATGTGGTATCCCTAAAATGTAGGCCTGAGGTCTCTCTAGTGATCAAGAACAATCTAGATAAAAAACAAGGGATGTTGGATATTGGGGCCACAAATAAACCAACCACTATACCAACCAACCAGCAAATTATCGCGCATATTATCTAAATAGGTCTGAATTCTGAAATAATGCAATGTATTATTGTTATGTGTGATCCAATATGAATACAGAGAGTGATTATTGCTAAAGGTATTTTGGCGGTAAGAAAATACTGCAAAGCCCCAAATATCCACAAAATACCCAACAGATGTATTTTTAGTGACTGGGGCGTTAACATGCTAAAGATTAAAACAATTTAAAAACATTAGAAAAAAATTATTGTGTTTGAAGCTTTGGGATAAAAAGCATTGCACAATCCAGAAGGTGAGTGCACTGGAGGAGTCTGTTCTTCATCTTGGCTGTGAGAATAGGGATGCTTCTGCTAGGCTGTTGAATCCCTTACTGGTAATGTTGAGGTTCAGTTTACGCGTAGGCGTTTTGCGAGACCGGACCCAGATTTTCCTCTGAGAGCCCGTGGTGGACCATGGAATCTATCATGACAGAACACACATAAGATTAGCATACTCTTTTCTATAAGAAAAGAAGTCAGGATTATGCCACTGTATCCTCCACAATCATCTTGTGGCTACTGCTGGTAGTACTGACTAGTATTGTTCGGGGAACTTGTGTGTAATGAGCCATCAGATATGCCAGTATATCATATACCAGTGGCACTCACAGAGCATACTCACTGAATGGGTTACCAATGAAGCCACAACCCTCAAAGCTCTAGACTCAAGAAGCAAATGTTCCACACTCAGTGACATACTGTGCGGGCGGGGGGGGGGATGTTCAGAGCCAAACCGGGACCTGCCGAAAAGGTGTCCCGCTGGCAGGACAATGAGGGTGCCTAGGGAGGTGTTCCTGCTCAGCACATTCATTGTCCTGGCACAAATCATTACAATGGGAGCTATTAGACATTGATGGGAGGGGCCAGGGGGGCTATTAGCAGGGACCTTTGTCCCTTAAGAAATGTGAATGAGGAAAGAAGGATGCATAATACTGCTTGCCTTGAGAACTAATGACTACATTTTAAAACCCGAGGGGTATTTGTTTGGCTCACATTTTTTTTAAAATTGATTTTACATTTAAATCAGCGTACACAACCCTCAGGCATCTAGGTGCTAGATAGAGTAAGTGTGAAGTGACATTCTACAAAATGCAAGACTACACATAAAGGTTACAGCATGCAAGTGCTTCTTGAGGTCGTACTCTGGCGTAGCCCCGCCTCATGGCATGGGACAATGTCAAGTATACATATAAGCAAGGACATAATTAGGGTAGCTTCATAGTCTGGCAAAGCTGCGCCTCATGGTGCAGGGGGGACGGGCTACATCAGGTATACAGATAAGCAAGGACATAATTAGGGTAGGTGCATAGTCTGGCAAAGCTATGCCTCATGGTACAGGAGGCTATGTCAGGTATACAATAATGAAAACGAGGAAGTGAATCAGAGCTACCTCTCTCTTCAAGCGCTAAGCAGGGATTGACATGTCCTGCTGTGAGTAATGCATTCAGTCCTGACTCATGTAATATTCTAAATGCATCTTGCACTGTGAAAAGCTTTGAATTGGTTTTTATGTTCACACATAAATGTCAATTATTGTCTTCCTGTTATGCTTTAATGTACAACCTTTTGTACACCAGACTGTGTCATATATGAATGTGCCTGTTCTGTTTTTATGTTATTACTTCTTAACCAGAATAAATTAGATTTTTCTTATATTTTGTGCCACACTAGTGTGATCTAATATCATCTCACTATGCTCTAGATATATGTCAATCCCTGCTTAGCGCTTGAAGGAAGA
This sequence comes from Ambystoma mexicanum, assembly GCF_040938575.1. Lineage (NCBI taxonomy): Eukaryota > Metazoa > Chordata > Amphibia > Caudata > Ambystomatidae > Ambystoma > Ambystoma mexicanum. Next base: position 818,309,797 of record NC_090935.1, read on the forward strand.
GGTGGCTCTGACTCACTTCCTCGTTTTCATTGTTACACCCTCACGAGTCAGGCCCCCGTTACCAAAAAAGAGGGTACCATAGCCTTTTTGTTTTTTGACAGGTATACAGATAAGCAAGGACATACGTAGGGTAGGTGTATAGTTTGGCAATGTCGTGCCTCATGGTGCGGGGGGCTACATCGGGTATCCAGAAAAGCAAAAACAAAATGAGGGTAGGTGAATAGTCTGGCAAAGCTGCACATCTTGGTGTGGGGGGCTACACCAGGTATACAGATAAGCAAAGACATAATTAGGGTAGGTGCATAGTCGGGCAAAGACACACATCTTGGTGATGGGGGCTACATCAGGTATACAGAAAAACAAGGACTTAATAAGGATAGGTGCATTGTCCGGTAAAGCCGTGACTCATGGTCTCGGGAGGATAGCTCAGCGGCAACGTGCTCGCCTTGGAAGCAAGAAGACATGGAGCAACACAGGTTCAATCTCCCGGTCTGTGCTTAGAAACCTCTGGGTATAAAGTGCATTATAAATAAGCTATCATATCATATCATGGTGCGGGGGGCTACTTCAGGTATGCAGATAATCGAAAATAACAGGTTAAACTAAGCTACAGGTCAAAGTAGTAAGTTACAGGTAAATTCAGTTATGAGTACAGCACAAAGCTTCAAGTCAATCTGGTATGTTAAAGACACGTTATGATATAAGTATAATACTCAGTTGCAGGTCATATCTGGTATGGGCAAATCGAATACATATACCTCACAAAACTGTGGGTCAAGTCAGGTACTCAAATTAGGGACATAACCCACTTGCTGAACCTTCTTAGGTACAGTGGGAGTACAGGGTCACATCAAATAAGGAAGAGGAAACAGTAAGCGATGAGTTGCAGACCAAAAGTGCCTCACCCTGAGATGGCTAAAATGGCTACATCAGAAATCTGGTGGGATTTATCCGTATGCAGTGACATGGATTGGGTGGTAAGTGGCGAGGTAGACGTGAGCCGGGATTCGTGGTGGTTAGTTTCAGTGCCACTAACGTAGTAGCGAGGAGGGGGGGAAAGGTGAACATAGTATTTTTCAGGGCACATGTAAGACGATCATGATGGTATTGATCTACATACCTAACAGTGTGAAGATTAATACAGCGTTAAGGCAGTGATGGCTAAGAGTTTCAGAGAGCATCCTAGAGCAGATAGAAGGGATGGGCGTTACAGAATTTTTCCCCGCTCAGACTGCCACAGACTGTTGTTGTACCCTTGGATGAGGCCCTTAGAGGGGACCGGCTACGCCTGTGGCTCCCTCTGCATGAGTGTTTGTGGCAAAGCTTTGGCCATTCAACCTTCTGCAGAGGCGAGCTATAACGTCAAGAGGTCTCTGTGGTCTGGATGAGGCTGCGGCGGCCATGTTGGAAGAAGCAAGCACTCTGAAAATGCTGACTAATCTGCATGATGCTATTTTGCCCTTGCATGCAAGATGGGGAGAATAAAACTAAAGCCATACTCTTAATGCTCAACATATTTCTATGGAGAAGTATATAGTGTATAGTTTGTTTATTATGAACGGCTAGTTTATTATGTAATGTAGTTTGCTTCCAAGGCATTGCTATAAATAAAGTAGTATTTATGCACATGAAATGCAAAGCAAAACTTTAATGGATATCCTTATTGTGATTTTAGGAGGCATTCAGCGTAAATACATATTTGCCATTCTTAATTAGATGCATCCACTTAATTTTTTATAACAACAAAAGTGATGGGTGGAAGGTTTTGAATGAATCTGAACCACTGGCATTGCTCTGGGCAACCTTCCACAGCATAATTTTTTATTAGCCCAGCTGCACCATTGCAAAAGGGGTCCAGCCATATGCAAATTAGTCAAGTACTGCCATCAATGATAGCAGCCCAGCCTGACCTGCTAAGCCAGGTCCCCTCTGCACTGAAACACAAGCAACCCCAGACATATTTCACCATTAATTTTTAAGCATGTTATACATATTTGTTTAACGTACCGCTCTTATTAATCTGTATCCTGGATCTTTTTTATCTATCATGTTGTACTGTAAGAAGCAAGAGGTCGAGGAACATTTGAGAATCGCCAGAGAGCCAACAAAAAGGCAGGGCGTATACAAAAATAGACAGTCTGTATTTACAACCATGAAGTTACATAAACATCACTAAACAATACCAGCCTCACACATGGTGGAATTATCAACTGAAGAGACCCAGCAAGCAAATAGGTCACCCCAGACACTAAGGTAACATACACAGCTTCTAATGGAGTCTTCCAGAAAAGAGAACACACCTGCTGTGGCTTAGGGGTCATTAAAAGCAGTGAACCAGAGATACCACCATCCACCTCTGGAATGGAAAGCGAAACCTAGTTGTAAATATAAGCCCCCCTCCTTACCAAGGTCTCCTGTTCAGCTATAGTCAAAGGTAAGGGTCTTATAACAGAATTGCCCTTCCGTCTGCTGGGCTTGCTTGTTCTTACAGAAGCCAAGAGAGGACGCACGATAAACTGCTCACTCTGAGGCTCAGTGAGACAGAGGTACACCACTTGGTCTCTTCCCGCAAGACATTGATCTTTCCAATGGACAGAGCAACTAAGCCAAGGAAATACGCCTGACATGGCTGCCATGTGGTTTGCAGTTGTTTGTTCGTCTGATAAGTGTTTGTGGCAAAATGTTCGAAATAAATGTGCTCGCATTGGAACAATTACCAGACAAAGAAACAACCCCAATCCCTGTTCACATTCAACCAAAATGCACCTGCCCCCTCTCCCCTAGTTACCTGCTTAATCACCTCCACATCCCCTGCATCCCTGCGGCGTCAGATCCACCCCTCTAACACGGGTCGGATCTGACGCTGGAGGGTCCCTTTTTCTTCTTTTCTTTGTTTTTTCTTTTTTCGGTCCCCCGCCTCCCATGCTGAGGAAGCGGGCGAAACCCCCGCAATCCACAAGGCCAAAAATACCGAACATGGGGAGCGGATGACACCCCTGCAACCGCCACTCCGCATTGTTCGGTATCTTTTATAATTGATCGAATGCTACTGACCAAGTTCGGCCAAATGTTCCATTCGATCGATTATAAACGATAAAATAGGCTAATACCCTGCTATGTTGCTATCAGAACGCCCTTATCTATGAATGAACAATGTCAGCTCCAACGCACTCATTTGCACAAAATGCACAGAAGCTGTTCTATACTTCATAAATTCTGCCCACTTGAGTTCAACCTGTTCATGAACATGTATGCACGAACTGTGACAATACTGCAGCTTTCGAATTCAATGATTTTTTTTAAATATATATATATATATATATTTTTACCGTTCTGGTGTGGGAAGGGATTATCTCACTCGCCTTCCACCCAACGCCAGCACACTTGATTTCTCAATCTACATTTCAAATGTAATTGCCTGCATGTGGCTGACACCTGAAAAACTGTAGCGTGCATTATGTGTAACCCTTGAAAGGTGAAGAAATGTCTTTGCAATTGACAGGCCGATTCATGGAATAATTAGCGCGGCGCAAGTGGGCAAAAACGTGCAAATCGCAGTGGAATAGCGAAAATCGCAGTGCAAGTGCGAAAATCGCACGAAAAGCAGCGCACGTCGATTCATGGAAGGCCGTGCGCGAGAAAACCAGCGGATGTGCGATAAAAAAGTGCGCGGCGCACGTTGGAGCACGTTGGCGCACAGGCCATCTAACAGCGTGCGCCAGGTCACAGCGAAAATCGCACAGGCCACAGCGAAATTCGCACATAGCGCGGCGCACGCAACAAAAGTAGGCGGAACACGGGCGTAACACTCGGAATGGGGAACAACTTGCCAAAACGTGGGCGTCACGGGGGAAGTACAGGGCACAAGTGCGCGGAACGCCCACACGCTCGCCTACAACACGTATTCATGGAATAGAATAGGGGAAAAAAGCGCACGCTCAAACCAGCGCACAGGCACAAACACGACCGCCACAAGAAAGGAGGCGGTAGCGTCTCTGCGGCTGTAAGAAATGTGCGCCAAAAGGTGCGCCAACAAATAGCACCTATATACTGCCATGATGAATGTCCCATACTGTGGCCCTCCAGGAAAAATGACGTGCAAAGGGGTACCCACAAACACGGACACCCGCTGACAAAAAATACGTGTGCATGTATACCGGGGTGCGCGGGAAGTGTCACACGCGATTTGCAGGGTACGTGCATCACAGGGGTTCGCGTGAAGTTATTCACGCGATCGGGCCTGGGGGAGCGGGCTACGTGTATTTCAGGGGTTCGCGTGAAGTTCCTCACGCGATCGGGCCTGGGGGAGCGGGCTACGTGTATTACAGGGGTTCGCGTGAAGTTCCTCACGCGATCGGGCCTGGGGGAGCGGGCTACGTGTATTACAGGGGTTCGCATGAAGTTCCTCACGCGATCGGGCCTGGGGGAGCGTGCTACGTGTATTTCAGGGGTTCGCGTGAAGTTTCACACGCGATCGGGCCTGGGGGAGTGGGCTACGTGTATTACAGGGGTTCGCGTTAAGTTCCTCACGCGATCGGGCCTGGGGGAGCGGGCTACGTGTATTACAGGGGTTCGCGGGAAGTTCCACACGCGAATAGCCTGGGCGCGTGAATTTGAGGGGTGCGCGGGAAGTTCCACACGCGAATAGCCTGGGCGCGTGAATTTGAGGGGTGCGCGGGAAGTTCCACACGCGAATAGCCTGGGCGCGTATATTTCAGGGGTGTGCGGGAAGTTCCACACGCGAATAGCCTGGGCGCGTGTATTTCAGGGGTGCGCGGGGAGTTCCACACGCGAATAGCCTGGGCGCGTGTATTTCAGGGGTGCGCGGGAAGTTCCACACGCGAATAGCCTGGGCGCGTGTATTTCAGGGGTGCGCGGGAAGTTCCACACGCGAATAGCCTGGGCGCGTGTATTTCAGGGGTGCGCGGGAAGTTTTACACGCGAATAGCCTGGGCGCGTGTATTTCAGGGGTGCGCGGGAAGTTTTACACGCGATTTCTGCACGGTACGTGTATTTCAGGGGTGCCGGGGAGTCCCACATGTGATTTGACAGTGTGGGTCCTCCCAGGTGTACCCTGTACACCCTCCACGGCCCCTGCAGGCAGCCCACACCACAGGGGACTACCCTGCATCCCTGGTCATGTCCCGCAGGCAGCCCACCCAACATGGGCATGCCCCCCAGCAAAGGCACATGTCTCCTTGAACTAATGAACACCAACACATGTCCCCTTGCACCCCCACCCCCCAGCACTGTGGGGCACCTGCCAGCAGGCCCCCACCCATGTCCAACTCATGTCCCCCACCACCCCCACCCCCCAGCACTGTGGGGCACCTGCCAGTAGGCCCCCACCCATGTCCAACTCATGTCTCCCACCACCCCCACCCCCCAGCCACCAGGGTCACCCTCCACCAGGCCCCCACCCATGTCCCCTATCACCCCCACCCCCCAGCCACCAGGGGCACCCTCCACCAGGCCCCCACTCATGTCACCCACCACCCCCACCCCCCAGCCACCAGGGTCACCCTCCACCAGGCCCCCACTCATGTCTCCCACCACCCCCACACCCCAGCAGTGCAGGGGCACCCTCCACCAGACCCCACTCATGTCTACCACCACCCCCACACCCCCAGCCACCAGGGGCACCCTCCACCAGGCCCCCACTCATGTCTCCCACCACCCCCACACCCCAGCAGTGCAGGGGCACCCTCCACCAGGCCCCCACTCATGTCTCCCACCACCCCCACACCCCAGCAGTGCAGGGGCACCCTCCACCAGGCCCCCACTCATGTCTACCACCACCCCCACACCCCAGCAGTGCAGGGGCACCCTCCACCAGGCCCCCACCCATGTCTCCCACCACCCCCACATCCCAGCCACCAGGGGCACCCTCCACCAGGCCCCCACTCATGTCTCCCACCACCCCCACACCCCAGCAGTGCAGGGGCACCCTCCACCAGGCCCCCACCCATGTCTCCCACCACCCCCACATCCCAGCCACCAGGGGCACCCTCCACCAGGCCCCCACTCATGTCTCCCACCACCCCCACACCCCAGCAGTGCAGGGGCAGCCTCCACCAGGCCCCCACTCATGTCACCCACCACCCCCACCCCCCAGCGACCAGGGGCACCCTCCACCAGGCCCCCACTCAGGTCTCCCACCACCCCCTCACCCCAGCAGTGCAGGGGCAGCCTCCACCAGGCCCCACTCATGTCTACCACCACCCCCACACCCCCAGCCACCAGGGGCACCCTCCACCAGGCCCCCACTCATGTCTCCCACCACCCCCACACCCCAGCAGTGCAGGGGCACCCTCCACCAGGCCCCCACTCATGTCTCCCACCACCCCCACACCCCAGCAGTGCAGGGCACCCTCCACCAGGCCCCCACTCATGTCTACCACCACCCCCACACCCCAGCAGTGCAGGGGCACCCTCCACCAGGCCCCCACCCATGTCTCCCACCACCCCCACATCCCAGCCACCAGGGGCACCCTCCACCAGGCCCCCACTCATGTCTCCCACCACCCCCACACCCCAGCAGTGCAGGGGCACCCTCCACCAGGCCCCCACCCATGTCTCCCACCACCCCCACATCCCAGCCACCAGGGGCACCCTCCACCAGGCCCCCACTCATGTCTCCCACCACCCCCACACCCCAGCAGTGCAGGGGCAGCCTCCACCAGGCCCCCACTCATGTCACCCACCACCCCCACCCCCCAGCGACAAGGGGCACCCTCCACCAGGCCCCCACTCATGTCTCCCACCACCCCCTCACCCCAGCAGTGCAGGGGCAGCCTCCACCAGGCCCCCACTCATGTCACCCACCACCCCCACCCCCCAGCCACCAGGGGCACCCTCCACCAGGGCCCCACTCATGTCTCCCACCACCCCCACACCCCAGCAGTGCAGGGGCACCCTCCACCAGGCCCCCACTCATGTCTCCCACCACCCCCACACCCCAGCAGTGCAGGGGCAGCCTCCACCAGGCCCCCACGCATGTCACCTACCACCCCCACCCCCCAGCGACCAGGGGCACCCTCCACCAGGTCCCCACTCATGTCTCCCACCACCCCCACACCCCAGCAGTGCAGGGGCACCCTTCACCAGGCCCCCACTCATGTCTCCCACCACCCCCACACCCCAGCAGTGCAGGGGCACCCTCCACCAGGCCCCACTCATGTCTACCACCACCCCCACACCCCCAGCCACCAGGGGCACCCTCGACCAGGCCCCCACTCATGTCACCCACCACCCTCACCCCCCAGCCACCGGGGTCACCCTCCACCAGGGCCCCACTCATGTCTCCCACCACCCCCACACCCCAGCAGTGCAGGGGCACCCTCCACCAGGCCCCCACTCATGTCACCCACCACCCCCACCCCCCAGCCACCAGGGTCACCCTCCACCAGGCCCCCACTCATGCCTCCCACCACCCCCACACCCCAGCAGTGCAGGGGCAGCCTCCACCAGGCCCCCACTCATGTCTCCCACCACCCCCACACCCCAGCAATGCAGGGTCACCCTCCACCAGGGCCCCACTCATGTCTCCCACCACCCCCACACCCCAGCAGTGCAGGGGCACCCTCCACCAGGCCCCCACTCATGTCTCCCACCACCCCCACACCCCAGCAGTGCAGGGGCAGCCTCCACCAGGCCCCCACTCATGTCACCCACCACCCCCACACCCCAGCAGTGCAGGGGCAGCCTCCACCAGGCCCCCACTCATGTCTCCCACCACCCCCACACCCCAGCAGTGCAGGGGCACCCTCCACCAGGCCCCACTCATGTCCCCCTGCCCCCAGGTCCTGACGATACTCAATCATGGCAGTAATGGGCAGCATACCCAGCACAAACACCCAGGCAAGGATTGCATCCACCCACATAGTGAATGCAATTACATGATACAACCCCAATGGCAAGTCTGTAAATGAACACATGTCCGTCACACACACATACACAATGGGTGCAAGTCAATGTCAAAACCCATATCATGACATGTATGAAACCAATGAGAAAATACCACAAGTGAAAGTTAAAAAGAACATGTATTAAAGATGAAAAATAAGTAAAAAAATCAAACATACAACAATGGCGATAACAAAATAAATGGTCCATGTCCGAGAACAAATGTAAAAATAAAATAAACAAAGTAATCCAAAAACAAATGTTGTCCACAGCAAAATCATGTGGAAGTAAAATAATGAAAAACCATTTCCTCATGGTGAACACAATAATTAAAAAAAAAAAAAATTCTTCAAAAAGCAAACTATATACACGAAAATTCCAGGGTCCATGAGCCCAACACCATAAATGAAACCTACTACTACCTAATGAAAATAATATATACAAAAAAGTGGCCATTGTCCGAGCGGTCCAAAAAAAAAAATTAATAAAGGAAACCTAACACTAAATAACTAAATAACTATATACAAAGGCAGCGGGCAAGTCCTGCGGCTCACTCGGTGATGTTGCTGGCCAGGGCATCATCGAACTCCATGTCGATGTCCTGGAGGCGGGACTCTGTCCTGGCCCCGAGGTCTCGCAGGGATAACCCCATGTCCAGCTCAAACTCCCTGCGAGCTTCCTCGAGGCACTCAGCCCGCCTCAACGCCCGACGCATGGAGAACTCCGCCCTGACCATGGTGAGCCGCTCCTCTTCCGCGCGCTGCCGCTCCGTACCTATCCGCTGGACCAACTGCTCCCACACGGAAGACACCACCATCCCAGGGTTGCCCTGCCCTCCGGCCGATGCCTGCCCCTCTGATCTTGAAGGCCCCGAGCCATGATGCCTCCCACGTCGAGCCTGCTGCTGCCTCCGACGCCACTGCCTCTGCCAGCACGACGGCATCCAGGCTGATGGAAACCACCGACGCCGTCGTGCACGTGCCCTGCCTGATGATGCTGTCACATCTTCCACCTGCTGGGGTCCAGTTGCTGTGTTGTCCACCCCTGCTGGACCTCCGACTCCCAACTGTGGCAGGGATGGGATCCCCACCGAGCTGGCTGCATTGGTCGGGGCAGGTCCACAGGGGGCCCTGGTGGCATCTGGGCTGGAAGACGGCAAGGAGAACGACTGGTGGATAGCCTGCACAGAGGAGGAGAGGGCCGCCACATTGGCCAACACATGCAGGAAACCCCCGAACATGGCCGATCCCAATTGGGCCACGTCGGCACGGTGCACTTCGTGATGACGTGCGTGCTCCTCCCGGGAAGCACGCACGGCATCACGAATCACAGCCGTGCGCATCGCGACCCCAATCAGGACCTTCTCCGCACGGCCAGGGGTTCCCACGTCCGCAGGTGGAGGGGAGTCAGGTGACATGGACATCCCCTCTACCTGCGGACGGGCCTGGGACGGGGCATCCCTGCTGGTGCATGGTGGTGCACTCACAGGGTCAGGGACAGCGACATGCACAGGCCCCTCCACGGTGACCTGTGCTGCCTCCTGCCCCTGGCCCTGGACTGCACCACTTGCACCAGCAGGGATGCCCCCACCAGGCCCCATGTGTGCCCCAGTGGCGGCCTCCTCCTCCTCTGTGCAAACCACCAACCTGGGTGGCTCCTCACCGTCTCCCACCGTAGCAGGCCCCTGTGGGGGCTCACCCACCCCTTCCGCTGCAGCCGTGGGGGCATCCCCGCCGCCTTGCTCCACAGTGCCGTCTCCACCCTCTTCTTCACTAGCCGCTGCGTAGAGGGAGACAAAGAACACAAGCATCAGGGCACTGTACAATGGTCCCCTAGACAGGAAGCAATAGCAGATGAGCACCACTGTCAAAGTACACTTCCATCATGTCCCTCCACAACACATGGGTCAGTCCAGGCAAAACACACACAGTAACAGGCATGGTGCATGCCATGGACATTTCCATGCATGTCCAATGGACTCTTGAAACATTCAATGATATGTAACTCACATGCATCATGGCTCATGCCTATCACATGCACACACTTCACCTCAGTCACATCCATCTGGCCCCAAACACACCAAACACAGCGGATACAAGGGTAATTTGGCTGCTTCACTGAATCTGTGCATTGTCACACACATGTGTCATGCATCCATGGCATGCACAAGTCACAGACACGCAGGTCAGGCACACAGACATGGCTACCATATATGTACCTGGCATCAGCACCCATCCCTCACCCCCACCCATGTCCAGGTACAGAGACTGGCATGCTCTCATGTTCAAAATCTGCATAGGGCTCCCCAGGCGGCATTTGAACACATGCAACAACCATGTGGGTCACACATCACTGGTCGCACATGCATTACCATGATGTCCCTGCACACATACATGCATACATGGCCTATGGCACACATACAGGCAAGTATCATAGAACCAGCACACCGCAACATGCCCTGTCTCACACAGTAATGCTTGGACACTTACCGCTCAACTCCAGACGGGCCTCCCTCTCAAGGATCTGGGCGTGGAGCGCTGGGGGTACGCGTTCCAGGACCCTCATCTGGATGGAACTCATGCGGCCCCGGCCCCCCTCCACGAGGCGCCGGGCCTTCACAAGGGTCCTGGACCTCAAGTCCTCCCAGCGCTTCTTGATCTTCAGGACGTCGCGGGTTGCCACCCCCTCCGCGTTGATGGCAACCACACAGTCGGCCCAGATCCTCTGCCGTCCTTCCTTGCTGGCGCGGGACGATCCAAAGAGGGCATCATACTGCCCCAGGACATGCTCCACCAGGACACCAACTTCGGTGGCAGTGAAGCTGGTGCCCCTCTGCCCCTCTGGCCTGGGGTTGCCACTGGTGCCAGATGTGGAAGTGCCCGACATGGCAACCCCAGAGGCAGGTGTTGGTGGGCAACTGGGTCCTGGGGCTGGGCTGTGGAGCGATGTAATCCCAGTCGGGAGTCTTCAGTTCCAGCAGGGGTGGACACAGCAACTGGACCCCTGCAGATGGCTGATGTGCAGGCACCAAATGGCAGGGCACAGTGGCAGCAGGCAGGCAGGCAGCAGCAGATGGCACGTGGGAGGCTGCTCGGGGCACTGGGGGGCAGTAACTCGGCCTTCTGGGCAGGAGCGTGGTCTTCCGTGTGTTTACGCGTGGCCAGCTTGATACGGAGTGATTTGGCACGTGAAAATCCTGCACGTCAGCATGAAATCCGAGGAAAGGCCCTTAGCGTGTAAGCGCGTCAGCACGCATACGCGATTCTATTGGACCAGAGTCCCTCAGCGCGTAAGCGCGTCTGTGACGTGACCCGCACGGGTGTTCCCCACTCAGCACGTGATGACGGGGCACACGTGGAAATACTGCACGTCAGAGTGTCATCGCGTGTAATTGGACAAAAGTGTGCGTACACGCGATTGGCCTATGTACGTGTATTTAATGGGTGCGCGGGCACTTACACACGCAAGTACGTCAGCGAACCTGTATCCCGTGGTGCGTGTGAATTTCCACACGCTATTGGACTGGGAACTGGATTCCAGGGGTGCGCGGGTCACACGCTGTATCCCGTGGTGCGTGTGAATTTCCACACGCTATTGGACTGGGAACTGGATTCCAGGGGTGCACGGGTCACACGCTCGCCTAGAACACGCGCAAAGCATAAATTTGCGGACTTTAACAATAACAAGCTCAGACGCCAGGATGAACATACCGTTCCTAGCAGCAGTGGCAGTGGGCTACCAAAGGAGGAGGAGGAGGATAGTCAGGGCCAGAATATTCACACCCAGAACCAGCCTTTTCGGGATGCCTGATGACCAGGTGTATGGGAGGTACAGGTTTCCACCACACATTATACTGGACCTGGTGATTGAGTGGGAGGATGACCTCACATCACCCACCCTGTGCTCCCAAGCACTCAGCCCCCTGGAGAAGGTCCTCAATGTACTGCACTTCTTAGCCACTGGATCATTTCAGCGGACAAGTGCCATAGTGGGTGGGGTGTCACAGGCCACCCAGTCACGCTGCCTACACCAGGTCTTGAACATCATCACTGCACGCCCATCAGTCCGCAGGCACATATACCTGCCCAGAACACCTGCAGAAAGGCATGCTGCCGCCCTGGATTTTTACGCTGTGGCACAATTCCCCAAAGTGCTAGGTGCCATCGACTGCACCCATGTGGCTCTACGTCCCCCCAGGGCATCTGAGCACATCTATAGGAACCGCAAGCACTGGCATTCCATCAACGTGCAGGTAGCATGTAATGCCAAGGGAATCATCACCTCAGTATATGCCAACTATCCCGGCTTCACCCACGACAGCTTCATTTACCGAATGTCCACCCTAAGCCGGGACCTAGAAGCTGGGCGGCATGGCGATACATGGCTGCTTGGTGAGTATGTATGCCACTGTACATGCATGCATGTTGGATACTGAGCAAGGTCACAACCCCACCAATGATACCAATCACCACCTCCACAGGGGACAGTGCCTACCCTGTCAGCCCACACATGATGACGCCAATTCGGAACCCCACCACGCCACCCCAGGTAAGATATAACACAGCCCACATTACAACCAGGGGCATAGTGGAGCGCACATTCGGAGTGCTAAAGTCACGCTTTCGCTCCCTTGACCGTTCTGGCGGGCAGCTGTTATACGCTCCCCCAGTAGTGTGCAGGATCATAGTGGCAGCATGTGTCCTGCACAACGTTGCAACACGCCGGGGCCTGGCCGTGGACATGGTGTTGGCCCCACATCCCCAACCACATGCACAGCCGCTGCGCATGGGAGGGGAAAGGGCACGGGGGGAGGCAGCCCGTACACAGCTACTGGCTAATTACTTCACATAGAAATCACACCCCTGTGGAGTGCACACTGCCCTGGCACATTCCATCTGACAATCAATGATGACTCAACCTGACACTGATCCTGAATGTCTGGAGAATTAACCGGGAATACCATGTCAGCCTGAGATTGTTCACCTGGAAGTGTCACAATGTGTGCATCCCTACCCACACAGACACCACCAATGCAGTTTTGTGAAGTTACACATTGAAGCAGCTAAAATGAATACCCACTTGCAAAATGCAACAAGAGGACAGTGCCATGTCAGCCAACCCAACCCCAGCACCGCCACACGACACACCGTGCCATGTCATGCTAATTGCAGGTAAACAAAGTAATCCCCACAACATGACATCAGTCTCACTATGTACAGTGTCCCTATTAGAAACCTGCAACACCTGAAATGCTCACAGCAATGCCGGACCAACAACATACTTGAGCACGTACTACCATTAACATGACATCACAAATGTTACATATTAGTAGTCTCACCACCTGGAAATGCCTGCACTCCCACCACTACCAACTGTGCAGTGTTGTCGCCATGTAGAGTTGTAGGTGCACTGCTGCCAACATGGACCCCATCTCCAGACTAGAGGTCCTTGTGTGGACATGAGGAAGGGACCTGCAAATTGGGAGGTAGACACAGAAGAAGAGTTACACATCAATGCAACATGCAGTGTACAACACAACAGCAATATGCACTAGGAATGTATACACAGTATTGACTACAGACTGCCCACACAGCTCATGGGAGTCCAACGTCACTGTGTAATTCACTGTCACTTGGGCACACCCTTTGCAAGCCCATGGAAACGGGAAGCAGGAGGGGTGTGTGTGACTCAAACCCAAGCATCTGAACCAAATACATTACAAGCCTGCATGTGCCCAGCCACAATGCAACGTATGCTCACAGGAACCACGGAAGCCAACAGATCGTCCCAAAAAAATTGGGAATAAAAGAAATCAAAATAAAAATAAAAATAAGAAACAATCAAAAATGGCCATTGATGGGCCCGGGGGGTTTGGGGAGGCCACCCAGGAGGTCCGAGGACAGGATGCACACCAGAACCCACCTGCGTGGATCCTGGGAAGATAAAACACCTCCATGGGCTCATGGCCCACACGGCTACCCTATTGTGGGAGTATCACTGCTGTCGCTATTATCACCCTGTGCAGCTGCATCCGGAGGTGGTTGCACTATGGGAGGCAGCCCACGCAAGGCCCTAGTCTGCTCCTCCATGGCTGCAAGCATGCGGGTGTGGTAGGTCTGGTTCTGGAGGATGAGTGTGCGGAGGTCCCCATGCAACAACTCACGGGATGCCCGGACCTCCGCCCTCGTTGCCTGCATCTCAGCTGAGAGCGTACGGGTGAGACGCTCCAGCTGCTGTTCTGTCCTTTGGTGTGTTGAAGCCTCAAGCTCAACAAGAGTCGTCCTGAGGTGAAGGAGCTCCTGCCTCAGGGCTTCCCTGTGGCCCTGGGACTCAATGGAGATGGCCTCCTGCAGAGTCGCCAGTGCCGCCCGCCTGTCCATGTTGGACCCCAACATGTCCTCCCTGTGTGACTGGCAGATGGAGTCGGTTGCCTGCTCTAGTCGCTCCATCAGCCTTTCTGGGGGGACAATGGAAGTGGCCACCCTATCCATGGCCTGAGCCATCATCTCGGATGATGCAGCATGTTGGGTTGCCATACCGTAAATGGATTGCTCCCATGCGGTATTGCCGGGTGGCGTACGGCCACCACGTCGGCGGGCACCACACCTGTCTGGGGCAAGGCGAACTGCGCCTTGCTGTGCCGGCACTGCCTGAGGCTGCAGGACTGCATTCCCCCTCCTATCTGCTGGCCCAGGAACAGGATCAGATGTCGCGGAGTGTGACCCTGCATCCGTAACCACCGAAGGCGTAGCTGCCAACACTGACATCCCCATGGAGGGTTCTGACCCTGGTGCAGGTGGGTGAGACAGAACAGAATCCCTCCCTGGAACACTCACCTGCGACGGCACGTAGGTCTCATCCGAATCAACACCTGAGTACAGCTCAGGGGAGGTGCAGCCAGAGACACCCCTTGAGAGCACGACCTGCAGCACTTGTGGGTTCTCCCCCACCACCACACCACGTCCCTCACTGGTGGTTGGTCGGCCCTCGGACCCCTCCTGGGTCAGCACCATCTCCACAACCCCAGCAGTATCAGGTGCGTCTTCCCCTGCAAAGACATGAAAACAAAGAAATGGAAACAGGCATTAGCACCATGGCACACAATGAGGGCTGAGAAGCAAGAGAACCAGTACTTGATTGACACATGTCCCACATGACTAAAACCCTCCCATGCATGCACCCTCACTGCGTATGAAGTGCAGGCAAATGGCACACACTGATGACACCAAGATGGAAGATGAACACATTTTCTGCATGCTGCCTGGCAGTGGCATCACACATTGGCCAGTGATTGGCAGGTGAAACACACATGCCATCACACAGATGGCATGTACCATTGCTATTGAGTGAAGATGGAGAGGAGGGCAGCACCTATTCATTCATTCCAGTTCCCGCATGTAATTGCTTTTCTAATTCTAACAGGTCAGATTTTTCACCTGGAGCTGCCAGTCTGAAATGGTCCAATTGCACAGGGACATGTGTGTACAAATGATATCCAGGTAACAAAGTCACTCCACTTTACCATACCCATGTCAGACATGTGACTAGTGGACAGCGACATGCCTAGTGAAAGTGGTGGAATGCAAACAAACTGACTGAATGAACAGTGAAAAATAAGCAAATATGTTGTGGCAAGGTGACACTTCAAGGGCAACTGGCGTGCAGTTGGGCTAGATGTCTACTGTTGGCAGAAGGGATACTGCTATGGCCAAATGCAGCTGCGCAGGGAGTATTGCATGAAGCACATGGCTGACCCATACGACTCAGGCGCACACACTCTCACCTGGCACACAAACAGAAGCCCTCACACACACACCATGCACATGTATGACACACACATGCATGTGCACTCACCGGACAATGCCTCGTAATCAGCCAGATCTCCCACGCCTTGGATCTGTTCCTCCGTGACGTAGGTCCCAGCGACTGACTCATGTGGAGTGAGTTCCATGTCTACTACTGGAGACCCACCTCCAGTCACTAGAGTTGCGGCATGACTTGAGGCCAGCTTACTCTTTGCCCTGCGCTTTAGGTCATTCCAGCGCTTATAGCAATCATTGGCTGTGCGCCTCACGATTCCAAGGGCACTTACGATGTCCGCAACGGTCTGCCAGTGTGCCTGGCGTTGTGCAGGTGTGGTCTTGGATCCTGGAACAATGACCATCTCGTTGTCATGTCCGGACACATACTCGACAAGTGCATTCAGTTCGTCATCCGTGAAGCTGGGCTTCCTGGACGGGCCGGACTGTGTAGCCGTGTCTGGGGCATCAGCCTGTGCCGGACGAGCACTCTTCCTCTTCCGCTTGGAAGGTGGTGGTGATCCTGAGTGTCCTGCGCCGCTCTGGACACTAGGGGCAGGAGCCCTGGTGGACTCTGTATCAGGAGTGTGGGATTGCACACTCAGCATGGGAGTTGGTGCAGGCATTGGCTCTAGTGTGATGGTGTCAGGGGGAATGTCTGCAGCATGGACTAGGACCGACACTGTCCTGGCTGGGTGTGTGAGGGCTGGGGTGGATGGAGCCGCAGCTGCCCCTGCAGCCTCTCCGCCCTGCCTCCTTGGTGCAGCAGATGACATTGCTGCCCCAGATACACGTGGCATGATGGCATCAACGTGCACCAGCGCACGTGTCGTAGCCCTGCTGACCTGGAAGTCAGCCATGGAGTCAGCCAGGTCTGGTGCCACAATGGGCTGGTCCAACAAGGGCTGAGCATGGATGGTGTCAGCCACATCAGCCTCAATGGGAGGGGGGAGGGGGGGATTATGGGTGCCCGTGACTGGTCCTCCACACTTGGGGGGACAGGCTCACCCTGCAAGTTACGACCACGTCCCCTACCGGATCCACCACGGCCACCACTTGTGGCTCTTCCACCTTTGCCACCCTTACGGAATCCTCGCCTCCCAGCCATGGCACTGATGTTAATGTGCGTATGGGACTGGATGTAGACTATTGTCCTGGGCAATTGGGGGTCAAAGGGGTTGGGTACCAGATGGTAATTGTACCCTAGTGCTCTAGCAAGGCTGAATGTAACCCCTGGGGAAAGATGACGGGTCACGCAACGCACAGGAGGCCCAAAAAAGGGAGATGACGTGCACGCAACCCCTCCTAGACCACGTGTGCAGAAAGAAAAACCTGCACTACGCTGTGGCACCCAGAAACACAAGAATGAACGTATGCGTGTCACACGCAGCCTAGAATGACCTCTGAAGGGGTAGGCTACACACGGGGCAAGCACAGATGTTAGATACGTGCGTGACTCACCGTCTGCCTGGTAATCGAGCGTGTAAAAGGAGCACGTTTGGTTGGCAACACCCCCGCCAAAAGAAGATTTGTACGCTGTCTCAGGAGACAGGACAACAGTAGAAGGGAACACTGTTTGAGGGAACAGGCCCAGGTAAACCAGTAAAAGCGAAAGAAGAGAAAAAGCTGTCAGAGGTAACAGGGAATACGAACTTGAAACGCCGTGAAGTAAATCGCGTGTGAAACGACAAGAAGTACAGAATTCACCCACTCGCTCTCCACGAAAAGCACGTACAAGGAAGTGGTGTTCTACGCGTACCTTTTATACAGGCCCACACGTCCAGCGTCACTTACGCGGCGTGTACGCGCTAGGGCCATTTCCACCAATTACACGCTTTGTCACTTCTGCGTGTAGGGCCATTTGCACCAATTACACGCTTTGTCACTTCTGCGTGTAGGGCCATTTCCACCAATTACACGCTTTGTCACTTCTGCGTGTAGGGCCATTTCCACCAATCACACGCGATGAGACTCTGACGTGCAGTCTTTCCACGTGTGCTCTCTCATCACGTGCTGTGTGGGAAACACCCGTGCGAGTCACGTCACAGACGCGCTTACGCGCTGAGGGCCTTTGGTCCAATAGAATCGCGTATGCGTGCTGACGCGCTTACACGCTAAGGGCCTTTCCTCGATTTTCACGCTGACGTGTAGGATTTTCACGTGCCAAATCACTCCGTACCAAGCTGGCCACGCGTAAGCACACGGAAGACCACGCTCCTGCCCAGAAGGCCGAACTACTGCCCCCAGAGCCCCGAGCACGCTCCCACCTACCATCTGCTGCTGCCTGACTGCCTGCTGCCCACGTGCACTGCCATTTGCTGCCTGCACATCAGCCAGGTGTGCTGTTGCTGTGACGACCCCTGCTGGAACCGAAGACTCCCGACTGGAATTCCATCGCTCCACAGCCCAGCCCCAGGACCCAGTTGCCCACCCACTCCTGCCTCTGGGGTTGTCATGTCGGGGCAAACACCATCTGTGACCACTGACAACCCCCGGCCAGAGAGGCAGAGGGGCACCAGCTTCAGTGCCACCGAAGTTGGTGTCCTGGTGGAGCAAGTCCTGGGGCAGTATGATGCCCTCTTCGGAAGTTCCCGCGCCGACAAGGAAGGACGGACTCGGATCTGGACTGACATCGTGACTGCCATCAACGCGGAGGGGGTGGCAGTCCGGGACTTACAACATGTCAGGAAGCGCTGGGAGGACTTCAGGTCCAGGACCCTGAACAAGGCCCGGCGCCTCTTGAAGGCAGCGGATGCCAAGGGGCGCCGGGGCCACTTGTCGGAAGAACAGATGGGGGTCCTGGAACGCATATCCCCAGCGCTCCACGTCCAGGTACTGGAGAAGCAGACCCGTCTGGAGTCGAGCAGTGAGTGTACATGCATCCTGATTGTGTGCAGTGCGTGTGGTGATTATTCGGTATTGTGCAGGTTGCACATCTGTTTGTATGGAGTCGAGTATGGGTGGGGGTGTACATGGCCGTGGGGCTGACACTTGCAAGGGCTGTAATGTGTGAGACATGGATGGTGCTTGTGTGTGTAGGCTTGCATGGCAAATGCAGTTGTGCGTGCGCACATGTTTGTATGTATGTGTATGTAAGTAGACATGTCCGTGATGTCACGCATGTATGTTGTTTTGGGCTGCATGTATGAGCACTGTGTACATGTGCATGTGTGTGTATTTGACAAGGGTGCAACAGTGATGCAACATGGATGCATGTGACTGCGGTATGTGTAAGCCTGATTGGCAGATGTGACATGGATGCCCGTCTGAACAGTGCGACACTTGGCAGAGGTGTAGACATGCATGCAAGTGTGGTGGTGTGTGTACATGTGTGGTGCACTTCCTGTGTTGCATGTGATGTCTGGGTCACCTTTGGCTGCTCATGCTGTTGTATGTGTATGGATGGTGGTGGCAGTTGCGATATGGCTGTGGTATGGCTCATGTGTGCGAGTTGCAATGACATGTGTGTTGGGGATTGTGATGACATGTCTGAGGTTTGCCAATGCCACTCATGTGCAACTGTCATGTGTGTATGTGTCCATTGTACAGTGCCCTGATGCCTGTGTTTTGTTTCTCCCTGTCTGCAGCGTCAACTGATGAAGAGGGCGGAGAAGGTGCTGTGGAGCACAGCGGCGGGGATCCGACCGCCAGCCGGAGACGCAAGGCCCGGCTCCCCTCCCGTGTTGTCATCTCGTCGGGGAGTGAGGAGTCCGGTGCCGCGTCCCAGGCCGCAGCTGCCGGGGGGAGGTCCAAGTGGCGGAGGTTGGAGTTGGACTCCTCGGCAGCAGAAGGGGCAGCTGGGACCCCACAGGGCCCAACAGGGGAAGATGGCACGGAGTCATCCAGGTTGGTGGAGGGTCTGGTGGAGGAGGAGGCCGTGCAAGCACCAGAGACGGGGTCTGGAGGTGGGGATCCCACTGGTGCTAGTGGTGCAGTCCAGGACCAGGGACAGGAGGCAGCACAGGCCGCCGCGGAGGTGCCTGTGTGCAATCCTGTCCCCGATCCTGTCCCTGCATCATCTTGCACCAGCAGGGATGCCTACGTCCAGACCGATTTCCAGGCAGGGGATGAGCTGACGTCAACTGGCCTTCCTCTGCCTGCGGACGTGGCTATCCAGGTCCGGGTTGAGCCTGTCCTGGCTGGTGTGGCGTTGCGTCAACGGGCCATGCGAGGTGACCTGCAGTCTTTTCATGGAGAGACTGCACGTCATCTCGAATGGCTCGTTGACCACGTCAGCCTGCTGGGACAGGTCACCCAGACCGGATTCCTCCGTCTGATGGGGCTTGTTCCGACCCCCTCCTCAACTGGACCCCCTATGCGCCAGTCGTCCTCTGTACCATCTTCCCACCCATCAGTCACCTGGGTGCCCTGTGGAGCTGCCTCTGACAGTGCGGCCAGGCTGGTGGAGGAGGCATCCCTGCCACAGTCGGGAGTCGGACGTCCAGCAGGGGTGGCCACATCAACAACTGCACCCCAGCCGGCGGAGGATGTGCAGGCAGCAGGAGGCAGTGCACGGGCAGAGGCAGAGCAGCAGCAGCAACATGGTGGGAGCCATGAAGGCTCGGGGCCTTCGACATCGGAGGGGCAGGCATCGGCCGGAGGGCAGGAGGACCCAGGACAGAGAGTGTCTTCCGTGTGGCAGCGGTTGGGCCACGCCATAGGTGCGGAGCGGCAGCGGGCGGAAGAGGCGCGGCTCACAATGGTCAGGGCGGAGAACTCCATGCGGAGGGCCCTGAGGCGGGCCGAGTGCCTCGAGGCAATCCGCAGGGGGTTGGAGGAGGACACGGCGTCGTCCCTGCGGACCCTCGGGGCCATGGAACTGGACCGCCTCCGGGACATCGAACAGGAGTTCGATGATGCCCTGGCCCGGAACACCACGGAGTGAGCCGCTGGACTTGCCCGCCGCCTTTGTATATAGTTCTTTAGTTTTAGGTTTCCTTTGTTTTTTCTTATGATTTGGAGTCGACGGACACTGCTCCACTTTTTGTATATAGTTGATATTTAGGTAGGTTTTTTAGGAGGTTTCCTTAGTTCAGTTGTGATGATGGACCCTTGTTATTTTTGTACATAGTTCTTTGTTGCATGGAGAGTTTTTACATTTCACTTTGGACAAAATTTTATGGATTTGATTTTCTACTTTTGTGTTTTTATGCGGACATGCAGCTTATTTTTTCACATTTACATTGTAGTTATTTTTCTTTCTTTACCATTCGTATTTTTGTCCAATACATTTTTTTTCCATTGTTCACTGTGTGGTTTCATCTCATTGGTTTCATGCATGTCATGTTGTGTGTTTTCCCATTCAATTGGAAAATATGTGTGTGACGGACATGGGTTCATTTGCTTCATGAACTTTGGGGGTGTTACATGTGTTTTCATTTCCATGTGGGTGAATGGGTTACTTGGTAGGGCTTTTTGGCTGTGGAGGCTGACCATTACGCACATGATTGGGGATTGTGAGGACCTGGTGGGGGCTGCACATGGTGGCAGGGGGGTGGGGTTGGTGGGAGACATGAGTGGGGGCCTGGTGGGGGCTGCCCATGGTGGCAGGGGGGTGGG
The DNA here is from genome assembly GCF_040938575.1 of Ambystoma mexicanum. Taxonomy (NCBI): domain Eukaryota; kingdom Metazoa; phylum Chordata; class Amphibia; order Caudata; family Ambystomatidae; genus Ambystoma; species Ambystoma mexicanum. The sequence continues at coordinate 818,331,060 of NC_090935.1, forward strand.
GGTGGTGGGAGACATGAGTGGGGGCCTGGTGGAGGGTGACCCTGCACTGCTGGGGGGTGGGGGTGCAGGGGGACATGAGTGGGGGCCTGGTGGAGGGTGACCCTGCACTGCTGGGGGGTGGGGGTGCAGGGGGACATGAGTGGGGGCCTGGTGGAGGTTGACCCTGCACTGCTGGGGGGTGGGGGTGGTGGGAGACATGAGTGGGGGCCTGGTGGAGGGTGACCCTGCACTGCTGGGGGGTGGGGGTGCAGGGGGACATGAGTGGGGGCCTGGTGGTGGTTGACCCTGCACTGCTGGGGGGTGGGGGTGGTGGGAGACATGAGTGGGGGCCTGGTGGGGGCTGCCCATGGTGGCAGGGGGGTGGGGGTGGTGGGAGACATGAGTGGGGGCCTGGTGGAGGGTGACCCTGCACTGCTGGGGGTTGGGGGTGCAGGGGGACATGAGTGGGGGCCTGGTGGAGGGTGACCCTGCACTGCTGGGGGGTGGGGGTGCAGGGGGACATGAGTGGGGGCCTGGTGGAGGTTGACCCTGCACTGCTGGGGGTGGGGGTGGTGGGAGACATGAGTGGGGGCCTGGTGGAGGGTGACCCTGCACTGCTGGGGGGTGGGGGTGCAGGGGGACATGAGTGGGGGCCTGGTGGTGGTTGACCCTGCACTGCTGGGGGGTGGGGGTGGGGGTGGTGGGAGACATGAGTGGGGGCCTGGTGGGGGCTGCCCATGGTGGCAGGGGGGTGGGGGTGGTGGGAGACATGAGTGGGGGCCTGGTGGAGGGTGCCCCTGCACTGCTGGGGGGTGGGGGTGGTGGGAGACATGAGTGGGGGCCTGGTGGAGGGTGACCCTGCACTGCTGGGGGGTGGGGGTGGTGGGAGACATGAGTGGGGGCCTGGTGGAGGGTGACCCTGCACTGCTGGGGGGTGGGGGTGGTGGGAGACATGAGTGGGGGCCTGGTGGAGGGTGCCCCTGCACTGCTGGGGGGTGTGGGTGGTGGGAGACATGAGTGGGGGCCTGGTGGAGGGTGACCCTGCACTGCTGGGGGGTGGGGGTTCAGGGGGACATGAGTGGGGGCCTGGTGGAGGTTGACCCTGCACTGCTGGGGGGTGGGGGTGGTGGGAGACATGAGTGGGGGCCTGGTGGAGGGTGACCCTGCACTGCTGGGGGGTGGGGGTGGTGGGAGACATGAGTGGGGGCCTGGTGGAGGGTGACCCTGCACTGCTGGGGGGTGGGGGTGGTGGGAGACATGAGTGGGGGCCTGGTGGAGGGTGCCCCTGCACTGCTGGGGGGTGTGGGTGGTGGGAGACATGAGTGGGGGCCTGGTGGAGGGTGACCCTGCACTGCTGGGGGGTGGGGGTTCAGGGGGACATGAGTGGGGGCCTGGTGGAGGTTGACCCTGCACTGCTGGGGGGTGGGGGTGGTGGGAGACATGAGTGGGGGCCTGGTGGAGGGTGACCCTGCACTGCTGGGGGGTGGGGGTGGTGGGAGACATGAGTGGGGGCCTGGTGGAGGGTGCCCCTGCACTGCTGGGGGGTGGGGGTGGTGGGAGACATGAGTGGGGGCCTGGTGGAGGGTGACCCTGCACTGCTGGGGGGTGGGGTTGGTGTGAGACATGAGTGGGGGCCTGGTGGAGGGTGCCCCTGCACTGCTGGGGGGTGGGGGTGGTGGGAGACATGAGTGGGGGCCTGGTGGAGTGTGACCCTGCATTGCTGGGGGGTAGGGGTGGTGGGAGACATGAGTGGGGGCCTGGTGGAGGGTGCCCCTGCACTGCTGGAGGGTGTGGGTGGTGGGAGACATGAGTGGGGGCCTGGTGGAGGGTGACCCTGCACTGCTGGGGGGTGGGGGTGCAGGGGGACATGAGTGGGGGCCTGGTGGAGGTTGACCCTGCACTGCTGGGGGGTGGGGGTGGTGGGAGACATGAGTGGGGGCCTGGTGGAGGGTTACCCTGCACTGCTGGGGGGTGGGGGTGGTGGGAGACATGAGTGGGGGCCTGGTGGGGGCTGCCCATGGTGGCAGGGGGGTGGGGGTGGTGGGAGACATGAGTGGGTGCCTGGTGGAGGGTGCCCCTGCACTGCTGGGGGGTGGGGGTGGTGGAAGACATGAGTGGGGGCCTGGTGGAGGGTGACCCTGCACTGCTGGGGGGTGGGGGTGGTGGGAGACATGAGTGGGGGCCTGGTGGGGGCTGCCCATGGTAGCAGGGGGGTGGGGGTGGTGGGAGACATGAGTGGGGGCCTGGTGGAGGGTGCCCCTGCACTGCTGGGGAGTGGGGGTGGTGGGAGACATGAGTGGGGGCCTGGTGGAGGGTGACCCTGCACTGCTGGGGGCTGGGGGTGCAGGGGGACATGAGCAGGTGTGCAGGGTAGTCCCCTGTTTTGTGGGCTGCCTGCTGGGGCCGTGGAGGGTGTACAGGGAACACCTGTGAGGACCCACCCAGCCTAATTGCGTGTGATAATTCACGCACAACCCTGTAATACACGTACCTGGCCAAATCGCATGTGAGAATTCCCACGCACCCCTGTAATACACGTACCCAGCCGAATCGCGTGTAGAACTTCCCGTGTACCCCTGTAATACACGTACCCAGCCAAATCGCATGTGATAATTCCCACGTACCCCTGTAATACACGTACCCTGGCCAATCGCGTGTAGAACTTCCCACGCACCCCTGTAATACACGTACCAAGCCAAATCGCGTCTGATCATTACCACGCACCCCTGTAATACACGTACCAGGCCAAATCGCGTGTGATCATTCCCGCGCACCCCTGTAATACACGTACCCAGCCGATTCGCGTGTAGAACTTCCCGTGTACCCCTGTAATACACGTACCCAGCCAAATCGCGTGTGATAATTCCCACGTACCCCTGTATTACACGTACCCTGGCCAATCGCGTGTAGAACTTCCCACGCACCCCTGTAATACACATACCAAGCCAAATCGCGTCTGATCATTACCACGCACCCCTGTAATACACGTACCAAGCCAAATCGCGTGTGATCATTCCCGCGCACCCCTGTAATACACGTACCCAGCCGATTCGCGTGTAGAACTTCCCGTGTACCCCTGTAATACACGTACCCAGCCAAATCGCGTGTGATAATTCCCACGTACCCCTGTAATACACGTACCCTGGCCAATCGCGTGTAGAACTTCCCACGCACCCCTGTAATACACATACCAAGCCAAATCGCGTCTGATCATTACCACGCACCCCTGTAATACACGTACCAGGCCAAATCGCGTGTGATCATTCCCGCGCACCCCTGTAATACACGTACCCAGCCGATTCGCGTGTAGAACTTCCCGTGTACCCCTGTAATACACGTACCCAGCCAAATCGCGTGTGATAATTCCCACGTACCCCTGTAATACACGTACCCTGGCTAATCGCGTGTATAACTTCACGCGTACCCCTGTATTACACGTGCCCTGGCTAATCGCATGTAAGACTTCCCGCGTACCCCTGTAATACACGTTCCCTGGACAATCGCGTGTTGAACTTACCGCGTACCCCTGTAATACACGTTCCCTGGACAATCGCGTGTTGAACTTCCCGCGTACCCCTGTAATACACGTTCCCTGGACTATCGCGTGTTGAACTTCCCGCGCACCCCTGAAATACACGTACCCTGGCAGCCTGGCTAATCGCGTGTATAACTTCACGCGTACCCCTGATATGCACGTTACCCGCTTTGCGTTCCTTGTTTGGCAGCCCTGTAAACTGGTCCAGGGTTAGCGCAGCCCTTTGCGATGATTTAGCGATTTTGATGGCTTTTCCTTGCGCGAGGGCGTTCTTGGGGGCGTTACTGGCGCTGCTGCAGGGTCGCTGCGATACTCTGCGCCACGGCTGGTTTGGGAGCCTAAAATCCATGAATACGCTGTGCGCGGAAATCGGTTTTAGCCCACGTGCCTGGCGCAGACAATCGCACGCGGACACTCTGCGCCAGCCGCTTGCGACACTTTTCTGCGAAATTCTATGAATTACCTGAATGTCTTGTTTCAAATGTAATCCTTTAATGCTGACTTTAGCAAACTTTGAATTTATGAGAAAAGTACTTGTCAGCCCTGCGGATTTTTTTGTTGTTATTAAGGCTTTCCTTTACTTGACCCTCTGACCCCCACGTTTCACCCCATACCGTAGCTGTAAGCTTTATGTTATTTTTTAGGAATGAGCTGTTTTTCAGGACTTGAGAATTGGCTGCGATTGCTCTGTCCTCCTGCTGCGAGCGTCCATTATCTGCACCCTCTCTGAGGGAAAGACAACGCAATTCCACCGTAATCCAATTTCCAATGAGTCTCATATGAACACCCCGGAGATATTTTATACGTCGTTAAGAAGGTTGAAAATATGTGGCCATCATGTACGGAATCCTCCAAGACTGGGTTACGGATAATGGAATTGTTTAACCTCCACACTGGCAGCATCTGTTGCTCTGACGCCTACCAGCAAAGAGCCAGAGGGTCCTTCTCATAAGCTATTGGCGGCACATGACAATTGCTTACAAACTGCGAGGCTTATGGGAGCCCCCGAAGAAGCCAGGCAATTAATAACAGCCCATGACACCCCACTGCTGCACAGCTGAAGGTCAACGCACAACATGAAGGGAGTGGGGAATCCGAAAACCGAACCGTGCAGCGACTAGCCAGAGGAGCAGGCACTAGAGGAGCTCAGCACATAATGAAAGGCGGCCGGGGACACCCAGGGGAGCACAGGACTAGGTTCCATTGTGCATTGAATTCCCTCTACTTCAAAATAATTCCTGCCAAAGTTATTTGATCTACATGGCATTAACACATGTTTAATATCTGGTACAACAGCACTTTCCATGGTTATGTAGATTCAGGGCCTGATTCTGAGGTGCGTGCAAATGTAAGAACATGTTTCTCCATGAAGGAGGAACATTTTACTTCAGTTACGTCATTTGGGGGTCGCAAGGGAACGCACCTGCGACCCCTGGGGTCTCCCTTGCCACCCCTGTGGTTTTCCACAGCAACCTGTAAAAAAAAGAAGAAAATACATTTTAGGTTTTTTCTAAATTGAAACTTCTGGGCTGTGGCCAGCGCCATGTGGCTCTTTGTTGCTGGAGTGGCTGGCTTTCTTGTTCAGGCCTCTTAAAAAAGGGGGTTCCACAAGTGTAACATTTTGACCAGTGACCCTAAATAAGAAGGAATAGGAATAACAAATAATTTGCCTTTCTGGAATTCTATACAATAATTGCTAGACTCATTATAGGGTTATTTCAGTCCCAGAACCAAGGGTGAGTCACTGATTCAGTCTGTTCTTAAACACCTCAAATTCACAATGCAGACAAAAACGTCCTTAAAGCATTTAGCATAGAATATGCATCCATTTCAGACTATGTATTTTGCTTTTCACAAGTTGCAGTTATAGCATGTTTTTGTTGTTGCTGTTCTCTCTGTTACGATCATCACAAGACATACCATCTCTGTGTCCTCGGTCACTTGACAAAATCCTTGTACCTAAAAGCGTGCGTACAGTGTAGAAATGTTTGACCATAGCATATACGGTGGCCCTTGATTTCATTGTGCCACAATTATTGCTTTGTTGTAATGTGTCTATCTTTCCTATCTCCATGGCATGCTGTTCAGTATGTTTGTTTACATGTATGAGGTAACGAGTGCCCAGAGTACGGGATACTGTGTGTGTGTGTGTTGCTTTCCCTGTGATACTCTAAATTATTTAATACACAGTAATGAACCCTCTCAATGGAATGTATTTTGCCAACCTCTGAAGCCTGAAAAGTAGATCCAGGCATGCTCGAGATGTGGCCTGCTTTGCACCAGACCTGCAGACGAACTGGCCTGCTGTTAAATCTCAGTTACCAGTTTAATGGTATCCACTACGGAGTGTTATTTGCTTTCTGACTTTGAGAACTTTCAGACATGTAATTGCTCATTTTGCTATAGCCAGTGAGATAGCTCAGTGGGTTGAGCGCTTGCTGCTGCAATGTCCGTGTGATCTGCAGGTTGCGGGTTTGAATACTGGCAAGGCCAACTTAGCCCTTCATCCGTCTGAGGTTGATGAGTACCAACACAGTTTGGGTGATATTCTATGTATATTTGTTCTATACAAAGCGCTTAATCGTAAGTGCTATATAACAACACATCGTTATCATTTGGCCTTGGACATCAATAATTTGGTAATATGGGCCCACACACATATGGAGATCCATTCTTGTATAAAAATGCATATAACATTACAGTGATATCTTAACCATATTTTCCGTAGTGTAATTAGGAACATTGCTATGTGATGCCACTTCCTCTTTTGTCAACGGGTGAACGATCATGTTCCACGCTTCCCGTGATGACACTTCAGAAAGAGATCAAATGGCATAACTTCCTGTGACACAGAGAAGAAGCTGAGAATTGAGCGGGCACTGCTTTTGATCTTACTCTTAATGTACATGTTTTAGTAATCTAGTACTGTTTCTGGGGTGCAGCCCACTAAATTGTGCTACCGTGTGTCAGCACAAAAAGTAAGTTGTATGAAAAAAAAGACCTAGGCAATGTTGCCTGCGGTGTGGGGCGCACACCCTAGTATCCCATTGGGATATTTCGAAAATAATAATATCTTGATAATCCAGTCAGAACATGTTTGATGCTGAGGTTATCAATTTATTCATTGATCTTCAAAAAATCTTTGTGTAAGCAAAACAACATCAAATGGCCAATGCATGTCGGACTGAATAGTCCTTCTTAAGGGCCTAGTCTAATCACATAAACATCATTGGTGTAATTCATATACATAATCCAAGTTCATTATATTAAAAAACAAACAAAACAAAAGGATCAAACCATACCATTTTAAACAACATCATGAGTGGAAACATGTGCATTATGAAAAACAGGGTACCCACATACATAAAAATAAGACATACAGAAAAGAGAGAGAAAAAAAACATAACGAATTCTTCATTGAGCATGTGTTTCACCATCATACATTATGTTAGTATCACCTCTCCCATATCAAATGGCACCCTTGTCACTTCTGATGATGCATATATACCGAAAAATGTGTGCTCCTCATGTGCGAGGAGTAGTAGTACTTCCCTGGTGGGTGTATTACATCTATTACTGATGTTGAAAACTAAGTTAACGCTGGAGGGTCAGTGTCAAAATGCCAGATAATGGTCGTGGGTGGGCATTATCTCGGGTGGCACTATCATGCAAACTGTAATAAGAGCATGCGAGTAGGTGGCACTATCATGCAAACTGTAATGGTTCTTAAGCATCTAACCTTTAACCATGCTGTTCATGGACTCGATTCCTCGAATGTGCATACGCGGCATGGCCGCTGTAGTACGAACTACATTTATGCTCTCATACATTCATCTCCATTACATCTCATACATTTATGCTCTCCTTTTCTACCCCAAAAATAACATTCCACAACATGCATTGCCAATATCGTATGCCATTACTGCACATATTACCAATGCTGTGTGTTTGTAGAGTACCCTGAGCATATAATAGGCACACTGATAAGCAGTATCGTTTCCTACATTGGTCTTATTGATATTGATATTTTATGTCTATCGCACTCGTACGAAGTGTTTCAGAGCGCAACAAGGCATGGGAGAGGAACAGGGGAGAACAAACAACGATCTTACTAGGCCCAGTGACATTGGGAAAGCGCACGTGCATGGGAGAGGGGGGCGAGGAAAAGTACATGGAAGGGGGAGAAGTGGAAAGTGCGGAGCAAAGGAGAAACAAATCAATAATAATAAATAAATAAATAGATAATAAAGGCAACAAACAGTGGAAGTGCAGCCAGCAAATGGCAAGTGCTGGGTTTAAGGCAACAGACAGGGTAGGTCTGATAAGTGTAAGAAGAAAAAGAGGGGGGGACTGTATGGGTACAGATACAGCCCCCAGTGCAAGGGGTGGCCCACAGGCAGGGTGGGAGGGTGAGCAGGTACCTAGGCCCGGAGGACAAAGGGTGGCCAGGTGCACGGTGCCAAGAGAGAACAGATCAGCATGGGAGAGGGGGACCGAAGGCAGAAGCAAAGAGGAATGTCTTGAGGTGCTTCCGGAACCAGAGATGGTTCTCCTCAAGTTTTAGGGTGGCAGGGAGGATGTTCCAGAGGGAAGCCCCAGACGAAGACAGAGATCTAACCCCAGCTCATTTCTTCGAAAAACGACTAACCTTGAGGGAGTTAGAGGTAGAGGAGCGAAGAGCTCAAGACGGGAGGTTTTTGCAGAGGGATAGCTAAAGATATTTTGGACCCAGGTCCCAGAAAGCCTTGTGGACAATGCAGAGGGTTTTGAATTTAATCCTTGCAACCACTGAGAGCCAATGTAGAGATTTCAGAGCTGGAGAGATGAAATGCCCGGGCTTGAGGCCAAGGACAAGACTCCCAGCCATGTTCTGGATTAGTTGCAGAGGGCAGAGAGTAGAGGCAGGTGGATTTAGAAAGAGGTTGTTGCAATAGTCCAACCTAGAGAGAACCAGAGCTTGGGAGACAGTGAGCTTCTGGGGGAAGGACAGGAAAGGCAGAGTACCTCTGAGGAGGTGCAGAAGGAAGTTTGACTTTTTAGAGCCGTCAGAGATGTAGGCAGAGAGGGAAAGTGTGGCGTCAAAGATGACCCCGAGGGTCTTAGCCTTGCAGGTGGGGGTAAGAGGAGGGCCAACAGAGGCTGGCCAGAGAGTGAGGGGAAAGGATATTGAAGGTGTGCTGATGAGGAGGATCTCCGTCTTGCTGGCATTCAGAAAAAGATCATTGGTGGCACACCAATATTGAATGTCAGTTAGGTAATCAGAGATGAGAGAGGGAGAGGAGGTGGCCGATGGCAGCCTGAAAATGAGTTGAGTGTCGTCAGCGTAGCACTGGGAATTTAGACCCCTGGGGAACACCACAGCTAGAGAGGAGGATAAATGATAGAAGGACCCAAGTTGGACCTGGGAGGGTTGATCAGAGAGGAAAGAGGTTAGCCAGGCCAGAGCCTGATCAGTGATACCCAGGTTATCACAGAGACGGTTGAGCAGGATGGTATGGTTGACCGTGTCGAAGGCAGAAGAGAGATCGAGTAGAATGAGGACAGAGGGAATGTGAGAGTCAAGCTTGGAGAGCAGATCTTCACGGATGTTCAGGATAGCAGTTTCCATGCTTCTGGCAGCTCTGAAGCCAGACTGGTGGTCATGGAGACACCCAACAGAATTGGAATGAAGGTTAAACTGAGAGACGGACAGATTTTCCAGGAGTTTTTCCACAAAGGGAGTAATGGAAAAGTAATGATAGTTAGCCAGACAAGAAGGATCAGCTGTGGGTTTCTTGAGAAGAGGGTGCACAAGGGAGTGCTTCAGAGGGGAGGGGAACAATCCTGAGGCAAAGGAGCGGTTGCAAAAATCAGCAAGGGCCGGAGAGAGGGTGTCAATGTGGTCCTTGATGGTTTTATAGGAACAGGGATGTACCTGTTTAGATGAGGCTTTCATAGATTGGACTTGTCTAGCGACCTCATCAGGGGAGGAAAGAGGAAAGGACGAGAAGGAGGGGGAGGGTGGCTGAAGGAGGGTCAGCAAGCACAGACACAGAGGGCAGAGGAGGGTCAGGGGTGGAGAGGGTGGACAGGATGTCCTGGGTTTTTGAGCTGAAGTGAGAGGCAAGGGCATTGCAACATGAGGGGTAGTGGTTGCAGCAGGGTTGGCCAGCTCCTTGCACATTTTAAAGAGTTTGGCAGAGTTGTTAGATGACGCAGAGACACAAGCTTGAATGTGGACTCTCTTCTTGGTGAGAACAGAGAGTCAGTATTGCATTTGGAGCAGGCGACAGGCCAGTTTGTTAGAGGATGAACAAGAAGCCCTCCATTTCCTCTCAGCCGCCCTACACTTACGTTTAAGTTTAGCTAGGTCGGAGAAAGACCAGGAATTCCACTTGGCTTTGGAATTCAAATGGATCCTCATGACAGGAGCACAAGCATCAAGAGTATCAGAAATTGGATGAGTAGAGTAGAGACAGGGCTGTGTGAGGATGTGAGACAGTCAGAGGTAGAGGGGGGGGGGAAGGTGGCGGCGAAAAGCCTCAACTGACACCCGATTCATGGGCCGGATGTCTGAGAAGGTAGGTGGCAGTGTTGGGGTAGGCTTGGCTTGGGGGGAAGAGAGGGAGAGATGAGAGGAGAGGAGGGAATGATCGCTTCAGGAGAGAGGAGTTGTCAGAGGAATGGAGAGGGGGAGGTCAGAGGAGATGAAACATCGAGTGTGTGCCTGCAGAGTGAGTCAGGCTAGAGGGGAGTATGGACAGGAAGAGGGAATCGCGGAGGTCACAGAAGAGTACAGAGCAGGAACCAGGAGAGTCTAAATGGATATTGAGGTCACCAAGGAGGAGTTGAATAGTAGAGGCCAGGAGGGAGGAGGAGAGGTCCGTCCACTCAGAGAGAAATTAGGTGATTGGACCAGGAGGCCGGTAGATGGTAGCCACAGAAAGAGAATGGGTAGGAGAGAGAGCCTACAGACAAGGCATTCAAAAGAGAAGGAGTGGGAATGATAGAGGCAGGAATCCACTCAGGAAAAATCAGGGCTACCCCTCCACCGGACCGGGAGGATCCGGCTGCGGAGAGGATCTTGCAGCCATCAGGGAGGAGAGTGTCAAAGCTTGTGACAGAGCTAGCCGTGAACCATGTCTCAGTAAAACAAGGACATCAAGGTCTAGTTCTTCAAGGAGGTGGCAGATGTCAGAGGAGTGTTTGACAGCAGAGCGAGAGTTGTGCTTGGCAATATGAACAAGGTTGGCAGGCTTAAAGACCTTCCGGGGAGGGGTACAGATCAGAGGTACACCCTGCAGAGGAGAAAGAGCCCTAGGAGGGGCAGAGGAGGAAGATAGAGAGGGCAATGTAGTCAAGGCGGGAGAGGAGGGGATAGCAGGAGATGAGAGGAAATTGATGAGGCGAGGGAAGCGCCTATCAAAGAGGAGGAAATTGGCCTGAGGGCCTTCGGCCATGAGAGTGCCATTAAGGTAAACATTAATGATGTCTTTAGAGGAGTCGAAGGAAGCCATGAGAACTTCCCAGCGAGTGCCACCATTAATGGGAGAGGAGGAGATAGGACAGGGCACAGAGATCATATGAAGAGTCCATAGATCTGGCGAAGGAACGACAAAGAGGATGTCAGTGAGGGTCTGTCTGGAGGAAGTACTGGAGTAGGTGTCGGCAATAGGAAGACCAGGGTTAAAGGCCAAGATATCCTTTTTGACCTTCTTCCTACCAGACTTAGTGAGAAGGGAAGGATAGTCAAAGGAGAAGCAGTTGGAAAAGATAGGAGAAACAGAAAGCGTCATGAGGATGGAAGCGAGGAGAGGATGGAGAAGCTGGGGGGGCTAAGGCAGGTAGGTGTGGGACAAAAGAGAGTAGTAAGGGCACTCGGCTGGCAAGTTACAGAGAAGCAACAGTATACAAGCAAAATACAGAGAATATAGCAATGGGTAGCAATATGTGACTTTCTAGCAAAAAGGCAAAAACAGCAAGATGTGACTTTCTAACAAAGGCAAAAACAGCAAGATTTGACTTTCTAGCAAAAAGGCGAAAACAGCTAGATGTGACTTTCTAGCAAAAGGCAAAAACAGCATGATGTGACTTTCTAACAAAAGGCAAAAACAGCAAGAAGTGACTTTCTAGCAAAAGGCAAAAACAGCAAGATTTGACTTTCTAGCAAAAAGGCAAAAACAGCAAGATGTGACTTTCTAGAAAAAGGCAAAAACAGCAAGATTTGACTTTCTAGCAAAAAGGCAAAACAGCTAGATGTGACTTTCTAGCAAAAGGCAAAAACAGCATGATGTGACTTTCTAACAAAAGGCAAAAACAGGAAGATGTGACTTTCTAGCAAAAGGCAAAAACAGAGAGATGTGACTTTCTATCAAAAGGCAAAAACATCAAGATTTGACTATCTAGCAAAAAGGCAAAAACAGCAAGATGTTACTTTCCAATCAGGGATTCAGATGTAAGCAAAGGGTTTTAAGAAGCACTGCACGTCAGGATGACAACATGGGAGTAACAAGCAGAAAGAACATTGGTCAAAGGTGGTCAGAGGGAGTCCGGAAGGAGGGAACTAACCCATAGTTCTGGGGGTGACAATGTCAAGGCAGTCCGGATTTCTTAGAGGAGTGTGGTGGCAGCATCAATGTGGTTAAGGAGCAGGGAAGAGCCCAATTAGCATTCCAGAAGCGGACAGGGAGCAGACAGGGGCCTTAGAAGTGGGCCTTTGCTGAGAGGGCCGGCTAAGGCTTGCCGATCCATGGTTGGATGGAAGAAAACACTCAGCAACCAATGGGAGTGCTGCACAGGGAAAGGCAGTTCAGCCAAACTGCCCACAAAACAAAGATAATCATGGTGGACATCTTGGTAGGGCCAAAAATCAGTAAAATAAGCAGGCAATAGTGGGAAAACGTGTGCTTTCAAAATAGCAAGGTAGCTTCAGGTATTAAAAAAGCTCAAAAACGGCAGCACGATGAAAATGGCCAATAAAACAGTGCTTTTCCAACAATTTCAAGCAAATTTTATTTTTTTCTTCTTTTTTTCAATTTTCGATTATTCAGGTTCAATAATTCCCCTCGAGGTGCAGTAATACACAGAAAGTGCACCTACCTTATGGAGGGGTCAGCAGGCAGGCACAAACTCCACATGTGCAGGAAACAACAGATGGCCAAGGGGGTGGAAACAGGACCTCACTTTCAGTGAAAAGCAGATGAAAGAAACCAGGTTCAGGCAGTGTGCCTTGCTGAGAGGGCCGGCTAAAGCCTGCCGGTCCCTGGTTGGATGGAAGAAAACACTCAGCAACCAATGGAAGTGCTGCACAGGGAAAGGCAGTTCAGCCAACCTGCCTACACAACAAAAATTAACCATGGTGGCCATCTTGGAAGAACCAAAAATCTGTCAAATAAGCAGGCAATAGTGGGAAAACTTGTGCTTTCAAAATAGCAAGGCAGCTTCATGTATTAAGCTAAAAAAAAGGCAGCACAATGAAAATGCCCTATAAAATAGTGTTTTCCCAACAATTTCAAGCAAATTTAGTTTTTTCTTCTTATTCAACATTGACACTCACCCGTGATTAACATCAGTCCTGCCGCATGTCCTTGCTCACTATACTTCTACTTGTGACTGATCATATACCCTAATCTGTAATCATGAATAAAAGTGTCACATCACAATTCCCTTAACTCTAACATCATAAATGTGCTTGATCCTCAACTTCCCTTACCTGAATAAGATCACTGAAGATAGGAAATTGATCCATTGGTTAGCTGTGGCTGATTGCATTACCTTCAAATCAGTTTCAATCGTGCACTACTGCCTGTATGGCTCCGCTCTGGCATACTTAAAGAGCATATAACTCCTTACGAACCAAGTCGATCTCTGAGATCGAAAGCACAAGGCTTAGTGAAAACAACCTGTGTAAAAAAGCAAATGGACTGGAGCGATCTTTCCCAATCAAAGCAGCTGCTGAATGGAACAAACTCCCGACAGCTCTAAGACTAGAATCCAACTTATTAACTTTCAAGAAAAAACTAAAAACTTTACTATTCACATAATAACCTAGCCCTTTAACTTGACGCCTTTTCTCCAGTCTCGTCTTACATGTTTATCCTCGTCTTTATGTTCCTCGCCCTGATGCCTGCGGGCTCTGGCGTGCTACAAATAAATAAATACATCTGTGTGTGAATAAGAGATAGTTGCCTCCTCATGTATTTATCCAATACTTCATTACATAAGTCATGCAATGTCTGTGAATCTAAAAATAATTCAGTCATGTCCTGTCTGGCTATATCAGAAAGCTATTATCACAGTTGTACTATTTGCCCCTGGCATAATCTGATGCATGTACCTATTAACAATGGTGTTACCCTTTCTTATTCTGCACTTTCTTTTGGTTTCTTTGAGATACATATGATGCAAAGGGACTGGCCTACAGACTTGCCTAAGAGACTGGTCTAACAGCTGAACACCAATGCAGAGCAATGACGCAGAGCAGAGCACAGGTGAGCTGTGTAATGCTGTGATGCCTCAGACTGCCAGGCATGAAGAGCCCCTCTTGAGAATCTATACAGTGATGAAGCTGGTGGCTCAAATCCCAAGGCTGCCAAAGCCTGCAGAAACAGCTTTCAGTTGCAAAATGTACTTTCTTTCTCCAGTTCTCCGAAATCGACATGTTTGTTATCATACATGCATTATACGTGCTAGTTTATGGGTGGAGAATAGATTTAGCTACTCGATTGTATTTAAGGATGAGCCTGGCCTGGGAGGGGCAGAGAAGTGAGCACCCTCACATGCACTGCAGTGTATTTGCATTACAGCACATTTCTCTCTACTTCTCGACACCTGTGTATTATTTTTGTCCACGTGTCGGGTGCCTGGAATGCCTGAGGTGTCGCAGGGGAGCGAGAAGAGCACTGGTATCGTGGGGGGCAGGATGAGGCTGTGACAGATGCTGCCGAAACCCGGGAGCTCCCCTTCTTGACGTGCATGACTGGGATTTACAACAATACAACGGGTAAATGAAAAAAGTGTTTTTCGCCGTACCTGCTGCACGTTTGACTAGGGGAACCGGGAGTCTTCAGTGACTTCAGGAATAATACATTGACTGTGCCTCAGAGTGCTTCAGTGATTAAGTACAGAGATGTAAGGGCAACTACAGGACTGCAATCACATCAAAGCATTCTTGAGCACCTGTGATACAGTCAGAGCATCTGTCGTGGGGAGACGGTATAGGGTTGATGCTTTAAAGGGCACAGGTTAGGAGTGTGAGGTTGGAAGAATGAGTTAACCTGCAGTAGGGCAGATTACAGTTACAGATTACAGCTACAGATTACAGTTTCAGTTACAATATGGCAGAGGCCAGTCTACTGACCAGGCAAGAGGAGGGGGCAGATCTGTCATATAGGTCGAGTGCAGTGCTGGAAAAGTTGAGGAGCATTGTGGACAACTGGGATATGGTCCTCCAGTCGGTGCAAAGGAATAAGGAGGAGTGGGTCACCCAGGAACAACAGTTACACATGGTACCGCAGGGAAGAGACAGGGGAGATAGTGATGTACTACCTTCGAAGCACAAAGATATAACAAAGGGTATGAAGATAGGGAGGGATCAGAGACTGCAGTAATGCTTACACAAGCTTTCATGAGGGCCACAATATGGCTGCTGTTGCCAGACGACATAAGGAGGGTGGGGAAGGGAAGGTGGATTTGTATTTTTGTATTTGTATTTATTTAATTTTTATATAGCGCTTTACACCAAGTGCTGTAAATAAGAACAAAATGGTACATTAAAATGGTGATAAAATAGAAAACACAGCAGAGATCTAGTATACATTAGCTTTCTTAGTGAGTCGAAAGAAGATATGATTTCAAGGAGATCCGGAAAGTAGTAGAGTAGAGAGAAATGGAACGAAGAGAAAGAGGGAGAGCATTCCAGTGTAAAGGCGCACAAAGAGAAAAGGAACAACAATGAGACTGAGCACAGGGAGGACTAGGAACAACAAGAAGGGAGTGAGAAGAAGAGCAGTGTGAATGAGAAGGAGTATATCATGAGATAAGAAAGCAGAAATATAGGGGTGAAAGGACATGAAGGTATTTAAAGACTAAACGCAGAAAATAACCTTTTAGATTGTGATGGAAAGGAAGCCATCTCAGATCAGCCAGAGAAGACGGAAGGCAGTCATGAGGAGCAAAGAGAAATAGAACATGAATAGTGGCATTGAATATAGATTTCAGAAGGGCTAGACAAGATAAAGGAAGTCCAAAGAGAGTAGAAGAACAGTAGAAAAGGCAGGAAAAGATTATGGTAGACACCAAGAGTTTGAGTGGCCTAAACAGTCATGAATGGGCAAGCTTTCCGAATGTTGTACAAGTGAAAGCGACAGGAACTGGCAGAAAGGGAAATATGATGATTAAAGGAGAGATCTGAGTCTAAATAGAGACCCAGATTATGGGCCATAGAAAAAATAGGTAACTTAGCTGGGGTAAATTATATGAATGGGGTGGGGGAAGCAGAAGTGGAATGGCGGTAGAAGGAAAGAAGATACTCTCAGTTTTAGCAGCATTAAGTAACAAGAAGTGGTCTGTCATCCAAGAGTTAATAGCAAGTAGACAGGCGCTGATCTTATGGTGAAAATCATCAATAAAGTGCAGAAAGGATAGAAAAAGTTGGGTGTCATCAGCGTAGAAATGGTGAGATAGACCAAAAGAGGAAATGACACCGGCATGTGCAGAAGTATAGAGAGAAAAAGAGGAAAGGACCAAGGACGGAGCCTTGAGGAACACCATAGATAAGTAGAAATCTTTTAGAAGAAGCCCTGACCAAGATACTGAGAAAGTCGTCTGGGACAGGTATGACTTGAACCAAGATAAAAACCGAGCCTGAAAAACCAAAAGAAGAGAGAGCAGATAGTAGACGCATGTTGCACCCTGAGCCCCTTTTACTCATAGTAACATGTCGTACTATGGATGGGACAGAGAATAGCTTATCAAACTACACAAAAAGACTGACTCAGGAAGTTAAAAAAATTACACGGTTTAATGAACAATTATCTAAAACACGTCGCAAAGCATGATCTCAATGATTCTTACATAAAATAACACCTTTATAGCAAAAACTCATCATTCATGATGTCATACTGCATGGCAAATTAGGCAAACCTAAGTGGGATTGTGGTTGGCTCAAGGGGAACATCTAGGTGTACTTCTATAAGGGCTGGGTTTGTGATTGTGTCTCTATAGTCAGGTGGGCCACTCATGTCCTCACTTTGTGCAGGTCCTCTTCAACAATAATTAGAAACACAACACCTCATTGTCTATTAAACGATAAGGCTCCTCGCTATACAGCCCTCTACAATTGGTTAGCATGCTTGTACCCTTCTGTAACATTCAATGCTCTAACATCACATAAGGTGGTACTCCAGGTGCTGGTGGGTGGACTTGACCTTATCTTCCCACCCAATTAGTCTGCCATCTCTCATCACTCATGTTGTCTGCCATTCACATTGTCTTTGAACTTGGCCTTGCAGTAGCTTCTCGTCTCTGGGAATATATGGGAGTGTGAGCACTTGCTATCTTCAGTCCAGTGCACCATGCTATTCATCTATTTTCATCCTCAGCTGATGTGATCAGAGACCGTGATTTTGCTCATATTATAGCATTTATCCATCTTTAATGAAGAAACGTGGCACCCATGGTGTTCCTTCTTTGGAAATTTAACA
This sequence comes from Ambystoma mexicanum, assembly GCF_040938575.1. Lineage (NCBI taxonomy): Eukaryota > Metazoa > Chordata > Amphibia > Caudata > Ambystomatidae > Ambystoma > Ambystoma mexicanum. The sequence continues at coordinate 818,348,256 of NC_090935.1, forward strand.
AGGGATGCATTTGACATCAAGCCAGACAGCCTCTCTGATCTTACTTACAATTGAAGCCTATTCTCTGCTGCGACACACGTAGCTTCCAATCCATCTTCCTTCATGGAGACTTGCTTACTAAAATATATCATTGAATGTCCAGAACTCTATATATATATATATTGGCGACACCGCCTGCAGTCTATAATCTACGTATAGCCAGCCTTATGAATAATTAGACTACTTGCGTTACAGGGTCTGTACAGTTATTGAACGGTTTGCATTTTCTTCAGTGTTCTTGACACTTGTGCAATCTTTGTTCTACACATGAAAGTCTTCTCGATTCTTTACTTCGCCATCAGATTCTCTTTCACCTATGCATTCTTTTTCTGTTCATCGCTCTTAGCATCGCACTAAGAAGGATGAATAGAAAAGAGAATACATAGGTGATTCTTCATGATGTCACCAGCTTCTCCTTTCATATCTTCACACTTCTTCAGGTGCTTTTCTCAGGAGATCATCAGCCTTTCGAGGATAGTTCATATAGGGTTTTCTTAATGGATGGCCCATCTCAAAAGCTCTTTGAGGTATAGGTATCATTACTGGCGTTGCATATGTTGCAATTTCCGGTTTCCAACATATAGGCAGAATAGGGGCGAGACTTCCTGTAGAGGCATTCGGCTGCTCCTCTACACTCCCCCCTTTGGTGGATTCATCGACCACTCCTTCATCAGCTCTCATATCTCAACATCCTTTCTTGAAAAAGTGCTTCTTCAGAGTCCAAACTTTCATTACACCTTTCATGGATCCTGCTGAGTTTACGTGTTCATCAACACTCCAGGTCATATGGCTGCATTGGCCATTTGGGTTGCAGTAAATCCATTGTCCCACATACTTCCTGTGGTTTCTTGGATGAAGGAACTTCGTTCCCTCTGGTGCTAAAATACTGGCCTTTATATAGTCTCTAATTTCTTCATCTGTTAATTCCTTGGATTCGAACCCTGGTTCAACGTCAATTATGACCTTCATTCCTACTGCTTTCTTTGTTGTCTTCTTGCACTGTGTAATTATCATCCTGATTATGCAGAATCCAAACATCATCATCACAAGTGTAGCTCCCAGGAGCTTAAAGATATTCACCATTCATTGTGGAACCCATGAGACAATAGATGCAAACCAGCTGTCATCTACAATATCTTCTGTCTCATCATCCATCTTGTTATGCAACTTCATCAGCAACTTTATGGCCTCCGTCACGGTCCCATCCTCGTCATCATGAGAATGTATGAATGTGCAACATGATGGCCCAATTTTGGTGCAAACACCTCCATCCATTGCTGTGTTCATATCAAGGACATATCTGTTCTTGAGAGTCATCAGCCTTATGGCTCTAAATTCCTCCTTGATCATATTAAACCCCTTTATAGTGGTGTGATTGTCTGCAGGAGCTCCCACCTGTAATCTGTAGCCATTTAGCATTGGCCATTGTCTAGGTCCCAGGCATAAAGATAGTCATGAATATCGAGGCAGTCTTGCTGTACAGCCTGTGCTTATATGGAATAGCATCGAAAGATTCTAATGATTTTTCTGAAAAGTTAATCTCTCTCTTTGTTCGGTTGAGGAACTTCAGTGATCTCCTTCTCCTCAAATGGGCATCTGCCTTTGGAAATTCACCAAAATTCAGGTCACTTTTTGGAATCACCAATGCTGGAACATGTATGAGTACCACAGATCACGTCCCTGCCCAGTCCTTGGGCAGCTTCATGTAAGATCTGGATCCACAAGCCCAATATCGGTCCAAAAGGACGAATGTTCCTGCTCCCATTCTTATGACGCTGATTATAGTCTTAGAGTGTTTATTTCTTCCCACATAATTATTCCCCTTTCTTTGGAAGCACACTATCACATTTATCAATGGTACCACTGTCATCGGGCCTGATTCATCTTCTACCCATATCAACAGTATGGCATGATTGGCCCAGGACTTTAAACAAGATTCATTCACTCTCTGTACTTCTGGCAAATATTCTGACTTCAATAGATGAGCTGTGCACGACATTCATCCTCCTTCCCATCCTTTTGTAGATTTCACTTGTTTATAAACTAAAACTTGTGTTCATTCCCAACATCCAGGCCATCCTGCTACTTCTGCTTTATCAGGGCAGTTTAGTCTCTTCATCTCCGCAATTACCACCTCTTCATGTTTCTTCTCAGAATATGTAAGCATCTTTCTTTTCCACGCAGGTTCCTTTTCCATCTGTGTAGTCTTGATATAATCATCCTGAAATGGAAATGACCATTTCGACCTCCATCGCAAGCCGGCCAAGCTTCCTTGAAATTGGCATCTTGTCATACATGCTGCAAGATGAACCATACATCTGGCATCATATTCCAGAATTTCCTTTGAAATTAAAGTTTGTGTTGGATCCATGGCATAGGGTATGAGTGAGCAGACATTGTAACTCTCCTAGAGGTTTTCTCACCCATCTTTTTCATGTGGTGATACCACATGTTGTTACCCAAATGTGCTCTGCTGTCTGAATATTTGTCAATCTCAACATTATCTTCCTCTGCATTTCTCTTACTTCTCACTATCATCAATTCAGTTCTTAAATAATAGTCATGAGGTATATCATACAGAGTTCTTTCCTTGGGGAGAGCCATAGGAATCTCTACCTTAACAAAGGTGAGTACATAGAGAGCAGTACTTGCAGTTGGAGGAATCACAGTAGTCCCTATATCAATGGGAACATTTGAAAAATAGCAAATGCTAAACAGAAGAAACAGAAAGAGGCTAAGTATGGTAACACATACATATATCATCAACCAGCATGTCAATCTCCGCCATTTTCAACATTCTAGATTTAATTGGATTTGCTCATTTTCTGAAATCGTACTATTTTCAAGATTCCTCATCATGCCTGTATACGACTTTTAAGGGAGAAAAACACCTTTTAAATTAGTCAATTCAGGAAAAATCAGGAAACTGCAAAATCTGTTCAATTATTGCCATAAGCAGGCTCCTTATAGCAGCACTATTATTAAGATCATGCAGAAAAATAGGTATGCTATGCCCAACAATAGCAGGATAAGCTTGAAATAAATATAAATATGAAAACAGCAAGTAAGATCCTATGGGCATCGTCATTCGTCAGAACCATGGATTCAACCAAACAATTGCATTGTATGAAAAGATTCAGCGTATTGGTCAGGCTTGCAATTTCTTATTAGGTGCTGCCACTCAATCATATCCACAATATGTCAACAACTTTCTAAAGTTCATTTTCAAAAGAAGGCTGTGGCTCAAGAAATAGATTTGCACCCCTGCAAAAATATCTATAAGGAGTGTTCAGAAGAGCCACAGTCCAGTGTTCATTTGCACCTTTCTGTCAATCCGTTGGTTTATCGTTCTTCTTCCTCCTCATCGATTGAGTCTGCACATGCTGAAATTCTTCTTCTTGTCTTCTGGATCGATCGTTGGGGGTGCGTCCGCCTCTCCGCTGTAAATATTAACGTCATTGAGATAATTCCAGGCTTTTCTGCCTTGAACCTTTACTGCAGAAGGAGTGACGGTTTCCACAATGAATGGGCCAACGAACATAGGTGTGTGCCACTTTCTAGTGAAATGCCAAATCAGCACAATGTCACCAATAAACAACTTTGGTGCTGGTAGTAGTTCAGAAATTTCTGCTGCTGAATGGTCTTCATCTGTGTTCTGAGACCGACCCCCCTTGTGCTTGGGTTGATCTGAAATTTCAAAGATAAAAGCAGTCATATATGTCAAATATTCATTTAATTCATTTCCTAACAGTTTTGCAGAGCTCTAGGCATCACTTCTGCTCCTCGATGGAGGAGTCAAAGGCATTCTCATTCGTCTCCCTGTCACTAGTTTGTGGGATGTGAAGTGATGGTCTGAACTAGGTTGACATCTGGAGATGGGACACACCTCCACTATCAGATATCTATATCTACTACATACTTGCAGCATGTCAACATAATCAATATGTAAATGCTGAAACAGACCATTCAGTCGAGGAATCACTCCTCTAATTGTTCCCAGTGTATGCCCAGCAGTAAACATTTGACAAACGAGCCAATTTACTGCATAAAATGCAACGTGCTCTAACAGGTTCGGTTTAAACCAGCCTTATGCAGTAGCTGCAGCGAGACTCTCCCTAGTTACATGTGCTGTGTAGTGCAGCTGTTCAAGCGCTACTTTTAATAATTCTACTGGCATCACCGCCTTTCCTGTACTGTCCTGCCACCATAATGCTTCTGTGAGGGATCTAGAACACCCCCTTGGCCTCAACAATTTTTGCTCTATTGTGGTGCTGTGGTGCATTGCCTTGAATTTCCATGAACTGAACTCTTGATAAATGGTTAAACACTTCATTTACTACCATAATTGTATCCACCTTTTCCTTAACATTTGGAGCATCAAAACTTGATCTGCAGCTTTATTTCCGCAAGAAATAAAGTCTGTTTCCTTAGTGTGTGCATGCGCATTTAACGACTGCTATGGCTACTGGGAGTTGTAGTGCTTTAATAAGCCTATCCAATAAGGATGAGTGTTGCACTGGCGTGCCGTCCGCTCTCAGGTTGCCCCTCCTTTTCCAACACGCTAGCCCTGCATGTACAGTTGACGTCACATAATGTTTTTTAAGCGCTGCAATAAGCGCTACCAATTCTGCCGCTTGTGCTTAAAAGTGAGACATAGGGCCTCATCACGAGTTTGGCGGTAACCCTTAAATCCAGCAATCGCGCTATTACCGCCGGATTTAAGGGTCCGCCAAATCAGGGCTTCGGCGGATTTCTCCCCAGCTCTGAGCTGGGGGGAAATCTGCTGAAAATTCATGCTATTACCGCCGGTGGGAAATCCGCCGGCGGTAAGAGCGCGAAAATTCCCCATTGAGCCCAATGGGCAATGGGGCATTCCTGAATGGGCTCAGTGGGGAATGGGGAATTCCATTACCGCCAAGCCCGTGATCCGGTGCTAATAGCGCCGGGGGGTTGGCGGTAGGGCTAATACCACCTGTGGTAATACCGCTGGCGTTACTGCCCAACTCGTGATGAGGCCCATAGTCTTGCACTTGCTACAATCTCAAATTCACTGTTTGCTCTATGCCTCACTACAGCTGCGCTGGGATGCCTTTCCCCACTTGTCTGATACATTTTTGAAGTACCATCAATGAAGAGATACTACCATCCTGGCAGCGCATTTTCTTTAACACGTGGTACGCTATCATAGAATTCCTCGTAGTTTGCGCAATCATGCACATGCTCACCCTCTGCCACTGATTCAACTACATATGTGGCAGGGTTCACCACCTTACATCTGACAATTGTAATCGCTGTATTAAATACAATAACTTCTTACACAGAAGCCCTCTGAGATGTCTATGTACACTTAGGTTTCTCCAAAATGGCAAACAAAGCATACTCTACAAAAAGTGTCATAGGACAACCCATTAAAATACTTGCAGATTTTTCAATTACGAACGCCACTGCTGACAATGACTGTTCACCCGGAAAATGCCCCTTTGTAACTGGGTCAAAAATCCCACTGTAAAATGCCAAAGGTTTGTACCCTAACGTATTTCTCTGTGTTATCACTGCTGTCATAAATGTCCTATCAGTGTGTGAAAATAAAAATGATTCCTTCATAGTTGGGAATTCCTAAAACGGTAGCTGTACAAATTGCTTTTTTTAATTCATCAAATCCTTCCTCTCCTTATGTTCTCCTTATTCACCTGTGCTTTCTAGAAAGCCTGCAAAAGGGGTCTTGTGTATGAGCTGTAGTGAAATACCCATGCTCTTACATACTTGCATAATCATAAGAATCATTGCATCTGCTTTATCGTTTGCGGTTTAACAGTTTTCATAATCGCTTCAGCTCTTTCAGGTGTCACATTTTTACCCTCATGTGAGATCAACTGACCTATGTACAACACTTCTACTTGACAATACTGCAACTTCTCCTTGTCTACTTTGTATCATTTGTCTGCAACAATAGTCATTAATTGAACCGAGTCTTGTCTACATTCATCCTCTGTTATGCTACAAATCAGAATGTCATCCACATCCTATATCACAGTACTTTTCAAATCAATATTGCTAAGGTCCATCTGCAGGACTCTATTAAAGATCGACGGGGACTCACAGTACCCCTGGGGCAAATGAGTATGTTTCAGTTGAATTTGGTGAAACGTAAAGGAGGTTAAGTCTTGCAAGTCTTTATGAAACGGAATTGAGAAAAAAATGTTTTTAAATCAATCACTGTAAAATATCATGCTTCTACTGGGATACTACATAGTATCGTCACCGGGTTTGGAACTAAAGGAAACTCGGCCTCTCCACTGTGGTTAATTGGTTGCATATCTTGTATGAATCTGCATGACCCCTCCTTTAATTTCTTCACAGGGTACACCATGGTACTACATGATGACTCTGAAATGCCCTCATCTGCCTCTCGAGACATTGGGTATTGACTCACTCGAGGTAAAATTGCTCCTGGTTTCAGCTTTATTTTGACCTCTCCTACTCCTTTTAACAGGCCTACATCATAGTAGTCCATAAAACGCTTGCCACTTTCTCCAAGTCTTCATCAGAAAATGCTGGACGCTGTCGCACTGTGGAATCTTCCTTTTCTCTATTCTGATCCAAGACATAATGCTCATAAAGAACACTACTTCATCATCTGATGTATCATCTCTAAACATGTCATCGTCAGTGACGTCAGTCAATTTGCACCCTTCCCCAATGGCAATTACGGTTCTCCATGGTCTACTCTTGTCATCTGTTCCTTCAAGCATTGCCATTTCCCGTTGTACTATGGCTGCATGTAATTCTAAGGGGATCATCTGTCCCCCCTTTTCGTCCATAGGTACCTGTGGTCTAAACAGTAATTCATTAGGTATCTGCATAGTTTTTCCCACTAAAACAGGTAACCACTTTAACAGAATGCTCACCCCGTAAAGGAAAACCTCTGGTTCGATTGGCACATCTCGCAGAGCCATTTGCCCTGTAAATGCCAATATAAATTCACCCATATTCATATAGTGTATCCCACGAGTGGAGCAGACTATACCTTCATCAGTAAAAGACATTTTCATATTAGGTCTTGTCATTAAGTCTCTTCCAAGAATATTAACTGGTGTCTGCCGTGAATAGAATAATGGAACAGACATATCACATTCTCCTACATAGATTAGTAATTCATCAGTAAAAGGAACTCAGCTTGTAGCTTCAGAGACTCCCTGAGCATCATGGCATTTCCCGACATACATTGGGTATTTTCCCTCTCATATACACACACGAGTAGCTTGTGTCATCTAAAAATTAAAAGGATTTGCCTCGTATCGTTACATCAACCCTTGGTTCCTCTTGAGGGTCTGGTGTCACAGATAGTACTGAACACATCAAGTCGCCCTGTGAGCTGTCCTATTGTGGATACATACATACCCCTTTACCTGTGGAAGGATTCCCTCCCACTACGATGACACCCCCTATTCTAGGTGTCAATACCTGTGCTATATTCGTATTCTGCTGCATTTGCATGGGAGCATGCTGCAACTGCCCTTGCAGTAAATTCAATGGTGCCTGCTGTGATTGCTGTGGCTGCTGTATCTGTTGCACTTGTGGCACTTGTGCCTGATACACTGTCTGATCTTGGGCATACCCATCCCTAGCCTGTGAGCTATATGCTAGAGGATAAGCTGCCCCCCTCTTGAATACTGACCATTTCATATATACTCTTGGCTCCCACAAGTGCGCACAATGTGCCCTGTCATTCCGCACATCCAATATACAGGAGTGTTTTGTCTAACTAGCCCTTCCTGGTTCAATCCTCCTTGCATATTCTGATTCTCAGTCTGCACATTTTGAAACCCACCTTAAATATTTTTAAATCCACCCCTTCCTCTGTTACCCATACCTCTACCTTTCGGACTAATCCAACTTCCTCCTTGATTCATCAGGCACTGTTTATTCGCATGCACCGTATTCACTGATTGCTGTACTTCTAGCCCTTCTCCACTTGTCAATACCGCTCCTTCTATGGTGTATTTTGACTATTTATTCTGCACTAACTTGGCTTTCTCTTTTTTTCTTCTCTTGTAACAGTCAACAGTGATACACTATAGTCAACTGTATCTCAGGCCATGGTTTAGTTTTTACCCCCACTAACTTCTTGTCATGATGCCTACCCCCGGGGACCCAGACCAAGTCCAGCAACCCCGGAAGCAGGCATCAAGTTACCCCAAGCGAGCCCAACAACCCCCGCTAGGGGCTATTTGGGTGCAGTCCTGGAGCCTATGGCGCCATGCTCATATGGAGAGTCAGTCCTGGTGCCATAGGCGCCAGCCTCATAGATTAAAACTTACCTGATGCAGACCATGCTGCAAACTTACCTGATGCAGACCATGCTGCAAGAGCTCCAAGCCAAACGAGGCTTGGAAGGGACTATTTTATCTAGGGACTATTTTTTTACTCGGGTGGGGCTGGGGAGGAATACTTACCTGGGACTACTTTGGAGGCTATTTAAACCACGCCCGAAGAGCAGCACATGCTTCGCGTTATTCTGTATCCAGCAGCGTAACGCTCACCGTGCCTGCAAGTCTGCATCCAGTCATCTGCCACACCCGCCTCAAGTTTGGAGCTCCTAGAAAAAAGGAGAAGGAAGGAGAAAAGGTTAGAACAAGAGCAATACCTTTGATCCTTACCTGAATTCCTGATCCATCGTGCCTTCGAGCTGGAAGAAAGAAGTTATTTTTTGCACGTCGCCTCGCCTGCTGCAGCTCCGCCCTGAACTCACCGGCCTTTGCAGCATCTTCACATTTCACCGCATCCTCCTGCATGTTACCGCCACACTCCGGCACCTAAGGAGAAGACAAGAACAGCAAGGTGAGCCAAGGGAATTCACAGAGGAATACCCCCCTTAGACTTACCTGATTTTACCACTGGGGTATTATTCTTGTTCACGGGTCCGTGCAGCTTCCACTGCATCCTAGCCGAACCCCGGCCCCTAAGGGGAAACAAAAGGACAGCAAGGTGAAACAAGGGACTAACAAGAGGAACCCTCCTCACCACAAAAGACTTACCTGATTTTACCGCCGGAGGCATTATTCCCCGAGACTTCATACTTTCTCTCAGCGCCTGAATAAGGGAGAAAGCAACAGGTTACATATTGACATTATTTTATCGAACTGTGTTGGATGATACAACTCCTTACCAGAACATTACCGGTTGCCACGAAGAACTCTTCAGTAGGGTCAAGCTGCAACCTGCAAGGAATCAGACAAGAATGAAAGTCAGGCATTTGAACTTTTACGAACTACATACTTACAGCGTCTTGCCGGGAATATCGGAGTCAATATTGTCCCGGAACTCACCAATTCCTTCGAGCCAGTGAAGCAACTGGTTATCTACGTGCCCCTGCGCTCAATGCAGGATGGAGAGATCATCTTTTCAAATCATCAGGTGAGACTATAAGAGGGAACATCCAAGGTGATCAGTGGGGAGAACAGCGGGTGGGGGGATTTCCGCTCAACTCCACGGGTGGTTAATTCCCTTTCTCCACTTGCAGAAGAATATTCCTACATGCCAAGCAAACAAAGCTAGGTGGGCCAGTCCAGTCCGTCATCTCGGCGCTACATGTCACATTGGTGGAGACCACAGCAGTCCAGTCCAGATCCACGCCTCTGTGGGAGCCAGGTGAGCGTAACACTTCTTGAGCTGCCTTTTTATTGGCTCAGGCAGTCCCTGACACAAAATATGGTAAAATAATGCCACTGTTGTACTCCAAGGCTCACGTGTTTCAAGAGGCCAGTGCTCTTGAATGTCCTGAATGTAATCAAGTTGATCTTCAGCTTCTTTCATCTTTTGAGTCATAATTACACCCATATCTGACACATCAGGATATTATGCTCTAAGGGCTCACCAGACATCTGTCCTACATTTATTAAATGGCGCTCAATCGTGCGTCATGTTTTGTGCTGTAACACTCAAATAACCTGCTCTTGTCCAAATGTCATCTGCTCTCTCCCCAAGAATAGCCGCTAAAAAACCTTCAATATCCCCTATTGCTAAGGTGTTTCTTCCGGTCATTGTCTCTAGCTCATAAATCAATTTTCCCACACTAGCCATTAAGCTTGGAAGTTTATACCTTAAATTATCCTTGTCAATCTGCGGCCATGGAATATACTGTGGTCTCGCCCCTCCTTTTTCTAACAGGGGGGAATTGCGTAAATCCTATTCCCCAATCCGCTCCCATCATCTATCTATCCATGGTAGGAACACTAGTTCCTGATCTCCTTCTTCATGGTAGAGATCTTAAGCAATTTACACAAGGTGGCGATTCTCCCCTTTCGCTATACGATCGTCCTTTAGGGTGCTCTGGGCATGCTATAGGATCTGGTGTCCCATCCTTACGTTGTTCCAGATCAGACCATCTTACTCCCTTGCTGCCTGTAAGCCTCCTTCGGGGTCACGCATAATCCTTCCCTCCCCACTGAAGGATTCTCTCACTTTGTCTGACATGTCTAGACCCCAACTAGTATGGCTTTCTTCTCCTTCACCCTTGTCTAAAGTTAGCCTGCTTAAAGACAGGGCTCTATGCTCGAAACTGAGTGAGCTTCCCTCTTCAACTCATGATTGGGAGATTGTAGATCAATCTCCCTTTTCTTGGCTTTCTGATTCGCCTCTTTCTTTTAAATCCTGATAGACCTTATCAATCCTATCTCTAATGCTCCTTATATCGAAATCTTCATCTAATGTAATGGGAGGAACTATTCTATATTGCTACATTGTATCACTGGTCTTCGCTCCAGTAATTGATCTTGCATTCTTGCTGTCTCCTTTTTTGTTCTAATTCTTCGTCTTCCTCTCTTCTCTTCCTTGCTTCCCATCTAACTCTTTCTTCTTTCTTTCTCATTTCTTCTCTCCTTTCCTCTGATATTCGCTCTTCTCTCTTCCTCTGCTTTTCATCTCTGTATCCTTTTATCTCTCAATTTCTGTGCTTCCTCTTCTTCCTTCTTTCTGTAAAGTCTATCCTGTTCTTCTATGGCCCTCTGTCTGTTCTCATTCTTCCTTTGAACTTCTGCCCTTTCTTCTCTCCTCTGCTGCTCTTCCTTATACAGCTGTTCTCACCATTGTGGGCTTTTCTTTTTTCGCTCATCTTCTTGTAATCTCTTTTCTCATTCCTTGTCTTTCCTATCTTGCTCATCTTGAACGTCCCTTTGCCTAATTTCCTTGATGCTTTTCTCATCTAGTTTAAGCAATATCTGCCCTCCCAGCCATTCGTTCTGTACAAGCGTTACCTCGTTAGCTTTATCGTTTTCTCCCTTCCATCTCTTAATTTCTCATTCTATCTCTATTGATATATTTGATTGCTCAAGTTTCTCTTCCCTGTTCTGTAAAACCTTAAAGGCCTCTTCTTTCCTCCTAGTCCCCTATCGTCACTGTTATAAGCAGGCGGTCCGTATATCGGATTACCAAACTCTGTCGTCGCTTTCAATTCTTTCAATGGATACAATCCTTTGCTTTCTCTACTGATGCTTTTTATCTCAGGCGAAGCAAGGAGAGTAGAAGGCTCAACACCTCCTCACTACAGTGAATAAGCATCCAATCCTCAGGTGGTGGATCCTCTCTCTCTATTTCTGGTACATTTTCCAAAGCTCTAAAACAGCTAGCCTCTTCTCTAATTTCTTTCCTGTGTATGCAGTGTGCAAGTATGTGGTCATGTGTTTCAATGCTGCCTTTTCCAAAGATCCTCCTTGTGGCCATGGCATGTACATCGTATCTGCTGTGCCTTTCACCCATTCTGCACTATAGTGTTTGAGCTTGGGCATATGTTTGGCAAGGTTTTGCACAGATGCATCAAAGGCGTAACATCTTACATTTTGACAAGTCTCAATTGACTGTCAAAACTTAACAGTATTTTAAAAGTTTGTTTATGAAAACAACAAATATTAGCGTGCTCCAACAATTTGCCATTCAAAGCCTCTAAATACTCAATATCCTAAGCCTAGCTATAAGTCGTTACCAACAACTTCTCTAGCTAGCTATATCTCCTTGACTTTTTTCAACTCCTTTTACATAATCGTCGCTCTTCGACACCTCAAAACAGACATATAGACAAACAGACAGACTAGTCGACTCTTCACATGAATCCTCAGTGATCCTTATCTCTGTCCCTAAATATACCCTGATAGTGGTTTACGTCATTATCTTACAGGAATCTCTCCTCTGCGTCACTTTGACTGAAGTGTATTATGACTTCTTCTGTAATTCTCTTGAACCAGGACACTTGGGCTTATCTCTTATCTATATGCACAAAAGAAAAACACTCATCACTGTTTCTTCACTATTTTCTAAATCCCCCGTTACTTTTAAAACCTTACCACAATCCCATCCTGTAAATTTACCATTCCCCTTAGTCTACTTACCATTTGCTTTTTCAGCTCGAGGCCTTCAGTATCAACTCCCCTTGCCAATCAACCACTTCCAGCTTCCATCTGCAAAGCGCCTTTGGAAACCAGGAGGGATTTTGTGAAAGAGGGGCCCGTCCCACCTGTACCGATTTTCTTGCGAGAATTTCTATATCGGCCACTCTCCACAGGAAATCTTGTGATCTTCTGGCTAGATGGTGAAGGGCACGCGTGCATCCAAAGCACTGGAGTTTACTAGGTCAATGGGTCTTCGTAACGATCTGACATGTTTCCACGTGAACCCTGAGGCCCTTTTACTCAAGGTACCATGTCGTACTATGGATGGGACAGAAAATAACTTCTCAAACTATGCAAAAAGGTCGACTCAGGAAGTTGGCAAATAACACTGTTTTATTAACAATTATCTAAAACAGGGTGTACAACGGACATTGCAAAGCACAATATCAATGATTCTTACAAAAAATAACACCTTCAGAGCAAGAACTCATCATTCATGATGTCATAGTGCGTGGCAAATTAAGAAAACCTATGTGGGATCGTGGTTGACTCAAGGCAAACATCTAGGTATACTTCTATAAGGGCTGGGATTGTGATTGTGTCTCTATAGTCAGGTGGCCACTCATGCCCTCTCTTCGTCATCTTCAACAATAATTAGAAACACAACACCTCATTGGTTCTTAAACTATAAGGCTCTTCGTTATACAGCCCTCTACAATTGGTTGTCATGCTTGTATCCTTCTGGAGCATTCAATGCTGTAGAGGCACGTAAGTTGGTACCCGAGGTGCTGGTGGGTGGACTTGACCTTATTTTCCCTCCCAATTAGTCTGCCATCTCTTATCACTCATGTCATCTGCCATTCACATTGTCTTTGAATTTAGCCTTGCAGTAGCTTCTCTTCTCTGGGAATATATGGGAGTGTGAGCACTTGTTATTGTCAGTCCGGTCCACCATACTCTTCATCTATTTTCATCAGCGCACGTGATCAGAACCGTGAATGTGCGCATATTACAGCATTTATTCATCTTTAATGAAGAAACTTGACACCCATGGTGTTCCTTCTTTACAACTTTAACAAGGGATGCCTTGGCTTCTCACGTGTACTATTCTTCACACTCTGGTAACCAATTCTTGGCTGCTTCCAGTCTTTGACATCCAGCCAGACAGCCTATTTGATCTTACATCAAATTCAAGCCTACTCTCTGCTGCGGCACGTGTATCTTCCAATCCATTTTCCTTCATGGAGACTTGCTTACTAAAATATATCATCGAATCTCCAGAATTCTATATACATATGTATATTGGCGGCACCACCTGCAGTTTTCATACTAAGGAAGCCAGCCTTATGAATACTTAGACTACTTGTGTTACAGTGTCTGTACAGTTGTCTCGGGAGGATAGTTCAGGCGACATGGAGCAACACAGGTCCAAACCCCGGGTCTGTGCTTAGAAACCTCTGGGTATTAAGTGCGTTATAAATAACCTATCATATCATATCATACAGTTAATGAATGGTTTGCAGTTTCTTCAGGGTCCTTCACACTTGTGCAATCTTTGTTCGGCACATGAAAGTCTTCTCGATTCTTTACTTCGCCATCAGATTCTTTATCACCTATGCATTCTCCTTTCTGTTCATCCTTCTTAGTGTGTCAGTCTCATTCTTCATGATGTCACCAGCTTCTCCTTTCATATCTTCACACTTCTTCAGGCACTTTTCTCAGAAGATCGTCAGCCTTTCGAGGATAATTCACATTGGGCTTTCTTAATGGATACTGCATCTCAAAAGCTCTTCGCGGTATAGATCTCATTACTGGCATTGCACATGTTGCAATTTCCGGTTTCCAACATATAGGCAGAATCAGGGCGTGATTTCCTATAGAGGCAATCGGCTGCTCCTCTACAGTGTGGTCAACTTCATCAAAAGCTACAGAAAGATCCAGGCGAATGAGAAGAGGGGAGTGTTTAGAGTGACATGCAGAGTTTAGCGAGTCCAGAACAGAGAGGAGAGCAGTCTCCGTAGAATAGCCAGGACAGAAGCCAGACTAAAAGCAAGGAAGAATGGAGTTATGATAGACAAAAGTGGAAACCTGAGATAAACAATACATTCAAGTATTTTAGAGCGATACGGCAAGAGCAAAATGGGGCTGGATGTGGAGGAGAAATTAAGGTGTGCCCAGGGGTGGGCATACATTCTGAATGCAGCTGCATGGCTGACAGTGAGAAAAACAGTGCCGGTGAGGGATTTCAAGGATTGGGTGGAGGGAAAACACAGAGAGGGGCAGGATTGTGAGGTGCTAGCACTAGTGCCTCTGCGGATTGGGGTAGGTGATGCAGAATGCTGTGAGGGTGGCTCTATGTATTTCTGAGAAAGGGGAAGAAAAGGGAGGAGACACTGGTTGGCTAGGTACTGGGGGAGGCAAATGTGTGCAACAGAGGGGAGGGTGGACATTGTGGAAAAAAGTGGTGCAATTACAGATTTGGCAAATAGGTGCCCGCAGGGAGAAAGAGGCAGGGTACAGATATTCCCAATGGCTATGGCTATGGTGAAGGTCCCTACTAAGAGTACAACCCACATTCTGACACACACAAACAGGGTCCTGACAGCATGGGGCAGATATACCTGGACAAAGGGGCGTACACCTTATACATGCCAGTAGAAGGGGTTGCATCAGGCAAACTACATGAATGCATGTCAGAGACTGTCAAAACACCACATGATGTTTCAGGGCATGTGCACCACAGAAGGACATTGACAGGCCCAGACGGTGGTCAGTGTCAGCATGACTCAATACTGTTTGTGGGGGAAAGAGCACACTATGCTGAATTACAATCAATGGGAAGAAAGAAGATAACTGCATCTGAGCAAGAGTGGCACGTGACACCTGACAAGGACCTACAGCCACAGCTAATGGCATCCATAGAAAATAAGGAGTGGCATGTGGCAGAGAACCCACAGCTTGAAGTGAGGACGATTATCCTACAGAAGAGCAAGAAGGAGGGTCAGAGGAAAGGTGAGCTGCTGCTGGGCGATTGGAAAAGGGAGGATGAACAAATGATGCAATTTATCAATGCAGAGAAAGAGCAAGACAATGCGTTTCAGTGCCTGACGGAGATGGCCTTGTGGACCACGGCCAACGGCCAAAGAAGGCTGGCAGGAGCATGTTAACAATTGTGTTACTTGTTGGGATGACTGGCTGTCGTTTGTTCTTCATGGCCTACATGTGAGAGAGCGGTCAGCTGCAAAGTATTCAGCATGAAAAATGCTATTTGGGAGAAATATGACAAGCACTTACAAGTTGTTACTGATACTGACTGCGGGTGCACCTGAGGACTCAGAGGTACTAGAGGCTGACTATACACTGGAAAGTTAGAGAAACATTTACTTAGAAAGTGCACACAAACATGACCGACACATGAAATGGGTGGTGTTGTATGTTACAGTGACAGGGATGCTCAGAGCTGATAAGGGAATGACATGTAGTTATGACTGTTTTTGTTGTTTTAAATACACCCTGGATAATGGCTGATGGTGGTGGGGGCGTTGGTGCAATACAATACAGTGAATTCATGGCTTTAGAGGAGATAAGACATAAATTGTCTTGTTTTGAAAATTCTTTTTATTTTTGGCTTCCTTATTGGGTATATATATATCAGAATAGTTGTATTGCAGTGTGCGTTAAGTAGAAGTAGTGCAAGGTTTTGGACAGCTGTTATAGTGTTTCATAGATGAAATGAGAAGAGAAAAAATTGGGCATATGTTACCATTTCTGATACTGCACTTTCTTGTGTTTTCTTTGATATATATTGGATGCAAAGAGACTGGCCTACAGACTTGCCTAAGAGACTGGCCTAACAGCTGAACACCCAAGCCAAGCGATGTCGCAGAGCAGAGCACAGCTGACCTGTGGAATGCTGTGATGTCTCAGACTGCCGGGCATGAAGAGGCCCTCCTGAGAATGTACAGGGTGATGGAGCTGCTGGCTCAAATCCCACAGCTGCCAGAACCTGCCTCACAGAAGCAGCTTTCAGTTGTGAAATGTACTTTCTTTCTCCTGTTCTCCAAAATCGACATGTTTGTTATTATACATGCATTATATGTTCTGGTTTGTGGGTGGAGAATAGAATTAGCTACTCCATTGTATATAAGGATAAACCAGGCCTGGGAGGGGCAGAGCAGTGAGCACCCTCCTATGCACTGGTGTGTGTTTACCTTACAGCCCATTTCTCTCTACTTCCTGTGTATTATTTGTGTCCGGGTGTCGAGTGCCTGGAATGCCTGTGGTGTCATGGGAGAGCTGGATGACCACTGGTATCTTGGGGAGCAGGACGAGCCTGTGACAGATGGTAAATCCTTCAATAGAACATGGCCTTTCAGCATAATTCAGTGTTTTCATCTAGAAAAGTGCCATTTTGGAACTCACCAATAAATGAAGATCTGCCATCTTGAAATGGCTAATGCCATGTTAACACAGACTTTGTCATCTCCTACATTTTAGTAAACACTTTCTCGACAATTTATAATATTCCTACATAGTCAGCAAAATATGTGCATTTACTTGTTTTTGTACCCCTATGGGGTCCACATTCTAAATAAAAGTGATGTTAAAGCTGTTGTAAATCGATCAGATTTCAACAATAGTGTGTACTTCCAAGCTGTGTCTGCTCTGTGTCACTTCACAAAACCTTCTCTGAACGCCCATCTGGCAGCCATCTTAAAATGTTACAGCGTCTGATAAACCACATATAAATGACTCATTAATAAGGATTGTAGGATTTTATCCAAATGAGATAAAATCAACAATCCTCCTGAATGCTGTATATTGATGGCTATGAGATCATGCTTAAATGGAAAAAAAGTACATACCATTGGTGGTTCACTCTCAGTTGAAATTCTATTTCCTTTGTCTAGTATTCAAATCTTTATATGACCTTGCCCCTGATTATCTTGCCTCTCTTCTTTCCTTTTACTCTCCATCTTGTCCTCATCTTACTTACTGTTCCACGTACTCCCTGTGCACAATCTCGTTTTCGATCTTTTCAGCTGTTGGCCCCTCTCCACTGGAACCTTCTTCCATTATTCCTCTGATCCATCATCACTTACTCTGTTTCGCTCCTTCCTAAAATATTACCTACTACAGTCTCTTGTCTGATTCATATTGGCTAATTGTGAACACAATTGATTATACTGATTTTAATGTACTGTTGTTATTCACTTTGTGAAGCGCTTTGGTAAAAAGCGCTATATAAATATCAATAAAATACAAAAATAAATACGTCCCAATCGTCACCCAATGTCCGATTAATATTTTATATTGGATCCCTTTTGCTAGGTCGTCTGATAGACCTCAATTATCATACTGATTGTCCTCTGGTAAATGTAGCTCAATCTCCTCGCTTAAACTTACTTGTGTATGA
Organism: Ambystoma mexicanum; assembly: GCF_040938575.1. Lineage (NCBI taxonomy): Eukaryota > Metazoa > Chordata > Amphibia > Caudata > Ambystomatidae > Ambystoma > Ambystoma mexicanum. The sequence goes on from NC_090935.1 coordinate 818,366,094, forward strand.
TAAAGAGGAAGATTTGGCGAATGGTTGCTGCCAATTACTAAACACGTAAGTGTAAGCGGCTTCAATTCAACACTACAGCTAAGTCAATGCCTAGTCAATTGATAATTGATAGCACACTTAGACATATGACAGTGATAAACAATGGATGATGTTATACTAACACACTGTTTTAATTACTTAGGAGTAGTATAGAGGATAAGGTAGCTGAGAATGCTTTATGGTTTCAAGGAGATGCAAAGATGAATAAAAGGCAAAACAGAAATAAACTTGATATGATTTCAGCAAAAGATAATATGATCACTTTTTCTCTGACAATTCACTCCCCCCCTATGCAATGTAAGGAGATGGAAGTAACACACACAGTCTTCAGGAATACAATCACAGTACAATACGAATTCAGTTCCCCCCTAGCAAGCTTATAGCACCAGGGATGATTTTGAAACACAGGGTAAAGACTTTCAGGTGATTTGCAAGGGAGTGAAATATGCTAAAATTGATTTTAATTCCCTCTAGAGGTTCAGGGTGAGTGAGAGATACTTCAAATCAGTTCAGGTCCACACTAACAATGATTAATGATGGATTATCAGGTTGAAAACGGATTTCAGTAATGGAAGCACAGGACAGATCTTTCTACACGTGGTTGAAATGAAGCAAAATGTCAAATTGCAGCACTTTTTTTCGAGTGCGTCGAGCACAATTACGGAGGCGCTATAAGGAGTAGCAAGTCGGTTTAGAGCGTGTTGGAAAGCTGGGAATCTTAGCTTTACAATACATTTCGTTCCTAGGATGCACGGTTCCAAAGATACAGACGATTTTGTAAAGGTAGTTTTTCAGAAATTAAATTACAGTTTCGGAATGACAGATGCGCTTTGAAAGGTTTGAATCAACAGGAGGAACACACGATTTCTCATGATGCAGTTCTAAATAGGTTCAAATGTTTTGAATCAGATTATTTTAAGCTAAGAGATGGGTTCTGCACAGTTCTAGATGGGTACTCACACTATAAATTTGAAAGGAATGGCCTTGTCACGGATCTGGTCAACAAGTTTAGCTGCGGTTCTCTCTGCTCGGCGGGTCAATCAGGCACCGGTTCTGTTCACAGCGGTCTGGTCTGGGTCCATGGTTCTGCTGGTCTGGATCAAGTGGATTCTGGATACCGCAATACTTTCTGGGTACTGGTTCTGTTCTGGATACACAGGACTCTTAGCAAGCAGCAAACCGCACAGCCCGGCGGTTGAATAGTTTGCGAAAGATTTTGAGGCCTGCTGAAGAGTTCAGCTCTTTGGAGTTTTTGTTCTCAAGTTAGTCTGGATCTCTGCAGTTCTGGATTCTGGAGTTCTCCGTCAGCGTGCTGCGCAGGAATTCAGTTGAAGGTTGGAAAATGAATGTCCCTACCTGGATTTCAGTGGTCCTTTTTATTTGTTTTGAAAATGGGTGTGTGTGTGGGCATAACTAAGCCTGCCCCTCACAACTTATCATTGGCCAGGTTTTCCTCTCCCCTTGATTGGGGAACTGAGTTGTGTGTCAGAGTGAGTCATCAGGTGTCATCTTTATGGCTTACAGAAGAACACTCCCCTTGTCAATTTGCACACAAATCTATTTCTGATCCAAATACATATTTCCCAGATACACAATTTGTTGAAATTACATACACACATCATATATCACATAAGGTAGTCTCTGTTCCAACTCAGATGTTTCTAAGAGCTCGGATTAAGAAATGACAACATTTTGCGCTTTTTGGTTGGTGTTCCAATATTGGATTTTTACCAAAAATTAAACAGATGTACACCATCTCTCTACACATATTCCAGTAATTTACTGTGTCTCTAGCATAAACGCAGTGTCTGTAGTATTAATAATTAGCGGGGGTTTTGCCTCTGAACATCACAGAGCGACCAGCTGAGCCTTGAACCGTGAGTAAAATTGTCATTTTAAGAATCTCAAAGTTGTACATTTCTGTGAGCTTAATACAAGATTTTAGAAGCATTTAACTTAAACATACATTTGCTGCAATATGAATCCACAGTCGTGTCTGGCCCGCCCCTAGGAACTGGGGAAGTCAGGGATCACATGTTTCTCCTTTCAGGCAGAGCTCTGTTTACGGTCCACACCCAAATCAGCATACTCCATTCAATTGAAAGGGTCTATTGTGTTGGGTCCAGCAGGCTGCAGGGAAGTCCTCTCTCTCTCAATCAACAGGACCATGTCATATCCTGCCTCCTGGTGTGGGTCTCTGGGGTGTTAAGAGGTCTCAGGAAAGGCATGTCTTTTGAACTTTTAATGAGATAAGACCCCCTTCTGTTCAATGCACAGTTCTGCAAGACAGCTCTCCTGTCAGAGTTTAGACCGCTAGCACTGGTTAGTGTCCAATGCCGGTACAGCACCTATTTTTTTTAGGAGTTGTCTTGAATTAATTCCATTTAAAAAAGGGGATTTTACTTGATAGTATACGATCCTTGCTTAACATTGTTTTGATGGGAATCCTTACAGTAGAGTGGTGATGTGGAACACCCCACAAGAAGGTTGAATCTTTAGAGTGGTCTTGTGAGCCATGATTTTAGCAAATATTTGACATCAAGAAAATGAACTCCCAACAGCTCTGGGTTGCTTTTGGCAATCAGCATTGCCATTCCCAATGGTTTCAGGCTACTGTGTGTGTAGCCCAATGGTGGTTTTAGGCAGCGCCCTCCTGTGCTCACAAACATAGGCAAAAATGGGTGGCAGCCTATTCTTCATGTTTCCCTGTGCACTTTCTGGAGAGTTCTGGCCATCATGATGTTTTCAATGCCAGTAATGCACAGTTTTGTGGTAGGGCTTGGATGCTTGGGTAAAAACATCCCACATAAGACATCCAACGTTCATCGGTTAGTGCACTATAATAACATATTCCTTTAATTGTTGTTATCTATTTATCTCCCTCCTACATCTATACCATATTGATGTGCCTCAGATAAGCTGGTGGCATGTACTCCTGTGAGCGTTTATTTTTTGCCAATTTATGCTTTTTTCAGTACCATGTAGTCAAAGTGGCCTTGACATGTGTTTTTCACCCTATTCATTAGCATTCTTTCTGCAGTCTCAGGTACAGAAATAGGCCATATAAGGCATACACTTTCACGGGAACAATTTTGGATTCCCAGGGAAAATGTGGGAAACATGGCCAGATATGGAAATGAGACTCTATTGCCCCAATCCAAATTCCATCCAGGGGATTTCTATTGCTGGGCAGACGTGGGGATTGAGGCTCTCCGTGATTGAACAGACCTTACCTTTGTAGTCAGGGGGCCTCCAACTGCACCATATAAAACTCAAGGAGCACACAGCGGGCAAGAAGCAATGCTGTATATTATAGCTGAGTAAGCTACATTGTTTCTCACCCCTCCAAGGAACAGTTTGCAATTAGTAAAATACATTTTTTGCTGACTGCCGGAACTTTAATATACTGCCATTGGTCAGCACCATTGAAAAAATAATGAGACCCCCCTGCTTCTGGTGGGAAGGGAGACATTCACACAGTACCCACTGGATGTTGACCTTCACAAACCTTTTAGTGGATACTCTGATGGCTGGCCACCTCATTTGGGGGATCCTTACCTAACATTTTACCAAGCTCAACTTTATTGCCAAACATTGAGGGGGTAATTCATAGAATTCAGTGCACAAGTGGCGCACGCGGCTGGTGCACAGTGTGCGCGTGCGACTTTCTGCGCCAACCGGGTGCGCTAAAATCCATGTCCGCGCTAGGGGTGTCACGGTATTAGTTTTATGACGGTACGATAACCTTCTTGCAAAATGACGGTATATCATGGTTATCGCGGTATAGCAGGTGGAGTTAAACAATCTTAAAAATATTTTCTAAAAGGTCATAAATTGTCAGATTTATCATCACAAACAAAACCAGGCACCCAGAGCAAGAATTGGGCTTTTCAACATACTTTTCACTGAAATGCCACCCCTTGCTTCCACCAAACACAAACACGTGTGGAGAGGAGGAGGGGGAGAGCCCTGCTGTGACTGGCAAAGCAAACTGAATAGCTTTTCTTAAGTGGTCATTTAGGCTTTTAGCTCCCCCACTGGCAACTGGTGAAGATGAACGTGTTGCCATATTTATAACATGCATGCCCCAGATCAATGGAGGCTGATGGTAGTATAAGCTTGTGCGCATACTCACACACGCACACATGCTCTCTTTACGTTACAGCCTTTAGTTTACTTGTGGGCCAAAAGGAAGGTGTTCAGTAATCAAGGACATGTCACCCTTTGGTATGGCAGCAGAGAATACCCACAGTGATGAGTGAATTTCACAGTGTGACTTATTATATATTAATTCAATGATAAAACCAGGGACATCCCCCATTGTCATATGTTTAGCAAACATTATACATTATAAATATATAAACCCCAAAGCCGTCAACCCAAAGTAAACCCTATTCCTTCTTGGCACTGTATTTATTCTTCCTATTGCTAACTTATTGATTTTGTGTCAGGCAGGTGTAGTTTATGGAATGGCATTAAAAACTGATCCAACTGAAACTACTTGGCAGATGGCACATCCAACAGTGCAAGACCAAGACTGCGCAGCACTTGCTTACTGCAGCTTTCCAAATCAGATTGAAAAGCACACTTAACGGTATACACGGTATACCGGTATAAACTATGTGACGGTTATTATTGTTCAATTGAGTGGTTCACGGTATCTTTAACGGTATACCGTTATACCGTTACATCGCTATTACGCGCACGGCATATTCATGGATTTTAACATCCAAAACCAGCCGTGGTGCAGAGTGGCTCAGAGACCCTGCAGCAGTGCCAGTTACGCCCCCAACCCCTCCACGTGCGCCATGTACAGCGCACAAATCTTGTACATGGCGCACAGGCCACAACCACGAAAACGCCTGTAAAACTCCCTGCGCACCCCTTCGAATACACGTACCCCGCTGCATGGGTAGTCTCACACGCGATTGGGCCTGTGCGAGCGGGGTACATGGATTACTGGGGTGCGCGGGAAGTTTCACACGCGATTGGGCCTGTGCGAGCGGGGTACGTGGATTACTGGGTTGCACAGGAAGTTTCACACGGGAGTGGCCCTGTGCGAGCGGGTATGTGGATTACTGTGTGCGCAGGAAGTTTCACACTCGATTGGGCCTGTGCGAGCGGGGTACGTGGATTACTGGGGTGCGCGGGAAGTTTCACACGCAATTGGGCCTGTGCGAGCGGGGTACGTGGATTACTGGGTTGCACAAGAAGTTTCACACGCGATTGGCCCTGTGCGAGCGGGGTACGTGGATTACTGTGTGCGCGGGAAGTTTCGCACACGATTGGGCCTGTGCGAGCGGGGTACGTGGATTACTGGGGTGCGCGGGAAGTTTCACACACGATTGGCCCTGTGCGAGTGGGGTACGTGTATTACTGGGGTTTGCGGGAAGTTTCACACGCGATTGGCCCTGTGCGAGCAGGGTACGTGTATAACTGGGGTTCGCAGGAAGTTTCACACGCAATTGGCCCTGTGCAAGCGGGGTACGTGTATTACTAGGGTTTGCGGGAAGTGTCACACGCAATTGGCCCTGTGAGAGTGGGTACGTGTATTTCTGGGGTGCGCGTGAAGTTTCAGATGCGATTTTGCTTTCAGAGCAGGGTACGTGTATTTCGAGGGTGGGCCTGAAATTTCACACGAGATTTTGTTGTCATAGCGAGGTACGTGTATTTTGGGGGTGCGCGTGAAGTTTCACACGCGATTTTGCTGTCAGAGCGGTGTACGTGTATCCAGTGTGGTGCGCGGAGAGTCCTACACGTGAATTGGCAGTGTGGGTCCTCCCAGGTGTCCCCTCTACCCCCTCCACAGCCCCTGCAGGCAGCCCACACCACAGGGGACTACCCTGCACCCCTGGTCATGTCCCGCAGGTAGCCCATCCACCATGGGCATGCCCCTCAGCCAAGCCACATGTCACCTTGCAATATGATCACCAACTCATGTCCCCCAGCACCACCACCCCCCAGCAGTGAGGGGCACCTGCCAGCAGGCCCCCACTCATGTCCCCCAGCAACCCCAACCCCCAGCAGTGAGGGGCACCTGCCAGCAGGACCCCACTCATGTCCCCCAGCATCCCCACCCCCCAGCAGTGAGGAGCACCTGCCAGCAGGCCCCGACTCATGTCCCCCAGCACCCCACCTCCCAGCAGTGAGGGGCACCTGCCAGCAGGCCCCCACGCATGTCCCACAGCACCCCCACCCCCAGCAGTGAGGGGCACCTGCCAGCAGACCCCCACTCATGTCCCCCAGCACCCCCACCCCCCAGCAGTGAGGGGCACCTGCCAGCAGGCCCTCACTCATGTCCCACTCATGTCCCCCAGCACCCCCACCCCCCAGCAGTGAGGGGCACCTGCCAGCAGGCCCCCACTCATGTCCCACTCATGACCCCAGCACCCCCACCCCCAGCAGTGATGGGCACCTGCCAGCAGGCCCCCACTCATGTCCCACTCATGTCCCCTAGCACCCCCAGCCCCCAGCAGTGAGGGGCATCTGCCAGCAGGCCCCCACTCATGTCCCCCAGCACCCCCACCCCCTCAGCAGTGAGGGGCACCTGCCAGCAGGCCCCCACTCATGTCCCCCCTATATGAAATAAAGATGCACAATCATGGCCCACTTCTACACCAAAATACCACAGCACGCCACCCCATTCTTGACACGCAATGATTTCCCAATCCACCCTACACTGACATGCCTATCTCAAGACACAAACCAAAAGTCAACTATGTACATCAACACATGTCCATCACACACACACACTGGTTGGCATTGATTGTGTAAACCCACATTTTCACATGCATTAACCCAATGAGCAAATCCCACACATGGAACTAAAATATGAAAATGTATTATGTACAAAAATAAAGCAATGAAATGAAAGCATAACAAAATAGCAAACATGAAATGAAAAGCATGTGCAAAATATGAGTAAATGAAAAGTATAACCAATCCAAAGAAATCCGAAAGAAAAATAGTCCAAACTCTCCCTCCACCAACGCAAATTCAAAGGAAATGTAAAAAGAAAAATCCATTGATTCATGGTGAAATCAAAAGAAAAAGTTCAAATAAATCCATTGTCCAACGATGTACAATCCATTGTCAAGGGTTCATGAGCCCAATGAAAGAAATGAAACCTACCTAAGAAACTACCTAATAAAAAAACTATATACAAATGTGTGTGGCATAGACCATTCACCACAAATCAAAGGAAAAGGAAAAGGAAACCTAACTCTAAAAACTATTTAAAATGGCTAGTCCGACGGCTCACTTCCCGATTTCCCGGGCCAGGGCATCATCGAACTCCTGCTCGATGTCCCGGAGGCAGTCCTCTTCCATGGCCCTGAGGGTTCGCAGGGACGATGACATGTGGACCTCCAACTCCCTGCGAATTGCCTCGAGGCACTTGGCCCGCCTCAGAGCCCTCCGCATGGAGTTCTCCGCCTTGACCATTGTGAGCCATGCCTCTTCCGCCCGCTGCCACTCCGCATTTATGGCCTGGCCCAACCGCTGCCACACGGAAGACACTTCCAATCCTGGGTCCTCCTGCCCTCTGGCCAATGCCTGCCCCTCTGATGTTGAAGGCCCCGAGCCATCATGGCTCCCACCTTGCTGCTGCTGCTTCTGTGCCTATGCCTGTGCCCTGACTCTTGCTGCCTGCACGTCATCTTCCGGCTGGGGTGCAGTTGTTGAGGTGGCCACCCCTGCTGGACGACCGACTCCCGACTGTGGCAGGGATGTGTCCTCCACCAGCCTGGCCGCACGGTCAGAGGCAGCTCCACAGGGTACCCGGGTGATACATGGGTGGGAAGATGGCATGGAGGACGACTGGCGCATAGGGGGTTCAGGTGAGGAGGGGGTCAGAACAAGGTCCAGCAAACAGAGGAATCCGGCCCTGATGACCAGTCCCAGTAGGTCAACGTGGTCAACGAGGCATTCGAGATGACGTGCAATTCCTCACCAAAACACTGCAGGTCACCTTGCATGCCCCGTTGACGCAACGCCATCCCACTCAGGACAGGCTCAACCCGGTCCCGGATAGCCACGTCCACAGGGAGAGGAAGGCCAGTTGTTGTAAGCGGATCCCCTCCCTGAAAATGGGTCTGGACATAGGCATCCCTGCTGGTGCAGGATGGTGCAGTCACAGGATCGGGGACAGGATTACACACAGGATTACACACAGTCACCTCCGCAGCGGCCTGTGCTGCCTCCTGTCCCTGCCCCTGCACTGCACCACCAGCAGCAGTGGAATACCCACCTCCAGACCCCGTGTCTGTCCCTTCCACGGCCTCCTCCTCCACCAAACCCCCCACCAACCTGGATGACTCCGTGCCATGTTCCTCCGTCGGACCCTGTGGGGTCTCAGCTGGTCCTTCTGCTGCCGAGGAGTCCAACTCCGACCTCTGCCTCTTGGACCTACCCTCGGCAGCTGCAGCCTGGGATGCGGCACCAGACTTCTCCCTCCCTGACGAGATGACAACCTGGGAGGGGTATCGGGCCTTGCGTCTCCGGCTGGAGGTGCGATCCCTGACGCCTTGCTCCACAGCACCCTCTCTGCCATCTTCATCAGTTGACGCTGCAGACGGGGAGAGATAGGATGCAGGCATCAGGGAACTGTACAATGGACTGATACACACATGACAGTTGCACATGAGTGGCAGTGTCAAACTTCAGACATGGCATCACAATCCCCAACACACATGTCATTTCAACTCACACACATGAACAATTCCACAGCAATATCGAACCAGGCAGCACCATCCATACACATACAACAGCATGAGCAGACGAAGGTGAGCCTGACATCACATGAAACACGGGGTGTGCAAAAGACATGCACACACGCGACCACACTTACATGCATGTGTACATCTCCACCAACTGTCGCAGTGATGAGATCGCCATCCATGTCACATCTGGCATTCAGCCTTCTACATATCAGTGTCACATGCATCCATGTTACATCACAGTTGCACACTTGTCAAATACACACACATGCACATGTACACAGTGCAGATACATGCAGCTGGAACCAACATCCATGTGTGAAACCACAACCATGCCAACGTACATACATGTAATTCAAACACGTGTGCTCCCACGTCTGCATTTGGCCTGCATGCTTACCCACACATACACCATCCATGTGTCTCACACATGAGAGGACTCGCATGTGTCAGCTTCACGCCCCTGTACATACACATCCATACATGGCCCTACGAAAACACATGTGCAACCTGCACACTACTGGCACACCACGACACACACAGCGTCAATCAGTATGCATGTACACTTACCGCTCGACTCCAGACGGGTCTGCCTCTCAAGGACCTGGATGTGGCGCGCTGGGCATATTCGTTCCAGGACTCTCATTTGGTGGTCGGACAGGTGGCCCCGGCGCCCTTTGGCATCCGGTGCCTTCAAGAGGCACCGGGCCTTGTCGAGGGTCCTGGACCTGAAGTCCTCCCAGCGCTTCTTGACATGTTTGATGCCGCGGACTGCCACCCCCTCCTCGTTGATGGCAGTCGCGATGTCCATCCAGATACTAGTCCGTCCTTCATAGTCGGCGCAAGAACATCCAGAGAGGGCATCATACTGCCCCAGGACTTGCTCCACCAGGACACCAACTTCCCTGGCACTGAACTTGTGGCCCTCTGCCTCTCTGGCTGGGGGTTGCCAGTGGTGCCAGATGGTGGTGTGACCTACATGTCAAGCCCAGAGGCAGTTGTGGGTGGGCAACTGGGTCCTGGGGCTGGGCTGTGGAGTGATGGTATCCCAGTCGGGAGTCTTCAGTTCCAGCAGGGGTGGTCACAACAACTGCACCCCTGCAGATGGATGATGTGTAGGCCGCATATAGCAGGGCACGTGGCAGCAGGCAGGCAGGCAGCAGCAGATGTCAGGTGGAAGCGTGCTCGGGGCTCTGGGGGGCAGTAATTCGGCCTTCTGGGCAGGAGCATGGTCTTCCGTGTGTTGTTGCGTTGCCAGCTTCATACGGAGTGAAAATCTTGCACGTATGCGTGTAATTCGAGGAAAGGCCCTTAGCGCGTAAGCCCGCCTGTGAGGTTAAACTGCACGTCCGCATGTGAATGCGTGTAATCCGAGGGAAGGGCCTATGCGTAAGTGACGTGACGCGCGCAGGCATTTCCCTCAGCACGGGTTAAAGCTGAGCGGGGCCAGCAGTTCGCTGTACGTGCCTTTCGTGGAGACCGACGTGTGTTGCTGCTTCGTGTTGTTTCGTGCGCCATCACAACTTCACAGCGGATCGAGGAAGTATCTCTTCTTTTGGCGGGGGTATTGGTTACGTGTGTTTTTCATTATCACGCTAGTCAGATGGTGAATTGCGCACGCTATTTTTCCCACTGCGGGTGCCCCTGTGTATCGCAATCGTTTTCAAGGTCACAGTAGTCTGCGTGTCCCACGCATACGCGTTTTTCGCGTACTGCGGGAGGTTGAATCCCCGCACGTAGGCTGCAGGGTTGTGTGCACGTTTTACTGCAGTTTTGGGGTGCCTGAGCGTTGCGTGACCGTCACTACATCACCGGGGTCACATACAGCCTTGCAGGTGCAGGGGGGCTGTTATCATCTTGCATCCCACCCCCTTCACCCCAATTGCCCAGGACAATTGTGGTGTACACCTCCCATTGGCACTCCTCCATCTGTGCCGGCACTACTCTTTCTGTGCCATGGTTGGGAGGCCACCAAAGGTGAGGGGCGCCTCAGCTGGGCATCCTCCTCGTGGCAGGCGTGGTCAGAAATGTGGCCGGGGTGACCAGGGAGTAGGGGGACTCCAGGATGTCCAGGGTGGCCGCAGAGGGGGAAGAGGCAGGGGTGTACCACTTGAGCACAATGTTGTGCCATGTGTCAGTGCAGTCTTGCCACCACCCCCTGTGGTCGGCATCTGACACTGGCGCCCGTGTGACCCGGCAGTGTTTCATCGACTGCCACGGGCTCAAGGGTAGTGGTAGCTGCAGGTGCAGCTGTGGACACCACCACCCAGGCTCAGGGTCTGCCAGCGCAGGCTGCGTTGGCACTTGAAGAGCCCTTGTAAGATTTCCAACAGGCCAGCAGGGAAACCGTAGGTGCATGCAGGCTGCCCTGACCAAGACACGTGTCCCTGGGGCAGTAATGTCATCTGCGGCCCGACCAGCCGGGTGTTGACAAGTGCAGGGGCAGATGCAGCCAACAACACCCCGGTTGTGAGTCTGCCAACCAGGACAGTTGCGGTCAATGACCCTGCCACAGCGGATGTTTTTGCGCAGGGCCCATTAGAGGGCACCCAGCTGCCACTGACCCAAGTCAGGCCTTTGGTCGACCCTCCACCTGCCACTCCCTTGGCTCAATCCACCGGTGCTACTGGCCATAGTGATCAGGGTGGCATTTGCCAGCCAGGGTCTGTGCCACAATCCAAGACGAGGAAGGTTGCACCTGCAGCACAGGCTGGGACCCCACACACAGCCACGACCTCCAGCACATTGAGGAAGAAGCCTTTCTGCAACCAGGAACTGGACTGCCTCGTGGACTACGTGCTGGGCCACAGCTGTGACATGCTAGTGGGTCCTAATTGTCAAACTACGGTTGCCCACCGTGATACCCACTGGAAGCAAGTTGCGGAACATGCATTCGGCCATGAGGTGCGCACGGCGCAAGTGTGCAAAAAGCATTGGAATGACCTCAAACGTAGCGCTAAGGCTAAGCGTGCCTCAAATTACAACTTGACTCTGCTGACTGGCAGTGGGCCTGCACCTGAGGAGGAAGACCTCACACCGCATGAGTCACTCGTTGTGGAATTCATACCATCTGAATCGGTCGAAGGAGTGGGAGAGACGCCAGACTTTGATGTCCATTCTAGTGGGTGTTGCTGCGTGTCTGTTGTGGACATGTGTGTTTCATTTGTGTGATGTGTTGTGCATGACTGCCACTACATGTCACGTGTACATGGTTCTGATGTGCAAGTAATGCAATGCTTCCCTGATGCATGTCTGTTCTGCTGGATGATGGACATATGGAGCGGACGGGGACTGTCTGTATCACCACTATTGCACCCTACTCACATGCTGGTCACCAGGATGCCCCTCAAGACCATGTTCCAGCTCACTGGCCCTTCAGCATGTAGCGTGGGGTGACCTTCCTCTGACGTGCATGTGTCCTGTGCCTGCATGCGGGTACTCCATGTAGGCATGCTCCCTTGCCCCTCCACCCCCCCTCTGCACCCCAATTCCAATTCCACCTTAACACTGGTATGCTTCAATTTTGCCGTGGAGTACTTTCCTGTTCATGCTACCTGTGTACGTGCTGACTTCGAGCAGCCAATCTGCCAGACATATTGCTGTGTAGTACATCCTTTGTACTTGATGAAGGGTGTCTCACTTGGACTGTGCAGAGGTCAGATGCCCAGCAGGGACATGAGTGCCCATTCATGCTCTATGTGTATTCCACTCATGCCCCTATGTGTCCTTGACTGGATGATCATTGTGGTAGGAGTCCAGGGGGACCTACATTGCATGGCATTTCATCAGCCTTCCCATTTCCACTGTGGCCCAGTCCTGCGTCACACACATGTTTAGGGCGTGACGGTCTGTGTGGGTCACAGGCCTCACTCTTTTTAATGGCCAATGACTCTGTCCAACTGGTGTAGTGTCTTCTTCACACGTGGGTGTACTCCAAAGCTTTCATCATGTGTCCTGCTTACTGTCCCATCATCATTTGCTGTGTTGTCACTTGACTCACACAATGCAGTTGGTGCTAGTCTACACTGTCTGTCAATACACAGGTCTATGTTCAGCCTTTTGATACCATGCTAGGCATCCCTGCATTTGCACTTGGGGGGAGGGGTGGTTTACTTGTAGACATGCTACCCATTGAATGCACATTGCACATGATGCCTGAAGTTGACCTTGCACTGCCTTCACATTTTCTGACACACATCATGAAGTTCTTGTACATGTAGATAGTGAGTAACATACATATTTGCTGCACTGCATCGACCCACTTCAGTGCAAACTGACACCTTTCGACATGCCTAATCACAGAAGCAATTTCAAGTTGACCTAGCATGCATGGCAGGTTCTATTTTTTTGTGTGACATGTCTGCTTGATGTGATTGGTGTCTGTGTGTGTGCGTGTATTGTGTGCTTCTAACATGTGTACTGACCTTTTTTCTCTCTACTTTTCCGATGATGACGTAATGGAGCCAGAGGATGGTGTTGTCATGCCAGGCACAGGGTTGTCATCACTACAGCAACCCAGCACAAGTGGGGGTTGTGGGTTGTTGGCCATGAAAACCCACATGTGCTACAGTCCATCTTGTCTCTGGCTGGCAATGAGTCCAGCCCTGATGACCACTCTGACGTCCATGTCGAGTTGGATGAGCATCAGGTCCATATGTCAGGGGTGAGTGATTCTGATGTGGACACTCCTCTGTCCGCGACACCTGCACTGAGGGGTCAGACAGTCTTGGAACCTCCGCCTGAGGTGGATCGGGATGCAGGGTCACTCTCCATACCATTCACTGATGTGCCTGGGCCATCACGTCGACGGGGGCATGTAGTCGTGCAGCCGCGGGCGGTGCCAAGACAACGAGGAAACCCAGTCCTTGGGTCCCGCAGGGGTCAAGCCCAGCAATGCGATCGCCACGCGCAACCGCAGTATACTGAGTGGGAGCAAGACATGACTGCCAATTCTGAATGGCAAGGGGCAGCAATTGAGAACATCGCTCGCTGAGAGCATGGAGCGTGTGGCCCAATCCGTGCTCCCCCCTGCTAGACAGGTGCTTCTCCAGCAGCAGGCTGCACGGTCCACGGCCCACTCACTCAGGCTTGGCATGGCGGCCTCAGACAGGGCACGCCAGGCTGAAATGTCGTCTCTGCATAAAGCAGTTGCTGCTCACGCAGAGGCACACATTGAGGCCCTGAGACAAGAGTATGCTTCCCTCAGATACACTCTGGGTGTCCTTCTGATGTCCCAGAGGGAGCAGGCAGAGGAGAGGTTTGCGCAGCTTGAGCATACCATCTCGGCTGAGCTACATGCTTGCCGGGAGGTGCAGCAACTGTCCAGCCAGGCCTTGCAGGATGAACTACGTGTTACACGTGCTACCTTGCAAGAGGAAGCATGTGTATCACGGGAGGTTCTGCATGCAGACATACGTGTGATAGCCGCACAGAGCCAGGCTCACCCATCCGGCAGACTTGCTGCCTACGAGGGGCAAGCTGCGGCTAGGTGTGGTCAGGCTCCTGTGCCACATACTCCTTTCCAGGAAGAGCCAGACTCGGACGACAATCTATCTCCCACATAGGTCGGGCTGTGCAGGCGTTGAGCCCATGGAGGTTTTTTTTTTCCTCAACACCATCGCATGTGGGTGTTGAGCAGCACCCTGTACCTCCCCCCTCCTGGGTGCCCCCCCCCCCGGGTCGTATGTGGCCATTTTTGATTTTTATTTTAGTTTAGTTTCATTTTGGTAGTTAGTTTAAATAGGTAATGTAGGTTTTTCATAGTTAGTGTAATTAGTTAATATAGTTTGAAATTGTTTGTCTATTGTGCTTTCATGTGACGTTGTGGTGCTTTGTGGCTTTGAGAGCATCCACTGTCTGTTGCAGCTGGGCCCTTCAAGTTTGTCTTGTGTATGTGTTTGCAGGTTGGGGTCCTTGACTCACATATGCCACTTCTGCTTCCCTTATCCATGGGCTCGCAAGGATGGTTCGGCCTATTACACAAGGGCTCTGGACTGTCATATCTGTGGTATGTCTGCTGCTGTGAAACTTGTGTTAACACCCCTAGTGGGGATGATAGGGGTGTTATTGACCACTGTTCTTCATTCGCTCGATGGGGGGTTTCATGATTGATGTGTACATTAATTGCTATTCATTGTGTAGTATGTTTATTATCTATACTGTGCATGTGCTTGTTGCAATTCATGGCGTAGATGGTGTGTTCAACAGTTTGCCTGGGAAAGACGGACTGATCGTGTGATTTGTGTTGTACGTCTCTGACATGGTCCAGTCATGTAATGCCTGAAGAGACACACACAGATGATTTTAAAGCATTAATCATGTGTTTCATGCCCTTTCTGCAGGGGGATGAGCCTCAAGGCCACCTTTGCCAGCAGACATGGTCCATTGGACGTCTGGAAGCTGGACACGTTTGGTAGTGCGGATATGCGCATGTGTGCGCAAGCAGAGGCACAGGGATTGCGCTCATACATCCGAAAACAGCTGACGTATTTCAAGGGACTCCAGGTAAGGTGAGCAGGACAGGGGGGCCACAACGCAGCAGACCATCCACCTGGCCAGTTGCACATGCATGCTTAGTAGCAGCACTGACGGTAACCTTGGAAAAATATTGCTGTTGAAGCGCACAATACAGCTGAGATGCGTTGGTGGACTAATGGCTAGTTGATGGGAAAGTTGTCTGGGGCACCTGCAGGGCCAGTGGCACATACCCTCCGGTCCACCATGGTCCATTGAGGCACTTGTATTAGCCATGTAGCATTCCGAGACATGGAAAGAAGCAGCTCACAGGGACAGACAGCAAGGGACAGACTTGTGTGCAGTGCATTTCATTACCATGTAGAATTTGACACATGCACTACCTACTTTTTTTGGGTCATGGTGTAACACGACTTGTTCTGAAGTCAATCCTTGCTATATGCGTCTGGCTGCTTACCCAGGGAACATTGCATGTTGTGTGATTCGTGACACATTGGTCTTCCATTTGCAAGGCACCCAGCGGCGCATGACTTACTGCATTGACTGTGCATGAACCATCACAGGGGTAATGTTACGTATGGGTACGAAGCATCCACACCAGATTGTTTGTTTGTAGAGTATTTTGTTACTTTGGGGCATATATGGTGGTGTGTTTGTGTGTTATAGGCATGCACAGATTAGTAACTGTGGCTCTCTTTGCAGCATTAAACTGCTCCTGTTACCGGACCTGAGAGTGCGCAGACAGGAGGCCAGCACTCACCTCAGAGATACGTTTCTGTTTGAGTAATTTGTTACTATGTGCATGATGAGCAGGTTTGGTGTACTTGTGTATGTGTTAATGTGAGTGGTACAGTTTTGTGCATTTCCTACTTTCCCATGTGAATCCTACTTCCCTCTCCTGCACCTCATTCCGGTTATCCAGTATAGCAATGCCTGTCCCAACTGCATATCCCTGACCCTCTTTCCCCACTAGGGTCTCAGAAGCCTGTGTGAGTTTGACCTTGCAGGCACCCAGCCATGTTGGGCGTGGTTGGTTCGTGCCACTCCTGCACCTGTATACGGGAGCAGTGACAGTATACATCCGTTTGTGGTGCATTATTCTGTGTTATGTACCACACAGGGTACACATCCTGTTGTGAAATTGTTTTACTGTGCTACCTTGGTTGTTATGTCATTGTGGTAGTACTTTGGCTTTGTGACGTACTGCTACTTCAAGTCATCTACTGGAGGGTCTTCTGGTTTGTTTTGCTGCCTACAGGCTTTTTGCTTGGCTTCTGTGTTGGCCTGCTTTGAGTTCTCTTTGATGTGGTGTTTTTGCAAGTCAAGGTGGCCTCTGAGGGTGCTGGACACTTTTTGCACACAAGGTGGGAGATGGTGACAAAGGGGAAGGGTGATCCTGTGGCCAGGTGAACTTCAAGGATGAAGGCTAGATAACCCAGGTGCAGTTGTTCAGTGGGTCATGGTGATTTGTGAGGGAGGAGGGGTGTTTTGCTGTTGACAGTTGCCTTGCCCTACACTGTGATGCACACCCTGACATTGTAATTGCAGTATCCTGTGTATGTGATGTATTCTGCTGATCAATGCCTGTTCATGTGTCGTGTTTACCTTTCAGGTGTGAGGGAATAGTTGTGGCTTGACATGCTGGGGTGTACACATGGTGAATGTTCACATGTGATGTGTAGAGAAAACTGATGGTCACTTGATTGCACATGCATATATTGAGTGCATGTCCCTACTGACCCACACACTCGCTCTATGATCCACTACATGTACAACCACCCTTCCATGTCCACATGTACACTCTGTTTGCCTTCTGGTGCCCGCTGTGTCCCTGCAGCACATGATCTCTGACCAATTGTGGATCCTGTACATGCGTAATTTGCTTTTTGATGTATTTTGTCGCTTGGATGTGATGCTCAGGGTGTGCGTCACACACAATGGCTGTTCATTATGCTGTGCGCCGAGCAGTGTGTTGCATGAGGTGGGCACGGCACACAGAAGCTGCAGTGTTGATTTTGCAATGCACAATGTGCATGTAGACAGGCATTCATTGTTATGTTACAACTACAACTGTTAGAATGCATTTGGGTATGACTTCTTTTGGGTGGGAGGTTGTTGGTCAGTCATTTCATCTGATTCCATGTCAGGCATCATTGTGTGATGCCACTTTACATTTTTCACATGTCAATGTGTACCTTATTGGTACTGTGTTGGTGTATAGCTATTCCTTGCCATGTCATGTTGTGGTTTGGGAGGGTTTGAGTGACATAGCAGTGATAGTCATGGCCTGTTTTGCAGGTCTGTGTGATTCACACCTTGCATGTGTGCCTTTTGGTCACACAGGATTGCTTACGTTTAAGGAGCTAGGGATGCACACAATGTGGCACTTGCATGGCAACATTCTCAGGGTGGTAAGGTTTTGACAGTTGACTGTCTCTTTGTCATCATCGATTGTCACCTGGTATGTGCCAGGCCTGTGTGCACTCCGCAGGGGTGGGCGTTTAAGTGAAAAATGTGGCCACAAGCTGGGTCCGGGCTGCCTCGCCACGTGCCCTGTCCCCTCTCATGGGCAGTGCCTGTGCCTGTGGTTGGGGATGTGGGGGCACCACCAAGTCCACCGGTATGCCCTGCCGTGTTGCAACATTGTGCAGGACACATGCTGCCACAATGATCTTGCACACTACTGGGGTTGCATAGAGTAGCTGCCCGCCAGAGCGTTCAAGGGAGCGGAAGCGTGACTTAAGCACTCCGAATGTGCGCTCCAATATGGCCCTGGTTGCAATATGGGCAGCGTTGTATCTTACCTGGGGTGGTGTGGTGGGGTTCCGGATTGGCGTCATCATGTGGTTGCTCAGAGGGTAGGCACTGTCCCCTGGAGAGGTGATGATGGTTGTGATTATTGGGCTTTGTGTATTTGTGTGTGTGTGTGTGTGTGACATGCATGCATGTTCACAGGCATTTGTATTCACCTAGGAGCCATGTGTCGCCATGCTGCCCAGCTTCCAGGGCCCGGCACAGGGCGGACATTCTGTATATGAAACTGTCACGGGTGGAGCCAGAGTAGTTTGCATAGACAGAGGTGATGATTCCCTTTGAATCGCATACCACCTGCACGTTGATGGAATGCCAGTGCTTGCGGTTTCGGTAGATGTGCTCAGTGGCCCTAGGTGGACGTAGGGCCACATGGGTGCAATCTATGGCACCGAGCACTTTGGGGAAGTGTGCCACCCTGTAAAAGTCCTGGACAACGGCCTGCCTTTCTGCGGCTGTTCTGGGCATGTATATGTGCCTGCAGACTGAGGGGCGCGCTGTCATGATTGCCAAGACCTGGTGTAGGCAGTGTGACTGCGTGGCCTGTGAGACCCCCCACTATGGCAGTAGTCTGCTGAAATGACCCAGTGGCCAAAAAATGCAGGACATTGAGCATCTTCTCCAAGGGGCTCAATGCTTGGGAGCAGAGGGTGGGGGGTGTAAGGTCATCTTCCCACTCCCTGACCAGGTCTAGGATGATACAAGGTGGAAACCTATACCTGCCGTAGACCTGGTCGTCAGGCATCCCAAAAAGGCTTGTCCGGGCTGAAAAAATGCGGGCCCTGGCTATCCTGCGGTGTCCCACTATCAGTGCTGCGACAAATGGGGCATTCATCGTAGCGGTATATACGTGTTTGTTGTTTGCGCGCACTTTTATACTGTGCGTGGGGACGCTTCCGCCTGCCTTCCTGTGGCGGATGCGTTGATGCCTATGCGCGTCTTTTGCCGTGCGCAGGTTTCCCGTATTCGGATCCATGACTATTGGTTGTTCGCATGCGTGTGGGCGTTCCGTGTAGTTCCCAGCAGTACTTCCCCAGTTACGCCTTCTTTTTCACGTGTTATTCCCCATTCCACGTGTTACGCCCACTGATCCGCCCACTTTTGTTGTGTGCGTCGCACTATGTGCGCTTTTGCTGTGTGCGTAGCGCACACCGTTTGAAGATGTGTGCACCCGCGTGAACCACGCACGGATTTGGCGCACAACCAGTGGTAAACACGTGCAGCACCTTCCTTGAATCACACGCGTGCGCGTGTGCTTGCTTTCTCACGCTTGCGCCTGCTTGCGCTGGGTTTTCCGGCGCACGTTTGTTCCATGACTCAGCCCCTTTATATTGTGCTCCCCTTTAGTAGCAGTTGCACCAGCCATTAACCCACCAGCCAATGAAGATGGTAACGAGCATCACGACGAGCAAAGGGACAGTTATTTTGAACAGCGCTGCCAGGCAAACAATGTGTCCAACCAAATGTTCGAGGGGATATCTTGTGTCTTCTCCATCATCCATCATCCATTCATGTATTTCTCTTCTCTCCTCCACATCCTCTGTAAGTGTTACGTTGACTTCATCATTTCTGTGTATGGCGGTTCAACATTTGATCTTGTGGCACATGCTACCTTCCATAGCAGTCATGAGGTCCAATATGATTTCTAGGTTCGTCATGTACCACCCTTCATTCATTTCTACTGCAATACTTTTTTGGGATGCATAGGTGGGGAAGTGCAGCTGCACTAACGCTACACTTAGCAATTTTCTGGGCATTAAGGGCTTCCCGGTGCTATTCCATCACCAAATCAAGTAAGCGGGTGAGAGTGGGCAACCATGCTGTATCCTAAACTGTTTTTCTTCTTTCGGTGCTTCTCCCTGCAGCTCTCTAATTTGGACAACAAATGTGATGAAGCTTTCCCCTCTCTCTCTACCCACCCACCTGCTTTCTGCAGGCAGCCATGCTTTCTATTGCAAAGGCTGCAGCCACAGGTGCTATTCACAGATAAAGTGTCCATCCATTACTGGGTCTAGAATTGTGCTGTAGTATGCCACAGGCTTGTGTCCCTGTGGTTTCTTTTGCATGGGGACCATCGTCATCACAGAGCCATCTGAATGTGATTACAAAAAAATGTTCACTGTAGTTTGGGGTAGCCATTATTAGTGCATGGGCGAGTGCTTCTTTTAACTCTGTGAAGCTCTCATTAATTTCTTATATCCCTTTAAATTCCCTCTTCTCTTTTTCTGGCTCTTTAAGGCACTGCAAAAGGGATTTGGAGAATGTGGAATAATCGAACACCCATGACCTGCAATAATTGCATAGTCCTCAGAATTTCTGCATTTCCTTTACTGTAAGTGGGCAAGCTGTGGAGTGGACTGCCTACACCCTCTCTGGAGCTATCCTGCACCCTTCAATTGATATAATTTGCACCAAATACACAACCTCTTCCTGGCAATATGGTAATTTCACCTTGTACAGCTTGCATCCTTTTTCTGCTAGCTATGTCAAGAGTCTCTGCACTCTTCCTCCATCTAACTACATATTAACAGATCATCAACATACTGGATCACCGTGCTTGGCATTTTTACATTGCACAGGTCCATCTGGATAACCCTGTTAAAAATGCTAGGTGACTCACAGTACACCTGAGACGAACAGGTGTGCTCCAATCTGGTTCTGCGATACATGAACGCAGTCAAGTAACTTGAGTCTGGGTGCAGGGGAATAGAGAAGAAGGCGTTCTTCAGGTCAATGACCTTGAAGTACTTGGCCTTTGTTGGGATGTTGAATAATATTGTGGCGGGGTTCGGGACCAAGGGGAATTCTGCATCAACCACATTGTTTAGATGGTGTAGATCCTGAAAGAAAATGCCCTTTGATTTCTTCATCGAGTACATTGCAGTGTTGCCTGGTGATGACGATGTCTGTATGATGCCCTGCTGCCATAGTGCATGTAGGGTTGAGTATATTCCCTTATCTGCTTCTCTCGATAATGAGTATTTATTTGCTTGGGGCAATAGAGCTCCTTCCTTCAGCTTTATTGTTACTGCCCCCACTCTTTTTAGTACCCCTACATCATAGGACCCCTTCGCCCACAACTGCTATGGCACTTTTCCTTTTTTGAGATCCTCTTCTGTGTGTTTGTTGCCTTGTTTTACTAGCTGTGTTAGTATTGGTACCAGATTTTCCATTACTTAAATTGGGAAAGGGATCTGTATCTGAAACACCATCTCTCCCTCCTCTTTTTCATTGGAGAACAATTGTTTGTCTGATACTCCTGTAATTGTCAGTGTAGGGTTGATGCATAGCACCATACACCATTTCATGTTGCCATTATCTGTCCCACAAGATCACAATGTCTTTGCATATCGCTACTTCCTTTGGGTGTAACACAATAGTTGTTCCTTTCATGTCATCTCTCTGGCATTGTGGTCTGAACAGAAATTCAGAGGCCAATCAGAACACCTTCCGCTGTATCTCCGGGAGCCATTTTGGAAGAATCTCAACCCTGTAGAGGAACATATTGGGTACAAAGGCTGTGCTTGCAGAGTACTCTGTGCGTGTGCCGCCAAGAGGAGTGCGGATACGCGTGTGTAATAGATACCTGGCATTAGTGTACACCATCTCTTTCTCTGTCAATAATATTGGTAGATATAACTTACTGAGCAAATCTGTCCCTACTATATTGATATGATTACCTTTGGAGTATATTAGTGCCAATACAATGTGTTGTGTCACTATAGTAAGTGGTAAATCTCTTGTAACTGGAACTGTGACCACCACCCAGAGAAGCCCTGATTATCCATTACTTTGTTTGATAATGGGAATTCCCCCTCCATAATGCAGGATTTGGTTGCTCCTGTGTCTATAAGAAAGGAACATTCTCTTGGTCCTATTTTCACTGCTACCTTGGGTTCTTCTTCAGGATCATCAGTTAATGCTAGGACTGGACACACTCAGGTTCTCTGTGGGCCTCCCTATTGTTGCATGTTACTTGGTGGAAAACGATTTCCCCCTAGAACACTGACCCCGGTATAATGGGGTACCATGTGTTGTCTTGGCACTACTGCTGTCCCTGCCATGACTGTTGGCGGTTGTGTCACTGCTGGGCTGCTATCCCACCATTTGTTGTCCATCCATGTATCTGTGTTCCACCCTGCTGAATGGGCATCTGTGTTTGCTTTGGTTGTGCCGGAAGAAGGTGCATTTGCTGCCACTGTGGTGGTACTGTACTGTACCTCTGTTGCTGAGCCACTTGAATTGCCTGTGCCTGTGCTTGCTGCACAAAAAGGCAGGTGCGGGCTAGGCCCCATATTCTGGCATATATAATAGGGATGGAAGACACATGGCCCTCTTTATCCCCTTCTTCCTCGTTGCGGGTACACTCTCCCCATAGGAAGAAATCCCCTGTGCATGTTATTCCCTTGTGGCAAGGTTCCCCAATGTGGCGTGTACTGCAGGTAACCCTCTTGTGGTTGTACGTTCCCTGCGAGAAAGCTTCCCTTTGGTGTGGGCAGCACTGCTGCGGCATCTTGCACAAGCATTGCCCCTTCCATCGTGTACTTTGCCAGTTTCTTTTGTACCAGTTTGTTTTCTGCCTAGGCAGAATGTTCTGCCGCGTGACACTTGCTTTCTTATTTTCGTTTGCAATAATGCACTATTGTTGCCTGTATTTATGGCCACCCTTTAGCTTCGATGCCCACTATCGTATTTAGGGATTTCGGCAGTCCTTTTATCAATATATGATAGAATAAGGGGATGCATTCATCCCAGGACCGTTGCATCGCTTGAATCCATAGCTCCTGGACTCGTTTTATATAATCGGATATATGTGGTTTATAAATATACATATTTCAATGCCATTTTCATAATCAAACTTTCTTTCCTGTAGAAAATAAAGCCCTCTATCTTAAGAAACAACTATAGATATGCTGTACACAGCCTGGTCGTTTCCCACATGAGTAGAGGCAACACCATTCTAGAAGGCCTTTCTGGTGACTAGCCTGTCACCACTGAGTTGTTTGTTACATGCTTCAACAAGGCTCATCAAAGGACTCTGCAAATTCAAACACATCACCCTGACCCACACTGAACTGCAGTGGTTCACACTGTAAGTATGTATTATCTTCAAACCCTGCTGCACCATGACAAGGCGGTTGACCTGAGCCCCAAGCTACCTCACTGAGAACCTCAGCATCTGCGGAGGCCTATTATCCATCAGAAATAAGAACATATTCAGACTTGAACCCTGATGGTGCAAGAAGGAAAGAACCAGAAGACAGGCTTTCTCTTTCTATGCCCCAGACTCTGGCATTTCCTCCCCATCAACACCAGACTTACCCACTCGCTTGCACATTTCAAGAAGGAGCTCAAAAATCTTCTCTTCAAGGAATGTCTCGCCCCTACAATCTTGCTCCACACAACCTACACTCCCTACATAACCTGAGACTGGCTGATCTACTCCCCTCTGTTTCTTACTCTGCTTGCTTATTGATCCCTTTCTATCAAATTCCCCACTGTTCCCCATTGCTATCTTCAACTCTGCTTCCCTCTCCATGCCCTTCCCCCATGAATTGTAAAGTGCTGTGTTGCTTCCTGAAGCCATATATTTGCTAAACAATTACCTTCATAATTGCAAATAATAATATTAATAATAATAATAACATTATTGGAACATGGGGATGTCTGTGGAAGCTATATTTTCGTTTGGTTTTCAATATAGAAGCCTCAATAAAGGAAAAGGACCATAACAGAAATGAGGCTAGAAAAATAAGATTTCAGTCCAAATTGATCATACCTCAAGATGGGGAGGAGGGAAGATGGCCTCCCATAATCAAGGG
The DNA here is from genome assembly GCF_040938575.1 of Ambystoma mexicanum. NCBI lineage: Eukaryota > Metazoa > Chordata > Amphibia > Caudata > Ambystomatidae > Ambystoma > Ambystoma mexicanum. The sequence goes on from NC_090935.1 coordinate 818,389,957, forward strand.
CAAAATACAGTGGACCAATACAAATAATGGGGCAGAGAGCTATCACAAGCTCCATCCAATCAGAAAATGCTATTAACTATTTAAGGCCAAGCACACAAGGAGTAGAGAGTTCTTGGCAAATCTGCAGATGAAGGGGGCTTCTCCAACAGGAGAAGTTCTGAATCGGTTTTCAACTTTGATGTAGTTGATGGGAATGCCCCTTGAGACGGCCTTTTTCAGAGGGACACAGAAGCAGAACCTGGGCCTAAGACAGAACCAGATTTCCTCAGGGGATTATGAAAGCAATGGGCACACTGAGACCAGAGTGTACCCTGTGGATCTGTTTTGAGCTATACATGTTCTGATGTTCTGTGCATTTAAAAGATACGTGAGCATAACACTCCCTGTGCATTTAGATATATATCCCAGGAATTAGATTAAACCCCATATCAATTGAAGTTGCTTTACCTGCTAGACCACTGAATGGAGACTGGGATCAAACAAAACATTATGGAGTTAAATTTAAAATAGCGTGCCCCAGAATTTATGAATGCACGGGCACATAATATTCTCTGGCAGTAATTGAGTTCACAGGGCTAATTTATGGCCAGACTTGCGAAATGGTGTGCAATATTTCACAGATTTGAGGGAATTGTTCACATTCATGTCCTGTGGAAACCATAGAGTAAATAAAAAGAGTAATCCTGAGTAACGCTATATCCTTTAAGCGGAATAGGAAGGAAGTTACTTTGTCCACTTTATTCCGGAGAAACTAATGGCAATTTTAAAAAAAACAATTACTTTTTTCTAACTAATAGTGCACAGAAAATAAATGATTCTGCCTTATGTAGACTCCTAATCCCAAGTAGAAATGAAGTGTTGATTCCTATTCTATCACATAGATATATTCTCATGCTTGCATGACACTTTAAAAGAGCCTGGATTTTGTGTTCTCCAAAAATGAATGTTTCTATCTTAAATCCATGCTTGTAGAGTAATTACTGCAACATACCACATGTATAAACATGTCCACACTTGAAACCAGCAGTACCATATATAACAGTAGAATTACTCCTAGCATAGAGAAGTTTTATGTGAATCCAATGTATGCGTGTTTTCTGATGCCAATACATGTTGATGGTGTTTAGACAAAATCCAGTGAAATGTATATTATAATATGTTTCAATGATACCAACACTTGTTGGTGGTAGAGAAAATTAATTGTAAAATATATTGCACATCTCTTATCAGAATATGGAGATGTTTTACTTTTTAATGTAATGGCAATAGTGATATTCATTGTATTGTTTATGCAGGAGATGGTTTCATATTTCTCTAGAATATTTATTTCAATTTGCTTTTATACAAATGGATAATTGTTTGTATTGTAAATCAAGCTATTCACAAGAAAATGCAGAGTGGTTTTCATTCTTCTGTAGACCAGCTGTTGCGAGTAATTTCCCCTGCATAAAGTTTTTGACCACCTTTAATTTTGATGGACTGTTTAAACAAAGCAGACTATTCAGATCAAAATAGCCTGTTTCTTGTGGACTGGGATTGTAATGTAAGGGGGTGTTACATCAGTTGGTGTTTCTCTGCATCATGTATATGCAAAATTGATTTAAAAAAATGTCCTAGGCAAATGTAAACTTAAGCCCTCAAACAATATGTGTCCAAATCATTATTTAATGTCCTTTTCACAGGCATGGGTTATCAACAAGAAACATGCTGTGTGGTTGCAATAATTCACTTTATGTGGGATAGGTGACAACAACATTTTCAAATGTCTCCCCTCGCTTAAAACACGGGAAATGCACCTGAAACACTGTTGACAAAGACAAACAGAATATACCATATACCATAATAAATTAGTTTGCCTTAAAGGTCCTTGGCACTTGAAGGAAGGTGTGCAGTAATAATTCATGGTATAAAAGAATGCATTAAGATTACCCAATGCAGAAATAGCAGACACTAAGGGGAAAGCGAGAGTGGAAAAATGCAATCTAACAAGGGGCCTATGGAGAAGAATAGCCATATCTCATCTCATAGTCCACAGAGACCATTCCAGAAAATGCATGTTTCCCTACAGATGACATTTCCCTGATAGGACAGAAAAAACAATCCATGGAATAAAATGAAGACTCCAGGTTTAAGGCAATTAATGTGCACGACTCACCATAAAATGCTGCCTAAAATCGAAAAAAATGCTGACTGGTTGACTAAGAAATGTATTAAGAGGGCATTCTGTTCAAGTCCTCCCATGCAACCCCCAGGCTCAAACTGACAACAAAGGGAGAAAGGGACAGAGAGGCAGAAAACAGCCTCTAATGGCATTACTAAAGGTACAATAATTCAAACATGGAAAAATACCATTTGATGGTGTTGCCAAGAACTTCTGGTGAGTTGTCACTACATATTGTATCATGAAATAGAACATCCTTTTATTGGCATGTGAATAATAAGGACATATGGGTGATTTATTTTAATAAGTCCCATGTTCTGACATTTAGTTGCAATAGTTGCCAAATTGTTAGCAATATGCTGTTGATTTTTGTATTCTGTCATGATAACATCATGATGAAGGTCCAACGAAAATCAGTTGAAGGCTTCACCCATGGTTCTAATAATTGGCTTTGTGGAAATCATTAAACCATATGCATGATGTATGGATGCCACCAAATCAAGTTTCCGCCATAATGATTGTTATTGAGTATATTTTGGTATAGAATAGTACATACAATGGTACCTTTGCATGTTTGAAGTATTTCAACTCTAGAGAAGTCATTAGAGGTGATCTTGTTTATCCTCCATGACCACGAAAAGACATTAAAGGGTAATTCATAGAATTCAGCGCACAAGTGGCGCGCGCGGCTGGCACACAGTGTGCGCTTGCAGCAGTCTGCGCCAGCCGTGTGCGCCAAAATCAATTTCCGCACACAGCGTATTCATGGATTTCAACAACCATAACCAGTCGTGGCCCAGAGTGGAGCAGCAACCCTGCAGCAGCGCCAGTTATGCCCCCAACCCCTCCCCATGTGCAATGAACAATGCACAAATCGCGAGTGAAACTCCCCGCGAACCCCAGTAATACACGTACCCCGCTCGCACAGGGCCTATCACGTGTGTGACTCCCTGCGAACCCCAGTCATACACGTACCCCGCTCGCCCAAGGCCTATCGCGTGTGTAACGGCATAGTCCAATCACCCAAAATAAAGCAAAACCAAAATGAAACCTAACACTAAAAACTATATACAATGGCGGCGGACTAGTCCGGAGGCTCACTTTCCGATTTCCCAGGCCAGGGCTTCATCGAACTCCTGCTCTATGTCCTGGAGGCGGTCCTCTTCCATGGCCCTGAGGGTTCGCAGGGACGATGCCATGTTCAACTCCAACTCCATGCGAATTGCCTTCGAGGCTCTCGGCCCGCCTCAGCGCCCTCCACATGGAGTTCTCTGCCCTGACCATTGTGAGCCATGCCTCTTTCGCTCGCCGCTGCTCCGCATCTATGGCCTTGCCCAACCGCTGGGACACAGAAAACACTCCCAATCCTGGGTCCTCCTGCCCTGTGGCCGATGGCTGCCCCTCGGATGTTAATGGACATGAGCCATCATTGCTCCCACTTGTTGCTGCTGCTGTGCCTGTGCCCTGGCACTTGCTGCCTGCACGTCCTCCTCAGGCTGGGGTGCAGTTGTTGTGGTGGCCACACCTGCTGAACATCCGACTCCCGACTATGGCAGGGATGTGTCCTCCACCAGCCTGGCCGCTGGGTCAGAGGCAGCTCCGCAGGGTACCCAGGTGATACATGGGTGGGAAGATGGCATGGAGGATGAATGGCGCATAGGGGGTTCAGGTGAGGAGGGGGTCGGAAGAAGGTCCAGCATACGGAGGAATCCATCCCTGGTGACCCGTCCCAGTAGGTCAATGCGGTCAACGAGACATCCGAGATGACGTGCAGTGCCTTCACGAAAACACTGCAGGTCACCTTGCATGCCCCGTTGACGCAACGCCATCCCAGCCAGGACAGGCTCAACCCGGTCCCGGATTGCCACGTCCGCAGGGAGAGGAAGGCCAGTTGTTGTGCGCTCATCCCCTCCCTGAAAACGGGTCTGGACGTAGGCATCCCTGCTGGTGCAGGATGATGCAGTCACAGGATCGGGGACATGATTACACACAGGCATCTCCGTGGCGGCCTGTGCTGCCTCCTGTCCCTGCCCCTGCACTGCACCACTAGCACCAGTGGAATCCACACCTCCAGACCCCGTGTGTGTCCCTTACATGGCCTCCTCCTCCACCAAACCCTCCACCAACCTGGATGACTCTGTGCCATCTTCCTCCGTCGGACCCTGTGGGGTATCAGCTGCCCCTTCTGCTGCCGAGGAGTCCACCTCCTACCTCCGCCTCTTGGACCTACCCTCGGCAGCTGTGGCCTGGAACGCGGCACAAGACTCCTCACTCCCTGACGAGATGACAACGTGGGAGGGGAGCTGGGCCTTGCGTCTCTGGATGGTGGTGCGATCCCTGCCACTTTGCTCCACAGCACCCTCTCTGCCCTCTTCATCAGTTGACGCTGCAGACAGGGAGAGATAGAACACAGGCATCAATGCACTGTACAATGGACTGACACACACATGACATGTACATGAGTGGCAGTGTAAAACTACAGACATGGCATCACACTCCCCAACACACATGTCATTTCAACTCACATACATGAGCAAATCAACAGGAATATTGCACCAGGCAGAACCATCCATACACAAACAACAGCACAAGCAGCCGAAGGTGAGCCTGACGTCACATGAAACACGGGGAGTGCACAACACATGCGCACACGCCACCAGACTTACATGCATGTGTACATCTCCACCAACTGTCGCAGTGATGATATCGCCATCCATGTCACATCTGGCATTCAGCCTTCTACATGTCAGTATCACATGCATCCATGTTGCATCACAGTTGCACACTTGTAAAATACACCCACATGCACATGTGCATAGTGCAGATACATGCAGCATGAACCAGCATCCATGTGTGACATCACAACCATGCCACAGTACATACACATCATTTATTACATGTGTGCACCCACACATACATTTGCACTGCATGCTTACCAACACATACACCATTGATGTGTCTCACACTTGAGAGGAATCACATGTGGCAGGTTCACGTCCCAGGTTCTGTTTTGTGTGTGACATGTCTGCTTCATGTGTTGGATGTCTGTGTGATGTCTATGTGTATGTGTGTCATGTGCTTCTGACATGTGTACTAATTTGTTTTTCTCTCCACTTTTCAGGTGATGACGCAATGGAGCCAGAGGATGGTGTTGTCATGCCAGGCACAGGGTTGTCATCACAACCACAACCCGGCACAAGTGGGGTTCATGGGCTGGTAGCCCACGAGAACCCATGTGTGCTTCAGTCCATCTTGTCTTTGGCTGGCTATGAGTCCAGCCCAGATGACCACTCTGACAGCCATGTTGAGTTGGATGTGCATCAGGATCATACGTCAGTGGTGAGCGATTATGATGTGGACACGTCTCTGTCCGCAACACCTGCACTGAGGAGCCTGACAGTGGTGGGACCTCTGCCTTTGGTGGATTGGGATGCAGGGTCACCCTCCACACCAGTCGCTGATGTGCCTGGAGCATCACGTAGACGGGGGAATGTAGTCGTGCAGCCGTGGGTGGTGTCAACCCAACGAGGATGCACGGTCCTTGGGTCCCGCAGGTGTCAAGCCCAGCAACGCAGTGGCTGCGCACCACCGAGGTATACTGAGTGGGAGCAAGACATGACTGCCAATTCAGAACGTCAGGGGGCAGCACTTGATGACATTGCTGCGAGCATGGAACGTGTGGCCCAATCCGTGCTCCCTCCTGCTAGGCAGGTGCTTCTCCAGCGGCAGGCGGCGCAGTCCACGGCCCGCTCACTCAGGCTGAGCATGGCGGCCTCTGACAGGGCACGCCAGGCTGAAATGTCTCTGCATCAAGCAATTGGTGCTCATGCAGAGGCACACATGGCGGCCCTGAGGACTGAGTCTCAGTCCCTCAGATCCACTCTGTATGCCCTCTTGACATCCCAGAGGGTGCGGTCAGAGGAGAGGTTTGAGCAGCTTGAGCGTACCATCTCGACTGAGCTACATGCTTGCCGGGAGATGCATCGGTTGTCCAGCCAGACCACGCAGGAAGAACTCCTTGCTACACGTGTTACCTTGCAAGAGGAAGCACGTGTATCACGGGAGGTTCTGCATGCAGACCTGTGTGTCATTGCCGCACTGAACCAAGCTCACCCGTCCGGCAGACTTGCTGCCGACGAGGGGCAAGCTGCGCCTAGGCATGGTCAGGCTCCTGTGCCTCATCGTCCTTTAAAGGTTGAGGCAGACTCGGACGATGAATTATCTTCCACACAGGTCGTGGTGTGCAGGCGTTGAGCCCATGGAGGTTTTTTTTTTGTCTCAACATCATCGCATGTCGGTGTTGAGGTGCACCCTGTACCTCCCCCCTCCTGGTTGCCTCCCCCCTCGGGTCATATGTGGGCATTTTTGATTTTTCCTTTTAGTTTAGTTAGTTAATATTGACTATTTGATAGTTATTTTAATTAGGTTATGTAGGTTGTTCATTGTTAGTTTAATTAGTTAATATAGTTTAATATTGTTTGTCTATTGTGCATTCATGTGACGATGTGGTGCTTTGTGGCTTTTGAAAGCATCCACTGTCTGTTCCAGCTGGGCCCTTCAAGCTTGTCTTGTGTATGTGTTTGGACTTCCTTAATTACTGTAGTCTGTCTGTTGCTGTTCTACTTGTGTTAACACCCCTAGTGGGGATTGGTTGTGTTTCATCCACCCCATGTCTGTAGTGAATTTGGGTGAGTATGAGATTGATTTCTCCATTAATTGATGTTGATTGTGATGTATGTTATTTTATTGCCTGTATATGTGCTTGATGCACTTCATGCCGTAGACAGTAGCCTGCAACCTTGGCCTGTCAAAGTGACACTGATGGTGGGAGGAGTTTGGATGTAACTCTGTAACCTGGCAAAGTGACAACCAGCATGTAGACACACACACAGGGAACTGTCAAGCCATATTAATTTATTTCATGCCCTTTCTGCAGGAACATGAGCCTCCAGGCTACCTTTGCCAGCAGACACAGGGACAACTAATACAGAAAACTGGGCACATACGGTGGTGCAGACGTGTGGATGTGTGGGCAAGCAGATGCACAGGGCTTGTGCTCAGACGTCCGACAGAAGGAGACGTGTTTCCAGGACCTCCTGGCAAGGTGAGCAACACAAGGGCCCACACCGCAGACTACCTTCCACCAGGCCAATTGCACATGGATGCTAAGTGGCACCAGTGCTGTGGAGCTTTGCCAGGCATTGTTGGAGAAGCACACAGTACAGCTGACATGCGTTGAGGGCCAAATGCCAAGTGCCTTTACTAGTTGTCAGGGGCACACGCAGGGGCCATCAAACATATACTCGAGTACCCACTGCCCCATTGAAGCAGAGTAATTAGGGTAGTAGCGTTCCTGACCAGAAACTGATACAGCGCACAGGGACATGCAGCGAGGCTCAGACTTGTGGTGAGTGCATGCCATTGCCACGTGCACTACCTACTTAAATCTGCGGCGGCCAGAACGCAACTTGTACTGAAGTTGCACCTTGCTATACGCGTCTAGCAGCTCACCCAGGGACCATTGTATCATGTCTGATTCTTGACCCATTGGTCTTCCATTTCCCCCGCGGCCACATGCGCCGGCATTACTGCATTGACAGTGTATGTCCCATTGGTTGGCCAAGCTAATGTATGGGTACATAGCAGCAGACAGGGGAGTTTGTTTGTGGAGATGTCACTTACTTTGGGGCATGGATGGGGTTGTGTGTGTGTGTTGTAAACACACATTCAGATTAGTAACTCACGCTCTCTTTGCAGCATTGAAGTGGTCCTGTTACCGGACCTGAGAGTGTGCAGGCAGGAGGCCAGCACTCACTCCAGAGATAAGCGTCTCTTTGGCTTTCATTTGACTGATTGAGTATGTGTTTTTGTGATTAGTTGTATTTTGCCTACTTTACCTTGCAAATCCACATCCACTCTCCTGCCCCTCTTTCCGGTTATCCTGAATACCAATGCCTGTCCATGCAACATATCCCTGACCCTCCTTCCCTGCCGGGGTCTCAGAGGCCTGTGTTAGTTTGACCTTGAAGGCACCCAGACCACAGAGGGGGAGGTTGGTTCGTGCCACTCCTGCGCCTGGACACCGGAGCTGTGACAGTACCCATAAGTGGTTGCATCATCATTGTATGTTATGTACCGTGAATGGTACCCATCCGGTTGGACATTGTTCAACTGTGCTACCTTGGTTGTTCTATCATTGTGCTTGTACATGTGCTTTGACATTTCCTGCTACCTCAAGTCATCTACTGGAGACTCTTCCAGGGTTTTTTAGTGCCTACAGCTTTTTGCACTGGTTTGTGGGCTTACCTACTTGGAGTTCTCTGCGATTTGGCATTTTTACCAGTCAAGGTGGCCTCTGAGGGGGCTGGACCCTATTTACATGCAAGCTGGAACATGGAGCCCAAGGGGTAGGGTGTTCCTGTAGCCAGGTAGACTTGAAGGAAGAAGGCTACATACCCCAGAGACAGTTGTTCAGAAGGTCACAGTGATGTGTAAGTGAGGGCCTTTTGTTGATGGACAGTTGGCTTGGCCTACAGTGTTTTGGGCACTCTGACATTGTAATTGTGGGGTACTATGTACATGATGTGTTGTGCTGCTCAATGCCTGTTCCTGTGTTGTCTTTACTTTTCAGGTGTCAGGGGATTGGTGTGGTTTGACATGCTGGGGTGTTCACATGGCCAATGTTCACATGTGATGTGTACAGGACACTGAGGGTCACTTTATTTCACATGCATATATTGAGTGCATGTCCCTAATGACACACACAGTTGCACAATGATCCACCACACATACATCCACACTTCCATGGCCACAGGTGCACACAGATTGTATTTTCAGGCCTGCGGTGTCCATGCAGCACATGATCTATTGCCACTTGGGGACCCTGTACATGCGTCATTTGGTTGTAGATTTCATTCGTTTTTTTCATGTGATGCTCAAGGTGTATCTGCAACACAATGGCTGCTCAAAGTGCTGTGTGCTGTGCAGTGTGTTGCAGGAGACACACACAGCACACGGGTTCGGGTGTTTGGATTTTGCCATGCCCAATGTGCATGTGAACGGGCATTTAGTGTTGTGTTCATGCTACGACTGTTGGAAAGCATTTGCGTCTGACTTTGTATGTGTGGGAGGCTGTTCGTCAGTCATTTCATCTGATTCCATGTCAGGCATCATTGTCTCATGCCAGTTTTCATTTATGACATGTCTCTTTGTATATTATTGGTCATGTATTTGTCTTTTGCTATTGCATGCCATGTCATGGTGTAGCAGACACGGGTGATGTGGTTTGGGAGAGTTTGGGTGACATACCAGGGATTGTGATGGACTGTTTTGCAGGGGTGATACACACCTTGCATGTGTTCCTTTTGGTCACACAAGATTGGTTATTTTTAAGTACCTAGGGATACACACAATGTGGCACTTCTGTGGGAACATTCTCAGGGTGGTAAGGTTGTGACAGTTGACTGTCTCTTTGTTATCATCGATCGTCACCTGGTATGTGCCGGGACTGTGTGCACTCCACAGGGCTGGGAGTTTAGGTGAAAAATGTGGCCACAATCTGGGTCCGGGCTGCCTCGCCACATGCCCTGTCCCCTCCCATGGCCAGCGCCTGTGCCTGTAGCTGGGGATGTGGGGGCACTACCATGTCCACCGGTACCTCCTGCCGTGTTGCAACATTGTGCAGGACACATGCTGCCACAATGATCCTGCACACTACTGAGGGTGCATATAGTAGCTGCCCACCAGAGCGGTCAAGGGAGCGGAAGCGTGACTTGAGCACTCTGAATATGCGCTCCACTATGCCCCTGGTTGCAATATGGGCATCGTTCTATCTTACCTGGAGTGGTGTGGTGGGGTTCCGGATTGGCGTCATCATGTGGTTGCTCAGAGGGTAGGCACTGTCCCCTGGGGAGGTGAAAATAGTTGAGATTATTAGGGTTTGGGTATTTGTCTGTGTGTGACTTGCATGCATGTGCACAGGCATTTGTACTCACATACGAGCCATGTGTCGCCATGCTGCCCAGCTTCCAGGGCCCGGCTCAGGGCAGACATTCTGTATATGAAACTGTCATGGGTGGAGCCAGGGTAGTTTGCAGAGACAGAGGTGATGATTCCTTTAGCATTGCATACAACTTGCACGCTGATGGAATGCCATTGCTTGCGGTTTTGATAGATGTACTCAGTGGCCCTAGGTGGACGTAGGGCCACATGGGTGCAATCTATGGCACAGAGCACGTTGGGGATGTGTGCCACCCTGTAAAAGTCCTGGACTACGGCCTGCCTTTCTGCAGGTGTTCTGGGCATGTGTATGTGCCTGCGGACTGAGGGGCATGCAGTGATGATTGCCAACACCTGGTGTAGGCAGCGTGACTGTGTGGCCTGTGAGACCCCCCCACTATGACAGTGGTCTGCTGAAATGACCCAGTGGCCAAAAAATGCAGGACATTGAGCACCTTCTCCAAGGGGCTCAATGCTTGGGAGCACAGGGTGGAGGAAGTAAGGTAATCTTTCCACTCCCTGACGAGGTCTAGGATGATATGAGGTGGAAACCTATACCTGCCATAGACGTGGTCGTCAGGCATCCCAAAAAGACTGGTCCGGGGTCAAAAAATGTGGGCCCTGGCTATTCTCCTCCTCCGGCGTTGTCCCACGATCAGTGCTGCGACAAATGGGGCATTCATCGTAGCTGTAGCTGTATATATGTGTTTGTTGTTTGCGCGCACTTTTATACGGTGCGCGGGGATGCTTCCGCCTGCCTTCGTGCCTTTACAGTGCGCGAGAATCCATGAATATGGGTTGTTCGCGTGCGTGTGGGCGTTCCGTGCATTTCCCTGCAGTACTTCCCCAGTTACACCTTCTTTTTAACGCGTTGTTCCCCATTCCGTGTGTTACGCCCCATGTCCCGCCCCCTTTTTGGTGTGTGCGCGGACATTGTGCGCATTCCCGGTGCGCGTCGCGCACAGTGTTCGGGATGTTGCAATGAAGTGTGAGCCCGTGCGCTTGCGCCAGCTTGCGCCAGCTTGCGCCACTTTTTTTGGCGCACGTTTGTTCCATGAATCGGCCCCTAAATTACAGGGTTGCACTACTTGTGATAACACTCATATGGTATAGACCATATGTTGTCCATGCAGCAAATATTATGTGGGCAAGGAAAGCAGCAATGATAAAATCCAAATTAAAAAGGGGGTAAGTCAAAATAAGAAGGAACATTTTACAATGTGCATTTGCAAGATCTTTAATATAAGCTGGTCACTTATTCGCAGAATTACGTTACCAAGTGTTAAAGATCACAGTGTGCACTCCCCGATAGGAGTTAGTGTGGAATAGAATTTAATACAGCAAGATTTTACGGGATATACAGGTGAAGAAACCAATAGCATCATGGTCTTAAAGAAGAATGGCATTGGATTGTTATTTATGGATTACAAATATTACAAATTAAAAGTTAACCCACGCATGTTTTCTAGAACAGTTTGTATATTCTTGTTATTTAGTTCATGAGTATTATTATGTTTTATTCTTTCTTGAATTTGCCTTTTCTACTTGTTTCATTGGTTGGAGAAAAAGATCTCACAAGATCATTCTTGGAAAGTAGCAGAGACAGAGCTACATGTTTACTCTGCCAGAACAATGCCACTACCTGGGGTACCTACCAGAGCTCCACATGTATAGGTCACACCATTTGACTGAGACAGAAACCTATGTAGGAACATTCAAGTACAGAAAACCGATGTCAAGTCCTGAAGAGGAGGCCTCCCACCTCTGTCCAATTCATTCTGGAAAATGCACAAGTCCATCGTTGACGTAGATGTCTCTTACTCATTTATCACCTGACCGTAGTCCTTTTGATAAGCTCCAGCTCAGTGGCGACCAGGACCACGCTCATCCTCATAACACATGCTTGTAACTTTTCATGACACCATTCTGAAGTCCACAGTCTTAGCCAGTTCACATCACATGACCCTAGAGGGGTCTATTATGCAAAGTATTACTTAATATCTCTCCTGCTTGTATTATGCAATAGTAATATATACGGAAAGCAAGTGAACACTCATAGAAAAACCCAATGTATGACTAATAATTACTCATTATTATTCATTCCTTGGATATTTGCTGAAAGGGAAAGGTTTTCAAAACAGTGCACCAACAAAAATGCTATGCGTATATTATTGAGAAAAAAACACGTGATAATGATATACTTTATTCAAACAAATTTGCTCCCCAACCATTAAACTTCTTAACACTATTTGTATTTGTTTATAGTTGATTACTTTATTGTGGGATGTAAACACTGTAATTGATTGCTGCTTATGGTTTAGGTTTTAAAATGGAAGAGTTGTTGTATTCATGTTGATGTTAACATATATTTTAACAAAATTGTTGGTTTCAACACATTGTGGGTCAATCGCATGTTGTTAAGTGTTCACACAGTTACCGCGATATGCATTGATGTCATTTCACTAGTGTGCGATGATGCAATCACCTTTGCCCCAATTACACCTGTGCATCCGAGATCGTTCCACCTTTTTTACTCTTTACAATTGTCAATGTACCTGCTTGAAACTTTTTAAACTCATAAGAGAATAACACAATGCTTCAACATTGTGATACTTTATACAGGTTACTTGTGTGGCTAGACATTAAACAAGGAATCACTCAGGTTGTATAGAATGACTTAGTAAAGACTGCATCACCAAGAATATGTATTGACACCTCATTGTTCCATTTAGCTGTGACTACCCCATTTGGAAACAATTACATTTGTATTTAATTGTTTTTTTATTTCAATACCTGCTTTAAGTATTTGTTGGGTTATGATTGGAATGTATTCAGTAATTGCACGTAGTCTTTTCTTTTGCGTTTAGAATGCATCAAGGCCTCAATCATGGCATAAGGCTGAAATGCATAGGGTCAGTTAGTATACTGTTATACTATTATACTGTTATACTGTTATACTATTATACTGTTATACTATTATACTGTTATACTGTTATACTATTATACTGTTATACTGTTATACTGTTATACTGTTATAATGTTATACTATTATACTGTTATACTGTTGTGTGGTGACATTTGCATCCCCTTACATTTAGAAAAAATAGTCATATATGTATGCATATAAGTTTAATTCAGGCTTCACAAATGATTGTATCAATATTAATGTGATTGACAGACTCTGTTTGAGAATGTGCTGTCAAGATTTGAACATTGAATTTGCTTTGATATGAGAAACATTGTTATTATATATATTACAACTAAAAGAAAACACAAATGCAGTCGTACAAACTCATAAACTTTCTACCGATTCAATGTGTGGAAAAAAAAACATTTTGATAAATACGGCAATCATTTTCCTTGTTTAACATAAAACTATGTCACTTTCAGCAGCATATTTATATTGGGAAAGGTGCATGGCATTTTTGAATTTTAACTGATGACTATTTCAGTAACAAATGTATTTCTCACTTCATATCATTTATAGAAAACATTACATTCAGTTAACTAACCTCGTGCATATACCAACATTACTGTGTACACAGCAAGGAAATGTGCAAATGCAGCCGTGCAGGGGTAGTAGAGGAGCTGGGATGGCCAGGCAGAGAATGCAAGGGGAAAACCAGATGGAGATAAAGGGTTGAGTTAGATTTAGATTTAAGACCCCAACAGAGGTATATCTACACTTACATGAAAAGTAGTCAAGGTACTCTGTGGGTAAGGTAAGTGTTCATTGAAGACTTGGAGGCAATACATCAGTATTTTTGGATATCCAGAATACACAACATATTAATGAAATGTGTGAGACCACCACAAAGCCTGTCAAAGATTCCCATAATCTACCTTGGTGGTTCCTATACCAAACCAAGCAGGTGGCTGGCTGAGACCAAAGGAGGATTTTTTGAGCTTCCAGGTAAGAGGAGGACTATTGGGATGGTTCAACCTACAGAATGGTGTTCAGATAATCAGGTGAAAGGTAGATACCCTGTCAATAAATATCCTGAAGTTCTCCAAAATAGAACATGTGGAAACAGTCACTGGACAGTTCTGCCAACCTGTCAAGAGATTGAGAAAGGGAAGAGTGGCAGTAACACCGATATACCCCTCAATTCAGAAGGGAAAGGGTTACTGGTGGGTTATTCTGGGAAGTATCCCATGGAATGGGGGAGAGGTTCTGCAAATGTTTACCCCAGTTTATAAAAGCTAGCTCAGGAGTCCTTGAGGCGAACACTAATTGGAGACAAACATGGTAGGGACATTCTTTGTTCTCTGTGTGAGACAGGTGACAACCACAAAGAAGTATTTGGAATGATGAGAGATGGTTGCCCCAAAGAAGGTAGCTCTATGTCTCTCATCCCCTGTAAAGGGCATGCTAGGCAATGCCTTGCCAGTTCCTAAAGACACAGGGAACGGTTTGTGATATAGAGACAATATTGAAATTAAGGCATCATTTGACATATTTGACATATATTCCCCATTGAAGATTCAAGCAAAAGCAATGTGCCTAGACAATTTTTTACAATGTTAGATGAAGTTTCCTTATGCCGGTCATCCACAGTTCTAAACTACTGTGATACAGAACTTCCGAAAGAATGGGCATGTCCCTGTTGTAGATACAAATCTGAAAAGAAAAAAGAAATCAAGGTAAGATGTGCTACTCTTATTATAATTAAAATTATAATTAAATGAGAAATTGTGTTAGTCCATTTTCATTAGTGATTTCAATAATACGCCAGTTTTCATAAAAATCTAACAGATAAAGTTGTTTTGCATTTATATTGTATGTTTTAACATTTTGTGCCTATAAGTGTTTTTTGTTGATATTGAGCCAAGTATTTTTTTTTTAATTGTGTCCCTACACGTAGACATATCTTTAGTTAATCTCGTCATCAGGACTAACTACAATAGTTATTACAGTATCAATATTGGTTTGTGGATGAATCTCTATCCTTGTGTTTTCTTCCTTTTGCATTGTGATGTCTTATTTAGTTGGTACTTATCGACATGATAATGTGACAGTTACCTCTTCGTCCGTAAGGGAGAACAAATACGAATAAGGAAAAAGACGGACCTCTAAATGATATTGAGACAGTTATAAGTATGGGCATTTGCTGTGATGAAAGGAATTTCTCAAAAACATGTACATGTTTAGATGCAATGGTCAAAAAAAGATCATTTAATAGGAATGAGAATTAAAAACATACACCAAAAATACAAAAAATGTCCCTTTGTTATTTTTTAAATTGGATTAACCTTGAAATCACTACTGAAAATAGGTAAAGGAATGTTCCATTGAATTCCAGAGCTCTATTACCAAGGATATTACATTCTGGAGATTATTTATAAAACCTTAAAACGTATACTAAATCACACCTACTCAAAGAATTCATGTGAAAATCTGATCCACTTCACAGTTTTCAGAGAAATACACTGCCTGCTATCATTACAAGCGAGCATGTTTGATTTTAATTTCAAAGAATTGAAATTCTATATATGTTATTTTTTTATAATGTGAATGTTTTGTACAAATGCACTTTGTGAACTGTATCAGTTTATCCTTTCTGACATTGATAAAGGTCCTTTAGATCTTGTGGAAAATCGTGGACCAGTGAAAATAGCACTGGATGAGGCTGACCTGCAGAATTCAATAGATGCGTTCCACAGTTATGCCACGTTATCCCACCCCAGTCACAAACATAACCAATTAGGTATTGTAGCACCATATTTGAATATTTTTCCTAACCAACACATTTGGGATGAATTCTTAAGATTCAAATGCAATCTTTATCCAACAATAGAGATCTTGTTGCAACGTAAATTGATATCCCAGGAGTCGTATTATCGAATTTTGTAAAGAAATTAATGAATCAGAAACTTTGAAACATTTGTTGATTTATTGTAATGCACTCTAGGCATCTCACACTTTGTTCTTTAAGGAATTGGTTCATAGTTTATCTTTTATTGATTGTAATAACCTCTGGTTGCAATGTCTGGTTGGCCATCAGACTTCAGTTGCTATTTTCGTACTTGATTTTTTTTTAAAATTGAAAGTAACCACCCAGAA
The DNA here is from genome assembly GCF_040938575.1 of Ambystoma mexicanum. Taxonomy (NCBI): domain Eukaryota; kingdom Metazoa; phylum Chordata; class Amphibia; order Caudata; family Ambystomatidae; genus Ambystoma; species Ambystoma mexicanum. Next base: position 818,406,180 of record NC_090935.1, read on the forward strand.
CCCAGACAGAGTGAACAAGTATGCATAGAGAACTTAAATGTAACTGCTTGTATTATCCTTTTATCTTATATCTGTTGAGAGGTATCGTGAGAAGATGTATTCCTACTTGTATAATGATGTGTTGATGTGTTCGGTTTTATTTATTCTTCTTCATCTAATATCTTAGGTTGTTATGTCTAATAAAAGAATCACTAACATCTATATGTACACACCACATCTATTTGTTCTGCTACGCATCAGTTCTTTAGGTAGCCAGAAGTCAATAGGGCACAAAGATACCTTATGTTATGGTACACACAGCAAGGAAACTGACAGCTGCTCATCTAGGTTCCCTTTCTAAAGCTCATTTGGCAATAATGCCCATGAACACCCCCTGCCTCTTCAATGTTGTCATATAATGTAAACGAAAGTATGGCTTATTAAAAATACTGAAACAACTAAATGAATGTCTGCAGTAATGGAACAGCACTTTAAAAGTGAAGCCTACAGTGATGTTTTGGTTATCATACATTGGTATACCATTCTTGTTTGGCATACCTGCTAGGAAACTACAGGACTGACAACCTATATATGCTTGCTCCCAAACGAAGCATCCGTAGCATACACAGACACAAATGTATTATAAATTTCACACGTACTGTTTCTGGAAATGTGTAGATGAAAACCTACTGTGGATTTTATGTTGGCCTTAATGAAACTTCTTTTACCTAGTAGAATCAGAGCTGACTAAAAAATAGAGCGTAGATACAATTAATGATAAATCTCTGTCCTGCCAAAGTTGGACATTGTGGTATGAAAGGGATGACACTTATTGCCAATCGTAAATGTGCTGTTAAACATTTGTTCGGTCTATGTTGGCTCTCCGCTCATTTGCTGAGAGCTTTCATATTCTGTAGTGATCAAGTTAGCTAATCCAAATGCAGACAGGACAACAGGAAAACCTGGGTGCCCCTAGTGAACATGTAGCACCTCTATTCTGTGTGTGCAGTGGGTGGGGGTGATACCTTGATCAGGGCTTCAAAATGACCTCCTAAGGAGAGGGTGGGCAGCTTAGGAGACTCTTTGATCTGTAGAAGACAGGAGTAGGGTGAAATAAAGAGGATTTTGAGGATTTATATTAAGAGTGACTCATACAATAAAGAACCTGCCATCTTGACAATTACTTTTTGCATCACTTTCTTTTCACCCCACAAGACTTCCTGCAGACTGTGAACCACCTACTATTTAATTGATGTAACCAGTGATTTGATGTCTCTGGGTTTAGAGTGCTTAATATATGCAAAAATAAATAAAATGAATAAATAGATTTTGCAACATGACAACAGCAGAGAGAGAGAGAGAAAGAGAGAGAGAGAGAGAGAACACTTCTGACATTGACTATGAATTTGCTCCTGGCAAAGGGCTGTTAAATACACACATTCCCTGCCAGAATTCTACTATATACGGAGAAAGAGCCCCCCATTCTCTTCAGTCTTACTGAAACTGACCAAGTCTAAATGGCCCTCCTACAGAGCTCGTGGTAAGCTTTCAAGAGGGGATTAGAAAGCCCCTTCCGTATCTTTCGCTGTAGAACAGAGAAGCTGCCTGCTGGAAGAAACAAAAAGTGTGACTGCTGCCAATACGCAAGTGCCCAAGATGCTCACTGCAACTGCTGTGGCAAGCTTGCTCCATGTGCATTCTGACCCCTTCCTGGGATTGGAAAGAGTAGAGGACGGTCCCAATTATTCAGGGCAACTGGTTTTGGAGCCCACAGCATCTCCAAGTCCAAGAGCACCTGCCACATGTTGTTGCTCAGCAAATTAACTCTTCATCCAAGAGAATGTGAGCCTGTTTTCAGACTTTAAGTAGTATTTGGCCCCTGAACTAGCTGCATGGCACTTAACATGCCTGGCTGCTTTCATATCACAAGCTGCCTGTCACATCAAGATGCTGGGACTCACTCTTCCGCTTCTTCTAAAAGTGTAAGGGGCAATAAGTCTGCTTGAAGCGGTTTAGCCTGCCTAAGCCTGTTTAGCTGCAGGGCTGCTGGCCCAAACAATTCTAAAACAAAACACGGATGACTGGTCAGTAGTATTATACAAACTCTTCGAGAACTGCTTTGAGACACAACATTGTAGCTGAAAATCAGCTATAATAGTTCTCATCTTTAAGAAGGGTGATCTGGAGAGGCCGGACCATTATTGCCTGATCGCCCTTCTGGATGCGGATAGCAAGATATTCACTGGTGTCATCCTAAAAGAACTGTAGAAGTGGGCTGAGGGAAAAAACATTTTAGATAAAGCCCAGACAGGCTTTAGGAGAGGTCTGTCTACCACACTAAACAGGCTCATATTTAACACCTTTAGAGATCAAGTTTGGTATATGAATAAGACACCACTATATGTCTATCTGTGGCATTGATAGACTTCTCCAAGGTATTTGATACAGTAAATAGACTGCTACTATGGAAAAAGCTTGATGGGTGGGGCTTCCCACGTAGACTATTGGCAATCCTGGTATATCTGCATAGTGATACTAATATTATTGTGAAGCTGGATGGATTAGGTCATCTGTCAAAAAACATACCTACAAGTAGAAGTTTCCGACAAAGGTGTATTTATCCACCATTTATGTTTAATCTATATCTATCAGATGTCAACTACCATCTAAATGCAGCTGCCTTTGGAAGCCCAAAGATGGGAGCAGTGAAGGTTTGCTGGCTGGCTTATTCTGACGACATCCGGCTCATTGACCTCACTCCTAGGGTTGTACAGCGATTATATTGAGATATTGAGAATGAGTAAACAGAGCAGAACTCCACCCTCACTGTGTTGGAAACTGGAAACAGTTGTCATTAGGCCCATAGTACAGAGCAAATATTTGGTCTTTAGACTCAGAGCGCATCCAAATGGCCTTCTTCTTATAAAACCTCTGGCCAGAAAAATAGACCAAATTACGGTACAACTGCGTAACATAAAATGTAAATGTTGTTAATTCTCAATCAAGCTGATACTAAAGTTCTACAAGGTGAAAATCATCCCTGCTATTCTATATGGATTAGATATAGAATCTCAGGCTTGCGAACTTGACTGGGATTATTGGGAAGGGCGCATATGGAAGAAAGCACTAAAATTACCACTAACACTGCCTATTGCAGCTTTGCGCTATGAGTTGGGTCTGAAATCCTTAAGATCGGGCTTCATTGGAAACTGCTCCAACTGTATAGAGCCATTATAGTGCCTCAATTAAACTCGTTATATATGGATATAGCACTGGAAGAAGACACAGGGTTAAGTAGACTTTAAGACTAAAGGTGGAGAGCATCCCGGCAATGATACAAACCAATATAATTGATCTAGTCCCGAATCCAAATGGCTGTAAATCAGCACTAGACTTTATGGACTGGATCAATACCACGGATGCAATGAGAAGCGTCACACTCCATAAGAATCCCTCACTCTTGGATAAAAGCGCGGGAACTCTCCCGAAATACTTGACACAGTTTGCGGATTGTAAAGCCTGCAATTCGATATTGAGACTCTGGCTGAATCTGTTGGTGCAATGCAAAGGTTTGGTCCTGAATGCAATCAAAATGTCTCTCAATCACATCATCTGTCGATAGAGCGTGAAGGAACTCGAGCAAAAAGAGTGCAAGCCTTCTCAAGATTCATGGAGCATCCACAGTGGTTGGACACGAGAGATCTCTGGCCCCAACTATCCCCAGGGCAAGACATGGTTCTGTTTCTTGAATTATATAAACTGCTTAAACTGTTAAAACTGTAGGAACACTCCCTGCGGCCCTGGGGATTAGTGGGTTGGTGTAATAATGTATATATGTTGGGAAAGTGTTCTATTTTTTTTAAATCTATGGGCATATATATCTGAATTATTGTTTAACAATTGATCTGTTGATGAATATTGTTTTATATTGTGAAAAGTCAGATGTTTTGTGTGACTAACTCACATTATGAATTTTTTTTTAAAAAAAGACACTAAGGGAGTGAACTCTTGTATGAAGTGCCCTATTGGGAGACATTCCTGAGTTCACTTTCCTCCTGGATTTCCCCTTTCCTGAGTTCACTTTCCTCCTGGATTTCCCCTTTCCTGAGTTCACTTTCCTCTTGGATTTCCCCTTTATTCCTGGATTCCCCCTCGAGCCTTACAGACTAGTTAGGTCAAACGTCCCCACCTTGCCTAATGTCATTTTCAAGGTAACCAATTTCGTTTGTGTTTTCAGTGTTCTATTCATTTTTGCCTGCACCTTTTCTCCACCGTGTTTTATAATACCCACAGTGTACTTTCTACATATTTGTAACATGGGCTATCTGTGTCTGTTTGCTTAACATGCAATGGTGAGTTTTTAGCATTTGTATTAGTTATCTTTGTTTTAAATAGAGTGCTTATTTTTAAAGCACCTCGTTTGGACATTCCTTTGATTTTAGCTCTTACAGCACCAGTTGGAAATGTCCACTACGGACTCACACCTTTGAAGAATATAACATACCCTCAGCCCATGTTACTAAAGTAGAAGCAAGCAAAGTATAGAGTTCACTTTCCGGTTTTCCTTTTTTGATGAAACAACACTGAGCCAATTTGTGGAAGGAAAGGTTCGGACATAGCGCATGGAAGCTTTTACTCGCCCTTGAAGGTCTTCTGGCCCCTATCGGTTTCCTCCCCAGGAAACTATTCGGGGCTAGGAAGTGTTTTAATGTTATGATCAGAGTGCCAGACATTTTCTCTCTTTCTAAATCTAAATTTAGTTAGCTTATGGCAATTCTAAGGACAACAAGCACTGCTTAGTTAATAGATGTGAGGGCTAGTTAATCAGTAAGCATTATGTTTGTTTGGCCTTCCAAACTCTGCTGAGGGCTCCAAGTCCATGTACTGTGGCGAGGTGCCTGCTTCATGGGCATTACCGGTAAAGGCTTTCACACGATAGACATTAACCAACTGAAGAAGAGGTTCTTTCCAAAACGCGTTGTGCGGATTACCTGCTTCAAATCGTATTGTTTGAAATCGTCGGTTCCTTCAGCATATTAATCCAGGCAGTTCACAACCTGGCGCGTTCAGTGCTTCTCCTGAGCGAATTGCTTCCGTTTATAAATAATCTCTGTTAATATTCATTTCCTTTTCCCTAATTTGTTGTGATTCTTTGGTCAGCCGTTTTTCGCATTTGTAATTGCCTGATCGAGTCTATCAATGCAGTTACGTGCCCAAGATCATTAACATGAGTAGAAATGGCGGCGAGAACTCTGGTCTTATTTCGTATTAATAATGTACGTCTCTCTAAAGAGTCGGACAGAAGTTCCGTTTGATTCCTATTACAAACCAGGATGCCACGATATTATCACCCATTAGGTGGCAGTATATTTTCATTCTTAAAATGTGTAAAGCTATTTTCAACTCAAGCAACTGAATCACGAGCATTCAGACTTCTTGATTCTGGATCTTGCATGATTCTGAATCTTGCATGATTCTGGATCTTGCACAATAAATGGTGGTTCTGACACGCTTGCGGGTCATAGTGTCACATCTTTGAGAGTGTTTTACATGAACAATGATAACCTCAGGTTTCATGAATTGCATGTCTGAAATATGGCCCACCCAGAAAGAACTGGCTGACAAGGACCCCTTCTCGGCTGAGTGGTAATAGCAATATCGATTTGGGAGTTTTGCTAGTGAAGTAAAAAAAACATGGTTTAATAGTAGATAAAGTAAATACACAAGACATGTTAGTAGTACACGTTGATTTATGTAATATTTAAGTAACAAGGTTGTTTTTCTAGGGTAAGTCTTGCATTGTAAACTGAGTTGTACTGGAACAATTTTAACATGAGCATGCATGATTCTAAATGTTTCGGATTTCATTTTGGTGTGAAAAACTGGAGAGTCTTGTGCAAAGAAATCTCGCAGGGAAATCGCAATGTTTTTTTTCTCATAAATGCAGAGAAATATATCTTTCTTTTTCCTTTTCTGCTTCTGACGACACAATGCTTGGCCTCCAGTCAACACTAGTAGTAATGGGCTGCTGTCTCAACGCACTGATTCCCGAGAGGACATCCGTAAAAGCTTGTATGTGTTATTATCAAATATCCACTGCTTGTCTGACAATGCATTACTCCTGCCAAGTCTCATTCTGATCCCAGTTAACATGTACCCACGGGTTTGCCAGGCATATCCGGCTATGAGAGGCCACCGTTTCTGATTGATTGACCTGCCTCCCAGTTTTCTTTCAAACATCAGCCAGCATGGCCGCCATTGTCCGATGGTTTTACCACTGTCCACGTATGATCTTTTGTAAATGGTGCATGGCCTGATTTACTTTTCAAGTTCAGTTCCACTATGATTTGATGGGCAATTAAAAGTCGAGATTGTACAGACTTTCCAGTCTCTTCACTCTCAATGTTCTATTGACACTTGTCATCCTATAAATTAAAGGGACTCGTCGGGACTTCACGCGCTGTCTGAAAGATGCAAAGCTCTGATGATGTTATCTTGTACTTAATAAGATGGAGTTCCGGTGCCTGACTCATACAACCGGTTACCTCCTATTTACATCTTGCTGAGGGGAAACCACCAACGCCTTAGCAGCTCAGCCAAGCACGGGCGGAGCACCAATGCACGCGTCTCCTTCTCCAAGTGCGGTGACGCCAACCCACAGAGAAAGATCAAATCAGATCCCTTCCTTGCTGGCATCGCATGGGAACAGATCCCCTCGTGGATCCTATGTTCCTAAAAGACAGGGAACATGTCGGTGTGGAATCACAATGAGAACGAGCATTGCTAGAGCCAATAAACCTGGCTTTCCCTAACTCTATGTGCTGCGTAGACTGTGCGCCTTGAAACACTTGTGCCTTGAAACACTTTTGTATAGGTGCGCTATAAATGCCATATCACATCATATCAAATCATGTGTGTACTGGTGGTGAAGGGATGGATGTGTGGTCTGGGTTCGTTTTCACATGAAATGAGAAAGCAAAGATACATAATGCTTTGGATTGACCCATTGACTATAATGCAGAAGGAAGGAATAGAAAGAGGACGAGGTTGGAACAGGCAAAGGGTCAGGGGACGAAAGCATAGAGGAGAGCAAGGAATAATACAGGGCAAGATGGTGGTACAGGTTAGGGGGTACATGTCATACATTATTCCAGAGCTCGCAACATATCGCAAGAAGGGAAGCAAGGGACAATCACTACATCAGAAGGAAAGAAGAGCTAATTGAGAAATAATGTCAGAAACCAGGGAAAGTGGAGAAGCATATCCCTGGGTGGCAAGAAAACCCGTACACGGGCAGAAGAACTAGTACAGATGGAGGTAAGGGACTGCTAAGCAAATAAGTAGGGTCAATCGAGGGCAATGGAAGAAGGATCAGGGGAATAAAAGGACCAGGCAGTGAAAATAAATATGAATATCGTGAACGATGGAGCTCTCCTCGGAGAGGCACGCAAGGGCTCTTGTGAGTATCAGAAAACTTGCAGAGGGTCCTCCATCTGGTGGTCCTTTGTTTGGTTGGAACTGCTGCCATTAAAGAAAACATCTGTGTGCAATTGAATCAGCTGCTACTGAACACAGGCTACACTCTTCTAGAAAATATAAATGATGGACAGGCAAAATAGGTGTCATCCTTGCAAACATGGTGGCCAGCTTCAAAAAGAATAAAAGAATAAGGACAGCCTGTTCACTGTTGTGCCCCCAGGTTCTGTAACTTGATCCAACCTGCTATCTTCATGTTACACTTTAAGCACAGATGCAAACCAGGCCCACTATCTGCTCTACATACAAACTGACATCTCCAAATATCAGATGACAGTGCTTGGCCTCCTCCTTTGGCAAACAAATGTTTCCCTTTCTACTGCATACGACCTCCAGTACTCAATTCTGGACATAGCCTAGTCCCCCATTTTGGCAGTATTCCACTGGAATCCCCCTACTGCTTCAGCCAAATCTACATCACACAGCTGTAAAGGGGCCAAATCTAACTCTCATGCCCCCCACACAATCCTCAGCACAAAGGCAGAGAAACGACAGATGTGCCTCACTTTTAGACCCATCATCACCAACTTTGATGTATCGCAGGTGTGAGAAATGCTATTCACTCAGACAACCATTCAGACCATACCCAATCAATGACTTGGACGATATGACAATGGCATTGATCGCGTAAGTTGACTGACTGCAAAGCCAGAAATAAATGATGTCGTTACTGACATCACGACGTAGCCGAATTATATTCATCCATTCATGAAGATACATGAACATGCACTCGTTTATTACATATAGGCACGAAGCACATGCTCATGACTCATGTGGGTAAGAGGACAGATACATGTAAATATTTGTGTTTATATCTCTCGCTAAAGCTGAAACTGCAAGATAGAATGAGTTAATATATTTAGCTTGCACATTCTTGACTGCTATTAACCTCGAGAAGCCATAGGGAAGGATATGGAAGCTATAGGTCTCTAAAATAGATGTCAAAAGAGAGACAGGATTCGAGCACATGGAAAAGCTTACACGAACGCTGCAGGCAGAGGCAAACAGAAACAAGGCACTCAGCCAAGGACAAGTGGAGACGGAAAAGTTCCAGTAACCAAGACAATAAGCCACCTAAAGGTAGACTAAAATCCTCATAATTACAGGCGAGAATGCTTAATTTTGTGGTCTCAGTACGCATGACCCAGCTAAACAGGACAATGCCCATTCAAACAAGGTAGACGAGGAGAGCCATTCCCATCGAACCAAGGGAGAAGAAGCTACAATTGCTGTATCTGGGTGTTCAACTGAAAGCACTCTTAAAGGCTTAGGTGATCAAAGAATGGCAACATTAGGGAACTCTTTGGACCTCCATGTTCATTCCCATTGCCTTGAAAAGGTACACTCAGTCTGGTAACTGTCCGGGTTCAGGGATGGGAGGACACACTCTGACCAATACAGATTCGGCTTTCATAGGGGGATAATATGTTGCAAGGGCCAATGGTGTCTCTGTGACCCTGCAACATTGTAGACTGATATTAGTAGAGGTGGCCTTAGGGGGGTCTCGTAGACATGGTTCTTCAATCGTAGGACTAACCTGTAGGTTCTTTATATGTAACTGGCTCAAACTGGCCAATGAAAGCGGCAGACCCATGCTTAGTACACAAGAGCTCTGGAGAATATTTGTTTTCCTGGTGTGATCCTTGCCATTTGTATTTGCTAATAAAAGGCAGAAAATGGTGCATAAAGCACAGAGAATTGAAAAACCCCTCACTACTGGAACCCAGGGGGAAGTAGAGATTGACCGATTATTATCACATACAACTTAACAACACCATGAATATGTCACATAAAAGTACATTGCAAAGGAACTCATTAGGACTGAAGACAAAATAGAGCAATCTAAGTGGAAAAATATGTATAAATCTTATTTTATTGATAAATATTAAAAACAATATATATTCATACAATAATGCATCACGAAAAACACAAAAGACGACTGTCTATGTAATAGAACATACAACAGGGAGAAGGAAGAATTTATCAGTCCTCCTTTCGCATTTGAAAAATTTGACTATAGCAGTTGTGCTTAAACGCTATTCGAGAAAGAGAGTGTCGACATGTTTCGGCCAGAAGTCAGATTAGATACGTTCTCAGGTATCCATTCAGGAATAAGTGAAATGGCCATCTTCAGGACAACAAATTTATTTGTGATGAAGCTGATGTGTAGTTTAGATAAGACATTGTGATCTAAAAGAATGTGTGCATAATTAATTCATTGGACAAAATGCATAATTTTTAAAGATTGCAGTTGTCTTCTTTTGGTAATATTCACATAGTTTGCAATGTATAAAAAGTATTAAAAAAAAGGCAGTGCATATAATCTATAGCCTATACAAAGTAAAAGAGGTGTTGTACACTTCAAAGATAAGACAACATGAAACATACGGATAATTCATAGTTGAGTGACAAAAGTATCAGAGCAATCTCTTTCTTAATTCCACAGGGTCAAGTGTGCTGGAGTAGATGCAAACGTTCATCCGTCTCAGAGTTATTTTATGTACGTTTGGCGGCACACTAGCGGCACAAATCGTAGGGCCTATGGCAAGGTGTACCACATCCTGTTTTTTTAAAAAGGAAGAAGAACATCTAAGGTTATGTTCACATATTTTATTAAATGTCAAGGGTTTGTAATCATTTAATATAAACAGAAGTATGTACATATACAGATATATCTCACATAGTTTAGATGTTTAAAAGGGTTTCCATAAAATGAATTGAGGAAAAACAAGTTGGCTAGAAATGTTCAAAACCAAGCTTGAAGGGGACTTTCAAATAGTTTAGTCACCAGCGATCCTTCCACTATACTTTAACACTGCATCTTGTGATTGTACGAAAAAGATGCATATGTGGGTCGGAAATGAATGCAACCCGGGTAACAGGTGTATATCCTTCTGTGGATGGAAAAAGATAGGGGAAGACCCAATGGGTTACTTGTGTAGAACACGGGAGAAACTTTAAAAAGGGGGAAATTGCATAGTGAATGCGTACTAAATGAATTACCTCAAGAAACTCCCATGAATGGCTCGGAAGAGAGCTCTTATATGAATCGTATTTCATAAAGCGTTAAGTTGTTCAACAAATGGGTTTTTTCAAAAATACGACGTCCGTCAAGAGATCTAACAAATATGCAAAAAAAGAAACAGATGATAAATCTGTACGATATTGGAAAGTGCCTGCCTGGTGGGTTAAATTCAGAAGCAGACGACGCCTCCATATTAATTTAGAAAGACAGACGCGAGAAAGGAGTCTAATCAAAGAAATGTTTAGTAAGAGAAACGCATGTATACCTGGGTAACAGGGGAGCCAGGATCAGTCGTTCGCTTCGGGTGCTGACTAACCTCCAAATGGAGACAGTGTGAGCAGATCGGTTTTTAAAGTCCGAGAGCGAGCGCGAGGCTGACGTATACATTGTGTCGAAATCAGCGCACTGCGCACATGTGACCAAAGTCACATGATTTTCGATAGCTAGAAGTGTGATTTAAAGGTGTATTAGCCATGTGCAAAGCACAGTGCTGGTAACCCATGGCAGCGAGTATTGTATAGCACATGCGGTGGCTGGATGTATTGCTAAAACAATACAGTCAAAGTAATTCCAAAAAATCATTTTTAGAGACATCTGCGAGCCCCAAAGCGTCTATGCAAACGAGTATTGCGTTGTTTTTGTGTTAAACACAGATTAAGGATCCCTTGAAGAGGTCAAAAGAAATAATGGGGTGGTATGCCAATGGCTATGTAGTCATCCGGCCAAAAGGGTACATAAAAAGGTCCAGATGGTTAAAAGACGCAATGATCTAGGATAGGAGATTGTTCCATTCGATGGATGAATTTAAACCTTGATTGACCGTATTGAGGTTATAAATCCATCTTTGTTCTGCCAGAGTTAGTGTCAGCTCTCTATTGCCCCCTCTTGGTAAGGATGGAATTTTTTGAATAACAAACCATAGTAGCTCTGTATGTTTATGGTTAGCTATTGTGTAATGGGCAACCAGGGGTTTATTTTCAGTTTTATTTTTAAGACAGGATCTGTGTTCACAGATTCTCTGTCTTATCATTCTGCTGGTTTTTCCTATATAGAGTAAGTTACAGGGGCATTTAATGCCATAAATGACCCATTCAGAGGCGCAATTTGAAAAGAACCTAATGTTCCAAATGTTACCATTAAGGTCCAAAGTCTTACAGTTGTTTGTTAGACAACAAACTGAACAATGCCTACATTTATAGTGGCCTAGAACTGGTTGAAGGGTCCAGAGGGTAGTTTGAGTCGAAGGCGTCAATTCCTTGGGGTAAGTATGGACCAGCATGTCCCTCATATTTCTTTGGCATTAGAATGCGAACCTCGGTTGTATCGGACTGAAATCTTCGGTAACTAAAAGATGCCAATGTTTCTTTATTGTTCTTCGTAAGGCGTTGCTAATAGGACTAAATGTACTTACGCATGTGATTCTTTCTTCTGAGATGGTAGGCTCTGGGTGGAGACATCTGTCTCTAATAGTGTGTTTGTCTCTTTTATATGCTCTGTTGATGAATTTTCTTGGGTAACCCCTATTGATAAGCCGCTGTTTAAGGTCCTTTCCTTCTAGGATAAAGTCACTGTCATCAGAGCAGTTTCTTCTTACTCTGAAGAATTGGCCTACTGGTAGATTTTCACGAAGGCTCAGAGGATGGAAGCTATTGAATCTTAAAAGTGTGTTTTTGTCAGTTGGTTTTCGAAACAACTTAGTTTTCAACAGACCAGTAGCTGTTTTATAAATTGACAGGTCAAGAAAAGGGATGGATTTTAAGTCGTACGACATAGTGAACTTAATATGAGGATTGTGATTATTGAGCCACTCAAGAAAGGATTGAAGAAGAGTAATTTCCCCTTTCCAAATAAGGAACACATCGTCAATGTAGCGTAACCACTTGACAATGTGATGCCTAAATGGATTGGAGGGGTCATAAACAGAGGTGGACTCAAAGTTATCCATAAAAAGGTTCACCAAATCTGGGGCGAATGTGGCCCCCATACTCGTGCCATGGATTTGTTTGTAAAATGTCCCCTCGTATAGGAAGAAGTTTTCAGTGAGTGCGATCTTGATGCACTCCATTATAAAAGCGGTGGGTACTTTATTAAGGGATCTGTGCGTTTGTTAAGATAAGATTCCATAATAGACAGGCATTCCGTTTGGGGGATGCTCGTGTACAAAGAGGTCACATCTAAGGTGACAACAAGGTCTGTGGTTTCTATTTGCATCAAATCCACTATATTGATCATATTAGTTGTGTCCTTGACAAAGGAATTCATGGATCTTACAAAGGGTCTGAGAAAAATATCAGCAGATAAAGGGGGCGGCATTGTCCTTTGGGACACTGCTTTATACAAAACAGAAGCTATGTCACAACTAAGCAACCCTCTCTTTTACCGAAAACTACTCAGAGACCCCACAGCACACCTACAAGAGGAGATTAAAAGTCTGATGGATCATGCCCTGCAGCAGGAATGGGTTGACCAAGATGAACATCATTTCTTGATAAAAACTTCACCCACCATCCTGGCCTTCTACCTCCTTCCTAAGGATCACAAAATTTTGCTAACTCCGCCAGGTAGACCAATTGTTTCGGCAATCAACTCCATCCTCGAGCCTCTCTCCATGTACGCTGATTTTTTGGAGGTTAGCCAGCACCCGAAGCGAACGACTGATCCCGGCTCCCCTGCTACCCAGGTATACATGAGTTTCTCTTACTAAACATTTCTTTGATTAGACTCCTTTCTCGCGTCTGCCTTTCTAAATTATTATGGAGGCGTCGTCTGCTTCTGAATTTAACCCACCAGGCAGGCACTTTCCAATATCGTACAGATTTATCATCTGTTTCTTTTTTTGCATATTTGTTAGATCTCGACGGACGTCGTATTTTTGAAAAAACCCGTCTGTTGAACAACTACACGCCCGAACTCCCAATACGATTCATATAAGAACTCTCTTCCGAGCCATTCATGGGAGTTTCTCGAGGTAATTCATTTAGTATGCATTCACTATGCAATTTCCCCCTTTTTAAAGTTTCTCCCATGTTCTACACAAGTAACCCATTGGGTCTTCCCCTATCTGTTTCCATCCACAGAAGGATATACACCTGTAACCCGGCTTGCATTCATTTCCGACCCACATATGCATCTTTTTCGTACAATCACAAGATGCAGTGTTAAAGTATAGTGGAAGGATCGCTGGTGACTAAACTATTTGAAAGTCCCCTTCAAGCTTGGTTTTGAACATTTCTAGCCAACTTGTTTTTCCTCAATTCATTTTATGGAAACCCTTTTAAACATCTAAACGATGTGAGATACCTCTGTATATGTACAGACTTCTGTTTATATTAAATGATTACAAACCCTTGACATTTAATAAAATATGTGAACATAACCGTAGATGTTCTTCTTCCTTTTTAAAAAAACAGGATGTGGTACACCTTGCCATAGGCCCTACGATTTGTGCCCCTAGTGTGCCGCCAAACGTACATAAAATAACTCTGAGACGGATGAACGTTTGCATCTACTCCAGCACACTTGACCCTGTGGAATTAAGTAAGAGATTGCTCTGATTTTTTTGTCACTCAACTATGAATTATCCGTATGTTTCATGTTGTCTTAACTTTGAAGTGTACAACACCTCTTTTACTTTGTAAAGGCTATAGATTATATGCACTGCCTTCTTTAAATACTTTTTATACATTGCAAACTATGTGAATATTACCAAAAGAAGACAAATGCAATCTTTAGAAATTATGCATCTTGTCCAATGAATTAATTATGCACACATTCTTTTAGATCACGATGTCTTATCTAAACTACACATCAGCTTCATCACAAAGAAATTTGTTGTCCTGAAGACGGCCATTTCACTTATTCCTGAATCGATACCTGAGAACGTATCTAATCTGACTACTGGCCGAAACATGTCGACACTCTCTTTCTCGAATAGCGTTTAAGCACAACTGCTATAGTCACATTTTTCAAATGCGAAAGGAGGACTGATAAATTCTCCCTTCTCCCTGTTGTATGTTCTATTACATAGACAGTCGTCTTTTGTGTTTTTCGTGATGCATTATTGTATGAATATATATTGTTTTTAATATTTATCAATAAAATAAGATTTATACATATTTTTCTACTTAGATTGCTCTATTTTGTCTTCAGTCCTAATGAGTTCCTTTGCAATGTACTTTTATGTGACATATTCATGGTGTTGTTAAGTTGTATGTGATAATAATCGGTCAATCTCTACTTCCCCCTGGGTTCCAGTAGTGAGGGGTTTTTCAATTCTCTGTGCTTTATGCACCATTTTCTGCCTCTTGATTAACGTCCCTTCTTGAGAATTGGGTCCCCGCAAACAAAAACTTTGGGGTATTGCCTTTTATTTGCATATATTTGCTAATAAAAGACAGTAAATGTTGACCCATGGCTGAGTCTCCCGTTCTTTTGGCTGGGAGTCGTTGATGGGCCCGAGTGTTCTCTGCTGATAATTGGGGTGACTGCTAGAAGGTCACAGCCACACCATACACAGCTTTTCTGCCAGACATGACAGCTGCTGGACCGCTCCTTCACACTTCCATTCTACCAAGTCCTTTCCCTCTTGCTTGGACTCATCCTAGGAGAAATGGCAACCTTTTCACAGCTCCTGGGCAAGGGTTTTCTCAGCAGATTTGGTGCCAGCTGCCCCTATTCCTGGATTTACATATGGGCATCATTGAAAAGCAGCTGCCTGTTTCTCTGCTGTGTACTTCCCTGAGTTTTCCGAGCCAGGATGCATGTATTCAAAGGCAAGCCCACTGTTCCACTCTGCAGCATCCCTAGTGTCTTCCTGCCTGCTGTTCCCCAGCTTGAATTTCTTGAGGCACTGTGATAGTCACCATGTCAGGGCTTGCCTCTTGGCAGCTCGCCATGGCAGCTTGTATCGACCCCCTGTGCTCTTATACCAGCCCCAGTATACCCAGGCTGATTACCATATCCACTTTCCCATTCTTCCCCCTTATTAGCAGGTAAAGAAGAATATTTTTTGGGATCTATTGTCTGTGCCTGACTAAATATGTTGATAAAGTTCTGCGTGCATTACTGAAAATAACTTTCCCTATTCTCTGTACAGCTCCTTGAACCATATTTGAGCCTGGTCCCCCTCTTAACAAATGATACAAATAAATTAATGGCAGCCATTGTGTGGCGAATTGGCATCTGTCATGCAGGAGTATATGGATGAGTACAGGCTAAAGTGCCACCTCTATAAACCAAGAGCCAAGACAATCATAACGGTAAAATAGGCACAGATTATAGATTTACCTTCTTCGTCTTTTGTGGTTATGTGGGCCGAGAGAATGCTATACTCTGAAATGGGATGTGAATGTGATTCGGTAGCAATCCAAAGATCGAAGTGTAACGGTCCAAAATGAAGGCATGTCCAATCAAAGTTTCTTTAAAAATATGGAAACTTCAATTAAACACAACATATGCAATAATAACTAAATGGAAGACACTACAAAAACCCACACATGTTGAAAGAAAGCAGAATATGCAAGATATCAAGATGCAGAACTCTGGGTAATGAGACATAGGATGAAGAGGCAATACAAATCAAAATGTTCAAAATGAATAAGTTCTGGAGTTGAAATAAGCGATTATTGTGATCTAGCCAGTCTCTAGGGCCCGAAATGGACATGGGGGCAATTATCAGTCAATAATACCTTTGAAGTATCTTGGTGGTTTGACAATACTGAACCAGCCTTAGGGATGCTGTTTGGTGGTTTTGATGCTGTTAGAAATGCAGCAGTTGCAGTGGTTCAACATCAAGTAGATGTTGATGCAATGTCAAAATGAGGACATCTGCCGTTTGAAATGTTACTCGAAGGATCTGAATCATGAACGTCACTAAGTTTGGTTCAGTATTCGAGGTTTGACGATGCAAAGGCTGATGACGGGATGCTCACGCAAGTTGATTCAAAGCAGGAAGATGAAGAAACTGGAGGTTTGACCAATGAGAGCAGTTCAGATGTAGTAATACGTTTTTGCTCGAACCGAGGCAACATAGTGCTTTCAGTTGGCACAGTGCAGCAGCAAATAGGCTCAAATGTACATGACAGTGCTTCGAAGATCAGCACGTGCCAAATGTAGCTCTGCAGGGTCCTGGTGGTTCAATCAGTGTTGAACGCACCAAATCACAGCTTGCAGTGGTTCAACAGCAGAATTGCAGGAATCCTGGCCATCCTGGTTCTCAGGAGCTGTGAGGTGCACTACCGTGTCTCAAGGGCAAGATGGGTCCTTTTCCAGGTCCCCCAATCCCATGGGAGCATGGCACACACCATTAGGGGTTCTTGAACATGATATGGTCCTAGGCAGCAGTGTGGTTGGCAGAGATGCAGGTCTTGTTCCAACATAAGTTGACCACCAATGGTCCCTGCAGATGGTTACAAGACGGAGCTTGCCTCTGCCTTGGAACACCTGTCCTCACCTCACCTTTGGAAATTATTGCTCTCCCAAAAGGGTCCAACAAAATCTTATTGAAGTTTGGAAGTCCACAAATGATTCATAGAAGAAGTGGGAGACTCCTTCTTTTGAAGGCAAAAGCCCACAGGTGATCGGACTAATGATCAGGGGCCTAAAATCCCTGTTCTTGGAACAGGTGGACTTTGCCTCTTGGCATCACACCCAAAGTGCGTTGAAGTGGAGGGGACAGGAATAAAATGGAAGCAGAGAGAAAAGAGCCCCTTCTGTCTACACTGACCCCATCCCCTTCCATTCTCAATAGGATCAAAGGCCTTTAGACGTGGAGTAACCTGGTGTGAGGCCAAGCCTTTTGGGAATGATGGGTGTGCCCTTTGATTCCTGTTCCCAGGACAGCTTCCTGCAGAGTAGCTGACATTCTGCAGAGGGTGTTTACTTCCCTCACAAAGGAACAAAAAGAGACATCCCCCAAGGATAGAGCAGCACTAGCCTTTCTGGGGGAAATACACATAATACCTACACACCTGAGCAATGCTGAGAGGGCTGACACATGTGTGATATCAATTTGATGTGGCTGTAATAGGAGGTAGAGGCTAAGATCGAGAGAGAAGCAGATAATTCTCTTGGCCATAGTGTTGTTGAGTGACAAAGGTGAGAAGTTCAGGATGTGCCCTCAAACAAATGTCCCTTGGTTCTGGGTGTGAGACTACTTTGGCCTACCTGAAGGGAAGACTGTGCAAGTGGAGTAGTACACCTTAGTGTACAATCTCTGATGAACATCTGTTAGACAGGGGACATGGGACAGTTTCTGACAGAGAGATGTATATGGGCTGTGGTATGCTCCCACCTATAATATCTATGTATCCCCCATTAAGTACTCTCTATAGCGTCCAGCATTGAAGCTTCTACTGGTGCAAGGGGCACCTTGAGCACCTTCAGGACCAATGGATGTCCAGCAAAATATCAATAGTCATGTTGCTGTATGACCCCAAGACTCTTCCCAAGACTTGATATGGGTTATAAGCATACTATGGATACTTCAGGTAAGTTGCTTAACAGTTCCTTTGTTCCAGTTATTCTTACATTGCAGGAGAGGAATCCAGTGTCTCCCACAACCCAGGATATATCTCCCAACTGCCTGGTTTGGAACGCCAGCACACTAGCATTCGCTCACTCATACATTAGCATTCTAATTTTCCAACATTCTCTCTGACCATTCCAGGCTAGCTTGCATCCATCCAGCCATCAAAGCATTTCACAACACTATGAATAGGGTGAAAGAGGAGAGCTTAGCATGTGACAGTGCCCCACTGCTATTTTGATAGATAGGGTGGCTTTACTGTCATACAAAGGCAATGTGGGATGGCCTGTTCAGGCAGCTTTGGCTTACGTTGTCATATTGTGATCGGTTTTGGAGAACTAAAGAAGCTTGTGGAGAACTAAAGAAGCTTGTGGAATAGAGTTCTATGTAGAGGCACAACGTAAAACATTATCGATATTGTGAGTAGACAGTCCTTGAGGAACTGAATTTGATCCATATTTAAGGTATGTTTGTGCTCTGTGGATGAGCCATAATCATTTCTGATGGACCACCTCTCCTCTGTAGGAGAATCATAAACAGGTTTGAGGGGAACTCTGCTGTGCCAAAGAATTGTAAACTTTGTTGCAGGAGTCACGTTCATCTGCTGGAGCTCCTTAAAAATATTTGAGGGGCTGGCAGTGTTACATTTGAGAGGTGCACATATTTTGTCTTGTCTGTGCATGCAGAATTTTCAAACACTCAGTCTCAAGTAGACTACTCAGTATAGCCAATACCATCATGAGCTTTGACAGCATGCATGCTTTTACCACCTACAGCTTTCAAGGTCACCAGCAACATCCAATATTGCCATCATACATGTTTGCTTCTGAATTGTATGAGGGACCAGTAATTATCCTCTGTGCTGCCACTGGGTGTACTCTTCTTTGTTGCAGTTGGTGCAACTATGTTTAGTGTTCGTGTACCATGATGTGGTGCTAGTTCACGTTAACTAATGTCCGTTTTTTAACTTGAGACAGAGTTTTCTCTTGAAATCAGAAACAATAACGTGTGCATTGCAGTCTCTTTTTAGATGTACACTAATAGGCGGTCAGCTTAAAGTTTTGATGGTCACTTGAGCAGTTGTTGCTGATTAAATAGACTACTTTGTGAACCAATACTGTTATGCATGCTCTTTTCTTGCGAGCTAGCTTCCTCGCTTACATGTGCAAATTAGCTATGCATCTATCAGCTGTGCTTCTGTATGCTAGCCTTATGCCGGTGGCCTAAACACATTGGGATTCAGTCAGGATTCACAAGATGTACAGTATTTCCCACAGCAGTCCGTCTTGGATGCAGGAATGAAGGTGTCCCTGCCAGATGGTATTGTTCTTAGAAGGTCTTGTATAGTGTGCAGTTCAGAGGATCTCGCTTTGCTGCATGGCTTTTCTCCTTCTGTATGACCTTCACTCGTGAGTATGTCTCGCTTTCTCAGTTTGTCAGAAAGGTAACTGTGCCTGAGAATGTTTGTTTGTTTGTTTGTTTTATTCACTTATAATGCGCACCAGACCCGAAGGTAGCTGGGCACAGCAGTACAGAAAATGTGATGCTTAAGTTACAGTGTAGGGTCATGGGTTGCATACAGTGTACAAAATACAAAATACAATATATCACAGGTAGGCGGCAATTGCAATTTACATGCAAAATGAGTACAAAATACAAAAAAAACAGTATATATACAGACACTAGGTGGACGTTATCTCATCGGCCACGTGGGCAGAGTGAGGAGGTCCATAAGATCAAAGTAGAACAGGATAATGATGTGTATATGCAAGGTTTGTGTAAGGATACGTGGGCGCCAATGGGCTAATCTTTGGCAGACCTCAGCAGATTAATGTAGTTAGTTCTGAATTTCGGAAAGGGCTGCTCCTCACGTAGAGGGTTTGGCAGTGAGTTCCATAATTGGGCCGCTTGAACCTGGAAGCTGCTACCCCCCGCCTTAGATAGCCTGAATCTTGGAATGATGAGGCTATTGGCAGTAGAGGTTCTGGCAGGGCGTGTGTGGTTTCTTTTTGTAAGTTTGTTACAGAGATAGCTCGGTGCGGCATTGTTCAGGGCTTTGTGAACCAGGGACGCTACTTTTAAGTGGATTTTGTTTTGGGTGGATAGCCAGTTGTTTTGATGCCTGATCTTTGAAATATGGAATCTTTTAGACACACTGAGGGCAGCTCGTAGGGCATTGTTTTGACAGTGTTGGCCTACTAAAGGATGAGCCTCTGGAGAACAGTGTTGACCTATAACTCTCAACAGTCACCCGTAACCATGCTTTTAATAAATGAGAATGGCAGGCCCCGCAGATATGATAATTGTCAGGTTGGCATCGAGCTTGCTGTGGGATGCCTCTCGCCATATGCCCCAGTGACACTGCCATGAAACATTGGGGAGTAACTGCTCATAAGCATGCATGTTGTAATGGTGGAAATACCCACCAGCATATAAGTAAGAGTTTTTAGACAACTGTACACGCAGATTGTGCTATGCTGAGGCAAAGCTGATCAGGGAGGACTCCAATCAATGTCCTTCCACTCCTTCCCAAACATATACATAATGCTGCATCATAAGGATTTAAAGAAATGTTTTACTCCAGTTGGTCACAGTCTTCTCTCAGATCAGAGTGCAGCCGGCAACCTGTAGCATGTGTCTGTTCTGTTTGAATTCATTTCCCATGGATTTGTGTTGTGGTTTAAGAGATGGTCTCAGCTCATTTGCATTCTCCGGTCTCAGCCTGTTCAAATCCTTTGAAATGTTACCACCACTTCTCCAGAGGCTCATCCTTTAGGAACACATTGGGTTGCACGAGCCTGTGAGTCAATCAGACTGTTCAAGATTGTGTTCCAGTTCACTATCCTCCTGATGTAAATGGACATTCATGTGACATTTTAGCAAGAGTTCGGCCATCGCCTGTACTTGTTTACAACATTTGTAATCTCTGCCGACACACAATGTGCCCTTTTACCTTGCTGCATTTGACTCAGAGCACACTGACTTGCACTGTTGTCTCCTATGCTTCTCTGCAACAAGCAAAAGGGAGGTGCACGTGAGTAACAGTGACTGTCATCTTGGAACAGTTATTCAAGACCCTTCTTTGTACGGAATTTGTCAAACTATTTACCTTACCCATTCATTGATTTCCTAACTTTATGTGCATTAACAATGATGTTTCTCTGGTGTATGTGTTGTTGGATTCTTTTGTTTTTAGAAGACGCTTCCAATGTTTACTTGTCTGCAATACATAAAACATTTGTTAGAAACTGCCATCGTTCATATCTTGTTAGTTAAATTGTCATTGCAGTCTTTTGTGTTCCCAAAATGTTTCATTACGTTTGTGATTCAACACAGGAATACGTTCAGAAATGGAGAAATGTTTTGTTTGGCTTTTCTGGTTGCTCTAACTCTGCATTTAGACAGCTGTCATGGCAGAGCATTTCAACAAGTCAAATCTTGGTAAAGAAGTCCATGTTTCTTAGGGATTTCTTTCTCTTTTAAACCAGTGATTAAAAAGTGTGATATGTACACATGTTGCTCTCGAGTACAACATATACACTGCCTACTAACTTTCAATTTCCTTTGTATGTTGAACTGCAAGATGGTGATACAAAGCTTATCCACAAACTAGGAGGAATTTCTGCAGAGAGAACCTAGACAGGAATTATTTTGTGTGAATGTCATCTCTTTTTTTGGAATCACCTTTTGCAGTGTTTATTTTAGTTAGGACATTTCTAATTGGTTTGGCTTTCCTCTTTATGGAAGACAGTTTTTTTGTTGCTAGAAAAACAATCCTATTCAGTGTTTCTTAATACTTAGGGAACCTCACTTTGTTTATTTCGGTTAATGAAGGGTTTAGTATTTTAATTTAGTAACATTTTGAGTTTTCTTTTCGGCAAACTTTGATTTTGTGTGATTACTTTTTGGTTTTTGTTTAGAAATGTCATACACCTGAGAAAAAGCAATATTTATGAAAGAAGAGCGAGAGTGTTTGTGGAACTGATCTTCTCCAAACTAGGATCCAAACAAAGGGAAACAATGTAATACAAGTTGATCAAAAGAAGAAAGATAATCTGCTTCGAAAATGTTATCATACTATACTCTTGTAGAAAGGGCGGAAATCAATGGCGGGCAACATCTTTGGGTTATTAGGTCCAGTGTGGGGATCCCAAACAAGTGACACTGGCATCATCATCCACTACCTAGCGGAAGAAAACCTAAGGTGTGACCACATCTGTAGCCGGGGGTTGGAGGAACATGCAGAAGAAGTGACATTCCGGATTTATTGCAGAGTCACCATTATCCAATCACAAAAATGCTTAATGTCATCCGCACAGGTAGGCGATCACAAGCATCTTATATTTTTGTAACATAAAACAATGCTGGTAATACTGTCTCAGAAAGTGAGCGCTGCTAATCAGGCCTCACTTTGTTAATGTTTCATGCAGAAAAAGTAAAGGGCACATGCATTCTCTTGAAAGCTCATAGTGGCCCTCTCTATTGACACACCAGTAACTGCCATGTGCGTTGGCAATATTGCATCATCAGTGTAACATGTACATTCCTGACAAACAGCCACTGGAACCTAAATTAATTCCAGCTATGGTCTGCCTTGAACAGCAAACTCCCATGATCCAAACTATATATAACCGTACATAGGTTTAATGTAAAACGGAATCTGGTTTGATATAGCTTTGATGACATACATTTATAAATGCCAAAAACCAATCTAATATAATTTTGTTGTCAAACTGGTTTCTAGTGACTCGTATAAGAGGTTTGTGTACCACTGTGCAGGAATGTGTTTCACTCAAAAGAACTGTTGTGCCCATCCCTAGAATCTCTCTTTGGTCTCTCCTGGGAAGACTTGAAAACTTCTCAGGAGGTCAGGATGTACCTCCAGGGAGGCCAGGTGAGACCAGTGCTTCACAGGAAACCATTCCAGTACAATGGGAAAGTGACACCAGGGAGATAATGACTGGCGTGTCTTTGATGCAAGCAGACAAGGAGATGGGGGAGAACAGATTCTGTTCCCAGAGGATGGGTTTCACTATCTTGACAATGTTTAGGACTCACATACATCCCATACTTCCTGATGACGAGGAACTCTGATAATGCGCCCGACGCGCCCCCCACGCAAAGCAAAAACAGCCAGAACAGCTACCTTTGCATCCCAGGTGCAAATACACACACACTTCAAACAGTGCGTGGGGTCCCCCGCAAGCAGGCCTGCATCTCAGGGCCCCTGCGTGTGCTCCTGCGTAACTGTTACCAGCACCATGACAGCATGCGTATGATTTATTGTAACTCGGGTAAAACTCAAAAAATCTGTGTGTTAACCCCAATAAACCATTCCTGCACCTCGCTACATTGAGTACACGCAGCCCTAAGTCAGATCGGAACCACAGCTGTGTACACGCAACCCTAAAGTGGTTACCCGATCTTACCTCTGGGCAGTGAATCTTATGTGCAAGTGTCTGTACGCCTGCCTTCAGGTGGTGGATAGTATGAGGGCTTTGCGTCACCATTTCCTCGCTGAGAGGTTGCACACTCGGGTCCATGAATACGTATCATTCCATGCAATAGTGGGCATGTGCGATGGACTGCCTGTGGGCCGTCCCTCATGACGCCCACTTTTTTACCTTGTTCTTCCTCATTTTCCTTGTTCCATCCCTTACCCTGCCCTCTGCGCAAACCAGGCCCACGCTCGGCCTGGTGTCTCGCGCAAGCCACTCGGCCTCTCACAGTGATGTGCCGACCCTGCGCGAAGTCCCTGCGGAGTACGAAAAAGTGCCATGCAGTCTATTCCATGAATCAACAAACAGGATTTCGCACACATATTGGCACGCAAAATTGCGATTTTCGACACATATAATTCCATGAATCAGGCCTCATTGGTACTCACAGCGTTTTTTTCCCGCAGGCTTGGTTTTAGGTGCCCAGTGAATTATTTTTTTTTAAACCTTTATTTTATTCTGCCAGGACAGAGCAGCATACACAGTGGGACATGTCCCATATCACATTGAATTGGTACTTACAGCAACATTAACATTAACAGAAGACATGGAAGGACGGTTGTGGGAAGGGTACAAATCTGAGACAGTATTAGTGTGGGTCCGTTTACCAAACCCAACCTTCTCCAGTGCGCTGGACTGAGCAGCTAATAAGTTCATACTGACTACTGTAGCATTCAAGCCGTCTTCATGCTATTAGGGTAAGTCTGAAAGTTCGCCAACGAGTCACATGGTTTTGCCCTAATGGGTAGGGTATTTACATACATGCATTCACATTCCTGTGACCAGGTTAGTGCATTAAGCCATTCTTTCCCGCTTGGTGGGTGCCTGTCTTTCCAGTGTAAGAGGATGAATCTCTTGACAATCATACAGGGCGTATTGGCGAATGTCCGCGTCTCAATGCTGTTAATTGCTGGCCACCTGCCAAAAAGCGGTCCCATGGGTTCACGTTCTAGCTGATTGTCAGTAACCTTGGATATCGTATCCATTACCTAGGTTCAATAGTTACATGTCTAAATGATCTGCACTATCTTGCGCGCATTTAGGGCACCCCTGGGGTTGTGATTTATCTATCCTGGCAAGTCGTGCTGGAGTCTAGTAGAGTATGTGCAGTTTTTTGTATTGCATAAACTTAAATCTAAAGTTAATTGATACCATCTTGGTGTCTATGCACGTTAGGGTCCAGTGATTGTCTGAGAGCTCTAAACCCAGTTCTCTTGACTAGCCAGCCCTTGCCTTTGGTATCGGGGTTGGAGATATGATATGATATGGTATGGCATTTATAACGCGCCTATACACATGTTTTTCAAGGCGCGATGAGGTAAAGGAGAGGGAACAAAGGGAGGACAGACAGCGATTCTACTAGGCCAGGTGACATTCAGATCGCGCATGATTTCTGGACCCTCTTGTAAAGGGTGACATGATGTGTTTGCAATTTGCTGAGTTGGCTATGTATGCAGCAAGGGGATTTTCCAGACGCTCGTTAGGATAGTTTGCCCATCTGCCAGTAGAGGCAGCTCTTAATCTGTAGAATTGCAGCTGCTCTCCACTTGTTCCCCGGTGCCCAGGTTTCAAGGTGTCTGGGGTAATGAATTTTCAACTCGGGAAGAGATCAGCCATATTTTTGTAGCCCAGGTGTTCCCACTTTACTTGTAGTGACTTTTCCCATGTTGGTTTGAGTTCCAGGGAACTTCCACAGTGGGAGCCATTTATAGCAGGGTTTTGTTTCACCTGTGAGGGAAAAAATCCTTCTCCATGCCTGTAGTGTGTAAGTGACCGGATCGAATGGGCAGTTGTCTCTGTATTGTGGATGCCATTTCAGGGTTCTAATGTCTGCCTCGCCAGCCGCTAGGGCCTCAAGTTTAGTATGTGGAGGATGGATGGCCCTGGGCTACCAGTAGGATGCATATTGCTATCCAATATAGTTCCAGATCTGGTGCGGTGATTCTCCTTTTTCATATGTGAGTGTCATGTCCGACCACTTTTTGCAGACAGCTCCAGCATGCCAGAGGAATTGGCCCATCTGTCTAAGTAGATGTGCAAAGAAACCTTTTCCAGGCCAGATTGGGACATTGACAAACACATATAGTATTTTGCCGCGGCTGACACTGGGAGAGCTTTCCATTTGTTCATTTTAGCTTCTGAGTATGTTCTCAGTGTGTCGTAATTGTCCCTCTGCAGCGATGCGTGAGACCTTGAGACTGTTACCCATAAGTATTTTATGGAGTCGGGAGCCCAACGGAGGGATTGCCGCCCTTGGCAATTAGTTGTACTGTTGGTGAGGGGGAATTTCTCCGATTTCGTGGCATTTATCGTAAATCCAGACAGTTCCCCAATGTCGATAATGTCTTGTATGATCGGTGAGAGGTTGCTAAGGGGGTTACTAATAAAGAGCATGACATCATCAGCGTATAAGGAGATAATTTCAGGAAGCCCCGTCAAGTGGATACGCCGGTGTGCTTGGCGTTCCCTAATAAACTCCGCCATGGGCTCTATGGCCAGGGTGAAAAGCATAGGGGAAAAGGGACAGCCCTGATGGGTACCCCGTTCTAGATGAAATTCGGCGGATATAAGCGAGTTGACCCGAACCCTGGCCAGTGGAAGTGTGTACACCAATTGAATATATTGTCGCATATTGGGTCCAGTTCCCATCGCCTCCAGTTTAAGAAAACATAAAGTCCCAGGCAACCATGTCGAATGTCTTTTGGGCATCTATTGTGACCGCCACTGCTTGCTTGCTCGGCTCAAGTCTGGCCATTATGATGAAGAGACGCCTAATGCTAAGCGAGATGGATCTCCCTGGAATATAACTAGCCTCGTCAGGGTGAATTATTTGGGGAATCAAGGGGAGTAGCTTATTGGCCAGGATCTTAGCATATATCTTTGTATCACGTTTTATTAGGGACAGGGGCCTGTAGGAGCCACATTCATTTTTGGGCTTTGCCGGTTTCAGAAGTACCGTGATCATTGCCTCGGTAAGGGATTCAGGGAGAATGCAGCGTTGTAACGATTCTTCCCAAACTTATAAGAGAATCGCAGCTAGTGTACTGACATACTCTTCATAAAATTCAGCTGTTAGGCCATCTGGTCCCGGTGCCTTGCTTTTAGGTAGCGAGGCAATGACATACATTATTTCCTCTAGTGTGACTGGCTGTTCCAGTTTCCCCTTGTCCTGTGGTTTTAGGGCAGGTAATGTTATTTTAACGAATAAAGCACAAATGTCGGCTTCTCCCTTTGGTGGGGGGGCTGTATATAGGTTCTGATAAAATTCCCTGAACACCTCCACCACCTCTAAGTCAGCCCAACTGTTGTTACCCTGTGTATCCAATACACTCTACCTGTTTTCTACCTCGTTCAGAGCGGACCACTCTGGATAGTGTCCTACCTGGTCTGTCTCCCTCACTGTATCTCCTAGCTGCAGTGGTAAAGGAAATAAAATGTTTTTCACTGGTGGCGTGGGCCTCGAATCGCTCAAGTTCAGCATGGATATGAGCCAGAATCAAGGGATCCAGGTTTAGGGAATGTCCCTGTTGTAGGTTTTTGAAGATATTCTCTGACTGGTCCAGATCTCTCCTGACACCCTTAAGTACCCCTGCCTCCCTGGATATCGCCATTCCCCGAATAAATACATTGAAGGCTTGCCATCTCGCATCTTGGGATGTAACCTCCGATGTATTGCATGTAAAGAAGGTGTTTTTGATGCCAGCCTGGAAAACTACATCTTGTAGGGCATCGGATTTGAATCTCCATGCACGCCTTTGAGGGCTATCTTTAAATTTCATAGCCAGTAGTATAGGGGCGTGGTCAGACAAAGTGCAGGGTTTAATTTCTCCTTTATCAACCTTCCCCATTAATGAGCTAGATCGTAAGAACAGATTGATACTAATGGACATATAGTGGACTGATGAGTAAAAAGATAACTCTTTGGTTGTGGGGTAGATGGTTCTCAATGCATCACGGAGATTAAACCTCTGCATAGTAGAGATTCATTGGGGGGCCGCCCGGGACTGGAGTGTGGGGGCTTTGTTGGACCTTTCTAGGGCAGGGTCCAGTATCAGGTTCATGTCACCACCCCAAATTTGGGGTATCCCAAAATATCCCGCTAAGGTATTTTGTATGTTCAGAATGAATTCTGGGGTGTCTATATTTTGGCAATATGTATTTATCAATATGGTCTCAAGACCTTCAAGCACACAGTGGATGATTATATAACGGTCATCAGGGTCAATATGCGAGCGTTTCACCATGAATTTTAGGGACTTGTGTATTAATATGGCTACCCCTCTTGATTGAGTGGAGAATGATGTAGCATATCTATTTGCTCCACAGGTGGGGGCTATATTGCGGCATGTAGCCTCGGTTGCGTGAGTTTCCTGTAGGAAAAGGATATGGGCTTTATGTCTATTAGAGTAAGCAGCCACTTTCTGGTCTTTAGTGAAGTTCCCCAACCCCTGATATTCCAACTCATGATTGTCACCTGTTGTGGCATTTATGTGTGGTAATGTAGTATCCATTAATGTGGCCATGTGTCAAATGTGCTCATGTTTTGTGCCTGTCTACGCTTGTCAGTGTTTTAACGATTAATGCATAACTACTCCCTTGTGAGGCGCAACTGGCGCTACTTATGCTATCCCCTTCCAGGGGGGATACTGTTCCTGCTACCCCACCCACCACCTTCACTGCCACCTCCAACCCAGCAGTGTGAACTCCCACCCCATCCATCCCATTAACCATCCCATTAGGCCCTTGGGTCTTGGGCAAACACACTTTAAACACATACATAAAGCAGTTGCTGGCAGAAGCAATGTTACTGCACGGCTATTGCAGGTGACCAGGGGCCGACGCCCCTTATCCAAGCCAGTGTCAAGGTGAACAGACATCTTAATATACTAATTTCACATGTTTCAGAAATTATCTCTTGAAACACAATGAATTCACATAGTAAAGGATGAGCAGTTTCAATAATTTTCATCAGTTGGATTTTCGGGTGCATTTGTTTCAGGGATCTGAGCTTCAATGAATTTAATGGCTTCACTCGGCATGGTAAAGAAATACAGCTTGCTGCAGAATTGCAACTTCAGGCAGGCTGGGGACAGCATAGCACACTGTATGTTTCTTTCTCTTAGCAGCTTCTCTACACCCGTGAATTGACAGCACACCTGTTGGACCTGGACCGAGAAGTCAGAGAAGATACAGAATATCTGTGATCCCAGCCTTAGTTCTTTCTTCTCTCTGGCAAGTCGGAAAATCGCGTCTCTGTCCTGATAACTTAATATTTTGGCGATTATGGGTCTGGGATAATCTCAGTTTCAGTCTAGATGACAGCGCTCTGTGGGCTCTCTCGACATTGAAGAATGGTGATAGATTTGGTTGGTCTAAAAGGTCTTTTAGCAGGTTTTCAATGGCTAGCTCCATTCTGCCTGGGAGTGCTTTTTCAGGGCCCCCACAATACATAGGTTATTCCCACGAGAGCGCGACTCTAAATCGTTGCATTTATTATTTGCTAGTTTCATCTTGTTGGATAGCGTTGTCACAGTGTCTTGCAGTGATCTGATGTTGTCTTAATTGGTGCTTATCCTGTTCTCTGCTTCCGTTATATGGGCACCTTCATGGGCTAGGTGGGTCTTTATGGAGGCTACTGTGGCATTAATGTCATCCAGTTTTACATGGACTGCAGCAAATCCTTTTGCCATGGCTTCTGTGACGCCTGATAGGTCAGGAACTGGCGGGGCTGCAGCTCCGGCAACGGGTTGTCCCAGCGGAGCCTGATCTTGCAGATTTGCTTCATTGCATGGGGTCGTTTTTGCAAATGTGTCCATTGCGCCAGATCAGGGCAAGTGATTCAGGATAGTAAATCAGTGCAGGGTCGGGGCAGTACGGTCCCTCACATCAGTGATTGCTCAGCGAAGCAGTGTCCAGCAAGTAGGGATGTTTGTGTAGCTTTGAGAGGGGGCAGGCTGGTTCTCTGAACAGTCGTGGTCGAGTGGGAAGGGCCTTGGTGACTCCCATGATTGATGCAGTGTTTGGGTCGTGGCTTACGTTGGCTGTTGTACCCTTCCATATATATCAGGTATCCCTGATAAGCCACAGCAGTTGGTTTACTCTTGGTTCATGGGCGCATGTACTATCTCCTATATGTGGCCGGTATTACAATCATGCATGGTTTGTGGTAGCCCACTTGTCGTCTAGTATGCTCTATATTGGCTTGATTGGGTGAGGGGTGAGCCCCAAACCGTATGCAAGCTAAGCATGTGATTCACAGTTGGTAAGCTTCCAGTGTTCAGACCGATGTTGGTGCGTGCAGCTCCCCAGCCTTCCGGGTCCTTAATACCCACTCCCAATCTTCAACAAGTCTTCAGTAGCTATGTAGTCCGTTGATGGGGAAAGTCGGCGGAAATATGCCAGCCCGCCCCAGCTCACCCCGCAGCCCCCTCCCCACAGGCTCACCTTATGATCTGGATCCCGCAGTGCTGTGAATGTTAGGGTAACGACTTGTGTGTCGGGTTACCGCAGCCAGTCTGGGATGGCTGCGCCAGTGTCCATGTGCCAGAAGAAATGCAGCCCAACAGGGCCGCTGGGCTGATCCTGATGTTTACCGCACCCCGGCTTGGATCACAGCAGTGTGTTCTCACGGTTGTTCCGTGCTCCCACACAGTCGTCTCCGCTCACTGCCATCTGCAGGTGTTGGCTCTGCCCCTAATACTCTGCATCAGGGAGTCAGGGGGTCAATTGCAAGTGGTGCTTCAGCCCCCGTAGGCACCTCCCATCCGCTGCTTTGTTGGTTTTGTTGTTTCTGGCAGCAGGTCCACAAACCGCTCAATGGCGTCGGGGAAAGCAGGGAGTGCAGGGTTTCCCATTCCTCCCGCACAGTCTATCACAGCAGTCTGCGTCTTCCTCTCAGGCCAGATTTCGCCAACAGAATCAGCTACTGCCACATCGAATATCTCTGCATACAAGGCAAGCCGGGACCCAGGAGTGGGCCAGTGCGTGCTCCAGAGTTTACCTTTCAATCTCCACTGATTTTGATGTGATACATTGAATGCTACCGCCACCGGTTTCTACAGCTATCAGTCGCTGTACAGAGCTCCCAGGCTAGGCAGCCATTTGCTTGGGCTGCTAACAGCACCCCTGCCCCAAGACCCCATTTTGTACCCTTTAAAAGACACATTCTTTGAACATGACGTTTGCTACAAAAGCAATTGCATACACACCACTGTCTTCATGCCCAAAGTGCATTTTCTGTTTAGTCTTTTACGGGGTTGGGTTGTTAGTGTATTTAATAATGTGGTACCATTTTTAGTTTAATTAAAGACTCCCATTTTTATAGAAGCTGGATAGGACATTTCATTTGTGTTGGTACCACAGTACTGTTGTTGCCTTGGACAATCCCTTGCTGGCTCGCAATCCTCTTGAAGAGTGTAGCCTGCCACCTGCCTGTGCTGCCTTAAAAGGTGAAGGAGGTGTGCCATTCATATTGTGCCTTTTTACCCTTTATGACTAAGATCTCTGCTGGTTCAGTAGTAGTGTGGGGCTGAGTAGGAGTTTAGGAAGAATGTATAATAGTTTGTATTGTGTTTGATAATGCAGCAGTTACTGTTGTTTATCATGTATCCTTCTTTGTTAGTGTAGAGCAAACAGATATCATTGACGGATTTCAGCAGACAATTGCAATAAAATTGGGTTATGAAGTGCTTGGCTCACTCTGACATTTTAACCCACTATACAGCCCCTACAGTCTCAGAGATATAGCATGATGATCTGCAACACCATCCGCAACAGCTCAGAACCCACTTCCCCTTTAATATAGTTTCCCAAGAAAACATTGGTAAAAAAGAAGACATCTACTAAATGTTTGGCAGTAGTCCAGCATAGTAACCAATTGGGAAGTCCACTAAAATGTTTTAATGTTAATCTACTACTATTTCTGCAAAAATGACTTGCTTAACTGTATTCAGCCAGTACCCCTGAAACTACCTACAATATGATTTTGATCATCTATATCCTAGGTATAACTTAAGTGGGGCTTACAAGTCAACCAACTCCAAATCTGAAGTAAGACAGTCAGGCAATATATGTTGTGTTAAACCTTCTTCCATCTCATCGTAAGATAAATGCAAGGCAATGGAGGGTCCAGAATGCCTAACAGGCACAGTATACTCCAGACAGAAATAATCTGATATAGCTCCATGGCTTGATCAAACGACTGCAAATACAGTCTCACTGAAATCATCTGACAGACCCCAGAATATGCAGCCTTACGACCCTGGCAACATCACTGGGACTGCATGTTCTAAGGGCCTAATTCATGGGAGTGTTTTATAATGGTGCAATCCCATAGGAAAACGTTCCATGAATTAGGCCCGAAACACAGTGATGAAGTTCATGCAAAATCACAAGTAATAAAGTCCTGAATATCTTTTAAAGGTGAAATGGAAGAAAAGATAGAGGTGTTGGAAAATGGAATCCTCCAGTCTTCACTTTCTAGGTATTCCTAAAGGAAGTAGGGTCTTGACGCCCAGCCCATATGCAGTTATCATCAGTATTTCTAAAGATACAGCATTACACGGATACCATATTTAGTATGTGAACTGCAGAGAGCTCATGGTAATCCTGTTTCAATCCAATGGCAGAAGCCAGAACATTCTTAGTTAACTTCCAGATGACTGCATTAAAGATAAAATAATAAGTTTGTTCAGCAAGAAGAAAGTTCATTACTACTAAAGGATTCAAGTTTTACACTTGATCAGATGTTTAAAGGGCAGACAATGAGAAGCATTTCGAACACTGCACATTCGTTGATTACTTTAAACAACCTGGCATCGTTTAAAGTAATCAACCAATTGTTATTATCCCCAGAAAAACATCCAGTTTGCATAGTGGGAAAATTCATACATTAACGCATGCCTCAGAATCCATGACATTTCCAATGGTCTTATAATAATTCTATTCACAGATTGTAACTGTATACATCTATGAGGTTTAATCTAATGGGGTGTAATTGTGCAAATATTAATTTAGTGGCAGTTCCACTACTCCGGGGTCCTTGACACTGAGCATATATATGTGTTGTCAAAGAGGTAAATGTCTCCATGGTTAGGAGTTTTGAGTGACGAAGTGAAAGAAAGGGTTGTTAAAGAGCCAGTATAACACACTACTTGTCCTGCTATCGCTAATGCCTTACCTAGAAATATTAAAGAAAGTATAACATATCACAAATAAAAGGTCAAAAGAGTAATAACCATATTCTTTGATAATACATTTTCAGTGAGAATGCCTTATAAAGGCTTAGGGAAGTATGGTTTTGCAAAAGAGACTCAGCTCTATGCTAAACGTATGCAGCAATATGTTGCAGGGCCCTGTTGTCAATCAGCTAACCATGATGTAGAAAGAGCATATAACAGTGACATATCAGTCATAGTGACAGTAAATCTGTGGATTCTAGCACAACTGTGAAATTATTCTTTTTCCAATCTTGCTTGGTACATTGAGGCTTTTTTCATTTTGCAAAAGGAAAGGTTATGTCTTTCTTGTACAGAAATGGGACACTTTACAAAGCCAGACCTGTTGCCTTTGCCAATGCATGTTTTACGTTGAATATTAACGGCCTAACAAAGCTAAAAAAAGAAGGCTGTGATCTTTAATAATAATACATATTTGGGTGCAGAGATTTCTTTTTTGCAATAAGCCGATTGAGCCCGATTTGAAACATAGGATTGGTTTAGTGCCCCTGGGATGGGTTGTCAATATGGCCTTTTTGAGTTACATTTCAGAGGGGTAGACATTATTACCTCCAGAAAATACAATTTCTTATTTGATAAAGTAAATGCAGATACTTCCATTTGATGATCTTAGCATATTTAAGGATCAGGGCTGTTATATACAAATTACTCCATCATCTTGGCCAACATTGAAATGATCCAAATTACTAGGATATCCTTGGTCAATAATAATGGATGGTGATTTCTATATTTTCCTTAATCCTTTTTCAGATAAATTCAATGAGCCTGTACATAATACATTGATAACATATCCCAATGACCCAATGGAATATTTGATTAGCAACTCTAGGTACCTCATATATTGGTAGCAGGGATCAAAGAGAAGATTTTGACTGAGGATATCAAAAAAATATATCATATCCATATTGTCTAATCTTCCCTCAACTTGTTCCCGTTGCTATACTGTAACCACAATAATACTGAGATGCAAGATGTTTTAAACAGCATTCAAGTACCCAAAATTAACAAAGTAATAAACAAATTAAATACATTCCTTACTATGGATAATTTGATGTTGGTCTATCCAAATGAGCTTTTCAATACACGCGATTGAAAAGCTACATTTTAGCTACGTTGGAGTTCAACATTTTAATTGATGCAATACTTAGGCTGTCCTCGATGAAATACATTGTGGAGGCCATCTAACCTGTAAAATATAAAACAAATATGGCATGCCCATTGTCCACTATGCAGTGACATTTAACTATGAAATATATCTCAGTTTTGAGGTTTCATTTTTACAGAGAAACACTACCTGATCTAACACCCCCACCACTACAATCCCATCCCACAATTTGGGGACAAGAATCAAGCTGTTTTTAATCTGATGGCTAATTTTGTGGGCTTCCAGTACAAGTGCACTTCAATTAAGTTGTGTAAACCAAAATTGGATAAAGGCATTTTAATGAGTGTGCATTGTTGCCTCACAAGGTATCCCTTATTATTCATACAGTGAAGATATCAATGTAACATTACACCACAATACCCCTATCATACTTACATTATATTATGTCCTACTACCTATACATTCAACTGGTGCAAAAGTCATGTTCCACAAATATTGGTTAGAAACACTGTTATATTAGTTCAAAAGGCCATTCAAGTGTTGCCAAATTTCTGTTTCACAGTTTCTGTTTAGAAATACGGTTTTGTATGTTAAAAAAAGGCCAACTACATGGCCATGTGTTTCGACCACTGGGCTTTATCAAGGCAAATGTCTACTTGGGTAATACACAATTATATTAGTATTTAAGAAACATAGAAAGACAAAACAAAATTGATAAAAGAAAAAAGAAAATACAAATTAGTAATGCATTTGTAACAGGTGTTGATGAGCATCATTCAATGGTAATATAAAAGTAGGTCAATGGAAAGATTCTAACCTCAGAGATTCATTGCAGAGAATAATTCAATGATTTCTCCTGTTTTATCTAATTCATATTATGCATTGGTTCCATCTATTTCCATGTGTATATTTCTCAACCAAGCATTAGTGTCTTGCTTGATAGCTCTTTGATTGTGGTCTTATCATTCTATAGTCGCGCCTTGAAACACTTGAAACGCTTGTGTAAAGGCGCGTTACAAATGCCATATCATATCATATCATTCCTATATGAGAGAAAAGTCACATTGGTCCACATCATCATGTGAAAAATCCCCCACAGCTGATCAATGTATTTATATAATAGTAATCCTATCATACAGGTGCCAGTACAAAGTTACCCTACATATAAGTTAGATGCAGGTGCATCCTGTCTTGTTGGACATATTCTGGCATCCCACATGCAGAATGTGGTGCCATTTTGAAGTGTCTTATAAATACAAAGAATGATGTAATCACGCAATTCATGTGACGTCACTTGTAAACATATATGTTATCATGACGATCTATCCAACTGCCTGTGAACAGTTTAGATTTCGAAAATTATGTATTTTGCCTCCTAGTGCAGTACAACTCCAACCTTTTGTGTTCATATGTTCCTTCCATGCTACCTGCATATAGTGTGTATATCATTGCAGTAATGTTTGAATCATCATAATACAAACCATGTAACTTCATTTCAACATAGTCCCTGGTCTGTATAGATCTTTGATTGCTTTCTTGAAGTTAAAGGCTAATTCACTGGTATGGTTTAACTATGTATTATGTCGATATACATCCATGTATCATAGGTTCTTCTTGATAGTTACTTTAAGAAATAGGATAAACATCCATAGGACCTTCTGATTTTCAGAGTATTAGTGTTTGGTTATCCACTCATTGACACTCATCAGGTCTGGTACTGTAATGTCCAATGGATAGGTTAACCTATGTCTGTTCAAATAAGACAAGTGTTGCTAATGTGTTAAATGTATCAAACAATTTTGCAGTGCATATTACTTCCAGGGGGAGCTTACAGGGACATTGGGCCTCATTCCGACCCTGGCGTTAACCAAGGCGCTATTAGCGCCTTGGTTGACGCCGTTATCATTCCGACTCCGCCATGGTGAATGGCGGAATTACCGCCCCATTCCAAGGTTGGCGGGGTCGGTAATTCCCCATTCACCATGGGCCCTTCCCCATTCCCATTTTTGCCCCATAGGGCTCAATGGGAATGGGGAAGGTGCTAATTACGGCACCGTAAATTACGGTGCCGTAATTCGCTCCAAGGTCCCTTTGCGGCAAAAAGCAGGTGTTAAGTTCCAACCCGCAAAGGGAACTCGGAATAGGGCGGTACGGGTTTAAGGGCACCGGTCTCGTTACCGGTGACCGTTAACCCTTACCGCCCGACTCGGAATGAGGCCCATTGTTGTTCTATATAGGTCATAAAAGTGTCTGTACCAACTATTATCTGAGTAATTTAATGGAAGGCATCTAATTTGTTTTCAGTACTGTGTCGTTGTATTCTAGTTCACGGTTTGCAAATGTATCTCACCTCCAATTGCCTTAGAATATTTTCTCAGTTGTTTCATGTGGTCAATTACCAGGAATCTGATATCCCTCTTGGGGTCAATCTGATGTACTTCATTGCAGTGTTGTCATAATGGTAGTCTCGGACCTTAACTGCCTATTGTGTTCATGAGTTCTCATATACGTATGCAAATTACATGTAGTGCACTTCCAAAATACAATTTACCACATACAAAGATAATTTAGACAACACATTTACTGTGGCAGGTTAAGAAATAGTTGGTATCAATCTGTTCCGAGATAGTAGCAATAAAAGTATGTGTATTTTATAACGGTGTGTGCACACATACTACAGAATCCACATTTATAGAAACCCTCATTTTCTGTGCTGTGTCCAACCAGTCTCTTGCTGGTATTTCTGTCTCCATGTAACTGGGGCATAACTTGTTGGGTATAGTAGATTCTCTGTGATAGACAATGTTTGGTCTGGTACCAATGTATTTGTTAAATATTTCATCCATTGTAAATACATGCCAATATCTTTTGGGACTCCTGTAAAGCTGAGGACACTCACTGCTATAGACAGTAACACATTTCACTTTCTCTTGTGTACCTGTTTGTTCTGATTCAGTGTATTTCTTGTTAGCAATTAGTTAATCTCTCGTCCTAGTCCCAGCTTTCTGTGTTGCAGTATGAATGTTCCTTTCTGTATATCCACTGAGAACGCTTACCCAGACATTACATGTACAACATCAAGAATGGACTTCCATTTCCATAACTGTGTGATTACTAGGATGAGGAAGATAAGCTGAGTAATGCAGAGCAGAAAAAACCAAGAACACAAGCTGCGCTTTAGCTGTTGGGAGCTCATACCTGTGGCTGAGAAATGTAAAGAGCAGAAGCACCTAACTGAGGCATGCTGCTGGAGGGAGAAAGCTGCTTCTCTCAGTATGGACCGAGAGACCATGGGGCTACTAGAAGTTCTGTGGAGCCATCCGGC
Source organism: Ambystoma mexicanum (assembly GCF_040938575.1). Lineage (NCBI taxonomy): Eukaryota > Metazoa > Chordata > Amphibia > Caudata > Ambystomatidae > Ambystoma > Ambystoma mexicanum. The sequence continues at coordinate 818,443,409 of NC_090935.1, forward strand.
TCAAAGAGGAAGATGAGGAAATCTGATGTGTGAGAGAGAACACAGTGCAAGAATGCCAGAGCCAATGCAGGGCTTGTGGGCATTTATAGGTGTTGAGTGGCAGCGTTTGCCCTACCAAAGCCTGACACAAAGCAGAAGGGTCCAGCAGGAACTGTGAGAGGCAGAGAAGATGATGAATGAAGGTGGCAAAACGGGATGGAGCGCTGAACGACCGCCGCCGGCTTGCCACAAGAGGAACGAAGTATGCCAGCAATAACCAGTGAGTCCATGGAAGGGAAGCTGGGACACCAGGGCATATTGGTAGACAGAACAAAGGCAAATAATTGTTAAGGAAGCTAATGAAATACCTGGCGGAGAAGGAACCTTTGAACATTTCTTTAAAAGAGAAAACAAGTAAGCGACTTTGCTGTTTTTGAGTGTACGCAGTGCATGCTTTAAGAAGAGCCCTGGCTGGATAGTGTACCCAGCAGAAACAGTATTAGATAAAGCAAACACAGAAGATGTCATGTTTGCACATGCGCACAGAGCCTACATGAGTAAAGCACTGGAAGGAAAGTACACCAGGCATAGTAAGCTGCAAGTGTGTGCATTTAATAACATCATGGCAGGAGAGTATACCAAACAGTTGCAAGTGTGTTTAAAAACGTCCTGTCAGGAGAGTATACAAAGGAGTTGAAAGTATGTTCATTTAAGAAAGCCCTGGGAGGAAAGTATGCCAGGCAATTGCAAGTGTGTTCATATAAGAAAGCCCTGGTAGGTGTGAGCAATAAGGGCAGCCTGGGGGCCCTTTCTCACATGTTTTAGGCCTGTTGTAGCCAGAAACACCAAGCATGGGCCAATAAGCTTTGGAGGTGCTTTCTTCTGGGGCCCTTGACCGTTTTGTCATGTAAAACAACATGACCCATGAGGCCTTGGGGGCAAACAACGTGCAGACGCACACCATGTGCGCCTAGGACTTCTTAAGGAAGCCGCACGCCCATGCCAGGTGCTGATAATTCTTCCCGAGATGCAGGGGTGAGCGGCATGTACGGCGAGGCTGTTAAAATCCTTGGCCGGTGACAGCAGCTACAACACAGTGTTTCCTGGGCTGCAGCATTGAGCTCAACTCTGCGAATTACACGCACTGTTTCAGCGCAGCATTCTTGCTGTGCTTCAGGAGTCTCCGGATACTTTTTGGTCCATGGTGGACAGCCACCACAGTCGCCATAATTAAGAATCTTACTATGCTGGCATTCATCCTCTCAGGGTTGCTGTGGGCGCCCAAGTCTGAGAAAAGTATTCAGTGTGTGTGAAATCAGGTTATGACATTCAAGAGAAGTGATGCTGAAGATCTTTTGGGCTATGGAAATGGTGAATCCCTGTAGAGTCATTACCCTGTCAAGTAACAGGGTGGCTGGGCAGCAGTGCCTCATGCAGTTTTTTGTAGGTAGTGCCTTGAACAAGTGATTTACCAATTATCTGGTGCCTGGGGCAATATGAGCCAGTCAATTCAGAACTTGAATTAGGTGTAGAGGGGGAATATGTTCAGTCAGAGCTGTCCAATATATTTATGTTTGTTTCATCTCATGCTGCTTGTGGGTGGATGGTTCCTCCCTTCATGCTTCATTTTCATGTGCTACATTGTGTTGGTGTAAGCTTTCATTTCATGTGCTACATTATGTTTTTATGCTTCCATTGTATGTGCCATATCATGTTTGTGCAATTTATCAGTATATGTGCCTTAAGTTTGTGAACAGGGCAACATAGTAGGGTTACGATTCAGTCAGGTGCAGTAGGTAGTCTGGAGTATGAATACGATTTAGGAGCTTATGTATTTGTTGTTTGTGCCTTCCCTACAGTACCCCCTACCTATCCAATCATGAACCCTAAACCTCTTCCCAGTTTCCCTTATCTCCCCCATACCTGTCCAGACCTTCTCCCTAACCCACTTACCCCCATTGGCTGTCGCCTGGTGTCCTGTTAATATCACATCAGGCACCTGTGCCAACCATGGTAGGAGGGCCGTCCTCTATTTGGCTTTTTTGGTTAGGGAGGAGTTGTCTGACCTCCCTGTTACACCAGGCAAGGACAGACTGAACAGTGTATAAGATATAAATCACCTAAAGGGGTTCTGAGAAGGATAATCAGGGCTAGTCAAAGGCTATATGAAACCAAAGAGAAGAGTGAAAACCTGGCAGGAGAGTATGCAAGGTATCCTAACAAGATAAATATAAAGAGCCAAGCTGTTTTGTGTACCAGTTGTGTTGTGGAACAAGGGAAACTCAATGAACTGATATCTTTGACTATGTAATCTAGGAAGAGAAATCCAGGAGAAGGGAACCAGCCTCTGGAACCAAGAACTCTGTTGTTCTTGTACTTTTGTGTTGGAGTTACGCATTTTCCTTTTTGAGCATTTATAAACCACTCAATGCCAAAGACATTACCCGTTTCACCATATAATTTATTTTGTTAGAATATGAGGGCCAGAATAGTACTTTGGAGACAGGACGGTTTTTCTTTGGACATTCTAACCTTGAAAGAGCCTTAGGTTTGGTTTTAGGTAGGGGAACACCTCTAGAGTAGGGACAGAGAGTCATTTCCCGACCCCCTTTTATTTTAATCAACGTTTTTGATCAAAACCATGAATCCCTTGTATCCGAGACTCATTTCCCGGTCCTCACAATATGCAATCAACTATTGCAGACTTCACTTCCCATCCATACATTTTGCTTAGACACACTGTTGTGATATTTCAAAAGGTCAGGCAATTGTTACAATATTTATGTTTCACAGTTTTTGCTTAGAAACACTGTTGTGTATGTTCAAAAATGTCGCTTATTGACAATGGATGGAATAAAATAACAAATACATTGGAACCAGACCAAACAATGTCTATCGCAGAGCTCCTACTATATGCATCAAGTTATGCCCCAGTTACATGACACCATTCTCTGGAAATTCATCCATTGCTAATAAAACACCTCTGCAAGGTGATAGGTACTAAGTACCTGATAACCATCAAGAAACGTATTCACCACTGTTGATTTCTGTGTTGTTCTTTTTCTTTTGTTGTCTGATGTGATGTACAGGACAATATTGTATGCCAAACCCAAACCACATTGTTATATGTTTTATGTGATTTATGTATTTTTAACACAAAAAGAGAAAAGAGAGACTCAAGATGGGTCAAAAATAAAAAATATTATGTTCTAATTAAAAAACAGTATGGTTTGTCAGACTAGAAGTTGATATATGTCATGACTTCAAGGTGTGTACTTGATCCTGACTATTGAAAGTCGGAGCAAAATGCAGGAGCAGGAGGTAAGTTGGTGGTTTTCACTCTTTCTTGCTTTAGGAACCCTTATACACCACAAACCCCTCGATAAACAAAAACATAGGGTATAACTTGTTGTATAGAGACCAGTTACATGGAGACACAAATATCAGCAAGAAAATGGTTGGAAAAAGCACAACAAATGAAGGGTTTTTATAAATGTGGATTCTGTAGTATGCACACACCGTTGACAATACACATAAATGTACTGCTACCAAATCGCAACAGATTGACATCAAATATTTCTTAAACTGTCAAAGTAAACTTGTGGTCTATATTATCATGTGTGTATGTGGTAAATGGTACAATACAAGAGCTATGCATATGTATATGAGAACACATGAGCACAATAGGCAGTCAACATCCGACACTACCGTTATAATAATATTGCAATGAAGTACATCAGCTGGACAATAAGAAGAGGAAATCAAATTCCTGGCAAATGACCACATGAAACAATCACAGAGAGTTTGCAACAGAGAAAATAGGAGGCGAGATACATTTGCAAATGAACTCAATACTGATAACAAACTGGATGTCTTTCTGCAGATTGCTCTGATAGCAGCTGGCATAGACACTTTTATGAGCTATATAGAACAACTATGTCACTGTAAGCTCCTCCCGGAAGTAATGTGTACTGCAATATTGTTTGGTACATTGAACAAATAAGCAACAACTGTATTATTTGAAGACACATAGGTTCAGATATCCACTGGACATAACAGTATCATAACTTGATGAGCATCAATGAGCGGGTAACCAAACACTAATACTCTGCAAATCAGAAGTTCCTATTTTTTACAGAAACCATCAGCAAGAACCTATGATATGAGGATAGATTGCAACGTAATGCATAGTTAAACCATACCAGTGATTTAGTGGGAGACTTTAACTTTGCGCAAAGACAATCTCTACAGACAATGAACTTACATGGTTTGTATTATGTCAAGCCAAACATTACTGGAATTATATAAACTATGGATATAATTTCAGTATGTTAACTTGTATTATATATATATAAGGGAAAATGTGTGTGTGTGTGTGTATCTGTTCAAAATGTTAAGCATACTTCCCAACAACTGAAATTTGGCATGTGGGTAGGTTCCATGGTGTAGACAATGTAAAAAGTATAAACTATACATTTGTCTACTTTTTTTGTAAGCATTGTTTTTAAGTGTTTTGCAATGGCTGGATATGTGTGTGTGCCTGTTCAAAATGTTGAGGGAACTTCCCAACATGTTGCAAACCTGAAATTCGGCCTGTGGATAGGTTCATGATGTAGACAATGTAATAAATATAAAATATACATTTGTCTAATTTTGATTTTTTAAGTGGTCTCCAATGCTTAGTTATGTGTGTGTGTCTGTTCGAGATGTTCAGCATACTTCCCAAAATGCTACAAAGCTGAAATTTGGGTATGCTCCGTGGTTTAGACAATGGAAAAAGTATAAAATATACATTTGTCTACTTTGATTTTGTAAGTGTTGTTTTTAAATGGTCTGCAATGCCTGGATATGTGTGTGTGTCTATCTGTTCGAAATGTTCAGCATACTTCCCAACATGCTACAAACCTGTAATTTGGTATATTGGTAGGTTGCATAGTGTAGACAATGCAAATATCTAAATGAGAATCGGTCTGCAATGCTTACCCCTGCCATATATGGATATGTGTTAGTGTCTGTTCGAAATGTTCAGCATACTACCTGCTACAAACCTGAAATTTGGCATTTGGGTAGGTTCCATGGTGTACACAATAGAAAATGCTTACCCCTGCCATATGGCTCTTCGCACTGTAGTTCTGCTGTAGTTCTACATAAACTTCAGCAGTTCATTGTTCCTAAACATTCCACACTATCAGCATTCTAGCTGACATTAGCAGCACTCACTTTTGAAGTCATGCAGGTGACACAAAACACTGCGTTTGTAGTAATGCGGGTGACCGGAAACGGTGCATGTCTCTTCAATAGTGTCTGCAATGATGTTGTCCATCAAATCGTGGCAAATCTCTCGTAATAATTCCAGGAACGTCATTTCCCACGGAAGTTGATGAATGTATGCCATCTCAACATTACATCTATGGGTACGGCACTTCAATCTTACATGCTTCAGCCCTAGGAATTACCTTGCGTAGAAAGGGTACACCTGCTAGTAATTATAAAAGGGAGGTTTGTGGAAATGTGTGTGTGTGTCTGTTTGAAAAGTTCATCATTATTCCCAAAATGCTACAAACCTGAAAATTGGCATTCCATGGTGTTGACAAAGTAAAAAGTATAAAATATAAATATACGTTTGTCTAATTGGTTTTTGGGGTGAAATGTGTGGATATGTGTGTGTGTGTGCCTGTTTGAAATGTTCAGCATACTTCCCAGCATGCTACAAACCTGAAATTTGGCATGTGGGTAGGTTCCATGTTGTACACAATGTAAAACGTATAGAATATAAATAAATCTTTGGCTGATTGATTTTTGGGGGTCTATTTGAGGATATGTGTGTATGTCTGTTCGAAATGTTCAGCACACTTCCCAACATGCTACAAACCTGACATTTGGAATGTGGGTATCTTCCATGGTGTAGATAATGTAGAAAGTACAGAATATACATTTGCCTATTTTTTAAGCTTCTTTTTACGTGGTCTGCAATGCCTGGATGTGTATGTGCATGTGTCTGTTCAAAATGTTCAGCCTACTTCCCAACATGCTACAAACCTGAAATGTGGCATGTGAATAGGTTCTATCGTGTAGACAATGTAAACCGTATAAAATGTAAATATACCTTTCCCAGTTCTTTTTTTTTTGTAGGAATTACTGTGCAAAGCATGGGTACAATTGCTAGTACACTATATGCAGGTGACACAGTGAGAACATAAGAATACAAAGGTTTAGAGTTCTGCATGTGAGATGCCAGAATATGCCCAAGACTGCAGGATGCTTCTGCATCTAACTTAAATGTTGCATACGTCTGTACTGGATACTTCTCTGATAGGATTACAATTACATAAATACATTGACTCGCTTAGTGGGATTTTTCACATAATGATATGGACCAATATGACTTTTGTTTCATATAGGAATGGACTGATATGACTACAGTCAAATCTCTATTAAGCGAGGCAATAATTCTTGTTTGAGAAAAATACACCTGAAATAATGTTAATTGGACTTTATTTAATTAATCCCATGAATACCTGGTGTGACATTAGATAGATAACTATCTGACACATACCAAGTACACATCTTCTGTTTAGAGTATGGCAATGTACGCATGGAGATAGATGCGATCAACGCATAATAGAATGTAGACACAACAGGAGAAAACATTGAATCATGCTCTGCAGTAACTGGCCCACGTTTATATTACCATTCAATGATGCTCATCAATGCCTTTTACACAAGCATTACTCCTTATTGTTGAATTTTTTCCTCTTTTCCCTCCCCACTTGCTTTGTCTTTCTGGGTGTCATACATACTTATACAGTTGTGTGTTTCTTAAGTAGTAATTAGCCTTGATAAAGCCCAGCGGCTGAAACTCATGGCCATGCAGTTGTCCTTTTTTGAACATACACAGCAATGTTTCTAAAGAAAAACTGTGAAACAGAACTTTTGCAATAATTCAATGGCCTTTTGAACAGTTGATTGCATATTTAGTAGAACATACTTTTATGTATGATAGCAGTATTGTGATGTAACAATGATACCTTCAATGTATGAATAATGAGGGATAACTTGTGAGACAAGAAGGCACACTCATTTTGGTTTATACAACTTCATTGAAGAGAAGTTGTACTGGAAGCCTACACAATTAGCCATAATTGAAAGCTACCACCAGGTTGTACTCTAGGGATTGCAGAGAATAGCTTCTCCCATAAATACACTTAATTAGAGAACTAAATGCTTGAAGATTGGTGCAGACATACAGATCTGACAACCCAATTGCATCTGATTTCATTGTAAATAATCTGTTTTATTAACAATAATACATCACATCAATTAAAGGTGCCCCCCTAACTTGAATTCTCGAGAAGGCATCTACAAATATGCATACAAATGTGAGTAGCTTGTCTTTAGAAGAAAAACACAACCTGTCTGACATCATCTAGATGGTATTGACATTCACAATGAGTGCACAAATCCAATTGTTTAAAGGCAAGTCTGATTAACTATTCTAGAAATAATTATGTAATCTTCTTCAATTTAAATATTCCAATTAGCACTGCTTGTCTGCATCACATTTCAAGCAAGATCATTTCAATATTCTCATCTGAACTTTATAACATATATTTCTACTAATTTTCTCTGACACCATTGACACACTTTGGCACTGAAGAAAAGCATTGGATTCACATGTTACTTTCTTATACTAGGGGTAATTCTACTCTAGATGTATGGTATTGTTGGTTTCTAGTTTGTGCATGCAAATATTACACAGGGTGTGGAAGGTTTGGCTATTTAGTCTGCTGGCTTAGGTTTAGGATAGCTTTCATTTTGGAGAGCACAATCTATTAAATAATGTAAAGGGTCACAGAAGCATGAGATTATACATTTGCGAAAGCAAAGGAATACATATTTAATTTTCATTGGCATTAAGAGTCCACTTAAGGCAGAATCATTTCTTTTCTGTGCAATGTTATTTAGAAGAATGCCATTGCTTATTTAAATTGACATTATTTTCTTGTGAATAAAGTGGAGAAACAGCCAACTTCCTATTCCACATTAATTGGTCTAAAACTCTATTCAGGATGTCTGTATGTATGTTAACTATGGTTTTCACAGTTAAATAGGTATAACAATGTCTTTAAATCTGTGAAACATGTTGTACACCATATCACAAAACCAGGTAAACATTACTGTATGAAAACTCTTAAAAAGTTTATGTATATCGCTACTAAGTTTCACTTACAGTCCAGTCCCCATTTATTTGTATAGCTTGTAAAGGATTCCCCTAAAATACTTTCAGTGACTGCCAGGGGTTAAACACATTATTGGGACATATATCTAAATGTGCCGGAGTTATTATTGTACTTACTTTTCCATTGTCTTCAAAAGACCCAGGACAGGTAAGAACATCAACAGGTCCAAGTAACTCTGCCAAGTAAGCTTTGCTCCCATTCTGTCCCCTGATTTTAAAATCCATCTCATACAATCCAATTCTGTCTTCAGCAAGACTAACACATCAGGTTCCCTATGTGAAGGCCTTCATAAAGGGGGATTTATATCTGCTACATCCAGATGTAACCCCAATCAACATTTCTCCTATAGGGCAGACTCCCTTTGTATTCTAGTTCCCCAAGAACTCTCTATATTGCCTGTTTGTCTGCCCTTAAACACCTGATAAACTCCACTCATGCAACATTGTTGTATGTAACATTTTCCCATTGTACGAGGCCTTTGATAGGTTCTCCACATATACAGACACTCCCATTTATCCGCCACTGGAAAATGTATTTTGCTATATGATAATGTGAGGTTGTTCTACCCTACCATCCAGAGCCATGATCAAATTGGTCTTAAATACATTTTTCCCTTACAAATTCTGTAATGGACCTGTACCATTATTGAGGCCTAGCCATTCTAAATCACAAGAACATTCTGAATCCGTGGACACACGTCTTTTTCATAAAATTGGCAGCATGAGAAAGATATTGAAATATGAACATTTATCAAAACTCATACATATTAATGTATCATGCTTACACGTGTGTGGCATGCAGCACTTGGCAAATTAAAATATGTTTTCATATAGCTGATGTTATGATTCTATTTTGGTGCTTTGCAAATAAATAAATGTCATAATTTTTTCCAAACCTTTACTTTGCATTAGGGGATATTATAATTGCCGGAAATATGAAATAAGGCCTCTAAAGCCCAGGCCATGAAGCAGACACACAATAGTTAATGGTTTAATTCTCTGACTCAGGTGAAAAGAGTCAGGGCTATATGGAAATGAATCTGTTGAAGCACTGTTTCACTAAAGGAGCGGACTGAAGTCATTTGACCTAGCATCTCTCAAGCTGTCAAGCGCCAATAAAATATGGCTTCATGAATACAGAACTGTTTCTCTATTTAGAAGGATTACCATAAGCTCTAAATGGCCACAGCTCTGTCTGTTTAGTTCAGCTAATAGATGAATTAATGATTAATGCTGTATATGTTCCAACTACAAATATAGCCTCTTTACACTCTGTCTTGGGAACTGAGCTTTAATAAACAGAGGCTCGCTTCACAAGATTTTAGCTGCATTTAAAGTGACATACATGCAATAAGCAACACTAATGTACTTTTCCCTTACCAAAAAGTGTGTTATCTTTGCAAGAATCTCTTGGCCTTTATTCCCTAGCGGGATGTATTTTTCTGGCGTGAACGTTTGGGAAATGCCTTCATTTGGTGACCCCGACATGATGCCAGCACCCGCTGTACCTGCAGAGATGACTAGGCAGCCTCTCAGAAGAGGCTGCACCCACCTACAGCGACCAGTCTCAAAAACACGTACATTCCAGAGCCGTCTTTGCAGAATTCCTGTCTGCTCTTTGGAGCGGGCGCAGCTCACAGGAGAAGTGCAGGCTGGCATTGTTGGAACCCCATGACGTAGGAGTTCGGGTGAACACACGCACTTTGAGTATAGCCTTGTAAGTGATAATAAGCAGGAGAAAGATGTATGGGAGAGTGTGAACGGTGTGAACACGTGGATATTGAAATTGTGGGTGTGGCATGCATGTGGATTGTTTTGTTTTTCGATATTATTAACTTTTTGAGGAGAATATTAAGGAAAGGCAAATGGAATGGTAGGCAGTCTGCCCGAGTGAGGGGAGAAGCTGGCGCCATTCATACTGTATAACGAAGGATAACGAGACATATAGGAGCCCCGCATAATTAGAGGGCTCAGGAATAGTAGTTGCTATTTAAGTTTATTATTTTAGCATGTTTTATTGGTGTTTTTATTGTGCAGTGTGGAGGCCCAGGAGGGGCATTGTGCAATGTGTGGTATATTTGAGTGTGTGAGCGACAGTGGGAAGACAAAGAAGGGGGGGGAGAACATATTTTGAATTTTTGGCAGGAGGGAGTGGGTGAAAATTGATTGTGTTTTTTGACAACCTGTAATATTGTGTGCAGCGGGTTTGTATAAGTGTAAGGGCAGCAGAGGCGCAACCACCCCTACTATGGGAGGAGAAACACTGATAGAGTATATGTGTAAGGTCCTACCGCTATACCGAGATAGACATGAGAAGTACTGTAAGCAGTGGATAATGGAAACAAGAGGAGGGGGGATGTCCCGCTCGTGATCAGAGCAGGGCTCCCACAATAAGGGCATACTAGAACATGTATCTATACAGCCAAATATAAGGGAAAACAAATACATGGATGGAAGGAAGTATTAGACCTCTGGAAAATGCTTGGGGACACTGAATAGTGTAAGGGAGAGAACGGACAGGACGGTAGGGAGGGTGATTGCCCAGGAAGAGAGGGTGGGGCAGAGATAGAGCATGGAGGGATATACCCACCAGGCTCTATCCCTGTGGTAGGCTACACCAACCCAACGTATGTGTCCACAGCAGCAACAGCCCCACCGCCCCATATGTGTCTCCTCCAGACACCCCAGGACATGCCGATGTCAATAAGAGAGATTTAGAGGTGGCATTTGCCTCAGCAATAGCAGAACTGAATAGACTGTGAACAGTGCAACTGATAGACAGGAAGAACAGACACCAGAAGGGTGGAAAGAAGGATAGATAATAAACCTATAAAAAATGTACACATGGAAAAGAAGGGAGAAGGAAATGAACGGGTAGACAGCCTAGGATATGACAATGCTGATGGGTGAAGTACATTCGATGAGTTTGAGGATGATGAGGAGGAGGAGGCAGAACAGGCACCTGAACAAACTCCTAGGGTGGAAAGTGTATGGGATGGAAGGTTAAGGAGTAGATTCAGCTGGATGGTGGTAGCAAGGAAAAAGGGAAGTCTGAAGAAGAGTGAGGGGAATAAGGCACGACTGCAAATGCCTCTCATACATAAGGGGTGTGTCATGGGCACAAATGGACAAACACACCTAATTAAAGCACTCCCTGCCCTCACGGCGGGCACAGGTTAATGGATCCACGCATTTGAAAAGCATACAGCGATAAGTTCCGCTAGCAGTAGGAGACATCAAAAGACTATTAGTAGCCATGATCGGAGATCAGGCTACTGATGTGTGGGTAAAATCGGGTTACCCAGCTGTAACCCTGGGGAACGATGCACATGATGGACCATCCTTTGATAAGATAAGAGTGAACATATGGTATGCGCTGCGGGGAGCATTTCCTGACACACCCAACTTACATTCTATCATGTAATGTACTATGAGCGATGACAAAGATGCCGCTCAATTCATTCTTAAGGTTCAAGAGATGTGGAGGGCAGAGATGGGTAGTGCATGGGACCAATCAATACCATTTTTCTACTTAATTGTTAAACAGGGCCTACCCAAAGAAGTGCAGAAAGCACTAGATAAAATTGGTCGAAGTGAAGGGCTGGCCTGAAATACAGAGCATAATAGTACACCATTGCAGATGAATACAAGAATGTGACCGGGAAATGACTCAGAGGAGACAAGCAGAGGAAGCGGAACTAGTACAAAACTAATTAGCTAAAGTAGCTGTGGAGGTGTCAGTATTGATGCCAGCACAAACAGAAGTGGCAGGGTACATCCTTAACTCTGCAAATGCCAGAATAGCTGCGGTATGGTCAAAATGAGGACAAGAACTGTGGAGTGGAACAACACAATACCCAGCACGCAGTGGCAATGAGCACAACAGCAAGGAAGAGCTGGGTTCTGAGGATCAAGGGGAGGAAAGTTAGGAAGAATGGGACCCAAGGGAGGAGGAATGGGGCAATGTTGGAACTGTGGGAAATGAGGCAATTTCTCCAAGAAGTGTAGAAGCAGATAGGGGATGGGGTACAGTTACGGTCAACAAAATTATGCTATGCCACCTCCAGGGGTACCTCAAGGGCGAACTCCTAGGTTGACATCCATACCCTATGAAATATACCAGGCATACACTCAGTTTACCCTGCAGATACTGGGTCCTTCCCTGCAGCAGCAGCAGCAACAAACAATGCAACAATATATGCCCCACAACAACTTCCAGCAGACAGGTCATGCAAACCCCTTTAACGGAATGCCCAATGGCACTGTCGCTCCGTTCCAAGGCACAACAGTGGTGGGGGAATCCCCTTCTCATTTCGGGGGACAAATACATGTCCTGACTAGGACAGCCCACAGAGAGCACTTGCATGTCTGGTCCTGTCGATGACCCGCATCCCAGAAGAGGAACCTTTGTTTTTCAAATTTTCAATTAGTTTTTATGGCTGATTCGGGCACTGAGAAATCATGCATCAGTGAAGGAGACTGCCCGTTATCTGGCAAAACTTTCCACCCGCAGAGATTCTCTGGGGCTATTTCTACAGTTTCATATACTAAAGATTTGGATGTTAAAGTAGGGGGAAAGTAGTGTGCGCTCCCCTACTGTATTCTGAGAACTCTCCTGCCAACTTGCTCGGCAGGAATCTGCTTAGCAAGTTGAACATGACAATCTAATTTGCTGATCACTGCATTTTCTGTGCCACATCAGGGATGTGCACAATGAGAGCAATGGTTATAATACACGCCATGGCATGTGATGTAGTAGTGTGAGGCATAACCGTCAACCCAGACATGTTCATATACAGCATAACAGTGCTCGTAGAAGCAGTGCCGCAAATTGCCAAAGCCTGCTAGAGAGTGCTAACCGATTTCATTTTCCGACCTGTGGTGTACCCAGAATTGGTAGCAGGTACAATAATGTTCCTAGTCTTACAAGGATTGCTAGTATCTGCAAAGAGATTGGTTGTCCTTTGGACAGACAGGGCAGGGTGCCAATGGCATACTGTGTTAAGCATCAATCCCACCAAACCCCTCAAAGTAATAACTGATGCTGAACGTTTTCCGAAGGCAATGACAATGACAGAGAAATAATACTAGAGATATGTATCCCCTGTGACATTATGGTACAGTACAGGAGAGTGCAGTGCCCCCTAATGCCCATTGTTGCACCACTTCCCTTCAGTGAAGCTCACTTGGAGCATGTGCCCGCACAGCTGTGGACAACCAACCCACATGGCATAGGTCTATGAAAGGAAGTGATCCCAGTACAAATTACACTGAAAATTGGAGGAGTATTACCCCGGGTATTGTAGTACCCACTATCGAGGGAGGCAGAAGAGGGAATAAAAAACATGATACAGGCCCTGCATCACCAAGGGATAATACTGCCCTCTACCCCACCATGCAATACTGCAATTCATCCTGTAGAAAAAGCCACTGGGGGCAATTGGAGAATGATCCAGGATCTCCGCCCTCTAAATCACGTAGTACAGAAAGAGTTTCCTGTAGTTCTGAACCCTGCCACAATTTTGTGTAGTATCCCTAAAGAAACAATCCACTTGACAGTGATTGATTTAAAGAACGCCTTCTTTTCGATACCCTTGCACCCTGACTCGCACTACCTCACAGCCTTTACACATGGCGGAAAGTGCTACAAACACACTTGTTTGCCCCTTAGGGTATTGCGAGAGCCCAAACATATTAAACAGAATATTACATGCAGTCTTAGTTAACATTCAATTGCCCAGCACGGTCATTCAGTACATGGACGACTTGCTCTTCTGCAGTGGCAGTGAGCAGAACTGTTGTAGATATTCCACTACTCTCCTACAACGTTTGGCCTGCGAGGAATACAAGGTTGATAAGGCCAAACTCCAATATTGTCAACTGGAAGTATTTTACTTGGGCCAGTTAATATCAGCAAACAGCAAGAGAATAATACCATACAGAGCAGCATCTGTTCACACCATGCCCAAACCTGTTACAGTAAAATACATGCAAACATTCCTGGGGTTGTGTAACTACTGCAGAGCAGGGATTCTGGTCTATGCAGCATACACTAGGCCACTTCTATTAGGTCTCAAGGAAGCACAGAAAGGCAACCACAAACTAGAATGGACAACAGACATGGTACAACATTTTAATGATTTGAAAGAAGTGATTTCTACAGCCCCAGTTCTCGTTACCGCAGATAACACACAAGAGTTCTATATATGCTCACGTTCAAACGGCACATTTATGACTGCCGTATTAACACAGAAAAGTACAAAGGGCCACAAACCGTTGGCCTACTACAGCGGAACGCTCGACTAAGTTATGCAAGTTGTAAGGAACTCATTGTGGCAACAGTAAAGACAGACACAAGTGATCACAGCTCAAGAGTGTTTATTAAACTGTATAAATGGGTGAGAAAAATGCCTAATCTTGATGTGGCCCCTTGGGGACCCTCGCGTATGGAAACAAGGCACAATCACCACACACGAACTGATACGCCAGACACGAGGTCCAGTTCTCAAAAGCTAGGGTTTATTGCAAAGCAAAAAGTCTCAGTTGGCCAACTGGGTCTCATGTCCCGCAACGTGTGTCTCTAGACCCTGAGGGACGCAAGAGGGAGAGCATTGTACAACAGTTACATATATACAAAACGAAAATCTCCCTATCAGTAATGACATTTTCAATACCGCCCATAATGTATTTCCTTGGTTGACAATTGTGACAAATATAACACCTTCAGACATTCATTTAGCAACAATTTGCAATCTGCGGACCTGCAGACATGATTCTTTGTTTTAAGGAACACACTGCTCTTGTTCTTTCTAGCAAGCTGCGTGCAGGGGAGAGACACATTCCAGGCCCCGCTATCTTCCAGTTTCTATTTGTGTGGTAGGGGTCAACTCGCTCTGCAGGGCTCAGTGAAGGGGGGCCGTAAAAGAGAGCATATTTCAAACCATTAATTGTTCATTCCTACCATTTCTACTGCATCAGTGAGACTAGCTGGCACCTGCGTATTGATTAAACGCCTTGTTGCTTACTTCCAAGGACTTGTGCGGGAGGAGACCAGGCATTTCTGTCTGGATTGCCTGCGTTGTGTTTCAACATGTATCTGGTGACCTTGCTCTATGCATGAGCAACAGTGAAATAGCGGAATAGAATAAGCTTACAGCAAAGCAGTTTAAACAGAAAGCAAAAAGCAAAAATTAGACAAAGGCCCTCATTACGACCCTTGCGGAAATTGACTGACCGGACCGCAACAGCGTAAATAGCGTTTCCGCCATTGCACGAAGGAGCAAAGTGCGGCTAATTACGACCCATCGGGCACGAGCATTACGCCATGGCGGAATCCGAAAGGCTGCGATGGCGGAAATGACCCCAAAACGGCCCTTACCGCCGCCGTACGCTGCACCAGGTGCAATACCGCCACCCATCTTAGCGGTCACCGTAATGAGCGGGCACCGTAATGAGCGGGCACCGCAAATTACGGGCACCGTAAATATACGGAAACGGAAGTAAAAGCATGTGGCCGGAACGGGAAACAGCACGCCGCACAACTATAAAATCCGAATCCCAACACAACCATTAAAAATCCGACCCTGACACACATCCCAACCCGTTAGCAACCCCAGTTCAAAAAATAAATATGGGAAAGGTAGCCAAGAAAGCGTGTGATCGCAAGCGGCAGGTCCACTTCTCCCGAGAGGAACTGACCGTGCTGACCGAGACCCTGCAGGAAAATGGCGCCGTCGTCTTCTCCAGTCAAATGACCAGGACGGCCCTTGCCAACAAGAAGGCCATATGGGCCCTTGTGGCACAGCGCGTAAGTGCGGTGGGGACAACACCCCGCACGCCACAGCAATGTCGCAAGCGGTGGGACGACCTGCGGATCCGCGTACGCAGCATACTTTCTGCGAACAGGAACATCGCCACAGCTACCGGGGGGGGATCAGAGTCGCCCATCAAGTTGACCCCCTGGGAGGAGATCTGCGCCTCCACCATAGGAATGGAGAGCATAGAGGGAGTCGGAGGGATGGAGAAAGGAGTGCCGACATCCGGAGAATCAGGTAGGTTTGCCAAGAGAAACAATGCGAAATCCACAAACCACGAACATGTGCAGTACCATGTGACCCCATAGTGCAATACATACTTTGCCCTGACAGCGCCCTCTAAAAGTCAGAATGAATAAACAAATTAATCAAGATGCCATAAACAACCCCTACATGTGCAGCATGCACCCCCTAACTGCAGGCAGCCAAATGAATGCATCCTCAATCCACACGAAAATGAGACCACCTCCAAGGCCCAGTCCCATATCAGCCTCATGTACCACCCCAATGCATTTGACACGTTGCCATTCCAAATCCGACAGACCCATAACTAACGCTCGCCCCTCTTTACTCCACCACAGGGTCCGATACCAACGACGAGCTGCAGGACACCCCTACCAGCACGCCTGCAAAGAGGGCCAGGACCAACGTCCCAAGAGCCTCCACCTCAGGTGCAAGGATCAAGACACGGCAGCAGCAGGAATCAAGTGCCAGCACACTGGAGGGGACTGCAACAGGCACCCCAGCAGCCAGCAAGTCCACAACCCCAGCACCACAGGTCCCCCCAAAGAACGTATCTGATGGCACTGCCTCTGGTGGTAGCAGCACCATAGGTGACACAGCTGTCATGCCAGCATGCTCCGACACGGAAAACAGTGCTGGCGACGTAGGTACCATCCATGACCTTTCCCAATCCCCCTGCATGTTCCATCCCCTACACCATGACGAAACCACGCAGGGGCACCCTGAAGACGACGACTGGCCAACCCCCACAAGTCCTGTGCCAAGGCAACATGTGTTGAGCAGCCCCCCTGTCACACCACCGCAAATGTCCATGGCCCAGCAGAGGCAACAGTCCCTCGACCTGCTGATCGAGCAACAGCAGGAAGCGTCCACGCTACTCAAGGACCATGCAAATGAATGCGGGGGTTCCAGGGCAGCCATGGAAACATCCACCGAGACACTCAGGGCACAAATAGAGAAAAGTAGTGAGAGCCTCAGGGGAGAAATGGAGAGAAGCACCGAGAGCCTGAGAGCACAAATGGAGAGAAGCACCGAGAGCCTGAGGGGGGAACTGCATGCGACGTCCAAAGACGTTTGTGCTGAACTTGCTGCTGTGCGCCGTGTGCTCTCGGAGCTCTCACAAACCCTCAGAGACATGCATGGACGCGAGCAGGCAGAGACGTCATCCGTGGCAAGTTCCGTCCAGGGCAGCCCCCAACGCAGATCTGGCAGGAACCTGCGCTCCACGGGCAGGGGTGCCCCTGATACCCGTAGAGGGGGCTTGCAATAGCGTCTACCCACGGGCAGCATGCATATCTGGACACTGGTGTTGGGGGGGGAGGAAGTAGGGTGGAGGGGGTGTGTTGGGCTTCACTGGGTGGCGGGTCCATAGGGTGTATGAATCAAATCACATTAACAATACAGCACTTCATTATCATCCAATGACATGTGTGGACATTGATATTTGCGTACGAGGCCTTCATAGGCGTACAGTCCACTATGTGCGTGTACTACACACACACAGTGCCACAGGTCCCCTTTCCGTGTAATAGGCACCATGCGTGGTTGCTAGAAGCATGCATCTATGATGCTCTGTCGGATTGCACGTGCATCCTGTGCCTCATGGACTCCCTGGCGTCCCTCCACATCCCCACCCTCATCATCATCATCTTCAGGTGCATGCAGTACAGCGTCAGGGGGCATGGGCACATTCCTACGTATGCACATGTTGTGCAGCATGACACATGCCATGACCATCTTAGAAACCCTCTCATGGCTGTACATGAGTGCCCCGCCAGACCTGCTGAGGCTGCGGAAACGAGCCTTCAGTAGGCCGAATGCCTGTTCAATGACCACACGGCTACGTGAGTGGGCATGGTTGTAGTCCTCCTCATGCTGGTTCTGTGGGTTCCGGATTGGTGTAAGGAGCCATCTCTTCAGTGGATACCCGGCATCACCTGTATGGGACGAATAAAGGGTGTCAGTGGAATGATAGTGCTAAGTAGCCCCCCCCCCTCCTGCAAGGTCATTGACGCATCAAATGGGCCACGATGTCATGCATGGAATGAGACTCACCGAGTAGCCAGGATCTGTGCCCTGCGTGTCGCTCCATGTAGCGTGGTATTCTTGTGTTCCTCAGGACCATAGAATCATGGGTAGATCCTGGAAATCTGGCACAACAATGCGTAAAGATCTTGTTGGAGTCACACACCATTTGCACATTGATTGAATGAAATTGTTTCCGGTTGCGGTACTGGACCTCCATGGCATGTGGGACAACCAATTCAACATGGGTGCAGTCGATGGCACCAATGCAACCCGGGATGCCGCCAAGTGCATGGAATCCCACCTTTGCGTTGGTAATCTCCTGGTACGTGCGTGGTAGTGTGATGTGGTCGTCGGCGTGCTTCAGGAGGGCATCGTGCACTTGGGAGAGTGTCCGTGAGAACAGTGGCTGTGAAATGCCATGCAACTGTCCCACTGTGTGCTGGTAGGTGCCTGTGGCCAGGAAGTGGAGTACAGACACCACCTTCAGTAGGGGTGGGATGGCGGTTGGGCTATCTATCATGCTCACGAGGTCAGCATGTGTCATGTCCACAATGGCGATTATGGTGTCCCGGTCCAAACGGTAGAGGGTGTGGATCTGCTCAGCAGTGAGGTTGAACGGATCAGCTCGGAGGCGTGGGATTGCGGGCCGCCTGCGTGGTGGTAGTGGCAGTGCTTGTGGGCCTTGCTGACCCTGCCTTGCCCTCCTCCTCCTCCTTCTCCTCCGTCTCCCCTGTGCGCCCGGTTGTTGTACCTGTTGTTGTTCGTCGTCTTCTTGTAGTTGTAGCACTTGCAGTGCTATCTGGTGCCCCAGGCCCAACATCGCTAGTCCTGCCGGTAGCATTTTGGAGTGGGAGTGGTTGTGGGAGGGGTTTGGGTCTGCTATATATGTGCTGTCGGCCTGTATGGCCTCCACCTGTGCTGATTGAATGAATCTGTGGCAGATGCAATCCCTTCTGGCCGAGCACGTCCCGCACGTAAGGCTGCATTTGGCCGCATGGCATCTTGGGGTTGGAATCATGTATCAAATCCCGATGGCAGTGTGATGTACTTTGACTGATTTTCATGCTATGCTCCCATTGTTACACATGCTATGATTGCAGCCGCTTACATACCTGTGAAGAGTCAGTGGTATGTAGGGCTCGATCGATGGCCGACCCTCATGCAGCACAGTATCGTACTTCACCGACGGGCGTGGCGTCCCATTTGTGATTGCAGCCAGTTAGCATTATGACACACAGCCGCACTACATTGATGTAATTGTGAATGCAAGCGTTCACAGAAGCCTTTTCGACGTAATGTTGCAAGTGAGGAATTCGAAGGCCAGGATTTTTGGTTGCGAAGTAGCGGTGAGGAGACGCCCACAGGTCTGCCTGGAAATGTAACGTTCTATTGTTGAATGTCCTTGGGACAGGGCCCATAACGAGCAAGCAATGAATGACATGAATTGAATGGGATGCGCAATAGCGTAGTGGACGATAAGGCAGGACGTTCCCAAGTCCATCTAGCTTCACGACACTACAGATCCGGCCAGGAGCACAGTGGTTTTTGCAGACTGCATTACGCACAGACGCGATGGAAGTTTCACATATTATGTGAGTGAATGTTCATGCGTTTTCATTGCGGGATGAGGGAATGATGAATGGATGCATGGACAGATGATTCCATTTAGGGTCTGCCATGTACATGTGTTTTTTGATTCAATCCCCTTCCCCTGCGCTATGTGATGCAAGGCTGCCATAGTGGGACTTACGTCTATCTGCCCTTGTCGGATCCTCCCTGTCTCGACGCGCCTTCATACACTTGTGTCTAGGCACGTTACTAATCCCATGTCATGGGTTCTATCTTGACGGACGCATGCACAGTAACCGACGTTGCCAATGGTGTATTAACCTCGATTGGTTTCGTTATGTATCGATACTGATTTAGGGGTGTGTATATTCCTTTGGAGTGGCCTAGCATGCATATGGGTGTGGATTTGGTGTGTTGAATGAAGATAGTGATGCATCATGTGTCATGTAGTGCAATCGGTTAATTTGTGTTTCATTTTGGTGACAGGTATCTCCTGCCCTATTGCAGATGCCATCTGTACGCCACTCCTCCAGATGGTTTTTACTCTCGACACCTGCAGCTTCGGGTGAATCAGTGGAGCAGCATTACGATCTTATGGGACGATCGCCAATGGGCCACATGCCCTTACGCTGTTCTGGTGGCTAGGTGCAACATTTCGGCCTTTCAGCTGGACTAGTGCCTGCCTCATGGGACGGACCTGCGGTTCTTGCCGCTTCCATGTTGCCTTTTGGAACGTTGATGTTGGCCCTGTGTGCCATGATGGTACAGGGCGTCACACAAGTGGAAGCTGGTCAATTATTGCAGATGCAGCCCTCGGTGATGATGGATGTTTTGGTGTTATTTTACAAATTGCTGTGAGGCCTTTGTCATTTGGATGTGCATTTAAATTGTATTCCGATATTTGGCGTGTTGCGTTATTCTTTGCAGGTGATGTGGCGATTTTCGATTTGTGGCGGTATGTATTGCGAGATGATCTGCATTGTGTTCCGCCTTCTGAGTTGAGTTGTGTGGTACAGTACTGGCCGCTTTTGCCTACGTAGCACAGTGTGGTCACGGATAGGGGCTGCCATTGTGACTGTTTACATGATGTGCTGTTCAGGGGCGGGGGATTGGCTTTTGGCCGACTGGTGCCTGTCAGCCAGGTCGATTGATGGTATGATGGGATGTTCAGAATGTGGCTGGTCACAGGTGCCTGTGTTTGCGTGCGTTTGTTGGAGGGGGACTGGGGTCATGTCCATTGGAATAGCTTCTGTATTCATGCCATCTGTGCCCTGCAGCTCCCATCGGCCCCTCTTGGGATGTGCCTGGCTGCTCAGTCACTCTGCCAACTTGTGTGGTACATGCTTCTGCTGATGGTTGGTTTGTTTACTGGCAAGAGTACAGGTCTGGTGCAATCCCCCTCAGGATGCTGTTTTGGATGTTGCCTTGCGCTGGTGGCAAGCGATGGGGGACTACTGTTGTTTTGTGTCATGTGTTCTTGATTTCCATTTTGATGTCTTGTACCTTCACATGCCTGTGCTGCATCAGTACGGCTATGGTGAAATGCCGTACATGGATGCCCACTCACGGGGCGCTTCGAACACCTGCATGCATTTCTACGTTGGCATGCATGGGTGAATTGTAGATTTCACTGGTTGCATGGTGTGAGTACATTGCGCCTGCCAGGAGTTGTGCAATGTGGCCAGGGAGTGGAGTACAGGCACTCAGTGGGCCATTTACGGTTGGTTCACGATGCCGTATTTCTAGCCATGGCGGAATGGTCCATTCCGCCATGCCTGATGGCGTTAGGTACATGTCCGCTAGGGTCGGAATTGCCGTACCGTTGCACCATGGTGGTGTTTGCGGTTTGGCATGGTGCGCGCGCGCGTGCTTAGTGCAGTTAGCGTTGGCGTTCACTACGGTGTCGCTAATGGCTTCGTACTTTGCGGTGACGGGTCATAGTCGCACCGAGCGCTTTTCGATGGCGGTATTGCATTTCCGCCATCGTTTTCCCCTTTCCGCCAGGGTCGTAATGAGGGCCAAAATGGCAAATTATATTGCATCAAAATGGATGCACTTTGGTCATCCTCATGAGTCTGTACTACCAATGTTGAATATATGATGCGGTTGGTCTCCAGCCAACAAAATACATCGCCTATGCTATGGATGGGTAATTTCTAGACTCACAATCTAAACCTTAATCTAAGATGGGAGCAAGCTACGACCATCAAATAATAATGGTGTCTTGTCAAGTAAAAGGGCCTATGCTAAAAAAAAAAAACCTTACCGCTAAGTTACAAAAGAGTGTGGGATAGTGTTCACAAGAAAAGAAAGAAGTGTTCACAAATAAAAAGTCAGGATGTTATAGCCGGAGTCTCCCTTCCCCACTTTTTTTAGCATGGGACACTGAAGGACTCTTGAGCATAGCAAACTCCTGAGCTTCTCCAGCACAACACAAGGCTAAAGTACCTTTCTATGCGCTATCAGGACCTCCAGTGGTTAAGTCTCTTTTCTACAAAGTCCATTGCCTCCGAGGGCCTGATGTGTCCAAAATAACAAAACAAAAGTTGGTTTCTGTATGTATGTTGGGTGATGACCCTTCACCCATGGATCCCCCTCTTCCCGGGCTCAGACACTCCTTGAATGTTAGCCTCACTCCGTCGGGTTCACTACGGCTTTTTACTCAGAATATTTGACCTGTTGTATTCACAAGTCTCAATGGGCCTCATTACGAGTTCGGCGGGAGCCATACCGCTATTGGCTGCCGCCGAAATCGCGTCTGGGTCCGGGTCCTCGGAATGAGGACTTACCGGCCCATTCCGAGGTCGGAAGGCCCGGTAATTCCTCCCTCCGAGGACCCGGACACGGTCCTTCCCCATTCCCATTTCAGCCCCCATAGGGCTGAATGGGAATGGGAGAGGGAGCAAACAACGGGCCATTACGAGATGGCCCGTTGTTTGCTCCCTCTTTCCCTCGCGTGACCCGCTCTGCACGTCTGGTGAGACCAGATGTGCAGAGCGGGTCCCGCGAGGGGAACGCGGAATCGGGCGGTACGGGGTTGACGGCACCGGCACCTTTACCGGTGCCGTTAACCCTGTACCGCCCGACTCGTAATGAGGCCCAATGTCTTTTTAAGCAACCTTTCACTGTGGACATCCCTCAGCTGGGTTTACACTTGTCAGCACAATGTTCATGGGGTTATCATGCTTCACCCCACTTGGCAGGCATCCCTCAGCCGGGTTCACATTTTCCACATCCAGATTTTAGCCCCAGTCAGGCTCTCCTTTTGAAGCCACCAGTCAGGCTTCCTTTAAAGCCCCCAGTGAGGCTTCCTCTAAAGCCCCTTAGTCAGGATTCCTCTAAAGCCCCCAGTCAGGCTTCCTCTAAAGCACCTAGTCAGGCTTCCTCTAAAGCCCCCAGTCAGGCTTCCTCTAAAGCCCCTCAGTCAGGATTCCACTAAAGCCCCCAGTCAGGCTTCCTCTAAAGCCCCCAGTCAGGCTTCACGCAGTTGGTTCACACAATGTTCTAGGGTGCGTTAGGGTTCACCCAATTACCAGACATTCCTCAGTCAGATTCATGTCTACCTCCACACCATGTCAAAAAGGTTTCATGTGTTAATATCTCCACAAAAATAGCGCCATACAAGAATGACGCTATTTTTTTGCAGCAATATTAACCCATGGAACCTGCAGCGGACGCCCTCGCAAACACCACATTTTTTTAAAGGGAGCGGGAGACACCCCCGCAACCAACGCTCCCATTTAACCCATAAATTATCCCCATAAATAATGTCACCTATGACATTTCCCGGTGACCATATGTATAGCAACATTATTTATGGGGATATTACCTGATAGTGTCAAAAACCTCTATGATGTATCACAGACTTTCGATAGTACAGGGCTTTGACTTGACTCTTGTATGACCACCCTGACACCTCACGTCGGACTTCCCTATGGCTTCTTGGTAATTTGCTTTACCACAATTGCAGGATTCACTTCCTTTAGCTTGTCTCTTGGTTTACGATAGCGTCCCTCGATTGGGTTCAGACGATCAATTCACTGCGGACATCCCTCAGTCAGATTCATGCTTGTCCTCACAATGTTTACGGGTATGTCACTTCCTCTTAGTTATGGGTCAATGACTTTCGATTGTACAAGGGGTTTTACTCAGCCCTGTATGACCACTTTGACTTCTTACGTCGGGCTGTCCTAGGGTCTCCTGGTATCTGTAGCTTTAACAAAAGGGGACCAACCAGAGCCTTTAGAATAAGCGCCCATGTGGCACCGGACCACTCTGCAGCTGGTCCTCCACTGGTTCTCAAAAGTTCAGTAACAGACAAGTTCTTTGTTCACAAGTTCTTTCAATTCCTATCATGTTCCCGTTTGCAACCTTTGCTCAACACAGATCAGTCTGCTATCAGTAATCCCTCCAACTCACCGGCTGTGCGGAACTCCTTGGCGTTTCTTGTCTCTGGAGTCAAGAACGGTACCATGGTAGCAAGCACCTCTCTCCGCCTTGGTTATCAGCGAGGGAGGGCCCCGTGCACCATTGCCACCTGTTGCACCACCCGCTAGCTGCTGTTCCTGGCCTTATGATTCCTCTCATGGAGATTTCATGGGTCTGGGTCTAAAAAGGGCAAGGGCACTTCCCCCCTTCTTATCCTTTTAGGTTTCACTCCTTTTCTCCTCATTTTGAACTGCCGTCTTGGAACAGCCGCCTCGTCGTGCGTTTTGTCTTGCTCTAAATGTGCTTTTGTGCTCCACTTTTATCTCTGTGAGGAAGAGAGAGTGCTGTCAGGTGTGCATAATTATTGTCAATTGCCTGATGGGTTCTGACCCTTGTGGGGTAAACCCATGTCAGGTAAACAGCTCTGGGGTTAGGACATTGTCATTCACTGTGTAAGAAAGTGTTTGTGTCGAGAAGGGGAGGAGTTAGAGTTTTGTTGGGTTTGTAAAATGAATAGAGAGAATTGTGGGAAAGGTAGTGTTTTGTCAAAGTAGACTGGAAGTTCAGGAAATAATAATCAGAAGGACGTGGAGGAGAATGACTGGAGTACTTGGGTAGGCAACAGGAAAACAGGATTCTGGGAGATGTAGTTTTCCACAGTATTGTGGTTTGGGTTCCTAATGGGTTTTAACACAATTCATATCACAAAAATAGAATGTAAGTGTAGATACCTGTTACGCTCACCTGGCTCCCACAGGGGCGTCGGTCGAACCCGGACTGCTGCGGCCTCCACCCACGTGATGCGTAGTGCAGCGATGACTGACTGGACCTGCCCTCCTAATCTTGTCTGCTTGACCCATAGAAATATTCTCCTTATATTCTTGAAGGATGAGCCCTCCAACCTGCGAAGCACACAGGGGCGCGTTGATGACCAGTTACTTCACTGGCCTGAAGTTATTGGAAGAGTTGTAGACGAATCCTGACTCCAAAAGGTCCTGGCGAAGAGCCGTAAGTATATAGTTTGTAAGAGTTCAAAATGTCTGGAATTCACTCCTGTCCAATTCCTCTTTTATCTTGCAGCTTTGACCCAATAAGAAGATTGACACCTGAAAGCGCTCCGGTAAAAGTCTGTGTTACCCAACACTGTCCGGTAAATAATGGCAAGGGTTAAACTTGCTGCTTTCTCCTTATTTTACAGGTGCGGCATAAGAAGATGTGGCGTGCTGATGAATTATACCTCCGGCAGTAAAATCAGGTAAGCATATGGCGGCTAAAGAGATTGTCTCTGTCTGTTCTCTCTGCTCACCTTGTTGTTTCTTGTCCCCCTTAGGTGCCGGGATTCGGCGTTGTAAAGATGGAGACAGCGCCGGATCGAAGAGATGCTGCATGGAACGGTGAGTATGGTGCGGCGCTGCTGCTGGCAATGCAACGCGTTTAAAACAAAGTCTTTCCCTCTGGTTTGAAGGTGTGATGAATCTGGAATCAGGTAAGAAATCAGGTAACACTCTTGTTCTAGAAATGAAGTGTAGAGGTGCACTCTTGTTGTTTGTGCTAATAAGTTTGTAAAGGATTTAACTAAAATTACCCTTTGTCCTATTGGAATTTAGGTGCTCCTGAGTAGGTCTCGGCTAAAAGACCATAACAAAGTAGAACAAGAGAAAAGGTCCACCACTAATCGGTGGACAAACACAGGGCACACTTATGTCTGACAAACGTCAGTCGATATTAGATTTGTTGTTTCAGTAAAAAGAATATTTTTTTATTTTTAATTATATTAGATTTCATTCGAGATAACTATCTCAACTGAATTAAACATGTATATCCTACAGAGGTTAACATTTCACGTACACTTTGTGTAAAGTAAATACATTGTACATAAAGACATTTACAATTTATAAACATTATGAGCAAACATGAGAATTTATGACATTCACATTATCTCAGTCAAGAGCATAAGGTTCATAATCTCACGAAACATATGTACAACGCGTTTCGGGACTAGCCCTTCTTCAGGTACAAATTTGAAGCTTTCCTTTTCTTGTAGTCTAAAATACAAATAAGAAAATATCGGGCTTATATTCAGTTTTCAAATATATATTGGATTTTAACAATAGCCATAGTCGAAAGTCAAAAGGTACATAACTGACCTGTGTTACAAGGGTACCAATGAAAACTGGACCAAATTAGATGGCATCAGAGAGTTGATAAGGTCTTCTAGATGTTAGTTTGTAAATCGGGCTGATACCTAATAGAGAATTGCATATTTACAAAAACTCGTCATGAGTCTTATATGTACAAAAAACCGCGAGTGGGACCGTGTCGCTCGAAAGAAGCGCTGGGTCCCACTCCACGGTTATGTCATCTGTTATTTCAAAAACAAAACATTTGTCTCACCATATTCCTATGTAATATTTGGTTGAGTGCGGAGATTTCAGTGCACAGAACGTCACTTGTAAAGTTCGGCTACATGTCAATAGTGGTATTGTTCGTGTTTGCCTTGCGATTCTATCCACAACAAAGATGTTCTCTGAAAGGTGACAATAAATGTTGATTACGATATTATCACAACTACTCTAGGCATTGCATTGCGGCTACTGTGCCGTGTCGTTGCACCCGTTTGATAAACGGTCAACTTACTTGTATTGCTTGATAGTCACAGACGGCTGGAAATGGAAGTCGTCTTCATGTCGCAAATGCGTAAGACATCGATTGACTTTCTAGATGTGAGAGTCTACATTAAAAA
Organism: Ambystoma mexicanum; assembly: GCF_040938575.1. Lineage (NCBI taxonomy): Eukaryota > Metazoa > Chordata > Amphibia > Caudata > Ambystomatidae > Ambystoma > Ambystoma mexicanum. The sequence continues at coordinate 818,470,452 of NC_090935.1, forward strand.
TGGGAATTTATGTACAACGATCTTTACCAAAGAAACAGCAGAAATAGTTTGCTACACGCAAGAAGTTTCATCCAAGGAACACAATTTCAAGTATTCCGCTGAGCCAATTCCTGAGATATCGTAGAATTATTTCTTGTCCCCCTTAGGTGCCGGGATTCGGCGATGTAAAGATGGAGACAGCGCCGGATCGAAGAGATGCTGCAATTATCAATATCTCAGATGAAACGGATTATACAAACAAGTCTCAAGATTTAGCCAAAAAATTCGAATTGAAAGGATATGATCGGATAAAAGTAAATGAAAGTGCCATGAAAGCTACACAGATCCAAACACAGGAAATCACATCAAAAGAAAAAACCAGAAAGTCTAGTATTTGTGACCACTTATTCGAATCAAAGCATGAAAATTGGATTTGGAATAGCACTGAAGACGAACGGAGGAAATTCTTGGAATATCTCAACAATATTGATGAACGCATACAGTTTACATCCGAATGCTCCACCGAAACCATACATTTCCTGGATGTCAAGATTACTAAAGAAATCACAGGCTACAAAACCAACATATACCAAAAACCAACTGACAGGAATAACATCTTACACAAGCTGAGTTTCCACCAGCCAAGTTTAATAAAGAATCTCCCATACAGTCAAATGCTGAGAGTTAAAAGAATAGTCAGCGATCCAGAGGACTATGAAGAAGTAATCAACAAGATGGCAACCAAATTCCTAAATCGGGGTCATGGCAGATCAGAAATTGCAGAAGCAGAAGGGAGACTCAAGGACAAAGGAAGGGAAGAACTGCTGAAACCCAAACAGAAGGCCGATGACGCGCCCTCGATTGTGTTTGTGTCCAAATATTCAAAACAGAGTCAACGGATCAAAGATATGATTAAAAAAAACTGGAACATACTTGCATTGGATGAACGAGTAGAACCTTTGTTTAAAGAACTTCCCACCTTTGCCTACAAGAGGAGTCAGAATTTGAAAGACAAGCTGGTTAAAACAAGGAATCTGAGGAAGAAAAAGGACACAAACAAAACCGGAACATTCCCGTGTTTGAACTGTTCGAATTGTGGATATATCCTGAAAGGGAACATAGTGAATCATCCACACACTGGAGAAAAAATAAAACTAAGACAGTTTGGGACATGTGACTCAGTGAATATAATTTACTCCATAAAATGCCCATGTGAGCTTTATTACGTGGGACAGTCGACACGAGCAGCTAAAACAAGATGGAATGAGCACCGTTCGTGTATACGAACACACAACAAAACCTCGGCAGTGGCACGACACTGGGACGACAAGAAACACAATTTGTCCCAGATAAAATTCCAAATCTTGTAAGTGGTGCAAAAAAGAGAGCCACACATGAATCTCCAACAAAGACTTGATCAGAGAGAATCGTTTTGGATTGATAAATTGGGAACTCTAACCCCCAAGGGGCTGAACGAAGAGATCAACTTTGCCTGTTTCCTTTAATGAATATACAGTGTTAATTAATTACTTTTTTGAAAATAAGAATGTTTTCTGGGAATTGTGGCTACTTTGTCACCTAGGGATGATACGCTTTGTGAAATTAGAGGCTACACATTAGCGAGCATTTACGTATACGGCTATTCCAATATAATGTAATAATGATGAATGTAAGGCCCTAACAGTATGCGTTAAACACAATCTGTGATTAATATGTATTGCAATGTGACCCTTGTGCGATGTATGATAAACACAGTCAGGCTTGCATGCCGTGTGATATTCTCTCACAGCAAACTATGACGTATAGTAGGCACACAGTAGGTCTCCGCCCCTCTCATGTAAAAGGGTGAGATTTGAGACACGCTCTGTCCGTCCAGTTGAGGACGGCGGATGAGTCGCTGTAACCATGGAGGCTGCCCCATATAACTTCATACTCATGATGATTGAAGACACCAATAAAAAATGTACCGTAATGCATTTTTATGAAATCTTACAATCATGCCAACACAGGTGGTTGCCATGGAGGTCCCCTTACACAGGAGGTGTTTAGGATTGCGAAAGAACGGCTAAGGTAAAAATGCATGATTACGAGCACATTATGTACATTGCAAAGAAGCATTACTTACGGTACCATGGTCACTAATGAATACATTGGAATTTGTCCTTCCTTCTTCTTTTCACCCAACTACACAATGGGACTGAATTACTTGTGGGTATGTACACTTACATTATATTTTTGTGATATGAATTGTGTTAAAATGTAGCCCTGAAGGTGGTGCTAGGCACTGAAATGCATTGGCAAGAGCCGTATTGATTTGTAGAGGAATTGTGAATCCACTGATTAATTGTGTGATTTAAACACAACCACAACAGTAAAGATTTGAAAAAGAAGTGACTACAATTGCTTTTTTGAGCTGCATTTTTGAAACTGCTTTTCTTAACGGATAAGTAAACTGAACAAACCAATTAATAACGGATCTAAATAAATGAAATTAGCTTCCTGGAAGGAAGCTATAGTGAACACTGGGTACTATGGGCTGGTCTCCACTCTGTTTTTCTAACTGTTGTTCTTACTATAAAGCCAGAGTGTCGTTGGGCTTTGTTTCAACCTGGTAGGCTCCTTAGAAAAGCACACATTTATCTGAAATAACAAAAGAAACAGCTTGTCTCTCCATACGAAACAAACCAACGGTGGTGCCCACCTGTTTTCCATTTTTTCCTAATGGGTTTACCACAGGTGAAGGGTCTGTTCGCTTCTCCAAAGGGGGATTCATTAGGCAGAAGGGCAGTTTAACTGAAACAGCCTACTTCGCTGTATTTCCTGTTATGCTTGAAATTCGAAGCTAGATGTGCCACACTCCGCACAGTACTACCTGGAATGTTTGAAATCTGATTCCAGTTGTGCCGCCTCCTGTGCTGTATTTCCTGTTATGCTTGAAATTCGATTCTAGATGTGCCACACTCCGCACAGTATTGCCTGATATGCTTGAAATTTGAATTTAACTGCGCTGCACTTTGCACTCCTTTATGCAGATGTACTTGAGACTTGTTGCCACTGACCTGCGCATACTTGATGCCAGCCTACTGCGCTTGCATTGCCTAAACTTCATGGTGCCGCCTAATTGACTCGTACCTTTGTATACGACTTTGATCCTTGCTTGCTAGACCCATACTCTCATCTTGCCCCAGTATCAGTATTTTCTGCACCCTGATGTGGATGTGCCTCACTACCCAGCCTACTGTAACGTGCAGCCCTACCAGCGATTCCCACTTAGTCTCGCACTGCGCTATCCCTCCAACTCCGGTAACATGTTATCACACTTGTCCATCCTAAGGCTTCTGCTCTCCATACTAAAAGTACCACTCTTAGTGTGGGTATCCACCTGGACTCTCTCTACATTAGTAGTACTTAGTACCCTTCACTCCACATCCATGGCTGCCACCCACATCCCTGCCGATACCTCCACAAGCATGGCCCCCCAGAACCACAACATCTACCTCAATGCGCCAGCCTTATGGCTTGACCATTTCGCTAAGAAACCTACACCCAACCAACCTTGCCCTACTGCCCTAAGAAACACAAGACTAGGCGCTAGACTTATGGGTAAGAAGGGTCACCCTAGGTATGCGGGCCTTCATCCAAAAACCTTGATGACCAGCCCTCCCCCACCAACGTCCACCCTACCTATGCCTCACTGCCCCCAGCCCAACCTTGCTTCAACAAGTAACGTTGGCATTATCAAGGCTGCTCTGATCAACGCAAGGTCCTTAGCTGCCCACGCCTTGGACATTGCTGATCTGATCAAGACTCAGGAACTTGACCTCGTCGCCATCTCTGAGACCTGGCTACATGCTGCATCAGGCCCTGCACTCTCGCTGGCCCACAAATTACTCCATCATCAGATGTGACCGCACCTCAAGAGGTGGAGGAATTGCATTTATCTTCAGAAACTCACTAGGACTTAGAACCACTCCCAGCATTAAGTTGGAATCTGCAGAGTTACTCTGTGTCAAACTCCAACTCACAGCCAACCAAACGGTCACCATCCACCTAATTTACAGACCCCCTGGCCCTCCTACTTCCTTTGTGGACGACATCTCTGCATTAGTACTTGACAAAGCAAAACCTAACTCTTAAATGATCATTCTTGGAGACCTTAATCTAGGATACCAAGACGCTAACGATACTGGGGCCTTTGACCTCGCCAGCACCCTCGCAGATTTAGGCTTCTCTCACCAAATACAAGACCCTACTCACATTAAAGGACGGACCCTTGACTGGCTTAGTGCCTCCAACTGCAATATCAGTGTACTTTCGAACGCCCCTTGCATTTGGTCCGATCACCATATTATCACCTTCAGCATTGATGCCACTTCCTTACCTTCACCTACTACCACACCAGCCACCCGCACGAGAAATAAAAAGAACATAACCACCAAAAAACTACTCCCCCCTCATCCTTCCCACCCTTAATAACGCACTCAACACTTGCTCGGACCCTACCACCTTAGCCGACATGTACAACCAGTGCTTGCAGCTGTTAACTCTATTGCCCCGCTTAAACTCAGGAGATCCAAACAGCGTGCTCACCTTAACTTGTGGTTCACTCCCCAACTCAGAGTGCTACGTAAAGAGAAACGCATTGCAGAAACTCGTTGGAAAATCCACCCGTCCGACACCCAAAAGGACAGTCTTCTGCTAGCCACCCTTAACTATAAGGAAGCCATATTCCAGGCTAAAAAAGATTCATACAACAACCGTATTGTGTCTGCCCAGTCCAACACCAAGGAACTTTTCAAAATCCTTAAGGAACCTGAGACGCCGGCACCCCCTCCTGAACCGTGTACCAAAGACAGCATCTGGTGCACGAACATCCAGACAGCACTCTTGGGTAAAATTGCTACTCTCCAAATTAAAATCAGAGACAAACAAAAATCACTTCAGACTGGCCAACCTCTGACCACACCTTTACTGAATACGCCTCTAGCCAATGCCCCTCATAAACCTTTCTCCTTCTCCCCGCTCACTACCTCGGAAGTAGAAAAAATCATAAATAACCTCAAACCATCCAACTGCCAAGGCGATCCTTGCCCAGCTCCTATCATCAAGGAAGCATCCCACGACTTAGACCCGTTCATCACAGCATTTATAAATGCCTCCTTCAAGTCAGGTATAGTCCGGATAACCTAAAGGATGCGTGGGTCATCCCACTCCTCAAAAAATCCTCCCTTGACCCCAACATCCCAACTAATTTTAGACCCATCACTACAGTCCCGTTCTTGCTTAAAATCCTGGACTGGGCAGCCTATCTGCAGATTCAAGACTACCTCGAACCTAATAATCTCCTGGGATCAAGACAATCAGGCTTCCGTCCTAAACACGCCACTGAATCAGCCCTGATTGATCTGAAAACTCAGATGGAGACAGTAAAGGACAATGGGAAGCTAGCACTCCTCCTTCTCCTGGACCTTTCTGCGGCCTTTGATTTGGTCAACCACCAAATACTGTGCCAAAATCTCAAAACCGCGGCCCACTTCTCTGATTCCGCCAATGCCTGGATCCACTCTTTCCTGAGCAACAGATGTATGAGGGTCTTCTCACCCACAGCTTCAGCAGACCCCTCCCCTATTCAATGTGGTGTTCCCCAAGGCTCCTGCGTGTCCCCTACGTTGTACAACGTATTCACGAAGCCCCTCTTCGATGTGCTTGACTATCTGGGTGTCTCCTACAAAAACTATGCGGACGACACCCAGATACTCATCCCCATCACGGGCGATTACACTACAGACACCAAAGCCGTGAATGATGTCTACCTGGTCATCCAGGCCTGGATGGCACAGCACGAACTTTGCCTAAATGACGATAAAACCGAGCTCTTAATACTTGGATCAAGCTATCGTCTTAACAAACTAGATCAAACCTACAAGTCCTTCACTATTGACGGCAATGATATCAAGGTCTCTAATGACACTAAAACATTAGGTGTCTACCTTGACTCCACACTCTCAATGAACAGACAAATAAATGCAGTAAGGTCGGCTTCTGCCTACACCTGCAAACCTATCACCGCCTGCAGACCCTTCCTAAACACCTTCAACTGCATCTCCCTCTCTAGAACGCTCATTATGGCCAAAATTGACTACTGTAGCGCTCTCTAGCTTGGAACCAGTCAGTCCAACCTCAATAAATTGCAAACTGTACAAAATAATGCCATAAGGGCAGCCCTAAACATCCCGAGACGCTCCCACATTTCCTCTGTCAGAGCTGACCTTGGCTGGCTCCCGGTAAAACAAAGAATTGCCTTGAAAACCTTAGCCCAGACCCACAAATGCCTGAAGAACATGGCCCCACCCTAACTCTCCTCCCGCCTTACACCCTACACCTCCGCTCGACCCAGGAGAGCAGCACAAACCCACAGCCTCACCCTACCTAGATTCAAACTCCAAAAAGCGGGTGGCGTGATTTTCCCAGTCTTAGCTCCCAAACTCTGGAACACACTGCCTACTACTATTCGAGCTGAACCGTCATTCCAAACCTTCAAGAACAACGCCAAAAAGTGGCTATTCTCCCATGAGTTATAAGACTCCTCGCCACAGACCTGCACCTGCCACCTGCAATATGAGCTACGGGCTTACATACCCTCCATGTGTAACTTAATTTGCCTTTGTATTTTCTGCTGTTCATTTTTATTGTATATGTCTTTGTGTGTAATTCACTGTGTATGCTCTGTCTACTGTACCTGCTTGTAAGATTATGCGCCCGGTTGCCTCCGGGCCTGGTTTGCGCTTTATAAATAAACAAACTTCAAACTTCAAACTACAAAAGCCTCAGAGTTTTTGTTCTGCTAGTCTTCTCCCTTGATGTCATACCGCTTCTCACCTCGGGCATTCCCCTGAACATAACCCCGGATTCCCCTACCCAGTTGATCGTCCCTCGCTCATCCACCCCCAGGGTTGGGTTCTGAGAGGACCAGCCCTTTCCTGTCCAACTGAATAAATAATTCTCAAGGTCTACTTGGGATAATACCCTCAGGTTTCTCACAAAGGGCAGTTTGCATGTGAACAAGTGCTTGATGCATCTGCCTTCGCCAAAGAAAAATCTCCACAATTGTAATGGGATGCTTGGTAACATTGTATGTGGAGCATTCAGTATTTGCCATTTTAGGAAGATCAAATTCTACCCTGACCAAACAGACAGCTTTGCCATAATAGATTATCATCTCAAGTCTGAATATTCATGTAGGGCGGTGCAAAACAGTAAATCCTGCCACGTTCCTAACAGAAGTGTGCACAGACGAGGGCTTGGAATGATGCAACTGTGCCACATATGGAGGGGAGGATAATGACATCCCCAAAGCAAAAGACAGCCCTCTAGAAGAGCGGGAAGCACTTTTTATTGATGGTTCAGCAATTGACCAGGACACAGGACAGAGACAAACGGGCACGGCAGTAGTGCACCTCAAAGCAGGAGTATATGAAACATTAGTGATGAAAAAATTACCCATGCACTATTCAGGACAAGTGGTGGCGCTTGTGGCACTCATCAAGGTGCTAAACGCATCACAAGGAAGCCATGTGACCATTTATTTAGACTAAGCATACGTCACTACAACAGTGCATGCCGGGTTCTCATGGTGGAGAAGGAGAGGATTCCGTAGAGCAGCCAGCTCCCCAGCACAGCACATTGCACTATTAGACACAGTGATTTCCGCACTATCACAACCTCTGTGGTATCAGTCGTTAAGTGCGCCACCCACACCAGAAACACTGACGAAATCTCATGAAGAAACCCAGCGGCAGTCAAAACGGCAACCTATCTCCCTGTCCCAGTGGAGTACTACACCATCACATAATCAACAATCAACATCATACACAGTTTTTCTACTCATACAACTCATTGAACTGCAGGGAAAAGCACCAAATGAGGAGAAGGAACTACAGTCAAAAAGAGGTTTTAAATAGTCCCCTACATACTTACTCTGGAGACAAGAATGCACGGAAGGCAGTAATGCGCGTAGAGCTCTTGGCAATAGCATTCAATTAGTTACACCACCCATCCCACAGCTCCAAACAGCACATTGCAGCAGACATACACGAAGATTGGTTTATACCAAACCTTCAGGAGCATCTCACAAACATGTATACACTGCACATCTGTCAAAATGTCAGAACTGGCATGATGCTCCAGACAACATGAGGCACTATGCCTCACCCCATTGGGACGTTCCATGAGTTTCACATAGATTACTCAGACATGGGAGAAAGATGCAATGGTTCCTGATACCTAATGGTTGTAGTGTGCCCTTTTTCACAATGGGTTAAAGCTGGACCTTATGCACATCCGGATGCCAAATGAGCTTCTACATTTTTAGTGTGCAAAGTTTTACCTCAATGGGGCATGTGCAATGTACTAAAATCCTATAATGGCACCCACTTCTTCAATTAACTCTTCAAGGAGATCACAGCACTAATTGGCATTAAACACTGGATGTATTCAATTTACCACTCCTAACAAACGGCATTGTTGAGAGGATCAACAGCCTCCTTAAAAGCAATCTCTCCATGCTCTCCACCACCTTGAACAAAAACTGGGTTCATTGCCTGCCCCTGGCTCTGTTCATCTTACGCACTCAACCAAATAAAGACCATCACCTTTCACTCCACAAAATAGTAACTGGCAGGCGCATGCATAAACCCAACTCCCCAGTAAGGAGGGAATTATGGGTGAAGAATTCAAAGATTACTTAACAAACCTAAATTGTGCCATTAAATATGTCTCCCGACAGATTGCACGACCTCACCTAGAGGATACACAGAGCACTGCAGAACAGCCTACCACAGACACTACGGCCACCCAACTGTTGCTCCCAGGAGAACTAATATACATCAAAAGCTGTGTACATAAGTGAAACAACCCTACATTTCATGGCCCATATGAAGTGGTGTTTTCCACCCCTCTCGCAGGAAAATTGAAGGGGCTTCGATATTGGATTCACCTCTCTGATTAGAAACTACCAATATATCTCAGAATAACTACCTTAAAAGTAATAACATCACTACATGTCCTACATAATGAACATGCATTGGTGCTAAATAAAAGAAAAACTCTTTCTCTCTTTCTCGCTCTCTGTCTCTCGCTCTCTCTCTTTTTCTCTCTCTCTCTTTCCCACCCTTGTTTTTGATTCCTCTACAGGAGTGTACGAAATGGAACCCTCAACGTCAAATGATTCATTGTATATTAGGAAAGTAGATACATTTACTGTTAAGTCAAGATGGTTACATTCCTACACATGTGGGCCACACTTCACTGCTCTCCGGTTCACTATATGTTTATGTTAGGAATTTATTGAGGTCCATCTTTTATCTGGGCAAGCCATCTAAAAGGGGAAGGGGGAACATAAAGGGAAGTGCATTGCTAAACACAACCAGCTGCTGTACATATGTATAATATTTCCCAGACGAGCAATAACAGTGTCAACACACAAGCAAATACACCTGGTCGAATGAGGGTGGGCATGAGAAAGATGTTCGAAATCATATTTCCTACAATTTTTATAAATACTTATTAGTAGCGATGTTAACAGTAGTACACTAGTGAAGGGATATATATCACAGCATGATAGAATGAGAAGGCAAGCGCATAGGCCCGAATATGAAGCATACTATGGCCTTGGCCTGGATGCTATTGAAGATATTAGACATCTCAAGCACTCCAACAGCTGCTACACTGACATGAGTGCTGTGGGCAGACAAACAACAAACAGCAGCTGCTATGTATGCTCATTGATACGGCATGCATCGGGGGCACCCAAGGTTTTAGTACCACAGGAAGTTCCATTTATAGAGGCACAATGCCTGGTTCGTCATGTGCTACATGTAGGGTAAAAGGCACCTTCCAGGCACACAGCGTGCGACTAGAGATTGTGGATCCAGATGCACTGCAATGCAGCAACAACCCAAAAAACTTAATTGCTTACAACACCATATTTAGTAATTGATGGACTAAAGTACATTAACAAGTGGCAGGAAACAACAATCAGCTGCCTAGCTGATGGGCTCCTGGGGTACAAAGAAGAAGTAGTGGTGTTAGTGGCCAGCAAGCGTACCTGTACCTCCCGCCATCATGGAGGGACTATTGTTGGCTGGCCACGCTGCACTCAGCGCTACTAGTAGTCCCAGCCAGAAGAACACTTGAAAGGGGGACCATTACCTGACACAAACCCAACAGTTTCTCCGGTGTTTGAAGAACAGAAGACAATGCCACCACAAGAATTTTGCATCCTACCTAGTAAGACCCAATAGGATAAACTGCGAAGAAAGACAAGAGCATCAAACTATCTTTTAAAAGACTCAGCCACAATGCTTGGGGAAATACCTGAAGAATACTGATTTTTCAGCCCTGCTTAAGCATTTTTCACCTCAATCTTGCCACCCGGCGTACAGGCAGCAGTACACGATCTGGGAGTGCGTATGAAAAAAAGAAGCTGGTATCCAAGGGGAACATTGGTTTGACATTGGCTTTGATTGGGCTCTCTCCTGGTTAGGAGCCATTGTGAAGATGCTGGAACCTGATATCCTGTTCATCCTGGTCATCTTCTGGACGTGCCAAATGGGACTCCGGCATTGTGCCAAAGCAGTGCCTAATAACGCAATGATGATGGTGTCAATTTGTGTTATAAAGTACCTTGTAATACAAAAGAAACTGAAAAACAAACTGACCATGCCATTCCCCAAATGCTCCATATTTACTACAGAGATGAAGTAGATTGCTTTTACCACACCATCACTGTCCGGCTATCATGATGCCTACACCCAGGCATCCGGACCAAGCCATTCAGCCCCGGGAGCAGCCATCTAGACATTTAGTAAAACCTCAGCAGCCCCGGCTAGGGGCTATCTGGGTTCAGTCCTGGCGCCTTAGGTGCCAGTCTCATAGTAGGAATCAGTCCTGGTGCCTAAGGCGCCAGGCTCATAGTCATTACTTACCTCAGGCAGACCATGCTGCAAATGACTCCAATCCAACATGAAGCCTGAAAGGGACTATTTTTCTACAGGGACTATTTTTTACTCGGGTGTGGTTCTAGGGACTTCTTACTTGTGACTACTTTTGAGGCTATTTAAACCACACCCGACCAGCAACACACGCTTCGCGTTATTCTGCAACCAGCAGCGTAACACTCACCGTGCCTGCAGCTTGCATCCAGTCTTCTGCCACGCCTGCCTCGAATCCGGAGCTCCTAAAACAAAGAGGGAAGAAAGGGACAAGGATAGAAACCGAACTTATTTCTATTCCACACCTGATTCTGGATCCATCTTGTCTCCGGACCTGTATAGAACATCATTTCTGCACGCGCCGCATCTCCAGCTGCATCGTCGCGCCATACTCACCAGTCTTCACAGCATCCTGCGGGTCGGCGCTGCCTCCATTATTTCTTTGCCGAACTTCGGCACCTAGGGGACAAAAGAAAACCACAAGGTTAGCCGAGGGAAGCAACAAATATAATTCTTACCACCATAGACTTACCTGATTTACCACCAGAGGCATCCTTTTATGACTCTCCATATTTTCACGTGCCGCATCTGTAAAGAGAGACAAAACAATACGTTTTCCTCGTGCAACATTTACCAGACAGCGCCGGGTAATACAGACTCTTACCTGAGTGCCACCAGCTGCCACAAGAGCCACGAGCCAGCTGCAAGACAAGAAAGGAAGGGGGGAACAAGAGTGAACATCGGACATATTGAACTCTATGAACTTAATACTTACTGGTCCTCACCAGGAACCTCAGAGTCAATACTCTCCGGAACTCTCCCGAGCCTTCAAACCAGTGAAGTAACTGGAATCAACACGCCCCTACAATTCCACGCAGGATGGAGAGCTCATCTTTCAAGAATATAAGTAGAATATTTCTACGGGTTAAGCAGACAAGATTAGGAGGGCAGATCCAGTCAGTCATCGCTGCACTACGCATCACGTGGGTGGAGACCACAGCTGACGGGTCCGACCGACGCCCCTGTGGGAGCCAGGTGAGCGTAACACCGACCCCCTGACCCTGAAAATGATAATGAAGCTTGGGCAGATTTAGCTGGGGATGTATTTATATGACATGCACAGCCGCAGAATACGTGCAAGCAGGAGAAAGTTTATGATCAGTATGTAGGGCTTGGATGCAATAAAAGGAACAAGGCCCAAGTGAGAAGGGAAAATGAGTGCAAGCATGCAAAGGAATTTGTTACTGTAAAAGTAACGAAAGGGGGGAATGTTAAGAAGGAAATTAAACTCTCCCACCCCCCCTAGGTGCTTTGGAGTAAGGCAAATCCCATAACTAGATTCGATGTACCAGGGGGTCGGGGCGTGCTAAGAAACCGTGCTTGAACACAATATTACATGAAATACAGATGCGTAGACTTAGTGCGTGCATATAATTGAGTGCCATTTTTGTAGTAATGGTACAAACATTTGACCCTGCATGGCTGTGCGGTAAACACAGACCCAACAAAGTAACCTGAACAGGCCCAAGCACTGATGATAGAAAGACCCACGCTGCTAGCTCCCATAGACACTTTACTTTGCTCCATAACTGTTGCTATTATGTGTTATCCCGAAAAGGAATGCTCCCAGCAAGGCTGTGAGACAGTACCAGGCACCTCAAAGTGCACATTTATCACAGTCAGGCCAAAAGCAAACATCAAACCCCCACCCAGCCCACCATGAGTTATGACACCCACAACTGCCCCAGTCCAAGATCCTTGAATTCGACGATAATAGATGACCTCAGACCACCAACCATAAACCCAGTGGTCATAAAAGATTGTAAAGAACACAACCATTCCACCTTATTTCATAATTACAAACTTTGAAATGTGAGGTACTGGGTGGAATAAATTATAGTCCAAATGGTGGAAGCCTTGGGTGTGGAATGTGCAATATGTACTGAGTGAAGAATGTGTGGGTAAGTTCGCTCTTAAGCCTCTCCATGTGCCAGTCCCACAGTTCCCCAGGAGCATGCCATAATGATAGAGTAGCATCGTCTTACAATAGCAACTAATTGCAAACTCGACCTTGGTTCCCTGGAGATCATGAGCCCAATTGATCCCATGTGATGGAAGATGGACGGATGGGGCTGGGACCAATAGCAGCCTGGTATCCCCATGTATAGGGTCTCACCAACCAGCCACACAGGTTTTTTACTGTATGTGTGCATCATTGATGACAATGGGCCTCATTATACATTTGCCAGTCCGGGAACTACGGTACCGGTAAGATTGCCGGTACCGTAGTTACCGGACCGGCAAACTATGAGCTCTGCTCGCGGGTGCCATTACGGCCACCAGGTCTGACCTGGCGGCCATACCGGCACCCACAAGCAGAGCATGTCAGATGCACCGGCATCATTCTGAATGGTGCCGGTGCATCCGACCTCCCCATTCCCATTGAGCCCTATGGGGCTCAATGGGAGTTGAGAGCTACTTATTTGTGGAAATAATTCCACAAATAGTCCAACGACAATCAGGAATGCCAGACTAGGCTCCAGAATTCTGGCTACAAGACCTATACAATTTGCTAACAAGAGTAAAAATAAAATCCCTAATGTAGCCAACCTAACTAGCAGTAAAGCCACTAATGTGCCATCTTGACACCAAAATACCCCCATCAGCCAAACAAATTCAGATCGTACTACCTTACTTATCAAGGGAGCGCTCATAAAAGCCAGAACTTGACAGCACACGCTTTAGATATTGCAGACCTTATTGTTAGGCAGAATTATATGCAGTACCCTATGGGAAAACCACACACAATTAAGACTACAAGTGACAGTACAAATTCACCTTTGCCCAGCTGGCAGGGCTGATGCTTCCTGGGCCAAAGCTGCAAAATGTAAAGAAAAAGAAAACCTTCATAATCCAGCATGCCAGAAGTAACCGAGTGCCGCATTGCCTACTAGATGGTGTGAGGCATTTGTGTTGCCTTCAACAATGTTGCAAATGTCCCTGAGTGACCCCCACACATGGACCTCCCCATTAGTGAGTGACATGGAGAACAGCCTAGGCGTCAGTTGCACGCCCATTCTGCCTACAGGATATGTACGCATTTGAATGACAGATTATGTGACCCTGCAAAATTATGTTGGAACTGCTGTGGCCAATACACAATGGTCTGTTACAATCCTCAAAAGCTTATCACACGTACCTGTTGCCGAGGAAGTACGTAAGTTTATATATTAGCCATTTAGCCAAATGAGTGAGTGAGCATTATGGACAAAAGGACAGAGAAAAAAGGGAAAGCTATTATTAGAGCTTGTCTTGGGCTTTATTCTACGACAATCCTTCCCCTATGTTCTGGTGAATGTATTGATCACTCTGAGTTAATAAAAGAAACTAGTACCCCAAATAGCACTAACGGATGGTACTATAGCATAGTTATAGGAATGCTGGTGGATTGTTTAAAGTACTCACTTCAGGCCATAGTTAATTTAACATAGAGAAAGATGTAATATCCAGGTATTATTAGACTACAAACTAAATCTTTCATGGGTTTATTTTATTTTAGGAACTTTTATTTAAACAACAAAAGACACATATATAGATACATAGTCACATGAACATCCTTCCTCGTATACTTTACAGTCACAGATACACTAAAACACATAGCCACAGACAGAAACGCACACACACACACACGCACCACCAAAATCATTATGCAGTTCCCCTATCTTTTCTCCACCCCCTGCAACCATAGTGCTTTCCATCTCTCCTATCTACCCTACCTGCTAGCCTATCACATTTTCTACCTCTCGCTCAAAGTCTTGAAGGAAAATGTTTAAGAAAGCACTTCTGGTCTCTAATCCGGGCCTGCCCAATGCCGACACCTACATCATAGCTTCCTGCAGGCAGACTATCAATGACATCCTCTGTGTTGACCCCTACCTGACCGACGGAGTCCTCTTATGGTCTCTATCCTCTCCCCATTTTCTTCCTCTCCCATTAATGGTGGAACCAGATGGGAAGTTCTCTTGCCACACTTCCCATCCTCTATGTCTTCCGTCACTCATTAATTTTCTTTCTTCTTCTGCCTTTCCCCCTACTGCCACCCTCTGCCCCTTCTTCACAACCGACGGGAGTACCACATCCCTGTACCCCCCCTCGGAAAACCTGCAAAGGGGGTAATCAGCTTCACTTAGCTACTCTCAATGCCCGCTCTGCCAGTAAACACTCCACCGACATCTGTCTCCTTCATTAAGACTTTGACCTTGATGTTCTTGCCCTTACTGAGACTTGGTTCAATGCCATATAGATCACTGCTCTTGACACTCTTCTACCTGAGGTTTACATTTTTCTCTCCAAACCCAGGCCAAACTGGTCTGGAGGCAGACTGGCCTTGATCTTCCCAGAATGTGTTCCTGCTTCCATCATACCCACTCAATCCTGTTCCTCCTTCGAATGCCTCGTCTGCAGGGTTAGTGTCTCCCCTACCTTCTTGCTTACTCTCGCCACCATCAACAGACCCCTTGGCCCGCTCTCCCTCCCCCTCTCTGAATGGGCTGACCTCATCTATTCTCTCATGAACGCTACCTCCAAGCTTCTCTTCCTTAGAGATTTCAACATTCATCTTGATTCTTCTGATGCCTCCAGTGTACTCTTCCATGACCTCTGTGACTCTCTTTCCCTCACCATTCGTACATCTGGGCTGACTCAGTCAGCCGGACACACCGTAGACACGCTCATCTCAGCAGACATCCCTATCTCTACCCTCTCTCCACACCTCTCTCCTGGTCTGACCATTCACTCCTCTCCTCTTATCTGGAGCACTTGGGCTCCCTGCCCAAGCCTCTGTCTGCACTGCCAGTCTCCTTCTCGTTCATTCGACTGATGAAGCGAGCGTCAGTTGCTGCTTTTACTGCCACTTTCAGCCCCCTCAGACTCCTACTACTGACTCTCCCACTGACACAGCCTTTGCTAACCTTCACCTCTCCATCTTCAACACCCTTGACACCCTTGCCCCTGTCATGAGGATCTGTATGAAGTCTGCCTCCAAGTGCAATAGTTGGTATGATTCTGACCTAGCCTCTCTGAAACGCAACCTCGCTTCACTGGGTCCACCAACAATCTGGCTGAATTGTTCAAAACCTGCAAGGAACTCGCCAATTCTACCACAGTGTCCACCTCTCGTCACCCATCCCAGGCCCTCTATACTGCATTGGCCTCCCATTTCACAAACAAAACCCAGGACGTCCTGTCCTCACTCTCCTGTACTCCCCTCCATACTTCCCCACCTCTTCTTAAGCCTCGCTTTGCACCCCTTTTTCCCTCCTCTAACCCACTCCTCCTTCACCCCATAGAACCAGATGAACTCTCTAAAGCTGCCCGCTCTATGAAAAGTCTCCTCCAAAAAGGTGCTCCCCTGCTCCTCCAGAACTATCGAGGACAACATCTCTGCTCTTGCTCCTGCCTTGGCTGATTTCTGTATTCACTCCCTTACCATTGGCTCCTTCCCACTATCCCTCAGTCACTCCCTTGTGACCCTCTCCTGAAAAAGCTGTCTGCTGAACCCCTCCTTCCCATCTAACTATCACACTATCTCCACTAACCCTACCCTGGGCAAACTCGTGGAGAAGTTGGTCATTTCCCAACTAACCCATCACACTGAATATGTTGGCTGTCTCCATGACCACCAGTCTGGCTTCAGAGCATCCAGAGGCATGCACACTGCTCCCCTGAACACCTGTGAAGACCTGCTCTCAAACCTTGACTCCAACTCTCCATTCTGTTCCCATCCTCCTTGATCTCGCCTCTGCCTTTGACACAGTCAATCATTCCACCCTCATAAAGCTGCTCCATGACACCCTTGGGATCATGGAACATGCCCTATATGGACTGACCTCCTTCCTTTCGTATCATCCTTTCCAGGTGCAACTGGTCCCTTTCCTCTCCTCTCTCTCATTCTCTACCTGCAGCATCCATCAGGTTTCTATCCTATTCCTGTGGCTCTTTAACATTTACCTTGCCCATCTGATTACCACCTACTTTCCTTGTTCACCTCATTTTTGGCAGAGCACACTCAAAAAGTCTCCTTTCAAGCCTACCACTCTCCCCCTTCTTCTCCTCCTTGTGGTGTACCCCAGGGATCGGCCCGCTACCCTTTTCTGTTTCATTTGTATTTGCTCCCACGGGCAGACCTCACTTCAGAGTCTGGGGTTTTATTGTACACGTATGCATATCACACACAATTGATGTTTCGTCTGGGCTCCCTCACTACTGAACCTACCCATAAATAAAGAAACTGTTTTCCATTATAGGCAGGTGCATGTCGGTCAACTGGTTAAAACTCAATGGGGAAAAAATGAGGTTCTTGTTTTTGGTCGCCTAGCTCTTGGAACTCCCAATGATGGCCAACTCTCTTGTTCCCTGTCCGACTCCCAGCACATCTGTGAAAAGCCTAGGGCTGAGGCTTACTTCGAACAGCTCCCGAAGCCCAGATTGCAGCTCTTTGCAATACCAGCTTTGGAAAACTTAACATTTTAAGAAAGATTCTGCCATTTCTTCCTGCTGACTGCTGGTCCAAAGTAGTCACTTCGGAGATTATGAGATTGTTGGAGTATTGTAATGGGGGTCTTTCTTGGGCAGTCGAAACATCAAATTCAGTGACTGCAAGTACTCCAGAATTCATCTGCCATGCTGGCCCTGAATGCCACTAGGATGACACGATCTGCAGGCCTGTTGCGTCAACTTCACTGGCTACCGTTAACATTGTGGGTTGAGTTTAAAACTGTGTGTGTTACTCACCCGGCACTTGGCGGTGCTGGTGCTATTTACCTGAAAAACAAGGTGTAGAGTACCATCCTACTAGATGCCTTTGTTCATCTTCATGTGCACTTCTCAGAGTACCAACGTATCAGTGAGCCCTTGTGGGTGGTCACTCTTTCTAAGTGCTTGCCCCTACTTTATTGATGAGACTCCCCCTGGCTTTGAGTGTAATTGATGGGTATCTGTCGTTTTCGCAGGGCACTTAAAACCTATCTTTTCTAACTGTTCCTTTTTGAATTCGTAGGCTTTTTTCCCCCCTGAATGTCTGCCTGTGGTTAGCGCCTAGACTCCTATGGGCTGTAGGTGCACTTCATACGTTTTGTTACATTACATTACTTACATTACATTTCAAGTGTTATGATGATGACACTCAGCGCTCCCTCAAGCTTCTCACTTCTACCTCTTTTCCCTCCTCTCTCATTCCAGATTGTCTGACTGCTATGCAGGCATGGTTCGCAGCTAATGATCTCTGTCATAATGCCAGTAAGACCGAGATCCTTCTCATCCTTCTCCCTGCTTTCCTCCCACTCTCTGGCCACCCTCCTTGGTTCCTGTCCGCTCACCATATTGTGAATCAAAAAATCGTGGTGTCATTTTTGACTCCTCTCTCCTTCTCCCCTCACATCACGGACCTTGCCAAGAAGGCCTACTTTCAGCTTCACCTGCTCAGAGGCATTTTCCCCTTCCTTACCTTCCCACAGAAACTCAATTGGGGTCATTACGACCCTGGCGTTAAGGGTTTAACGTCGCCGTAAAAGGTGTCGGCGCCGTTAAACCCTTAACGCTTGATTACGAGGTCCCTTTGCGGGACCCGACCTTAATGGCTGGTTTTAGTAAAGTAGGGTGCCGCAAAGGGACCTTGGTGCTAATTACGGTACCGCAATTTGCGGTACCATACTTCACGCCTTCCCCAGTCCCATTGAGCCCTATGGGGCGAAAATGGGAATGGGGAAGGGCCATGGTGAAATGGGGAAATACCACCCCGCCAACCTTGGAATGGGGCGGTATTTCCCCATTCCACCATGGCGGACTCGTTACAATACCGGCACCAACCATGGTGCTAATAGCGCCATAGTTTAGCGCCGGGGTTGTAATGAGGGTCAATGTCTCCAGTGCTCCCGTTCTCTCTAGGCTGGACTTTTCCTCAATCTGCCTCTTTCCACTCACTGCCCCCTTCAGCTAATCCAGATGAGGACTGCAAGACTCTTCCTTGGCCTCAAGCTCAGGGACTGCATTTCCCCAGCCCTTAAATCTATCCATTGGCTCCCAATGACTGCAAGGATCACATTCAAGCCCCTCTGCATCATCCACAAGGCATTTTGGGGCCTGGGACCACACTATCTCCAGTGTTCCCTCCCTAACTACTCCCCTGCTAGAGCCCTACGTTCCACTAACTCCAACTTGTTGACTGTCAAACACTTCTCCAAGCAGAGAGTGGGGGGCAGGTCTCTCTCCTTGGCTAGTACCTCCCATTGGAACAGCCTCCCTGCCCCTCTCAGACCTGAGCTGGACCTCCCTAAGTTCTGGAAACTGCTCAACACCCTTCTTTTCTCTACCTCTTTCCCTTCCCTGTTAATAACGCCACTGTCACCGGTGGCCTGATCCTCATTAATCTCACAGGATTCCAGGCCCTTCTTCCCAATCGATACCAGCACCCCCCAAACCCGCACTGCACTGCCATGCGGGCCCTTTCTTAGCACCCTTGGAAGTAGCATGCACCAGCACTTAGCTTGAGGTTCTCCTCCTTGGCTCCCCTTAGCAGCCACCCCACCCACCGGGCCCTCCACCAGCACTTGTCCACTCATTTGCTCCCATTCCTCCTTCAATCCTCCCATCCCTATCTCCTGCACTTCTCCTCACTGCACTTGCATGTCTGGATGCCTCGGGCCTAGTAGGACCACGACTGTATATTTACTGTTTTTACCATTGCTATTTATGTCCCCTGTACCCTTCCCGTTTAGCCTTGGGGCTTTTTGAAACACAATTCTGTTGTGTAGGCGCCTAACAAATGCTCAACAAAATAAAATAAATAAAAATAAAATACCTTTATTGCAGCTTTGATTCAATGTTAAGATTTCGGCTCAAATGTTTTCAATATATTCAGTAATCAATATGTATAAATAGATAGAGTTATAGGGAGCTGGAGACAAAACACGTTGAGTCAGAATCACTAAGTGATATGTTTCAAAGTTGTATCAAATGTTGACAATGATCAGGGTTTCAGGTTAAGAATAATTTAATGGAATCTAGCATTAGAAATTAATGTTTCAGAGAGTGGATATCTCCAAATGTAAGTGGAATTATTGATAATTAAACTTAATTATGTATCTTCTATAAAAGTACTGCATTACAGATATACACGTGTACAGGCACACATACATTCGAGATATAGCTATGTGTATACCTACAGATATATCTGCAAATACATATGTATGTAAACATACATTTGTACCTCCATAGCCAGGAAATTATCCGCAGGAATGACACCACACCTGTAAACCACGTTTTTAAACCTCCTCTGTTTGGCAAAATCAATAAGCAGGTAACTAAACTAGAGGATACATGAAAAATATCCATTACTTATGATGCTATAATTACCTTGGGGTGGTCTGGTTGACATAGTAAACGACTGAGTACAGTAACTAGTGCTTTGCAGATATTACAAAAGCTCAGCAATGGCATTATAGGGTAAAACATCTATTAAAATAGTGTAATTCACATTAAATATTTTTTTTAAAAACCTTCCTAGGTTCACAGTTAGCGCATCCCATTCCACCAGATTATGGGCAATAATTCATGAGTTTGACATGTTCAAGAAGTGCAGCTTATACGACTCTGCCAAACTCGTGTTTGTGCAATGACAATAGGCAAACATGTAGGTATACAGAGCGCTGACTTAAAAAACATACAACGCCGGAATAAAAGTGAAAATATGTTTATTGGCTGTATATTACATCTATATATAGATAGAAAAATTTGTATTAAGGACATCATGCTATTTGTTCTTCGACATTCAAGACTTAAAGGAGTGTAGTGCCAGCATACACGAGCTCCACAGTCCTTGCGTGGGCGGTGTGCATGACGAACCAGCATTAAGATCACAGCACATGTGGGCACCATGGGAGTTGCAGCTCCAATTCCAGTGGTAATGGGTTCCGTTAAAATGTCATCTTAGCATTGAGGCAGCTGACATCTTTTATAGGTTTTCTTCCTTATACCTTGGCACTTCTGCATCCTTTCAGATGTTCATGTAGTCACAGTAGCAATGACGGCACTGTCCTCTTCCAGTGGCATGCCTTTCTCTGCTGGAGGCTTGTAAAGGCAGAATGCTAATATAAGGAAGACTATAGTTATGACTTTACAAGAGGCACCTAAAAATAAAATGAAAATGGACACTGTTAGTGAATGACTGTATGTTGCAGTTGGCTACCAGAATCAGAAAATAGTCATGGCATAATCATCTGGGGGCTTTCATTCTGGCCCATAACTTTAGTTCAAGAAATATTTGAATCAATGCAAACAACATACACCTTAGTCACCATGTTGACATTAGCTGTTGACTAACATGTCACGTGAACCCTAATACGAACTACCTTGCCCTATATTCATGCTGAGCAACACATGTACTGCAAACTCTCCCAGCTTATACCTGCGCATTCAACCTCATCCCATTTTCCTCAGTGCATGTCACACACCTCTGTGCACTGCACACGCCGACCTGAAAATGTACGATATGCACACTAATACTGTTACACTTTTATAAAGCCCAATATTAAGTGCAACATGTACGCCGGTATTAGGCCTAATACCACGTGGTAATGGTACAGATTTACTAAGCTCCCCCCATCTCGGTCCTGATACGCACTTGACATGCACTGTACCGTGGCCCACCGCTATCTCTCGTTTCTGTAATTGTTGTTAAAATACTTGCATCAGTACCGGCACATTTGAGATTACGTCCAGACCCCTCATATAATGCTGAGACCCTTACCTCCCCTGGGTGCTGCTATACCACTGCACAGCTGAACTAGCCTATTGTGTGCTGCTATACCACTGCATAGCTGAACTAGCCTATTGTGTGGTGCTATACCACTGTATAGCTGAACTAGCCTATTGTGTGCTGGTATACCACTGAATAGCTGAACTAGCCTATGGTGAACTACTATACCACTGCATAACTGAACTAGCCTATGGTGAACTACTATACCACTGCATAGCTGAACTAGCCTATTGTGTACTACTATACCACTTCACAGCTGAACTAACTTATCTCAGCACATGATGTTTACCACCACCCACTGCCTTACGGTCCTCGTGTGTACATTATTGCTAATTGAGTGCCGGCCCACCTTGAATATCTCTCAGAATACCTTGACCAGACCTCTCCAGCCTATTTCCCAATTTAACATGAATATAACATATGCCCCATGTGACCTCTTGCATAGGAACCTTAAAGGGATGGTCTAGTAAAAATGTTTATTTAAAAAATAGATAGGCCACATAAAAAAAAAAATACTAGCATTCTCTGTTTTAAAACTTCCTATGTAAAATTTTGAGCTATTCAAGGCTCGGAGCCTGAGAAACTTGGAAAGAAAAAACGCAGCGTTTTCCAACACAATAACGTATTTATGTTTGCTGTCGCTTCAAAAGCGACCGCAAACATAAATATAACATTTTTAAAGCTGCGGTTTTATTTCTAGGTTTTCCGGGCTCCTCCAGCCCGGAAAACTTAGAAAAAAAAACACAGCTAGTGCTTATTTTTTGTAAAAAAAATAAATAGCACTTACCGAGATTCAGCTGCAGCTTTCCTGCTCTGGTCTTTGGTCCGCGTCCTCCGAGTCCCGGCACTAATGAAGGGAAAGCCACCCAGCGGTAGACTTTGTTTACTACAGCTGGCTGGCTTTTCCTTCATTAGTGCCGCAAAAGCAAAAGCCAGCACAGGAGGGCCTCCATTTCACAAAATGGCTGCACCCCTGTGCTTGCTTTTTCGAATTTTGAGCTTGAATAGCTCAAACTTTTACATAGGAAGTTTTAAAACGGAGAATGCTAGTATTTTTTTTTATGTGGCCTATCTATTTTTTAAATAAAACATTTTTACTAGACCATCCCTTTAAACTACGCTCAAGACTACCCAAGCTATACAAACCATTAACTAGACTAGCAAACAATTATACCTACCATTCCAAACACATCTCTACCAAATCGAGTAATACCAACCATAGCATCACCCCTTCGGTTAATACAAAATTAGCTAAACCTAACACAAGTCATAATACAATGACCACTAACTACAGTAAGACTACACTGACCGCAACTTTAGACTTACCCACCCACCAGCTTAAGGGAGCTCTTATCAACACAAGATCTCTGGTAGCACATGCTACAGAAATTGCTGATTTTATAGAAACAGAGAAATACGATTCCTAGCAATCACAGAATCTTGGCTGCACCAGGCCGCAGGCCCATCCCTGATGATCGCTGTGCCAACAGGGTATACTATTTTAAGAGAAGATAGAGCTAACACCCGAGTTAATAGCAATAATAGCTAAATCCTCACTAGCAATGAGATTAGTATCGCCTATGCACACCAACTCATGTGAATCCCTGACTATAAAGCTACCTATCTCAGATTCACAAACTATTACCATACACCTAATTTATAGACCTCCGGGTCTCATTGGCTCCTTTGAAGAGGACCTATCTATGTTATTGTCTGACAATCTAAAAAATACATCCCAGGTACTGCTACTCGGAGACTTGAACTTAGGTTACAATGACCCCAACGATACTCAAGAGTCTATCATCGCCAACGCCCGATCCGAACTTGGCTTTGAACAAAAAGTAATACAACCCACTCACGTCAAGGGCAAAATACTTGACTGGGTAGCCGACCACAACTGTAACATTAATCTCACCACCATCAACCCACAGGCTTGGGCGGACCACTCCCTCATAGCCTTTACTATAGACTCCAAAATGATCTATACTGGTAACAACCCCATAGCACCCTCCATGCCAACTAAACACAAAAAGAATATAAGATCAGATAGACTCATTCCCCTGATACTCCACACTCTAAACTCCCTCCCAGATTCACTTGACCTCTCCACCGTAGTGAATAAATTCAACAGAGTTGTATTAGAAGCTCTTGATACCATTGCCCCTTTAAAAACAAGGAGCAGCAAGCCACGAGCACATCTAAATGCCTGATTTACTCCACACCTTAAATCATTAAGAAAAGAAAAACGTAAAAGCGAATCCATGGGGAGGTTAACACCTTCTGATGAGATCAAAGCAAACTATATGAATATTTCTGTTAAATACAAAAATGAAATACGACGAGCTATAAAAGAAAGTTTTGACATTAGGATATCACAGGCTAAATCAGGTGCGGAGGAACTCTTCGCCATACTAAAGGAACTAGAAAATAACATCCCTGAACCTGACAACTGCGTCAAAGACAAGCTGTGGTGCGCTGGCATACAGAAAGCACTCACAGACAAATTGCCACTCTTCAAGTAAAGATTGACAAAAAAAAAAAATGTACCAATAGCTACTACCCAACCTAGAAATGTACCTAACTTACCTAAACCAGACGCCCGCTTCAACTTCAACAAAATCACTATATTGGAATTTGAAAAAATAATACTCTCTCTCAAACCCTCTAACTGTAGAGGAGACCAATGCCCGGCCCAAATCATAAGAGACGCTGCTAGAAACCTCTCGCCATTTATCTCTGAGCTTATTAATGCATCTTTTAGAACAGGCACCACCCCAAGTAATCTTAAGGATTCATGGGTCCTCCCTCTTCTGAAGAAACAAACTCCTGACCCAGCCATACCCACCAACTATAGACCTATAACAACGGTACCGTTGCTCCTCAAAATATTAGACAGGGTGGCGTACTTACAGATCCAGAGCATTTTGGAACAGAACAAACTTCTAGGCACAAGGCAATCAGGTTTCAGGCCTCAACATGGAACTAAAACAGAACTTACTGACCACAAGGCCCAGGTGGATGAACTTAGAGATCAGGGCAAATGTGCCCTTTTACTCTTACTAGATCTCTCAGCAGCTTTTGACCTGGTGGATCACACTGTCCTCTGCAACCACCTAGAATCAGCTGCACACTTTTCACAAAATGCCATAGCATGGATACAATCATTCTTGAGTGAAAGAACGATGAGCTTTCTCCACTTCAGAAGCAGCTGATCCTATCCCTATTACATGTGGGGTTCCCCAGGGCTCTTGTGTCTCCCCTACCCTGTATAATATATTCACCAAGCCCCTCTTTGATGATCTGGATTGGCTTGGTGTCACCTACACTAACTATGCAGATGACACTCAGATTCTCTTCTCACTTACAGGGGATTACAACATGGATTTGGCCTTGGTGGATGGCATTACAATGATTACATGGTCTATGCCTGAATGATGACAAAACAGAACTTATCATCCTGGGGACCACCCCTAACATTAACAAACTCGGCCCTAAATATATTTCCTTCAATATAGACGGCAACTCAATCAAGGTAATGAAAGAGGTTAAAACATTTGGTTTCTACCTTGACTCCACCCTTACTCTAACAAAACAAGTGAATGCTATGGCATCCGCCACAGCTTACACTTGCAAACTGATCAGGTCAGCTAAACCCTTCCTTTCAACGAGCAATTGCACCACAATGGCAAGAGCACTCGTGCTTTCCAAGCTGGATTATTGTAATGCTCTCCAACAAATACTTCACAAAGAAAATACAAATACTCCAGAACAATGCCCTGAGAAACAATTGGCTATCCACCATGGATAAAATCAAACATAAAACTGCCTCTCTAACGTTCAAATCCCTTAACAATGCAGCTCCTCTCTATCTCACAGAGAGGTTTAACAAAAGACTGACAACCCGACCGACCAGAACGGTCTACGCAAATTGCCTAACAGTTCCCTTATTCAACTGAGCCACCTTAGGCGGTAATAGCTCCCCGGTCAAAGCCGCTCAACTATGGAACTCCTTACCCCCACGACTAAGGGAAAACCAAAGTTACCAACATTTCAGGTGCAATCTTATCAATTGGCTCAAATCTAATTACATCTAAAGCCATCCTGACTTGTAAGAGAAGGTTCCCCAACTTCTCATCCTCATCATCAGCTCCCCCCGACTTCCTCTCCATCCTACCTACCCCCTGCACCATAACCTGTCCTCTCCATTTCACCTACTCCCTGAACCATAACCTGTATTTTATTCTCTGGTCACCCAGTGCGTAATTCACAAATGCTGTCAACCACTGCAACACACCCTTTTGACTATGTATATTTCTCATGTAATAAATATGCAATTTGTAAATGATGTAAATTCCTGTGACTTATAAGCTTAGAATATCCATGTCTCCGCACCCTGATACCTCTGGGTCTGGCGCGCGGTACAAATAAAGAAAGAAAGAAACAAACAAACTAACATTATTCTGGGATATCAGACTCTCTCAGAATTGCCATTCTTTTGCAGTATACCATAAGGTGGTGCCAGAATCAGAAACCTAACTACTATCTATTTTTTCATTTAAAAGCATTGCATTTGGATTTCTCCATTTAAAATTTCCAAAAAATCAACATTTATTTCTTAACTCAATACTGTAAGTTAACAACAGGAATATGCTACCATTTACAAAGTACAATTAGGACATCATTTACAATTTTACCTGATAAAGTTTTTAAATACAAGACAGTGGGCCTCTTTACAAGTATGGCAGTAACTCGCCGGACCTGCCGGTGGGTTATCACTGTCCTCGTAATACCGAAATACCGAACCAGCCACCTGATATCCTGGTGTCACAGGGACATTAAAAGTCCCGGCGGCTTGGGATATCAGGCAGTGTCCACATGTGTTGACAGAAGTACCAGCACCATTGTTAACGGTGGTGGTGCTTCCATGACAACTTTGCTTTCTGGGGCCGTTGCGCCCCGCAGGTGAGACCTGCCAGGCACAATGGCCGCAGACAGCAGAGTTGTAGTGGGGCGGTCCAGAAAGGGTGCAGGTACGGTGCGACCAGCACCCTTATTTCCGAGCCATCAAGTGCCTGACTGAAAGGCTGGTTCAAATCTTTGCAGAAAAGGTTCATAACAGCTCGAGCCATTCGAGCCTCCATCGAGACTCAGTAAATGTGTGATTTGGTGCAAATCAGTTGGAGCCAATTCCTATGTCCCAAATTTGGCTAAAAAGCGTTCCTGCTCATACATCTCATCGCTTGCACAGAAAAAAGCTTGAACCTTAGTCCCAAAAGTCGCCTGAATGTGTGCGTCACAAATGCAAACATTTAGATGCCCTTTTTCAACCCTATCTGCTTCTGCGTGAATAAGTTGTTGTTTCTGTGCATTCAAAGGCATCCTAAATCCACAAATGGAATGCTCGTTGAAATACACATAAAACAGTCACAAAAGTCACATGGGCAAAAGGGAATGCACAATGCACGACAGGATCATTGCCAATTCTCTCATGCATTTTCTATAAAATAGAACAGAGGCAGTATAAACTGCTGTTGTCCCACTTTCATTTCTATCAGACATGGATAGAATTGTTTGAACATATCACACTGATGGGCCATTTCAGGCTCAGTCAATCTGAAATGCGTTCCCAATACGTCATTGGTGCTGGGGGTCTATCATGCTTTAGCGTTGGGAGCGCAGTCCTGACACTAATGCAGTGAGGAGGCTGGTCAGTTTCTTATTTGCGCTGCCGCCCACTCCCCCTGAAATGTGCAGCTCACCTTTGCAGATCAGGTGATCTGCACATTTTTTAAAATTTTTTAAACATTTATTTATTAAGAGTGCAGGTTAGCATTCAGACCGTCCACTAAAGAAAGAATTTGAAAAGGTATTGAGGCATGTACAGTATTGGCACATATATACAGAGTAGCAAGAAAAACACATCAAACATCCCACATCATGGCGAAGGGAGAGGCGTAGTATCCTCGTCCGATATCTGGGAACACAAATACGCAACAGTGACCAAATGTCTTTGGGCCGACACTGTGTCGGGACCGATAAAACAAAAAGTCCTTCATCGTCGTTTACCAAACATAAGTCTTTTAAGAAATTGGCTCTGGGTGGTGCAGTTGTAGACTTCATGATTTAAGGATACAGCGCTTGGCGACAACACATGAAATATTAAATAAACGCCTCGTAGTTTCTTTCACCTTACCAATGTCACCAAGCAAGTACTTTAAGGGGGACAGGGTCGCCGGAATCGACGTTATGTCTTTGAGGAGTTCTGCCACCTCCCGCCAGAATTCTATAATCAAAGGGCATGACCAGTACATGTGGTAGGGGCTAGCGTTTGGTGCATTGCACTTGGGGCAGGCTCCCGTGCAACTCTCAACAAATTTGGCCAGTCTGGGGGGGCATAGTGGAGCTGATTCAGAACTTTAAACTGGATCAGCCGTAGCCCCGCGTTCATAGAGACGGATTTGGTATGTTGACAGAAGCGTGACCACCGTATTTCATCAATCTGAGTGCCCGTATCCCGCTCCCAGGTCTCTCTTATCGTATTATGTGACGGGGAGTGGGTTTGTACTAGTGAGTGTACCAACGAGACCCCTTTATTGTGACTATTAGGGTATACTATTGCCATAATACATTCATGTACCGGGGGTTCCAACGGGAAAGATGGCCATCTAGCCGCAAAAGCAGTTTTCATACGATGATATTGAAAGCGCTTAAGTGGGCCTCCTCCCACCATCCCGATGAAGTCAGTGAGTTCACAGAATGTGCCATTTGGGAACATGTCCCTTAGTGTGAATAACTTGTTAGGATCCCAGGATTGTTGAATGGCTTTATCAAATGGTGGGGATATACTCGAGAAGTTCCACAGGGGGACCTCCGGGACATAGGGGGTCTCAAGGCCTAATCTGTTATATATCTTGGCCCAGGCGCGTATGGTTGTATATACCGGGTCAAACGGGCATGTGTCTCCATAGACAGGGTTAAGAAGAAGTGATCTGATGTCATTGGGGCGATCAGCATGTTTCTCCATGGGGATGTGGGGAGATGTGTCATCAGGGTCAAACCAGTGTTTAACAAATTGAGCCTGTGCAGCCAGATAATATAGTTCAAAATCTGGCGCAGCAATGCCACCCCGTGAGAATGGTTCCACCATCTTATCCCACCCCAATCTGGCCCTCTTCCCATTCCAAATGAAATTAGAGGCGAGCGACTTGAGTTTCATGAAAAAGGACTTGCCGGGCCATATCGGAATGTTGTTAAAATAATATTAGAGTTTGGGTAAGACTACCATTTTTAGAATAGCCACTCTACCATAAAAGGACAAGAGAAGGCTAGCCCACGTTTGGAACTTGGTCGTCAAACTCAGTAACAGTTCACCATGGTTCTGTGTATATAACAATTGTTTGTCTCTGGCCACCATAATACCCAAGTAACGTACTTGAGTCGGGGTGGGCCTAAGCCCAGCAATTGCAGCAATGTTACCCGTACAATCCGTAAGGGGAAATATTTCGGACTTGGGAACATTGATTATGTACCCTGAATATTCCGAGAAGTCATGTATGTCCGACATTGTGTGCTGTACGTTCTCTACTGGGTCGCGGACATATAGCAGGGTATCGTCAGCATATAGTGAAATGATCTGGGGGGGGGCGGTCATCCTAAGCCCTCTATGTGAGTGGTTCTGGCGTATATGTTCCGCCATCGGCTCGATAGTAAGTGCGAAATGTATAGGTGAAAAGTGACAGCCCTGCCTGGCACCTCTGTAGAGCCTAAACGAGGTGGACAAAGTGGCGTTGGTCAGAACCTTAGCAGTCGGGTGAGTATATAGTAGCTGTACGCATTTGATGAAGTATCGGCCAAAGCCAATCGTTCAAGCACCAGGAAGAGATAAGACCAGGACACGGAATCGAAGGCCTTCTCGGCATCAAGGGCCACCACGGCAGCCTTTGTTGTGGGATCAATGTGTGCCATAACATTAAACAAGCACCTCAGGTTAAGAGCTGTAGATCTAGTTGGTATAAAGCCTGCCTGGTCTGGGTGAACAAGGATCGACATGTACAGCAGGAGCCTGGTGGCTAACACCTTGATTAAAATGTTCGCATCGGTATTAATCAAGTAGAGCGGTCTATACGAACCCATGTCATGTGCAGGTCTACGGGGTTTCAGGAGGACAGTAATAATAGCTTTGCGCATCCATTCTGGAAGGTTCCCTTGATCCATCGCCTCCTCCCACACCTTTAACAGTAGGGGGGCTAGTTCAGTCCTAAATTCCTTATATAGTTCCGCGCTAAGTCCATCCAAGCCGGGGGCGCGGCTCCCTGACGGAGATTTAATGGCCTCTACGATTTCTTCAATAGTGATGGGCTGATCCAGTATGTTACGGGTCTCAGTGGTCAGTGTAGGGAGGTCTTGGCTATCCAAATACCGGAACGTGTCTTCTTTACTTTTGATGTCATGATTGGAATAAAGGGAGGAATAAAACTCAGCGAAGGTGGAATTAATGTCCTGCTCCTTATTAACCAAAGCCCCAGTGGGTGTCAAAATACCAGGGATTGGGCTCTGATGTCTATCTGTTTTAAGCATGGTGGCTAAGAATTCCCCGGCCTTATTACTCTCCCCATATCTACGGGCCTTGGCAGGCGCAGCCATGTATAAGACTTCCCTGCTGGCTAACGTGTTGAATTCCTTCAACGCGACATGCCTTTTCGATAGTGTTGCCTTGTCCTGTGTGGCGCTATATTCAGTTTGTAACAGGCCTATTTTAGTTTCGACTGCGCCCAGCTCCCGTCTTACAGCTTTAAGCATACCCGTGGACTTGCCCAGGATAGTACCCCGGATCCAGACCTTGAATGCCTCCCAGAGAGTAGCATAAGTGGTTACCGATCCCTCATTTATTTCAATAAATTCTGTGATCTCAGTATGGAGGGCTTCGCAAATATTAGTGTCCCTGAGTATGGCGGGGGGCATTCTCCACCGTCTAACTGGAGGAGGGGCATCACCCAGCTGAATGCCAAGTGTTACTGGTGAGTGGTCAGAGAGGGTGAATGGGTGTATTTCACAACTGGTGACCATGCCGGCCAGGGGTGAGCTAATGAACCAGTAATCGATACGTGAATGGGAATCATGGACAGAAGAGTAAAAGGTGAATTTCCTCTCAGTAGGGTGCAGTGTGCGCCAAGCGTCTACCACATCCATCTGTTCCATCAACTGCCGCACAACCAATGCGGCTCTGGAGGGGGGTCTGGGGGCAGTAGAGGACCGATCAAGGGACTGGTCCAAAATATTATTGAGATCGCCGCCCCAGATTATCAGTGCCTCCCCTGACATAGTTAGCATATCAAGTATCGTACAATAGAACTGTGGATCGTCCACATTTGGCCCATATGTATTAACAAGTATTAATTGGTATCCCGCCAACTCCCCCCAGACTAGTGCATATCTGCCAAACGGATCTATTTTACTGGAGTGGTATTTAAAGCACAGCTTGGGGTGTATGAGGGTTAACACTCCCCTAGACTGTGTTGAGTATTCCGTGTAGTACCTCTGGGGGCCCCATCTTGGCAGGAATGCAGAATTGACATTACCCAGTGCGTGTGTCTCTTGAATGAAAAGAATATGAGGATCGTGGCGTGTAACATATGCTGCCACCCTCCTCGCCTTCACTGGGTTGTTAAACCCGCGAATATTCCAGGAGAGTAGCTTGACTTCTAAGCCCCTACCAGCCTGTGCCATACCCGCATGTTGTAAAAATCATCTGTCCGTAGCCTCGCCCCTGTCGCAAGTGATGCGGCCATTCTGCCATGCAACCGCTCTCTGATTTTAACAATCAAACTCCTTTAAACAGAAACTCCCAAAACCATCCCGATCTGACACCAGGAACCCACATCTGCCCCAACTTTGCCCCACCCACCGCCCACATCAACTGCGGAATATTCACCCACTCAATAACCGTGGTCGAGCTTGTTTTGGCATTGACCAAACTTCCGGCCGAAGCCAACCTTGTATTCGAATGAAACCCCTTCAGGTGGTCCAAATTTCCACACCAAGAACACCCATTTCCAACCCCTCTTACCTCCCCCCCACCCTCATCATCACCCCCAACTTGACGATGTACCCAAAAACAATCGTGGAACATTCCCGGGATAGCCATGTTGCCTCACATGGCAGCCTGATTGGCTCCAATCTCCAATAGTCACATGGAATGGAGCCGCCCTGCTTGTCGGACCCATAAGGCTGCAGTGGATACTACATAAGGATACAGACCAATCCGGTCGCCGGAGATCCCTAGTCCTCGGTTCTTGGTCTATTGTTCTATTGTTCTCTAAGGAGTCTCTAAGGAGTCTCTTGACTGGTTCATATGATCACCTGCTCGCCTGGACCCCGGCAGAAAAGTCTGGATATATATGTATTCGGCATTCCTCGTGTTGAAGCGTACCAGCCTCCCTGGCCAGCTGCAGGATTGTGTCCCTATCTCAATAGTTAAGCAGCCGTGCAATTATTGTGCGAGGGGGAGCACCTGGTTTGGGGGCTGGGGCAAGAGTACGGTGGGCTCTCTCCACCAAGAAATGTTCGGAGAATGACTCAGGACCGAATAGTGTTTTAAGCAGTTGTTCAAGTTGTTTCTCCATTGGCCTTTCCCAAATGACTCCGCCACGCCGACCACACGGATGTTATTACGTCTTGATCTAGATTTAAGATCCTCGCATTTATTTTGCATTTTAGTCATGGCTTCCTTAAGCTGAGCGATGTCACGACCATGTTGTGAGATAGCGTCTTCGTTACTACTAATTCTATTTTCTGCATCAATGACACGTATGCTCTCTTTTTCAACTCTTGCCTTCA
Organism: Ambystoma mexicanum; assembly: GCF_040938575.1. NCBI lineage: Eukaryota > Metazoa > Chordata > Amphibia > Caudata > Ambystomatidae > Ambystoma > Ambystoma mexicanum. The sequence continues at coordinate 818,503,071 of NC_090935.1, forward strand.
GGGAGCCAATGGTAGACACTATATCGTCCAGTTTCATGTTCACTGCTCGGAATCCATTTTCCACAAGCATGGTCAGCTTGTCCTCCCGTCCTTCAATGTCTGCAGGTGGGGTTTCATTAGCGTCAGCGTGCACCTCAGCTATGGCGTCCGGCGCCTGGCTGCCGGTAAATGCATCCATAGGACCCTTCCTCTTGTTACTGGGCGTCTTGCTTCCCTTCCCAGACCTGTGCGGCTCGCCCATGGTGCCAGCCCCGGCCCGTTGTTTGTGGATATTCAGCGAAGCCACCTGGATCAGGACGACAGAGTTTGCAGCTGGGGCAACAGGGGTCCTCCGCCTCACCCCCCTTGCTCCCAAGACGTCCGTAGATTTTCCGGCAAGGACCCCAGTACCAGGGCACCAAGGCCCAATGTTAGGCACCAGTGATGGATATTTTCTCCCACATAGTTAGGTGTCAAAACTCAGGGTGCGCCACAGTTTACGCCAAAGAGGGCCTATATAGATGACTGGGTGTCCACCAGCGCGTGGGATCGGCCAGGCCACCAGCACAGGGTTTCATGCGCTAGGGGGACCGTGCCTGAAGTTGCCAAAGGTAGTATAATCTCCTGCGTATGTACACTCACGACAAACAGATAGTTCTGGATGGGGACCGGGAGGCAAGGACTCCGCAGCAGACTACACGGATGTAGGGCGTGCAATGTAATATCAGGAGCAATGTTGCCCGCTAGGAGGGCGTTTCCGTCAGTCCCCCCTCCCTGGCACAGGGACCCCTCACCTCCCGCTGCTTCACGAAGCCTTGGGCTTTGGCCTCCGTAAATTTATGTAATGTCTTAGCGGGCGTGGGCCCGCACGTAACACAGAGACCGGCTTCCCGTCCACCGGGAGTGTCGAATCACTTGGGGCCAATTCCTCCGCACCCCACGTGCCGGCTCCCTGCCACGGGCAGCCGCGTAACAGGATGTCACCGCCCTGTCTAGTGGCATCACCGCCGCAAATTCCGTGGTGTGGGGCCACAGAAGAGTAGGGGGTATCGTACCTGAGGGGGACACAATGTCTCCTCGTCTTCACGACCGAACAGCTCTCAGTCCGCAGCTGCTCAGCGTGGGCGTGAGACAGGCGCGGGCCGCTGACAATGGCCCGCCCCCACTCGGCCTCCTCCTCGCCAGAGTTCACGGCTCTGTGTTGCCTCTGCCTGGAACTCCGAGCCGGATCGCGCTCCCAACACCAGTCGGGCCAAATTCAGAGTGGCGTAACTTCGGCGCCAGAGACCGATTTCCACCAGGATTTGGAGATGTTGGGGACCAGACCTCGGCTCGTCTACACAGCCATTTGTGGGTGCTTAGGTGGCTCCAAAACTGATGTTTTCTGGAAGGATCTTGTACTGGAGCAGGAGCGCAGGATTCAGGCGGCCATCTTCGTCGTGCGCAACAGCGCCCCCTTCTGATCTGCACATTTTTAAAATGAACACAAATGAAAAAAAATGCATCCTCTGGACTTTTTTATTTGCATTTAATTTGATTACCTGTTGTCTCGTTTCCATAGCCACTAATAATACGGAATTCTAGGATACTGCTGCAGTATTCTAGAAACAGTTGTTAACAAAGAGCAACGTTACAAGCCGCGTCAAACCATCAAATACTTTTTACCTATCTGATCATCTCGATTTCTGGATTAATTTTTTTTAACCATTTCGAGCCCAAGCTCCAAATGGTTTCAATCTTTCAAGGTGAGTTGAACCCTGAGTGTTTAGATAGTTTTGAATCAGTTTGAAGCCAGTTCACCCAGAAAGTCCATTGTTTTCATGATACCAAAGTGGGTAGCTCACACGCTGGATATTCAGTGGACATGGACCAAGCTTTCAATCCACAAATTCAAATCCTTCCGCGATCGATACATTAGGTAATGGTAACACATTTTATTACAGCACTAGAAGCAGGAGGAATCTGCAATAGGGCACTATTAAATAGTCTACCTTACATAACACAACATCATTTTTCATTGTATGCTAATGAATCAAGAGTGTTTGTGTTTGTTTGATTCCTCTTAGTTATCACACTCTCTCCTCAAAGCATATGTGTGTGCAGCAACATTTATGGATCAATGTAAAATTTAGAAATTATTACAATGTGCTCAAGATTTTCCCTTCCCTGATGTTACGGTCACATACATTCAGGGCTGCCTGCCACTGACCAACTTTTCAATTCAGTCCTGTGAATATGTTCAGGTTGAAACTCTTTTTAGAGCATGTGACCTCATTTCAGCAATATAATTAGGGACGTCTTTCCCTGTAGGTAGGAGAGAAAAATATGATATTTGCTAATATGTGAGTTCTTATTAATGGTCACTAAAGGTGATAGATGGATGCCATTTACTTCTTCTCTAAACACTGGGTTTTAGACGTCTGTGTTTACCTTTCTTAAGATGCAAATTATGGAGCTGTCTCCAAGAAAATATGTGATTGACTTTATACTACACTGCAGATGCAAGGCACACACAGGGATCTAGGGGAGGAGGTATCTTAATTGCTGAAAATGATTCTGTTCTGTGCACTGCTTAATTTGCCAGCAGCCAAATATTTTCTAGCACACCTGTTGCACATTGGGGTGGGCAACTCCCAGCACACTGTTGACACTACCCATGGCTGCTCCATACTTTGCCAACATATTTATGGTTAAAGCTGCAACTCCCATCAGTTAACTGAGGGTGATGGATCTACTGAGTGATTTACAGATATCAATTGACATAACATATTGTGTATTGAAATAAACTACATTTTTAAAGTGTTTCTTTAAAAGTCACCATCATTAATATTTAGCTGTGAACATATCGGTGGGAAGTGGAACATGTTATCCACCTATCCATAGAAAAAAGAGCAAGCATGCTTTCCTCCTACGGTAAAATGATGGAGAAATGCAGGCAAAAGCATTACTGAACTGATGAACTTGCAAGATTGTCTACTATAGGTTATAACTCATGACAGGAACTCTCTTCGATTTTGGCCTTTTTCTGACCTTGCCCCTATGTTGGGGCTGCTGCCTGGCGAGTGTCCTGTTGTTGTCAACTCACCCATTACAGTAGAGAATTTGCAGAAATGTCATGCAGGATGAACGGAGCAGTGTATGGATATGGCCAGCATCAGTGACCAGCATTGTTAACATCCAACTCGTTGCAATACCTTTTTTATCTAAGCTTATTGAGCGTCTTGTTTACTTACGAATTTCTACATTTGTGTCTTGTCTATCTCTTCTTCCTCTACTCAATCTGGCTTTCGTCCCCGACATTCCACTGAAAAAGCCTTGACTTGCGTGCTTAACTCTCTTCTTACAGCTCGCTACTCTAAACACTCTTTTGTTCTTAATCTTCTTGACCTATCTGCTGCCTTTGACACTGTGGATCACTCTTTGCTTCTGGATTCTCTCTCCTCCTTTGGTCTTTGTGGTTCAGTTATATCATGTTTTTCATCTTACTTGTCCAGCCGTACTTTCGCAGTCTCATGGGGTGGTAACACTTCTCCATACTTTCCCCTTGAACATGTTGTTCCTCAAGGGTCAGTCCTTGGTCCTTTTCTATTCTCATTATACACTTCACTACTTGACCCTATAATCTCTTCTTTTGGACTATCACACCATTTATATGTTGATGATACTCAGCTCTTTCTCTCCTTTTCATCTTTTACGCCTGATATTCATCATACTCTCACAACTTGCCTTTCCGCCATTAAATCCTGGATGACCTCTCATTTCCTTACTTTAAATGCTGGAAAGACTGAAGTCCTATTCTTTGCCGCTAACACTCTCTTGACACAGTCTCCTCCTCCTTCTATCTCTTTTCCTCCCTCCAGTCTATCTATCTCTCCTACCGCCCATAATCTTGGCCTTTACTTCGATTCTAATCTTGACTTTTCCCACCACATTTCCCTTACATCTCGCGTCTGTCGATTTCATCTTTACAATATTCACAGAGTCTGCCCTTTTCTCACTTTTCACACCACGAAACTTCTTATCTCTTCGTTAATTTTCTCTTGACTTTTCTATTGTTCTGTCATGTTCTTTGGTCTTCCTTCTTATCGGGACTCAAGCTCTTCTTCACTTGCCTCACTCGGCTGGCTGTCTTTCTATTCTCAGTTTAAATTGAATTTTCTTTGCCTAGTCTTTAAATCCCTTTACAGACTTGCCAGTGATTATCTTGCATCTCTCCTTTAATTTTATTCTCCTTCTCGTTCTCTCCATTCCTCTGGTCTTTTCAGACTGAATGTTCCCTGTCCCCCCTGTGCCCAGTCCTGCTTTCGTTCTTTTCAGCTCCTTGCTGCTCTTCATTGGAACATGCTCCGTTTCTCTTTAAAAACTCAACAGCTTTACTCCTCTGATTTATTGCTACCGGCAGTATCCGAACCTCGATTTGCATTGCTGATGTTTATGTATCTCTGACTTTATATGTAAAGCGCTTTGGACAAAGTTGTTATATAAAGCACAGTAAATTGATATTAGATCAGATGCCAAGGAAGGTATCCGGTCATTTCAACGAATGTAAACGTTTCGAATGGCAAACCTTTTAATTTTTCTTCTCGAAATGCCATTCCATTGAATGACCATTTTGTTGAAAAATATTCAATGGTGCCATCGACATGTGATGGTAAGTATTAGTGCAGGGCTGGGGCCAGGGTTAGGATTTGGGTTGGGGCTTTGGTTAGTTTAGGGGTTAAATTAGGGTTAGGGTTAGGGTTGGGGCTAGGGTTTAGGGTTGGGGCTAGGGTAAGTTTAAGTGTCAAAATAGGGTTAGGGTTGGGGCTTTGGGTTAGTTTAGGGGTTAAATTAGGGTTAGGGTTGGGGCTAGAGTTAGGATTCAGGGTTAGGGCTGGGGCTAGGGTTAGTTTAAGTGTTAATATAGGGTTAGGGTTGGGGTTTGGGTTAGTTTAAGGGTTATATTAGTGTTAGGGTTGGGGCTAGGGTTGGGGCTTGGGTTAGGGTTGGGGGTGGGAGGGTGGCGTGGGTGTTGGGAGGTATGGGGGAATACAAGCATATACGAAGAAAATACAAAAGGCGAAGAGAAGAAGAGAAGGCATTATGATGACAGAATCACCAATGCGACAAACTCACGAAAAGTAATGTTCAACATCATTAAAGAAATGAGAAACCCACCAGGCTGCGACAACACCCCAACCCCCTCAGAGAAACTGTGCAACGACCTAGCAGACCACTTCGAGATCAAAATCAACAACATCCGAGAAAACAGACCAACCAACCATAACATTCAACCAACCGAACCCAACACAGAACCACAACACAAACTCCAAAACTTTGCCGAAATATCAGCAGAGGCTTTCGTCTTGCTGGTGAAACAAAGCAAGAAATCAGGTTCACCCATGGATCCTTGCCCGCCTAACATCTACAAATCAATCCTCGCACAAGGAACACCATCAGAATATTACAAAAGCCTCCTAAATCTCTCACTAGCAACAGGAACCATACCAAAAACATTCAAATCAGCATATATTAAACCACTCATAAAAAACACAAGTGGCGACGTAGAAGACCTCTCCAACTACAGGCTGATCTCAAACATTCCCTACCCAGCAAAACTCCTGGAAACCTACACATAGAAATTAACCCAAGAACACGTAGAAAAACACCACCTGTTGGACCAAGCACAAGTCAGCTTCAGACCCACAAGAGGAACAGAAACAGCACTACTATCCATCTGGGACACCTAAAAACAAACGCGGACTCTGACACAACCTAAGGCTTGATTCTGCTCGACCTCTCTGCAGCCTTTGAGACACAGTTAGTCATGACACCCTAATCAAAAGACTAGAAGACATAGACATAACAGACACATCACTACTCTGGACTAAATCTTTCCTAGCAGACAGAACAAAAACCGTTTGGTTAAAACCCTTCAAACCCACACCACAAGTCAAAGACTGTGGGCTACAACTATCACCACTGTACTTCAACATCTACCAAACTGCACTAATCAGAATCTTCAAAAAATACAAAATTACATGCTACAACTACACAGATGACACTCCAATCATCTACAAAATCGAAGACACTCAAGTCGATCACTCAACCCTAATCGAGTGTCTAAAAAAGGTCTTTAATTGGATGAATGCCAACAACTTGAAAATCACCACAGGAAAGACAGAAATCATGATTATATCCAAAAATCAAGAGAACAACACCTATATTCCTTGGCCAACGAAAATGGGAACCACACCAATTCCATCTAAGGCAGTAAACAAATCAGGGAGTCCTGATGGACAACACCCTAACCTTAGAACCACAAATACATGCCATAATCAAGAAATGCTTCTTCCTCCTTCACACGGCAAGAAGAATCTTCCCTTTCCTCTCCTTCACCCACAAAACACTCACAATCGTTGCCCTCATCATGTCAAGAATCGACTATGTAAACAGCCTCTTTCTCGGGATACCAGAATACCTCCTGAAGAAATTTCAACAAATCCAAAATGCAGCAGCCAGACTTCTGCTCAAACTATCCAGAAGAGACCACATCACTTCAGCCCTTAAAACACTCCACTGGCTCCCAATCAAACACTGTATCACCTTCAAATCAATGTGTGCATAACACACAGGGCAATCAGCGTACAAGGAGCTGAATTCCTGCAAAAGATATTAACAATCTACAAGCCAACGAGACTCCTCAGATCAAGCCATGAAATCCGTCTGGAAGAAAAACTATACCTTAAGAAAAAACTTGGGGGCTCCTCCTTCTCCCACTTAGCCGCAAAATCCTGGAACAACATCCCGAAAGAAATAAGAAACATCAAAGACCACCTACAATTGCGAAAATTACTAAAAACCTGGCTCTTCAACATCACAGATTCAAACTGAAAAACCAAACCACCAAACGGGAAACACAATGAAAAGGGTGACAAATCTAGGAAGACAATGACACATCCAGAACCGAATAAAGAAACTCCTACTATAACAAGAGAGATGACACTAAGTCTAATAGGACACAAGCGACACCCATGAGGACAGAATCCAGCATACCTAGCCAACTCCCAGTGAACAACCTTCACCCACTCAATGAATGCTAATGTAGATTATACCTGTATAAAGTTGGGTGAACGTTAGCACTTGCCACACTAGCAAAGCTGTGGATATTGGCAGGGGCATCATCTGAAGAGAGTTGTGAATGAAGGCAGATGCTGCCCCTGGACATACGTGCAAGCGTTAGCATTGCCACATTCCAAAGGGGGTAGGAGCAGTAACATGAATGAGCAATCGAATAAGATGATGAATGCTGAGCACCCCCAAAACATGCAGGGAGTAAAGCTAAGCTTACCGAAGCCGCCCTCCTAATAGACTAGATTGGGAATGCTGTCTGGGCTACACTGCAAGGGACGCACAAACGCCTGGCCGCCCCGCATACAAACAGGGGCCACGTAGGCGGCCGGTACCCAACTTAGGCAAGGTTATGTTTATGAACGGATGCCATATTGGAAAGGGACCATGAGTGTCGTTCAGCTCTGATTTGGACATAAACACAGAGACACCCACATACCCCACCTAATTAGAAATGCGCCTCACTTCAATACAGCAATGCCAATTAACAAACCCACTAACAACTTCACCCTCTGCATACAACTCTCAAATTCTAACCAAACACAACCACAAACCTACAACACAAAAATCTGCACAAACTTCACTATACTGCAACAACAAAATAAAGCACACATAGACCTGCACAACAGCACACAAAGACTTCCGACAGTATCACACCCCAGGCCCAGCCAACGGAATTCCAGGCTGAGGCCACTAACAGCACATTACTGCTCTCTTGCACTTCTCCAGCCCATCCCAATAGCCCCCCCGACCCCTCCCCTTTTTTTCAGAGTTGCCAGAGCTCCAGGGGACCACTCCGGTGGTGATAGTGCACGGTATAAATGAGCTTTAACATTAACATTACTCCATTAATGTTGATGTGGTAGCTGAAAGGCATGATGTTGCTGTGTGTTGGAGGATGTATGTGTGTGTTTTGATTCATATTTCTGTATGGGATTATATCACGTACAAAGATGTCTTTGGGGCTTACAATTTTGCTTTATAAATGCTTCATAAATCAAAATGAGAAATCTGTCAGATCGTGGATTAGTACAGTTTAATAGTCAACGTAATAGGGGGCAAAGTCGCAGTAATACGCGCTTGGGACCAAAAAGGCTAAACTGCTTCAGTCGGTCACAAGACTGTGGACGGTTTCAAAGATGGACTCTTATTTCCTACTGAGATACTGTTCGATGAAATGTGGAGAGAATGTCATTGGCCCAGATTACAAAACCTGCCCAGTGCGGAAATGCACTGCTTTACCCATATTTACAATGGGCCATTTTTGTTTCCCCTCGTACAAATACAAGTGCAAAACGTCAATGCATCGGATCACATTTTACTTAAATTGGGGAATCATTTCGGCATCGCATAGTTTGTACAATTCTAAATATGCTTAGACTATATCTCCTTTGTACAATCCAGACTGATTGTCCAGGTTTTCGGATCCACAGGCACTCAAGCTATCCCGTACCTTCCTTTCAGACCCACTTACACTATGCTTGCTCCTTCCCCTCCAGAGGCTAATGTCTGGGCACCCTGGCCGGGGGCATCATACGCCGACTCTCAGAGAAGCCAGGCGCTCTAACACCACTGCCGTGATGCTTTGGTGCAATATAAAAGTAGATTAACATAACATACAAATATTTCAAGAACACATCTACGCGCAGTGACTTCATTTAATTATGAGAGCGCAACCAGTGTTTATCTCAAGAGGGATGAAAACAATGAACAGACATACAATGAAAAGAATGCCGTCACCAATGACAACAGACATTTTGCATAGACAATATTCAGCTAAGTAGGATGCACAAAGTTAGAACTAAATAACAGTGTCGTGCTCACCCTGCTGAGCTTCAATCCTACTAACGTTCTATGTAGTTGGTCCCATTGCACACATTTTGTTGGGAAGTCTTACAGCATACATCGGAATGTTAAGAAATTCCCAGTGATTCCCATTGCTAATGCTATATGGACAGATGGGTTATAAAGCATGATAAGTGTAATTGGATAGGTAGAAAAAAAATCAGCATTCCAAATCATACGGTGCTCAGTGGTGGCTGTAAAAGTATGTAAAGTTTCTGCAAGCAGGCGCAAAAACCCAGCAAGGTCAACCTTCCCTAGGTGAAGTTTGGGTAAAGGGCCTCTCCCTCAAGAAACATGTTTTAAATGAGACATTGAACAAACATTCAACCATTGCAGATATTTATGTAGAGGACCCCACCAGATATTTATTGGTGTTCTAGCTTACTGCCTGCCATTCTGTGAAACCTAGGCCTTTCTCCTGTTATCTGGATGTCTCAAATCTTGGTGGTGTAACTTACTGCCTGGCCCGCCATTCTGTGAATACGAGGCCTTTCTCTCGTTATCTAGGTGTCTGAAATCTTGATGTTCCAACTTACTGCCTGCCATTTTGTGAAACCTAGGCCTTTTTCCCATTGTGTAGGTGTCTCCAATCTAAATGTATTTAATTACTGCCTGCCATCCCTAACTACTTTGGTCCCTGGTGCAAGTGAGTGTCGTGCCCATAGCGCTGCCCCCCCACACCCGCTTTTCTTCCTTCTTCATAAAAATGTTGGGCTACCAACCCTGCATTTGTTGTTATTACATTTACCATTGCGCACCCATATTAGGCACTTATCCCTCTATCAAGGTGTCCCAATTCTAGGTGCTAGTATTGCATTTACTGTTATTGCATTTACTGTTATTGCATTTACGGCCGTCCCGCTGTCCTAGGCCCTTTCTTCCTCTACTCAGGTGTCCTAAATCTAGCTGCCATTATTGCATTAGCTCTCCCTAAATCTGCTGCTATCTTAGTCTTAGATGCATCGACCCTGATGCCTTCTGTCCTATCCCGCTGTATCTGCTTCTACTTGCTGACCCCCCACATCGCTCACCTGCTACACTAATCCATCCTACTACCATGACTGACTTGCCCAACCTGATGGAGGTAGCACGATAACTAAGACCGCCTCTCTGCCACCACAACCCTGCCCCAGTGCACCACCGCCACCCACCCGCCAAACAACACTGCACACCACCCGGCTCATGCATGTACCCCATACTAGCTACTTCATTCACAAACCCCCCTACATGCCACTTCACCCTCCCTACCTTTGACCTCTGCACTCGAACACCCATACAGTCTGACCCCCAAACCGCCCCAATCACCATATCCGCTCTAAGATCAGAGGAGCGCTCTGGCACACCAAATACCACCAACCCCCTACCCACCTAACACACACTTCAGCCCATCTGCCCTCTCACCCTCTCTACCCCCCGGGCATCTATTGAGAACAACCTGCTACCCCCCATTCCTACACCTCAGGCAATTTACAACTCCAAACCCAGAGGAGCTATCTGGCGCTCCAAACACCATGAGCCTCACACAACTACACCCCGCCACTCCTGCGACACTGGGGTGGTCACGCCAGAACTCCCCTCCCAGAACCGCCCCCTGACCTCAGTCCTCACTGCCCCTGATAAAACCCCTTTAAACCCTGCACTAGCATTCACCCACTCTTCCAGAGCTCCATGGTGCACCATCATGGTCAACCCTCCGTCATCACGCATCCCACCTGTCCCCTTTTCTCAATCCCACACCTCCTCACCACCAACAGCACTCCTTCAAAATCCCTGTGTTTCCTTGACAGCACAGACCCACTAGGATCTTCACACTCCCCGAACTCCACACAACTTGGAAACTCCCTTGCTTCACCTATAAATCACTCCCGCCCTAACCCACTCACCCCCACCCTCAGCTCCTCCTCGATCCCCACCCCCATAACTCCCCCTTCAACCTCTTTCCCTTCTCTGAAAGTAGCACGCCTTGCCCTTTCTAAAACTGTTGCTTCATCCACTTTCCCCTCCGACCCTTCAACACTCTCTTGCACTCCTCTTGTAGCCAAACGCACAAAATGCTGACAGGGTGACCGGCCCTCTCCCTCGAGTCTCCATACCTCCCAATTTCTTCACCAGTCCAACCACCCATTCTTTCCCAGCCATGCCGTCAGGCCCACTCATCCTGCCACTCCTTGTATCCACCTCTTCGAACATGACCTCTCGCCCAGTACACCTAAACCCCTAGCTCCATCCAGACACAAACCACACTCAACAACTTGCCTGACCCCACACACCACATGTGCACCACTCAGACTCCACCCTCCCTCCCCTGATCCCCCTGTAACATCCCATGAAGCTCTACCACCGCCCGCCTATTATTCCCATTTCCCATCGACCGGGCCCACTCCCTCCCTCAAAGAACCCTTGTGTCCCGAACCCCCACTACCAGCCCCCGGCCAGGCACGGCCACCCTGACTGTTCCGACAACACACCTTCCGTCGCAACGACTGACATCTTACTCACTGGCTCTCAACCCAACCAAGCCCCCCCCAGCCACGAGCATCAGAAAAAACCCCATGCCTCAAGAAGTCACCTGCCTTCTTTTCAATGCCTGTTCCTTGTCGAGAAACAAATACATCATATTTGACCTCCTATCCTCTGACAAACCCGACCTCATTTTCATCACTGAAACTTGTTTCTCTGATGATTTTGCACCAGTCGCGCACAAGGCATTCTCCCCAAGCTACTCATTTATCACCCACAACAGACCTTCCGGAGGTGTCGATCCTCTATAAACCTCATTTCTCTGTCTCACTCACCGAAAACCAACTATGCAACGCTAACTATGAATCCCCTCAAGTAAAACTCTTTCTACTGTCAACACTCATTCACATCTTCTTACTCATATACAGACCCCCCGGATATGATAGACATTTTGCCAACTACCTACCTCTTTGCCTCGCTAGCTACCATTCTGGTAAACCACCCAACTCTCACACTACTGTGGGACTTCAAAATCTGGTTTAAAGTGCCAAACAACTCCATGACCCAAGCCCTGGCCGATAGTCTAGAGGCACTCAACCTCTTGCGACACACCACAGGTCCAACCCACTCTGCGGGTCACACCCTCGATGCAATCTTCAGCTCCTATGACCTCGTCTCTGGATCTAGTTCCAAGCTGCTCATCTGCTCAGACCACTCTGCCATCTCTTTCTCTGTCCACAATCTACCCCCTCCACCCAAGGCTCAGCCTGCCTGCACCCACGATCATAAATGCTAGAACAAAGTCAAGGTACTCCCTGACCTAGCTGAAGCCCTGCTACACAGTCTCCCAGCATGGCCAACCCCATATAAACCATTAACCATCGAATCCTTTGATTCCTGGCTTAAAGAATCACTACTTCCTGTCACCCCCTCACGCCCTGCCACCTCTCGCAAAGGACAGTCCCCCAGATGGTTCATGCCCCACCTGAAGACCATCAAAAGCCAAAATAACACTCTTGAATGCATATGGCAAACATCTAAAATCCCTCTCAGCAGATCTATGTTTGGCCGCCACCAGCGTAATTACAAATCCGAGATCCAAAAGGCCAAAAAGGCCTGTTACAATAAACAAATCCAGAACTGTTGCAACAGCAGCAAAGTGCTCCACAGGATCATCTGAGAATTTGTGAAACCCTCCTGCACCTATGCTCTGACCACATGCACACAAACGCTCTGCGACTCCCTCTCCCTGCATTTCTACAAGACATCTCTAGACAGGATGGCAACCCTTAATACCACACTGTCTACCTTCACCGCCTGCTGCACACCTGTTCCGCATGACTCCACTGCTCAGACTGCCGCAATGCCATCTTTCGACTCTTTCAACCCCATCTCGAGAGACAAGTTCCTTGATCTACTGTCCGGCAGCAGCCCCTCTGGATCCCTCCTCGATCCCTGTCTCCACATGTGCAGGAGAACAAGCAATGTCCATACTAAATGACTCCCTCTCCTATGGCATCTTTTCCGAGGCCTTTAAAATAGCACATGTCAAACCTCTTCTAAAAAAAGCCTCCCTCAAGCCCCTTGAGCTTAAGAAATACAGGCCAATTTCCAACATCCGATTCTTGACGAAACTCATTGACTGCACTGTGTACTCTCAGCTCAACCATTTCATACAATCCAGCAACCTACTTGACCCCGCTCAATCAGGCTTCAGGGCACGCCATGGAACAGAAACCACTCTGATCTCGATCTGGGATTATCTCAAGGTCTCGGCAGACTCAGCGGGCTGTGCAGGGCTGGTTCTCCATGATTTGTCAGATTCCTTTGACACCGTTAGCCACTCTATCCTCCTTGAGCGACTCCACTCCCGAGAAATCCGAGGCTCGCCACTCAATTGGATTGCCTCATTCCTCAACCACAGGCAACAAATCACTTTCCTCTCCCCTTTTCTCTCAACTGCTTGCACTGTGAACACTGGAGTACTAGAAGGCGCCTGCCTCTCTGCTCTCCTTTTCAACCTCTATATGACCACTCTACCAGGGATCATCCGTGCACACATCCTCACCTGCTACAACTATGCTGACAATCCCCAAATTGTCCTGAGAATTCCCAGAACAAGTGTCAACCTACATCCCAATCTTGAAGCTTGACTCAGTGACATTGGCCAATGGATGACAAGAAACCATCTCCTTCTAAACCTAGATAATCATGGCGTGCGGCAGCACTACGCTTCTATCGCAACCACTCCCATGGCCCCCTCCCTTGGCACTGCCATCCTACTTATAGTCAAAAACCTTGGCTGCACTATGGACTCGGGCTTAACCCTGTCCCATCAGATAAATAATGCATCAAAATCCTGTCACTACCACCTCAAGCTCCTAAAATGCATTTTCCCTTACCTCACCTACAACAACAGACTCGCCGCTATTATGTCCACTGTTATGTGAAGACTGGACTATGCCAACTCCCTATGTCTGGGCACACCGGCATACCAACTTAACAAACTCCAAAGAGCACAAAACGCTGCTACCAGAATCCTTCTTGCAGTGGGACAAAGGGATCACATCTCCCCAGCTCTCTGCACCCTTCACTGGCTCCCTGTTGGAGGAAGGGCCACTTTCAAAATCCTATGCATTACCCACCGAGGAGTGCACAAGACCGGCCAACCATACCTACAAGAGAAGATAACACCCTACCACCCTCATACACCCTAAGGTCAAGCACCACCCTCTTACTTGTGTTTCCAGCCTCCAGTTCAACCAGGATTGGAGGGTCTGACTACTAAAACTTTACTCCAACCCTGTGGAACTCACTCCCTCCTCACATTCGACACACCCAAGAGTACATGGCCTTCTGTAAAGCCGTAAAGCTCTAAACACCTGTCTCTTTCCATATACCACGATTAGGACCGTCTTAGGTCGCCGAAAATCATCCAAATTTCTAGAACCATGAGTTTCAATGACATTAAATTTGATTAGGACCTTCTAAGTCCACTCAAACTCATCCAAATGTCTTGAATCATGAGTTTCAATGACATTAAACTGGAAAGTAATTACAGCCGGCCAACAAGTGTTCCTAGGGACACTGAGAGAAGAGACCTCAGAAACTGACCAATAAGACATCAAGGCGAATTAGGAACTGTGAGGCCACAGTTGGCATCCTCAGTGTCCTGCAAGCTCTAGGATATGAATCTTCTGTCTCTCCCCTTCCTGTTTCTACTACATAGGCCTAACAGACCCCTGCAATCATGTTGATCAAAACCCTCGCACTCCCTACCTTGCCCGACTACATACCTAATATACAAACCATCCCACGGCACTAGAACAACTGGATTCTACAATGCCACTGGCCAGCATGCCCTTTAGCACCACTGCCTTGGTAGGACCACGTTGTGGCAAGATATATCCTGACCTATAACCAGTATCCTGCCAAGATCTTCCCCAATATCCGATCATAAACAACAACCAAGACCTAGCAAATGAGCTCCCTGGCGCATAGTACTGAGTCCAAGAATATCTTAACACACCGGGTCCAAACTGTAAATCTACCTCAGAGTACCACTACTGCAAAACACAAGGACGATCACTACTACATCATCCAAGCCCAGAAAGTAACACACTCACCTCTCCTACCA